>NC_133806.1:31698507-32434757 GCF_043250625.1 Sebastes fasciatus | reverse complement strand
TCCGTTTTTTGACAGCCCCTCAGCTGTTTGTAAGTTCAGCTTTTGGGAAACCTCCAAAAAACATTAATGCAATTTCATTTCTGACAATAAAGATTGAGTCTAATTTTTAACAACCGTGTCCAGATTTTTTTTTCTTCGTAGTATTTTGCTGTGAATGGTCCCGTCGAGCGCACGTTTCGCCATCAATACTGCCATTACATGTACAGCACAGCGCCATCATACAAGCAACATGCACATACATGCATCAGTTGATGGCTCCCATCATGCTCGCTGATCACTAACACAGTCATTATCATCACCATTATCATTATCGTCATCATGATCACCATCATCCTAATCGTCATCCTCTCTTCTCTCCCCCCATCAGGCCCATTCTGTTCATTGCATGCAACACACTCATCCTTTTTCCCCCCCAGCAGTATTCAGCACTGGAGGGAGAATCAATATTCATTTAGGCCCCTACACAGGCCTGGTTTCTGATGGAGTGAGTGGGAGAGCAGTATGACGGCTGCAAACACAATGGCCGACCGCTGAAAGTAGAGAGACAAAGCACTCGTACACACAGAGGGCATCAAAAGATCATCCCTTTAACACACACACACACGCACCGCGCACGCCGAGCGAGAAGGTGGGCTGAGAGAGAGAAAGTGGTGGTGGAGGAGTGGGCAGGAAAAAATTAGAGGATTATAGATGGATGTTGAGAGAGGTGAGGCCAGAGAGAAGTGAAAGAGCAGTGAAATCCACAACCGCACAGAGAGAAGGGAGCCTGTAATTTCACATAACACCTGTCTGCCTTTCAGCCTGTCTTTGTCTCCTGCTCTCAGCCCCATGTTGCATTTAGAGACTCACACACAGTCTTTTCATGCTCCTTTTTCCCCATTTGGTAAAGATAGGCACATTTAACAGAGGTCACATTCTCTGTGTGACCATCCATACTCTGCCTGTGAGCGGGAACCAAAATTTGTCAACACCCAGCGAGTGGTAAAAAGATGCAACAATAACATTTACATGTTATAACAATGCCTCACATTTATAGAATTTATCACAATCTGTCATCGCCGTCTGATTTGAAATTGCTAAATTACCATATGTTATTCAGGTTTAATATCAAAATACAGGAAGCAGTGTGTGTGGTGGCTGTAGGAGGGGGTTAAATATTCAAATAGTCCATGTAACCTGAATTTGTTTGCATTTCATGATGAATTGCAAAATGGTGGAATTCTTTTTTTGGCTTGTGACTATCCTGAAGGAACAGTATGTATTATAAATCATTGTGTTTTCGTTAGCTTAGAATGAGCCCTTCGTATCTTCATAGGGAGAGGGTCCTTTTCAAGGAGTCCTCCATGTTGCTCCGCCATGTTTCTACAGTAGCCCAGAACGGACAAACCAAACTCTGGCTCTAGAGAGACCCTTTTTTTTTACCTGGAGGCCACCGTAGTTCTCCGACAAACTTGTGAAACTGCGGTAACGTGAGCTGCCGAGTGCAAAACTGTGGTACCGCTAGCTGCCGTCTGACTTATTATGGTAAGGATGCGCATTGTCCTCTGATGGTACATGTCCACCGGGGACACCTTCCAAGCATTGGACGCTTGGTGGGCTGCCACTAGACACAACACACTCGGCACCTGATTGGACGAACGCTTTCCCTCCGTGGGCTGCTGCTCCCAGCTTTCAAATCAGAACCAATATGGCGGCTCATTTGGAAACTTGTTTCTCTTATTCACCAAAATAGTTCACCAAAATGTGTTTCTGAAAGGTAAGAAATAATCCATGCAGTTACTGAATCTGTCTTTATCTTGGATCGACAACGTTTATTTTAAAAGATTCTCGGGAGTTTCGAGCGGCAGCGGGTCGCGTCAGATGCCCGTGATTTGCATAAAGTAGACTAGACCTCAACTTTATGCAAATGACGAACAGCCGTCGTGATGCTCCGTCTCTCGAATCGCGCCGCCAAGCTACCGGATTGCATTGCACGGCTGCTTACATAGACAATAAATGGGAAGCGTGGAAAGGACGGAGCCTGTGGACACGAACCATGAGCCGCTCATGTAACCGTAGTCTTGTAAAGGGAGGAGTGAGCGGAGAGAGGTACTCATTTGCTTGCAATCTGCAACCACACCACCAAATCCTATACACTGTGCCTTTAAAGGCAAGCCTTGTCTACTTATGATCGATGGCTTACGTTATAACTATGTCAACAAAGAGAGACATTTGTTTGGATTCTTTTTAGAGGTAAGAATAAAGTAGGAGGAAAAAAAGTATTATTTTATGAAGCGTAGTTGTCTAACAGTCTTGCGACCACCCAGATTTATTTCATGACCTCTCACGGGGTTCCAGACCACTGCAGAAATACCAGATTATTTTCATGAAGTGGAGATACTTCCTTCACACTGAAATCCAGATAATAGTTTTGATAGTATAAAAATGATTTATTATCAAATATATTTTTAATTTCTATTCATAACTTTGGATGTGCTGTTTCACATGTGAGTGTTTTGTATGTGTTTGGCTAACATGCTCTCTTAATATCCACTTTAAACTATATGTTAACCCTGTGATGCATATAATAAAGTGAGTGACCTGAGCTAAACTGGGTTCATGTGTTCATTCACCGTGTGTGTTGGTGTTTTTGTCCTCAATAGGAATGTCCGTCTGCGCCCGTGTGCAGTCGCACATTATTCTACACGTCTGGCTGAGTGATTGTGTACTGTATTGTGTGCATCTCCACCCTCCTCGTGTACGTCCCTAATCAGGGCTGGATGGCTCATTATTAACTGCAGCAGGCCACTCGTGTGACATGGAAGAGAGAGAAATTAGCAGCTGTCACCCAGTGATGAGTTCATTTCCTGACAGGCCTCTGTGCCGAAGAGTCCTGCTGCAGACGACCAGACGGCTGATGGAAACCTGCTGCTGATGCTTAATTGGAGAGCCGGAAAAGGGCAGGGGGTGGGGGGTGGGGGAGGAGGAGGCGGTGGGCTTGGATGGAGAGAGGAGGGTAAAGAAGTGGGAGCAAGGGTGGAAGTAACACATTAAAGTATTAAGTAACAGTTAGAATGTAACTATTAAAAAATCATCCACAGCAGTAATTTGACTTCTTTATCACCAGTAGGCTACATTAAGGTACTTTAATGTACTGCTGTAGTTACTAGTTACCTTGCTACCTACATTATAATCATCTTATGAAATATGATACAGTGTTAACAATAAAACTACCCAGAAGTATGTAAAATAGTTCAAATTAGTGCGTCCGATGATGATCAAAATGTTGCTTATAATGCTAATTAAATAATAGCCCATAATATGCAGCATAATAATAATAATAGTACATTCTGAAAAGGGATAAAAAGGAAAATGAATATTTGACTTGGATTCATCAGGTGGCCATAAACATGATTCCAAATGAATGATAATGTTGCTCTGTATCTGCAGGATGTGAATGTCCAGCTGAACAAAATGGGTTAAATATTAATGAATAAAGTTATAAACAGTTGAACTATTGACTTACGTTTTAACTTAATGCTTTTATTTATGTTACATGGGCTTTTATAGACACTACAGTTGTGACAACCTAGTCAAATCTTTTGTTTCACCAAACAGGAAGTTCTTACTAAAAGTAACAGGAAGTTTTTACTAAAAGTAACAGGAAGTTTTGCAGTGCATTTTGAGTGCATGAGGGTCGGTCTGTGATGTCGAGAGAGAGAGTTCCTCTGAGTTGCTATACTGAGCTAGAAGTAGCTGCTCTATATAACAACATAAAGCTTCACAGAAGTTGATGAACAGTAGGAACTAAGACCAGAAGTTGATGAACAGTAGGAACTAAGACCAGAAGTTGAAGTTGATGAACAGTAAGAACTAAGACCAGAAGTTGAAGTTGATGAACAGTAGGAACTAAGACCAGAAGTTGATGAACAGTAGGAACTAAGACCAGAAGTTGATGAACAGTAGGAACTAAGACCAGAAGTTGAAGTTGATGAACAGTAAGAACTAAGACCAGAAGTTGAAGTTGATGAACAGTAGGAACTAAGACCAGAAGTTGATGAACAGTAGGAACTAAGACCAGAAGTTGATGAACAGTAGGAACTAAGACCAGAAGTTGATGAACAGTAGGAACTAAGACCAGAAGTTGATGAACAGTAGGAACTAAGACCAGAAGTTGATGAACAGTAGGAACTAAGACCAGAAGTTGATGAACAGTAAGAACTAAGACCAGAAGTTGATGAACAGTAGGAACTAAGACCAGAAGTTGATGAACAGTAAGAACTAAGACCAGAAGTTGATGAACAGTAGGAACTAAGACCAGAAGTTGATGAACAGTAGGAACTAAGACAGAACAGTTGTAGAAGTGGAGCAGTTATCAATTGACAGTGAAACAGTTTAGTTTCCCTGCAGAAGCCACGAGACCAGAAGAACCCGTTTCATCTTAAAGCCTCGCTAAGCTAACGTTAGCTCGCTAGTTGTGTTGTGTGTTAGCAACAAAGTTATTTCCATGTAAAACTATTCTATCATTTCACTGTAGTTTGTAAATATCAGGTGTCTTTAAGGGAAATGTATTTGACGCTTAAAGTGTAAGTTTCTTAATAATATTTACCATATTAATGTACTAAAAGAGTTAATGTGGAGTTCTTAACCACTTAGCTCCTCCTCCTGTTGCTAGAGAGAATTAAGAGATTTATCACACAGTATTTCTGATAAGAAATAGTGGACTACCAAATGTAGTTTTATTGTTGCTGCCAACAGTATTTGTCAAATGATTGTGTTTATTCAGTTTGTGAAACAGGTGCTGTGTTTCTACAGAAAAATATAACTGCTTCACTGAGATAGTAAAGGTTTGTAGGTTTAATGTGTTTTATTGCTTACTCAGATGTTGGCTAAGCTGAAACCATTGATTATATTTTCATGTCTGATATTTGTATTATGTCAATGTATGATAAGCTTTTGTTTTGTTTGAACAAAATCATTCTAATATCATTTGAGAATTTGAACTGGAGAGTAACAAATAATTTTCAATATTTTAAGTATTTGCATTCAGTCAGCACTTACTTTGATGTTGTTATGATCTAGTATGAGAAACATTTATGAAATATGGAGGAAAGTAGATCAGAGACTATAAACCTGTTTGTAAATGCAGGTCAGGTCTTTTATTGAAGAAGAAGATCCAACGACTCCAGTAGATGATGAGCCTCCCAGCTGGATTTCCAGGAACCCGGATCTACTACACTGACACTGAAACAGCCGGATGATCTTCCTGCTTTGAGGTGGGATCGTACCGGTCACATCATGGATTGGTACCAACTTGAACACACAATATACTTCTCCTCCATCTGATCTGAACTCAAACAAATTCGACTTTGAACAATTCTCCCTATATGGTCATCAGAACCTGACTTGGAAATCCCACTTTAGTGCAAATACGCATAATATCTTCAGCTGATCACCAAACTGAGGGGCCCAGTTTTTTATTTTTCATATCCATGTAAATGTTGCATCTGTTTTGCCATTACTAACTAAATTTGCAGTTAAATGAATTCACTTGTGTCGCCGTTTTTATGGTTATTGCACTCAAAACGTAGCTCCATCCTAACCTAGAGCGAGGTGTACTTACCCAGGAGGAGTGGGTTACACTTCCATGAAAGTCCGTAAAAGTTCCACTCACATCCTTCAGGCGGAACAGCTGGTGCTAAAAGGTTAATGCCTCTGTAGTTTTACTTTGAAGGCAGTATATTCACTTGTAATGTGGTATTATTTTACATTGTGGCATTGCTACTCTGAGGATGGGAGAGAACTCGGTATGCTGGGTTATACACACACACACATAAAATGCACTCTCTCATACATAGAAACAGTAACGTGCACCCTCTCCCGGGGGCAACTCTCATCACTCTCCTGGGGACAACTGAGAGGGACAGGAGTGTGGATGGGGTCTCTCTCTCTCTCTCTGTTTCCCTGAGTATGATAAATATAGCAATTCTGTTTAGTCGCCATCTATAGAAAACATATCAGCCTGGGGATCATTTTCTTAATGTCTCCGCTATTAGTTTTGGCTTCCCTTTGGCAGTATTAGCATGCCGGCTGATATGCTCCGCTTGTGTGTGCGTGCATGTCCTCGGGGCTGCAGGTACAATTCTATTAAACCCGACTTGTTTGTTTATTTCCTGTCTGTCTCCCTCTACATGTGCCCCTGCTTGCTTGCCGGAACCTCGAATCCTGGTGTGTACATAGCTAACATCGATAGGCCACGTATTGTTGCATGTACAGTCAGAATCCAATGTTTGTTTTTGTCATTTTTTGTTGCTGTAAATCGATAGTTGTTTGAGGCAGAGGTAGAGTGCAGGGGGGATGCCGCGGTTCAGTTACGGTTCATCTCTTCCGTGGGAGTTATTATGGGGGAAAAGGGGGGGTTGGGAAGGAGGGGGTATGTGGGGAGCACTGCATGGCTCTTCTCCCTTTCTCTTACTTTTCCTATGTGGCTCTGCATTTGTGTCTTTGATCATGTTAATCCCTGCCTAGCGCCCACCCCCACGCCCCCTCGCTCTCCCTGCCATAGACTCACTGCCACACACACCTCAGCGCCTGACAGAAATTGACAGCCCACTCTATCCCACACATACACACACCCCCCTCCAAAATGGCAAGCATTCTCCATTCCCAGCAGCTTACCCCCCCCACTCTCACCCAACCCCAAAAAAAGGAACAAAACAAAACACCAGGCAGGCAGTCCCATTGACCGTCTGCAGCACTTCATTAAGGAGAAGCAGTGATTGAAAAGGGATCTGATTAGCTCTCTATGATGAGATAGCAACGTTTCAACCTTGAACCAGAAACAACTGTAAGTGCTTTTTAATTAGGCACACAACACTGAGGAATAGCACTTCAAAACATAAAAAAGAGGGAGTGAAAGACGAGTATCTCCAGCAGAAGGGAAAGTACATGATGAGGCAAAGAGTGGATCAGTGGGAGGCCTATTCCCTCTGCCCTTACAAGAGCATCACTTTTTCAACACCACGCACATCATGGAAGAGAAACTTGAGATTGAATTGAGCTGAAATGCCCTCAAAACAGTTCCAGTTTCGTTTCTTCTCCATTTAGATTTACAATATTTAAAATTATATAGAGCTCTTGAGGGCAAGAAAATGTTATGCCTTAAATCTACCTTCTTGAATTAAACAATTTGACATCCTCAATTTTGCATCAGCGGCCTTCACAGAGTCGGATTCACGTGTACAGACTCCGAGAAGTCGGCACGCTACCCTGCGCCAACATGCCACTCTGTTTAAATAGCAGATTTTCACTGTCAGCCTGTGATAACACCTTTCTACATAGCTGCTGCAGCCATCTGCTTCATGTCAGTCCTGCCATATAGGGGTTAATTCTGTTGGTATATTCGTTTTATCAAAACAAACAGCATGACGGATGAAGAGAGAGAGAAAAAAAGGTATGAGGTTTTCTTGATTCAGAAAATATTTCATGATAAATTGAAACTTTAATGTTTTGCTTGGCAACAAAGTTGTGTCACTCCGACAGTAAATACTTACAGCAAAGAGAAAACAACTTGTGCCAACACTGAAAATACTAATGCACCAAAATGAAGCAAATGATCAGTAGTTAAGTCAAACTGTAACAGGTACAGCAGTGTTTTGAGCTAAATCATGAGCATGCTAACGTGCTCACAATTACAATGCTAACATGTTATTGTTTAGCGGGTTTAATTTTTACCATCTTCTCAATCTTTAGAGTGTTAGCATGCTAAATTTGCTAAAAAGCACAAGTACATCTGATGCCGATGGGAATCAAAAGTTTAGCAGGTATTTGATTTAATCCAAAGTATTAGGCAAACTGACAATTTGACCAGATGATGGTGTCATGTCAAAATTTAGAGGCCATCAAAGTTGTTTGGATTCATCCTCCGGGAAGAATGAATGTTGGTATAAAATGTTATAGTAATCAATTCCAAAGTCGTTGAGATATTTCAGTCTGAACCGGAGGGCTACCTGCAAGTCTGTAAAGTGAAGCCAATGTTGAAGTACCTTAAACTTGCATTCTTTCTAACAGCCAGCAGGTGGCGACTCCTCTGGTTGCTAAAAGAAGTCTGATTGTATAGAAGTCTATGAGAAAATGAGCCTACTTCTCTCTTGATTTATTACCTCAGTAAACATTGTAAACTTGAGTTTATGGTCTCAAACGCTTCAATACAGCATGATGTTCATTTAGTAAATTATGGTCCCATTGAGAGTCACATAAACCATTGACAGGTCGCTATCACGGCATTGTCCAGTCTGGGAGTTGTCCGTGTTTTCATCTTAAAACCGTAACCCTTTCACAGTGTGTTTTCAGTTCATGGAAGGTAATTGTAACATTTTGGTCGCCTGAAAACGTCTTCTTCAGCATGTGGTTGTACTTTGCTCTGCCCTCTTGTACTCTTCTAGTTGCAAAAAAACAAGATGGCGACGGCCAAATGCCTTCAAAACGGCAGTCCACAAACCAATGGGTGACGTCACAGTGACTCCGTCCACTTCTCATATATATGTCTATGGTCTTAACCAACGTGGTGGACCAATCGATCGGCATTTGTCATCCGTAGAGAGCCGTTCTGCTAGCATAGCTAAAAACAATAGAAACCAGAGAGGAAAAGAATAGTGTTGTCTGTTACCTACCTGAGATGAAAACATGAGTAGTTTATATCCCCTCTATCCACCACTACCTCAACAAATATCATACCTGTTGTCTCTCCCATATGTTGTCAAAATTAACTATCACACTGAATTTTTTCCAAGTACATTCTAACTTTTTCTATTTTGATAGCAAAAAAAACATGTCCAACATTTCCTGACATGAAAGAACAACAACAACCTGACCGATATTAATCCAATCCTGAAAGGCTTGTTCCATTATTCTTGCGGATGTGCCTTTTTTTTTTTTTTTTTACATTCACAAAGCTGATTGATTGACCGCAACTCGTCTGGCGGATACCCAATTCAAATGTTATTAATATTGCACCATTTCAAAAGGTTGTTGAAAATGTGTTTGTCAGTTGGACGGAAACAAAGCTGTTGGTATCCTTTTACTAATTTAACACAGTGAGGCCCCATCCTGTGGCTTCAACTACCCGCATATCGACAACCGCTGAAAACTTTGAGCTGCAGATTTCCTTAGCTTTACTAACTGCCTGATGTTGTTTCACCAAGAGAAACAGGAAGAATATTTTTCTTAGGGCGAGATGTGACAGCTTTCAGATGAAAAAAAAAAAGATCCCACAGCCTGCTCTTGCAACACAGCTCTGTTTTCATTTATTACACTTACATTCCAGTCCAGTTGGACTATCGGCAGTGCGTGAAATGTTTATAAATGGGCCCATGTGTGTTTGCATCTTTGCTATTAAAATGATGTGACTAAAATGAGAATGTCAAATATCTCTTTGCATGGGCAAAGTTGTATTTCGCAGCAGGCTTTCCTCTTAGTCACCCCGCTTCGTGTCTATTACTTTCCTTTTTCTGTCTCCTGCTTCTTTCTCCTAATGTACAACGAGGAAGTCAGGCCTCAACTCGCGGGGTGATCTCATTTGCTGGATTGAGTTTTAGTGTCGCTGATATTGGATTAGATGTGATAGTACTCATGACGGTGCCACTGGAGAAGTGCAGTCACGAATTTATGGTGCTGCCAATGGGTGGTGTCTGTGTCATTCAACAGGACTCATATTATTGGCTAATTCCCTCATCCCCGAAGATCTGGTTGGCATTTCAGCCCTCGAGAAAAAAAACCCTGCATGGGAGTTAGCCTTTGAGTATAATGTCCTCAGAGAAGAGGAATACGTCATTTGAGAGGATTTATTCCCAAATTGATCTTAAACATATCTGAGCTTGTTATAATTTCTCTGGTTTTCTCATAGCAGGGTATTTCAAAGCAGGACATAATTGCGGTGTGCTTCCTTCCCAGCCACCCTGACCGTCTGCCTTTTAACCATCTTGCATGGCGAATTGAGCCCCGCATTTGTGAAGTGTAGCCCTGAGAGTCCCCTAGTGGCCCCTGCCTTGCTGTAACAAGCGTGGGGGGCCCCTGTGGTAAGTGCTCTCTGGGGACCCTGGCTCTGATCTGGCCGTCCCCGGGGCCCTGTTAATTCCTGCTCTGCTCAGAAAGCCTCGCCACTCTCCACTGCTCTCCTCCTCCTTCTCTTCACACTGCTCTCCTCCTCTTCTTCATCCACCCATCGTACTCTCTGGCTCTCTCTCTTTCTTTCTGTTCTTTATGTAGGTGTGCTGTCAACAGGGAACTCGGCCAGTCTCATTAAAAAGCTGGTGGAGGTTGTGAAGTTGTGACGGTGACAGAGACGTGCAGATCAGTGGCAGGGTAGTGTCGTGGTTGGAGGAACGGTCCATTAACCAAACGCTGCTGATATTCGGTTAATAGAAGATGTGGAAACCGCCCAGGATCTACAGGAATTCAGTCCATGGTGGACGATTCTGCACCTCGCGTTGTACGTTGGATGGCAAAGTTCAGTGCCAACACAGGAAGTAACGTGCCTTTATATGTAGCAAGAAAGGCGGGAAGTAAAGGTGCGAAGGTCGGGGTGGTGGATGCACATGTAGCGCGTCCTACGTTCATACAGGAGACAGGAGTTCATGTGTTTTAGTTGCCTACCCATAACCGTACCTTATCTATATTTAATTTTCCATAACCACAATCTTTCCCTCACTATAACCATACCGTAGTTGCCATGACGAGTGTTGTTAAGATACTGAAATTTCTACCGCCAATACAATACCTTGAAAAATATCGATATTCAATACCATTTTCGATACCACGGAGAAAAATTAACACAACATTGACGGCATTACATTTTTGATTTTTATTAAAAGTGGTGTGTGTGTGTGTGTCAACTCACTGTCGGAGAGAAGAGACAGCAGAAAGTGCAGCTGATACCTGTGTATCGATACTGCGGAAAATCTGTATTTAAACCGTCGATACTTGGTATTTTTAGCAACGCTAGCCACGACCACAGTAGAAAGTGAAAATGCTGAAATTGTTGGCAATGGACGTAAAAAAACAAACAAACATTGCAATGGAACATTATCTGGGGTTTTGTCTTCCATGTCAAAGATGTGGTTTTGTTGCATATAAAGTAGCTCCAAATGAAAGTTGAGCTAATGTTCGTAGCTCTCCATAGCAGCATCATTTTCTGTTATGTGTATTAAAAAATATCTTTTCTCAAACAGTATTTGACTTTTGGCTTTAACTGACAGTTGGCAGTGACAAGCAATTAGAGAGAAGAGACAGTAATGACATGTGACAAAGATTTTGAGCCAGAATCAAACCCAGGGCGCTGCAATTATAAGTACATTAGTCAAGTGAGCCACCAGGATGCCCCACCAGCGTTTCCGTGCTGCTTTAATATGAATGTTCCATAACAGCAGAGAGTAAAAGTTTTGGGCTCTTGAGGTTTAAATGAATTTGGATCCTTCCCCTTTGCCGAAGTGTCCATGAACAAAACAGTGGTATCCTAGTTTTTCTAGTGAAGGGCCCTCATGATCTTCTAGCCATCATTTGAATGCAAGCTTTTCTATCTGCCCTCTGCCCCTTCCTTCCTTCCCCTCCCTTTCTCCCTCCAGTCCCTCCACCCCTGCCCTGTGGCTGGGCTAAGAAGAGGCTGGCGCACGTGGTGGGAGGTGGAGGATCGAGGGGGAGGCAGGGGGAGGCGTGTACATGGCGGGGGGGAGAAAGGGGGAGGCGCCCAGATCATGCCGGGCGACTCCACAGGAGTGATAAGAGCGAATAAGCTGTCAGCGTGGGCGTCGGATGGGCCTTATTGTTCATATTTAGATGGAGGAACAATGGCGGGGTGTCAGGCGCCTATAGTTCATAATCTGCTGATGCTGACCAAGTGTCAGTGTGATCCATGAGCACCGAGGCTCTTGAATCCTTAAGCAATCCCCCGTAGGAATGTCATGGGGGAGAGTACAAATGGGACAGCATCTGCCGGACTATAGATAGATAGGTATAGCAGAAGGGGAGGGAGGGAGGGAGGGGAGGGAATGGAAGGAGGGCGAGGAAGAAAGAAAGAAAGGATGGAGAAAAGAAAGAAGCAGTAGAGAGAAGGAGGGTGAGACAAATCCAGAGAGGACAAAATAAAAGGCATGAAAGGGAATTCGCCAAAAAGAACGATGTTGCAAATTTCCCCCCAAAATGTGAAAGCAGCTAATTGTGTGGAGGAAATGGAGGGAAGCACCTGTGAGGAGAGAGCGATAGATGGATGGATGGGGGGATTAAAACGAGGAGGCAGGAGGGAGTAGGGGGGGGTGGGGGGGGAGAGAAAGAGGGAGTTGATTGTGAGCGGGCCTTTAGCTGTGTGAGCTCCCACCTGCAGGTGAGACGGAGAGGAGAATGGGCGTCAGATTAGAAGGGGGCCCTGAGAGCTCCTTCCCCCACAATGAAGGCTTGATTCTGGGCAGGGAGATGCCCCCGAGGCGCCAGGCGCACCCCGGAGCCGTCACAGCCTATCAGCCACTTTTTTTCTGTGCTCGTCTTGATCGAAACGCTACGGCACTGCCCTCGCACCGCTTCAGCTGTGACAGATGACAATTAATGGTGATTCTTTGATGGAGATTTTGAACAGATCTTATCAAGCCTGAGCTTGTGTGTTTGTGTTTTGTGACAGCACTTTGAAGAATTGTAAAGAGGCACGCAAAAGCTGCACACGCACACACACGCACACACTAAAGTCACGTGGCGTTTTTAAATGTGTCACAATGAAAATGCCCCCCCCAAGGCATTCTTCATTTACTGTCACAACTATTAGACATGGAAGGGGAGAAAAATAAGAGATGGTATCAGTAACGCATGAGCTACAGTAATTAGCCTCCTGATGCAAGTATGTGTACGTGTTTGCATGTGTGTGTGTGTGTGTGTGTGTGTGTGTGTGAGAGAGGGAGATGCTGTTTTAATGCACAGCACACAAATGAACACCAGTATATTCCCACATCTGCTGAGGGCTCTCATCAACAAGAGCTTTGTAAACTGGAATCGCTGTTTTTAGGGGCCGATTTGCAGATTCTCTAAATTATATATCATCTCCACTGACTCATAGTCGTAGTGTAAGCTATGCTAATGCCTCCATTAGTTTATGAGCTGACATGAGATGTAATGGGAGCCTTGTCATGCCATGCTGATTCCTGCCAAGGCCCCCAGATCTTCACTTTCTCTCCCTCCTTGTTCCCCCCGTGCCACTACCTTAGCGTCTCCTCTCGCCTCTCCTGAGCTGATGTGCGAATGTGTGTGTATGTGTGTGTATGTGTGTGTGTGTGTGTGTGTGTGTGTGTGTGTGTGTGTGTGTGCGTGTGTTTGTGTGTGTGTGTCATTCTTTAACCCGGCTTTAACATGTCAAGAAGCTGTGGGGTTTTGTTAATACTTACTGTCATTAGTGGCTTGTTATCACGGGAGCCACAAGCAATTTCACTGTCTTTATATTCTTTAGTGGCTATGAATAATAATGGTATACTGATCTCTAATTGAGGTAAAAGCTGTATTTTGTTTTGAATATACGTGCTAGTATTAGCATGTTAGTATTTTATTTTTGCTATAGTACAGTCTCAGTCATGGAAGATTAAATTCTCTATACGAGTTTAGAATAAATTTGAATTACTGTAAATAACATAAACAAATGAAGGCCAGTCGCTAAAGGCTGATCTTTTTTGACAAAAAATGAAATCCAATCACTCCTACTTCACTTTACAACTCTTTTGTTCAACACCTGTACTGTAAGTGAAGCTCATCACTTCCTGCAGAGGTTCCACATTAAAAGCCTATACCAGGAAATGGGATGATTATGCCCCTTGAAGATGCTGGAAGGCTTTTAATGTGAAACATTTGTGGAGAACGTGATGTGCTGGGTTGACAGCAGCTTAATAAAAACACAAAAATGAGTGGTGAATATGACATGGCTGTATTGTTGTTACAGTATGATGGAAATGTACAGTACATTATCCTGAATTTATTAAGACAACAGAGGAAGCCGAGTATGCATGAAGCACAAGTTAAAACCTATATTAAATAAAGGCCTTGTTCTTTTAGTAGTGAAAAGACCAGTGTGTAATAATTAGGGGGGAATCTATTGGCAGAAATGGAATATAGTATTAATAAGTATGTTTTATTTAGTGTATAATCACGTGATACTAAGTCGTTGTGTTTTCGTGACCTTAAAATGATACGTTTATATCTACACAGGGAGCGGGTCCTCTTTCCACAGAGTCCACCATATTGCACCGCCATGTTTCTACAGAAGCCCAGAACGAACAAACCAAACACTAACTTTTCCTGCTTGGGCCGGAGTTGATAACGTTACTCGCTTCTGTCGCTGCCGCTCTCTCTCTCTTGCTTCACCACTCACTTCCCACCTCCACACACACACTCTACGCACTCTACTTTTACAACAACTGTCTCTAGAGAGGGCCATTCATGTTTTCGCGTCGGCCAGCGTAGCAATCCAACACGCTTGGCACACGGTAGAAGTTGTTATCGGCTTCCTCATCGCTATATACCGTCAGATCCTACACACTGTTCCTTTAAGGTAAATACAGGAATTCATGGTAAGCAAGAGAATAAAACATATAAACAATAAAATAAACAATTGATCATTTAAATTATTTAAAATTGCAAGATACTCAATAACGTTAAATGTATTTAGTTGCTTTGGATGCAACAGCCTAGATTCAGCCTTGGTCGTATATGTCACCCACTCTCTCATCTCTCTGACGTCAAAGTAATAAATAATGTGCGGTGCAGAAAGTGGAATAGTGACCCAAACTCTGACATCCATAAAGTGTGGCAGGTTGCCACGATCCAGCCCCCGGTCTCACCGGATCTCGTTACCCAGCATGCCACAGCTTCTTCCGCCCGTTTCCCTTTGCACTGTGTTGGCAGAGGTCTGGGGTCTGCTCAGCGTCAAGCGCCGCCGCGCTGACGTCCAACACAAACACGCAGCAGTCAGAGTCCGGTTCAGTGGGCGACGCCGCTGAGGCTTTCCTCTCTACGATAAACGCCACTGACATCACCGAGAGCTTAGCCAGTCCTTCACCACACTCCCAAAGGCTGAGACTCGCCCTCAGTAATCAGCGGGTAGATCCCGTAACACAGACATGTACACACACACACACAAAATGAACTGGCACTCATTAATTTGGTTGGAACAGGACAACACAGACACTCAGTGACAGGAGACATACATGTGTGCAATCACACGCACACATACAGTACACACACACAAGACTAAGAGTTCAGTCAATGGCATTTATGACAACAAAATTTCAGGCCAAAACCAGCTCATTTCAGTGGAATCGCTGCAATCATTGGATTTGCTCACGGAGGCGAAGATATTTTGTAAACTTTGACTTGCAAATTTGCAACGTTGGCAAATGAAAACCGAATAATCTGACCTTTTAGGGGTCAGAGAGAACCAGAAAGTTCAAAATGGAGAAAGCTATTATATTAGTTGCACAACCCACAAGTCACTCTTCACCAAACATCCATCTTTTTTATGCCGACGCGCCGGCGACAGCTGTAGCCGGAGGCATTATGTTTTTGAGTTGTCTGTCCGTCCGTACCATTCTCGTGAACGCAATATCTCAGGTGACAATGCCTTGAGGGAATTTCTTCAAATTTGGCACAAACATCCACTTGGACTCAAGGATGACCTGATTATAATTAGGTGGTCAAAGGTCAAGGTCAATACGATGTTTTTCACATGCTAACTATGACAATTTTGCACAAATGGCTAATAGGACAAAATGATTAAGTGATGACATTTGACAGTTGGCAGAGGCATACAACTGCAAGGTGGCAATTCTAGTTTTATAGAGAGCTCTTGTATGCAGACAAGTGTAGAGCAGATCTACAGCTGATATCAGTGTAACCTCACTTAAACCGCACCGCATTCATCCCTCGAAGAATGAATAAAACAAGAACACCTACTCAGCGTGCACAAAAGCAGTCATGTATTCCTGAGGACTCAATAGTGTGCCCCAAGTTAGAATAGAAAACAAGAGGCCATGGCTCATCTCTGACACTTAATACCATCTTGCATGGCATGATCAAAGGAGTTTGTCCTATAAAAGCAAGCAGACAAAAGAGCGACTCCTGATGTACTGCGCTGTATTCCAGGCTGCAGCCATCTGAAACATGAAACTGGGATGATGACAGTATGATGATAAGATAATGATTTAGCTTGCTATAATTGATGAGGGCGAAAAACATTTAATCATAACAAGCCAAATATTTTTAGCAGTTAAATTGTGATATGTGTTTCTTTACGAGACCTTTGTTGACTCGCTTCCTCTAAACTGTGCATACACCGGGTCCCTTGGGTGTTTAATGGCAACACATCTGAAATGTTACCCCTCTTCATAGAGGAGCCTCTTGCCTCAGCTGAGGTGTGGCAGCTGCCTGTAGTGGTGGCCTCAGACATCACTGCAGGCGAGTGTTGGGGGGGTGGTGGCCCTGGAGAGCACCTAGTGGAAAAACATTGAGCACAGCAGCTACAGTACAGCTATAGTGCAACTACAGTGCATCCACAGTACTGTACGTGGCAGTCTGGGAGTTAGCTAACTGCCTCAGGGTCGACTTAAGGGCTCTGACTGCAGGCCAACTCATCGTTTGCATCAGACTACATTTCTCCTCTCGTAGTCAGGTCACAACTGGCTAGGAGTACCGGTCGGCATTTGGGGACCCGGCAATATTTGCATCAGACCACAAATCCCTGGTTCCAACACACTTTATTTCTTCTTTTTGTGGTACAGTAGACATCACAGCTTGCTGACTCTCCAGAGGAGGCACATTACAACAACACGTTGGTGAGAAAATAAATACAGAGAGGACATTTTCATTACTCTTAGTGAGATCCCATGTTACTCAGTTTTCATGGTTTTGTATTTTTTTTTTTTTAAATCTACAACAGCACAGAAAACCAATGGATGCATTTTTGAAGCTCAAGTAAACATAAAGTAGATCATATACAAAGAAGGATCTTTATTACATTATTTATGGATGTTTTAATCAATCAATTGCAAATCGATTTGTTTCCTCGATGAAGCAGGTTTCTGTGGGTGATGCTCTTTTCTTTATTCAACAAAAGATTATTCCTGAAAAAAAAAAACGCCTGTATGCCAGGTGTTTAGAATAACAAATGTACAAGCTTTCATGAATCAATCTGTTATAATTAAGTAGCAAAATGGGCATGTATTTACATAAAAATGTTGCCGCTTATTACTAACAGGTGAACTCATAATTGATTAAGAAGTTAAGACGAGCACAGGCTCTAACCGAGGAAACCTTCTACAGCTGAATAATCCCGAACCAACACAGCAACATTTTGACTAAATGATGTTCCTCTCCTCTTCACACAACTCTCTTGCCGATTTAAAGGGAGAGCAGCTCGCGTCAATTATGGATGTGCACTATTGAAATGTTCATGTGATAGAGGGTAATAGTAGAGAACATGTTTTATTACTTAATTGAGTGGAGTTCCAGCAGGCCTTGTAAATGAGGAGTGACAGTAGGCGTTATCGCAGAGCGCCCTGGGTAATTATGTTCGGCTAAGTCTGGCTCGGAGGAGGTGAGACTCTCGCAGCGGTTATAAACAGCCGAGTTAGGCGAACACACACGCACAGAAGCTGTTTTATTTCCAAGGCAAAGAGCTGGGCGCGTGTGTGTGTGCAGCGGGAAGAATGTCATTTATTGCACTGAATGTTTATCAATTTAGACTTCCATCTCAAGGCCCGACACTCGCTCAAACAGGTTTGCACGCCACAATTAGCACGTGTAACGACTTTGCAATCAAAAACAAAAACAAGCCTGTTTGAAGCACTCAGTCCTGGTGAGAGGTGTAATCATGTTCAGGGCAATTACACAGGTTTGTTGTTCTCTACAGCCATGTTATGTACCTGTGGGATGCTGATTGACTCAACAATCTAATTAGGTTTCGTTATGTAGGCTCCACAACATGTTACAATTGGCAGCAAGGCCGGTGTGGTACGCAGGGCAACAAGGTCATATTCTTTAAGCATCACGCACAAGTGGCCACTCTCAGCACCAGTTTGTCCTGTTGTTTTCTAACCGGAGACCTTTCAGTAACCTTATGAAACAAAAAGGCACCTGCCACAGTGAAGGAAATATTGTCTTAAGATTGGCTCACATTTGGATGATGATGCTGCTACATCGCTCCTTCAGTAATTATATTGCAGCATAATTAAAAAAACTATGCTAGCTAATAGTCTTTCTAAAACAGTTCATATAACCTATTGCATTTGCTTTTTGATAATATTTACAGAAGAAAAAAAAGATAATAACAATAAATAAAAAACAAAATCTTGATTAGTGGATTAATTGTCTAAAAAATATTTTAAATTGGCCGCTATGATTTATCAAAGCCCAAGGTGACAAATACAAATTCTTTTTTCATAAAGCCAATAGTCCAAAACCCAAAAATATTCAACTTATTGTCATAAATGACAAAGAAAAACATCAAATCGCCACATTTGAGAAGCTGAAACCAACAAACTTTTGGCAAGTTTGCTTGAAAAATGACCGAAAAAGATTATTTGATATATCAAAATAGCTGCAGATTATCTGTTGACGGACAAATTGAAGTAGTGACATAAATAACCTAAAGACTAAAAACACCACAATCGTGACCACTTGCCACCACGGAGGAAAAACAAAAGATTTTACAGATTATCACCTAAATAAATCACAAAAAAAACAAAGTTCCACATCATCTGCACGGCTGTGTTGAAAATTGCCCCTCCGCCTGCGATGTGAAATATTTGACGAATAAGAGAGATAAAGACCTGGAAGATGAACAGTGTATGATGGAGAATCGCAGATGTTATGGGGAGGGGGAAGGCTCCGGCCGTGTGACACGTTATCTATGAAAATGGATAAAGCGAGAAGAACAGAGGATCAACACAGTGAGGGCAAAGTCTCCATAGACTAATTATTCCTGTGACAAAGTGGAAACTGTGCCACCATTGTCCCCGCTCCACCCAATCACACATGTTAGCGCTAAACCGAAAAAAGGAAACTCTCCCTTCCCTGAAACACATACATTTTTTTTTTCTCTATATAACTTTGGGTGAAAGCAAAGGCGAGGCTCTGATTAAGGCGACGTACAGTGAAGAGAGTCTGCGGTGTCGCCCACCTTTGGGGCCCTCCTTAAGTGGCCTTAAATAAGATAATAAGGGCGATGGGCAGAAAAGAGAGGACTTTGTCTGCTGGCATTAGTGCGATGGCTGTGTTAGCGGTGATATCTTTGAGGGGGGATAGTGTGCCAGTAATGAGACAGGGTTGCCTTCCCTTGCCGGCCTAATTAATCCTACATTTTCATAGCGTATAATCACTGCCCACAGTGCAGCCTTCCACTGGCCAGAGAAGAGAGATGTCGGAGGAGTCTCTATCTGTTGCCCCTATCTTTCTCTCTTCCTGCTCTATCTTTCCCTCTCTCCTCCTCCCTTTTCCCGTGCAATTTATTACACTGGTATCCAGAGTGAAGTGAAACCTCCCAGTATGGACCTATCTGTCATCTCTACATTATCAGGAAAACACACTGCCGACCATATTGTGCTACAAGGGGCTCCGGCAAATTACTATTTTTATGGGACATGATAAAGGAAATGCTGCCTTATGTTCAAATATTTTACTGTCTTAGAGGAAACGGGAAGGATGGAGTGTTTTAGATTGCGGTGTGTGTGTCTTTGATCTTTGTGTTTGTGTTTGTGTGTGGTGGACAGTACTGTTACAACTGATGGATAATGCAATCTCATAAAAATGTGCCTTTAAAGAGTTAAAATGCAATAAAGTTTTTAAATGTAATACACTGCCAAATAATGTAAACACGGCATAAATAACTTTATATTTTTATTTTTTAGATTCTTTTATGAATATAGTTGTTTGTCTTTCTTCTTTTTTGGGTGCCTTAATATATCTGGATGCGTTATTTTCTCTGTCTGACGCCTTGTAATTCCATACTAACAGAAAGAGAAACTATCAACATATTGACAGTGATTCTAGATCCATTGTGGTCATGCCGGAGCTCAAAATCTGTGTTAAAAATGCACTTATTTTGAATGAAGCCACTTAAAGCATATATGTATATTATGCACTCTTCATAGACAGCAGTATGTGACAGAGGGTTGTTTTTATTTCTGCATAGCCCCTGGACTAGAGATGCACGGAGGACTGCAGTGTCTCGCTGTTCGGCGGCATTGAAGCCACGTTGCAGAACGATCCCTGAGATGATAAAGAGAGGAAAGTGAAAAGTCACATCCTGTCACATCTCATGATCTCCCGGCTGAAATGTGAGGCCTGCAGGGCCTTGAGGGTGACATCCTCCATATACCAACACACCACGGCGCAGTGAATGAGGGAGGTGGAGAGACGGAGGGGGTGGGTTGTATAGAGGAGAGAGAGAGAGAGAAAGAGAGAGAGAGAGGAGAGGGGTGAAGCATATGGAGGAAAACAGAGTGGAGGATTTAATGGTAAATAAGCCTGTGTAGTAGCAACTCATCCTGTCCCTCCCTATCTCTCTGAAATCCTGCTCTCCCCTCTCTCTCTCTCTCCCTCTGTTTCTATCTCTCTCTCTCAATCGCTGTCGGTGTGAGACAGATACCCCAACCTCAAAGTGACAGGCCCTCAAACGACTTGGCGAGGAAACCAAGCATTAATTAAGTCATTGCCGGACTGTAATTTCCTTGAGAAGTGAAAAAATGCACGAGAAAAGGTTACTGAGACCTTTTCTGTGTCAAAATTACCATTCGTCATGAATATTAATGCACCTAATGAAGACAACCTTTGCTTCATCAAGAATGTTCTGGAGCAGGGTGCCACGCTGATAGAC
Source organism: Sebastes fasciatus (assembly GCF_043250625.1). Lineage (NCBI taxonomy): Eukaryota > Metazoa > Chordata > Actinopteri > Perciformes > Sebastidae > Sebastes > Sebastes fasciatus. Next base: position 32,413,885 of record NC_133806.1, on the reverse strand, counting down.
TCTCCCTGGCTGTTTTTCTCCTTCAGTCAGGAGAGGAAGCTGGCACACACACACACACACACACACACACACACACACACACACACACACAGAGAGAGACACAGAGTAAATGCACACACACACAAACTGAGGTTTACCCATCTGAGTCAAGCATCTTTTTCTTTATGTGGAGCAACACATCCTTTCAAATGCAAAGGCGCCATATTTGACCAAACTGTTTAGGAAAGAAAAGCAGTGCAGATCCTACTGTACTCATTTATTAAAGTACTTAAAGATAAGAATTTATAGAAAATGTGTTTTGTTTTTATTATTTAATGTTTTATTTAGGGCTGTCAATCGATTCAAATATTTAATCGCTATTAATCGCGCATGTTTTATCTGTTCAAAATGTACCTTAAAGGGGGATTTCTCAAGTATTTAATACTCTTATCAACATGTGAGTGGGCTAATATGTTTGCTTTATGCAAATGTATGCAAATATGTATTACTGGAAATCAGCTAACAACACAAAACAATGACAAATATTGTCCAGAAACCCTCACAGGTACTGCATTTAGCATAAAACAATATGCTCAAATCATAACATGGCCTAACAGGTAACAACAGCTGTCAGTGTGTCAGTGTGCTGACTTGACTATGACTTGCCCCAAACTGCATGTGATTATCATAAAGACTTGTGGGTACCCATAGAACCCATCTCCATTCACATATCTTGCGGTCAGAGGTCAGGGGTCCCCTTTGAAAATGGACATGCCAATTTTTCCTCGCCAAACTGTAGCGTAAATTTAGAGCGTTATATACTGTCCTTCTTGACAAGTTAGCATGACATGGTTGGGCCCGATGGATTCATCAGATATTTTAGTTTCATATGATACCAGTATCTTCACTCTAGCTTTAAAACTGAGCCCACTACAACCTAAAAAATTGCTAGTTGCATTAATAAGTTTAAGAAATTAGTGGCATGTTGTATAGTATTAACGCGTTAGTATCGCGTTAACTTTGACAGTCCTTGTTTTATTACTTTATGATTATTTTATAACATCAAGTATGTCTTTTGGTTAGTCTTTTGCATTCACAAAATGGGTCACTAGTGACATAAAGATAGATTTTGCTAGTGGACAAATTATTAAAGGGTAAATTCACCCAACTGTTTTTGTAAGATTATTAGAAAGTAACTGGGAATTAGTCTCTGGAAGGATACATTACTGTTGGATTAAATGCAAGTTCTAAAGGGGACATGATGAAAAACTCACCTTTTCAATGCTTGTGCTCATACATTTGGGTATCTGGAGTGTCTTCCAACCCACAAACTGTGAAACAAGACGACCCAGTCAGTTTTTTTGTGGGCTGTCTAGATCAAAAAATATGTGATTCAACAAGCCAATCAGATTTGTCTCCCCTTCCTATGTCACATGCAGGCTCATTAGAATATATCACCCACGGGTTGAGAACTACCTTTGCAAAGGTGCACCATATTTTTCTCACCAGCCAATCAGAACAGACTGGACTTTTTTCATGAGGGGGTCCTAATGAGACACGCGCTAAAACAGAGCATTTCAGACAGAGGGTGAATACAGGTATATTCAGACAGACAGTATGAGGAAAATAATGTGTATTTTTAACATTAAAGCACGTAAACATGTTCTAGTAGAAACCCAAAATACAAATATGAACCTGGAAATGAGCATGATATGTCCCCTTTAAAGTGGCACACTATAGATTTTACACAGGAAGTTCAGTTTACTCGTCTTTCTCAAGTTTTCTCAAGTAAAAAAAACTCTGATATCTAATTAAAGACGCTATCCAGTTGCATTATAATTGTAGCTTGACTTATGTTATATGGACTAAAAGTCAGGATATCTCATCCTCAGCTGCTTCGATTTTGATAAACAGTAAACCTGTTAGCATGCTGAAGTTAGCAATTAGCCAAAGGCATATGCTTATTCTTTCTATGTTCCAAAATGCATACTTTTTCTTTTACTTTTAGTACAGTTCGTCATAACATTGCGCCTTGAACTTTGACCCTCTTGCTCATATATCCGCTGTGCAAAGGACTGTGGGTCAGAATAGCCAGAAAAGCATGCTGGTTTGCCTGCTGCAAAACCGGATGTAGTAGCACACCCTGGTATTTTTGGCATACTGCATTTGACATATTATGTATTGGGACATATGGTGCCTTCAAATGGGGTCGTGTTTACCATGTTTACTGTGTTTACCGTGTTTACTGTGTTTACCGTGTTTACCGTGTTTACCGTGTTTACGAGTTGGGCCCATATGAACGCCCCCTCAGGTCGTATTCACGATCTTGGAAGTGGAAAGTTTCTGAAATTTCCGAGTTCACAACTTGTGACGTGTTTTTTTCATTATTACAGAAATGGTGGAAGTTATGGAAGTTATTTTTTCAGTACATAATAAGTTAATATATTTTAATTTAAGCCGTATATTGTTTTTCTTCGTAATTTTATAACAGGTCTGAGGAAAATGTTGATATTCCCAACGGACTCATCTTTCTCCTCTGTCATTATGTCTTTGCATTTCCTGCATTATGTTACCCACTTGCTAGCTTGCTAAATTGTTAGCCTCTGTGGCTTCTAGAAGTCGACAATAATGTTAATATTGCCGTTGCTTTTCAGCAGTTCTCACGACTTAACCACTGAACGCCAAGCATATCGTGTACACGACTTCCCATGTTGTAAACACGAGCTCACGAGTTTCATTTGAAGGCACCAATACTAAAAAGTATGGTAGTATGGGTATTGAAACGCACAGTCTGTGCCTAGTACAGCTAACCTGGAATATAAATGACATCACTTCCTGTACTGTACACCACAGGCTTTGTCGTAGAGTTTTTACGAGAGCAAGTATAAAAGCTTTTATATACTGGTTACTAGTATCTTTATACCAGGAACATGGAATAACAGGAGGTGTTTTGACATGAAACTGTCAAAGATTGTATAACTTTAAAGATTTATCTGATTCTGACTTCACCTGAAATAACCAGGCAGGAAACAATGAAATAATTCTTTTGGGGGCCGTTCCTACATACACACACATGCTGTAATCGCCACTACTCAGCCGCCATCTTTGCCCTCCTTACTCCTCAACGTCTCTCTCTCCCCTTGACACATACCTCTCATTAATTCAGACCTGTCACATTGACACACACCCTTACACACACACACACACACACACCGGTGGTACCTCAGCAGAGGGTGACAGCTCATCGTTGAGTGACAGCAGCTCTGTCTGTCTGCTACAGGAAGATCTTCTGCTGCCAACAGTTTTGTAAAGTAACCCTCGACTGTCACCGCGAGAGAGGGAAGGGTCATCTATTCATATGTCTGCCTCCTCAAACCGTAAATAGCTTTCAGTGATGTCTTCCCTCATCCATTATTAACTGCTTTTGAATTAATGACAGTCTTTCATTTAGCACACGTAACTCTGGTGTGGTTGTTTCGCATTGACTTGTCTGTCCAGTAGCAATCATCCCACCCCATCCTCTGATTAATATGGTTTGAAAATGAATAGTTAAGGAAACGTTTTAAGGTTTCTCTCATACAAAAATACGCAATATTGTTCCATATTTTTTTAACTTCAGCCTCCTACTTTTCCTAAAAGCCTTTCATAAAGGCTCAGAGAAAATCAATATATGAATATCAAACAAAGCAGAGACATAGGAAACGAGAATTACCGCCTCTCGGTTATATGCTTCCGTCAACCAGTCAAGTTGCAGGTAACATCCTTCTCTGTCCTAAATGTCATCACATCATAATTTTATCCTGTTAGACATTTGTGTGAAATTGTCATAATTAGCATATTAATTCTTGAGTTATGGCTAAAAATGTGTTTTGTGTGGTCACAGTGACTAGGGACGGCCCGAATGCTTCGAAGCTTCAACCATTGCCACGGTAGTCGACCTCCAAATCAGTATTTGAATGCTTCCGAGTATATATTTATACTTTATGTAATATTAAAGTATAAATCCCAAAATAGCGCATTGAAATAAGGAATAATCCCACACCTGTTCATTATTCATATTCAACATTAACTATTATTAGTTGTTTTCAGACGCCACTGTCCTGGGCACTGAATCGGGGGAGATGGAGACAGAATATTTCTCACCAAAGCTTTGAAGCCCAAAAAGTGGTATTCGGGACAGCCCTAGCAGGGACCTTGACCTTTGACCATTAAAATCTAATTAGATCATCCTTGAGTCCAAGTGGATGTTTGTGCCAAATTTAAAGAAATTTCAGGAGTTGAGGAGAATGGACCGAACGGACGTACGTACACACGGACGGATGACCTGAAAACATAACACCTCCGTACATGGCTGTGTTGCCGGCGCGGAGGCATAAAAATATCTTGTCTAAACTTGGAAATGTCCAACATAAAATAGAAAAACTTCTGTCTTCTACAGATGTGTTTGGTAAAAGTTTAACTGTGTTATATGATCCAGAAACACAACTAGATATTTACCTCTCTTTATCAGTTTGTCTTTAATGATTATCAGTCTAAGTTATGGCTCACATCTCATACTGGAAGTGTCAAAGAGTACTATAGAAATGTTCACAACATATAATAAAGCCCTCTAAAACTGGACCCTTTCTTACTCGTCAGCAAACTTAAATCAAGTGCCTGTTTGTGGAACCTAGTGTGTCTGATTGGTGTATTAACTAATCAGCTTAGTTTGGACCCTGACGGACACCCGTATCGGTATTTTATTCAACAAAAAAGAACTCCCTTTGACCTAATGTACTTCTCAGGTGAAATGATTAGACTCTGAAGAACTCAGTTTGTGTGCTAATAAGTCAAGATGTGGAGCTGGATCATAAAAAAACATGAAAAATCCAAGGCCCTCAAGTTGAGTATGGACCAGATGTAACATGGCCAGAATAGCATTGTCTACCTCTTTATAGGCTGATGAGCAAAGCCAGGGGACAGACAGTAGTGGTCTCTGAGCACTTTATCACTAGCGATGTAAAAACAACCGGGCAACAGTTGTTATTGACCTCAGAGGGTTTGGAAATCAACATGTCAGGTGTACAGTAACATGGAGATACAGAACACCACATATTGTCACGTTATGGGGAAGATATCAGATCCCACACAAAACTCCCACACGTCCTACTTGTAACTGTAATTGTAATTGTAACTTGTAATTTAACTCAGGTTTGCACAACCTGTCCTGTACATGAACGTAGCATCAACATGGCAGTGAGAAATTAAAGAGATCTCAATATCAATATGTTGGCTATTAAAGCTAATCTATTATGCTCATTTTCAGGTGCATACTTTTATTTTAGGTTTCTACTACAACTTGTTTACATGCATTAATGTTCAAAAAATGCTTTACTTTTCTCATACCGGCTACTCTGATGTGTCAGCTGGCCCACTGTCAAGATTGGTCAACCAAGTTAAACAGACTCAGACTCTGTTCCAGCGCTGCTCTAACTAGCTAAACTAGCCGCTAAGCAGGTATTATGCAAAAGTGTTACTTAGTGACATCACCACGTTACAGAAGAGTATTTCAAATACTCAGGATTTCAAACAAAGCGTTTCAAGCAGTTCAAGACCAGTGTTTCTGAGGGGGGGAGTAGATTGGCATGGGCTTTGTAACGGTCGTGGCTTGAAGGCCACACGCAAATTGAGAAACTCTAGCGACATGGTTATGGTTAAGCATTAACCTCAAATAGTTAAGGGGTAGGCATTGACCTCTCGCAAGACTTTTTTCAAGTTTTAGCAATTTGCAGGTTACCTTCTAGACATGACCCTATGTAACTTTGCAGACCTTTTTACATGCAAACTAAAATATATAACGCACTAAAGGAAAAGGGAGAAAGCACAAAAGCATAATAGATCCTCCTTGAGAAGGCCAGGGAGGCCGATTGGCCAGAATTACTTATTTAATTAATAAATTGATGAAACACTTTTACTCTTTTATGACTGAAACATTTTATGATAAGCAGATATTAAGTATAACCCTTGTTGGCTGTCAGTAAATCTAAATGGGACAATCATCAGGGGATTTTGGTCATCAACTCTTGTCCTGACCTCGACTGAACGCAGATTGGACACTGTTTAGTTTTGGTGAACAGGTGTCTGTTTTGGGATTAAAACTCAATCTAATGATATTAGCATTATTTGATACTGAAGTGGCCTAATGTAATTTAGTGTTATTCTCTGGTTTATCAGTTGTGTGCATGGACCCACAGCTGCAGATTGAAGGCAATGACTCCAGATTAACCTGTGAAAGCAGTCTCATATGAATGACATATTAATCAAACACTCTAAAACACTTGCATGTGATGTGGGCCTATTGCACGACCATTTGATCAGATGGTCTGTAAATGGTATTACTGTAAAGGAGTTTTAGACTGTTTGACCCAGCAGTTTCATTTCAGCATAACAAAGACAGATTATAAAGACTTTTATTAGATCTAATGGGGTCAATTGTTGGTAAAAACAGAATATTTAATCCTGCTCCCTCCTGACATGTGACCCAGGAGAGATTCTTGGTAAAAGCTGCAGCTGTAAACCAAATAATGATATTTTCAATGTCACATTGTAAATCGAGAGGGGTAACAGGCCAAAGAGAAAAGAAAAAGAAAACCACCACCAAACAATACAAAGCACCCAGAAGTGTAAGGTACACTGCCAATTATTTTCAGATGTTTTTCAGCTAGATTTGTTTCTTTAAGGATACCTCTTTATTTTGTGACCTGTGTGTTCATGATGTGGATTTGGACTGAGTTCAAATTTTACTACTAGGACTGTGGAGGATCTCTGGCATCCCCTAGGTGAGAAGAATAAAACTGTGATTTGTAGTCAGAAGTTCTGCCAAGGAAGCCCATAGCTTGAGGGCTCAGAGACTCACAAGACCGACAAGAACATGCAGTAAACTGGTCCGCCAAACGTCAGAAACACAGGATTTTTTTTTTTCATCATTTGATCCGTTCCGCATCAGTCTAAAAGAAAAAAAAATAATTGGCCGTTTAGAGGCACAAAAAGAAAGTTTGCCTTTGTTGTGAATCTGCATAAGAGTCACCACCATACATTATCATGAATAATACATTCATATCTCCTCCATAGCCACGGGTGGTAGGGATTAGATAAAGCGCCATAAATAAGCTTCAAAGCTCGCTGTATGCCGTTTTGTTACACCTCGCCATAGAGGCCTTTCCTTTAATCACAAACTTAGCCTTAGCTGGTGGGGCCCTTTTGTTGCGATTGTGCTGGTGTCGCTATTAGTGCAGGGCGGCCCCGTCTGTACACACGTATTCATTTACCTAATTAACACGGAACTCACACTGGGAGTCAAATGAAAGCTACCGTAGGGGAGTCACAGAGAACAAAGTCTGGCGAGGAAGCTCGGCTTCTTACTGTCGCCCGCCATCGGAATCACTGGGGGAAAAAAGCAAAGACGCCCGGACGGGCCTTTAGTTAACTGGTTTATCTGAAGACAGAGATGATGAACTGACACCATTCTCTTAAAAAGAAGTCCTCTCTCGTTTGTTTGTCCACTGCTTCTTATACAAATTATATAATGTATTATAAAAAGATTAAATCTGTTGATCTTGTCGATACCAGTGGAAATGATATATGCCAACATTACAAATATGAAACCAAAGTTTCTCTAATATCTATTGTGTAGGCTCAGTTTGCAGATATACAGTATTGTGCTGATATTGACAGTATAAGATACCAAGATGGTCTGGGAAACCTATAATGACGTTTTATTTTGTCATACATATATTTAACTGTTTGATAATGTTTTCTGTGAATTCATACTTCACTTAAAGGAAGGAATATCTCACTAGGTTCCACTCCAAAGGTCAAAAGGTCACCACCCTACCTTAAAAATGTTGACTTTTTCATTTAAAAAGAAGAAAATGTGTTTAATATTTTTGTGGCTTCAAAATCTAAAGACATCTGCTACCCCTGACTGAGTCTAGAAATATATTGGGCAGACACTGGACTTGGTGTCGGTGAAAACCTAATTAGTGGATTATCATGTAAATTTCTTAGTTAGATCTTTGTCAGACAACATGAAATATGCCCAACATCAGCTAGAATAATAACATCTTGCTCAATGATCAATTCTGGAGATATACAGTCTCCTGCTCCTGTTATATCTCTGTTCTATATTCAAAAAGTGTATACAGTACGGCTACTTCAACTCAGTAGAAACGCACATAATTAACATTTTATTTTTGGTGACATTTCAAAAGTTTGCGTAAAATGTGCTTGACAGTTGGATGGAAACAGCTTCGGTCTCTATCAGTGTTTGTATCTCTCTGTTCTTTGTCTTTGTCTTTGAGGTGCAGGACTCGCCATCTTGTGTTTTAAAGGGTTGGATGTCTTTAAGGACTGATTATCTTTAATTAACACAGTAAGATAGATGCTCATTCTATCTGCCTCTTATCTCTACCTTGTACTCTGTCAGGTTATTTTCACGGCTTATCGCCAACTGCAACGTAATAACATGGACTGATATACCCGTGTATTATGTGAAACATTATAATGTAATATTGATTGCCAAAAATGGATTCTGATTAACTGAGAAGGCTTTTCTGTGCTGTTCTTTACATAAACTAATTATTAATGCTTTAGTTTTCCTGGAGGATCCCATACACTAACGTCCCAGTGATTGTGTAATCCAAATATCAACATCAACACATCAAGATATTTGACAGGTGGGCTTATATGTAATATAACTCTGGAAATTAAATGCAAAATATTGTTGTCTAATCAATTGGTTGGTTGGAAACCAAAAATACTATAACGGTCCACTGAAAACTCAGATTACATTTAGTGACACGTCTTTTATGTCTGATGCCAACTTTTGAAAAATTCTCACTTATTCAATTTATACAAACAAACTATGGTTAAAGGTGCAATGTGTAAGATCTGGCCACATGCTCCAAACAAATATATATGTGGCACAATCTCACCTCTACCACTGGATCCATACAATCTAAATTTACAATCATTATTTAAAAAAAAAAAGCCAACTACTAACTAGCGGCAGGGCAAGAATACGCAAAATTCAACTGCTGAAACTCTGAGAGACGATTAAAATAACACTCTTCTAATCTTCCCGTGTGGTGTCGGCCTATACTGTGTTTACTGTGCTGCTAACCGGGGGCTGTACGGTCCGTGTACATTTTGATAGTTTTTATTAGATTAGATCCAAAGAGGCAGAAACGAGACGAAAACAACTTGTATTTTCATTTCGTCCTCCCTGCCACCAGAAGACTACTTCACCGGGAGGAGTGTGCAGCAGCTGCGGGAGACGGACCTTCAGTTAGCGGCTGTAACAACTGAAATTTAACCAGCGCAAACCCCCAGTGACGGGAATCACAACAGGCTGTGGCCAGCGGCAGTGCCGGGTCTAACCTGTGTAACAGCAGCAACACAAAGTTTGCTGATCTGGCGGGGAGTTGGGGCAGTCCCCCCGGGATCAGACCCTGATGATGGGGTTTGCACCATTGGTTGAATTTGAGTTGCTGCAGCAGCACAGCCGCTAACTGAAGGTCCGTCTCCTGGAGCCGCCGCACGCTCTCCTTCCAGCAAAGCTATAGTCTCCTGGAGGACGAAGCGAAAATACGAGTTGTTCCTGCCACTTTAGATTCAATCCAATAAATAAACTATCAAAACATACACGGACCCTTTACCTTCAACATGATTGACATCTACTTCCTCTTCCTCTCCTCTACGACTGGCTGGGGGCTAGCTGGTTAGCACGCTCATTTCAGTCGATATCTCTGCGGACGTTTTTTCTAAGGAAAGGACTGCACAATTATAACAATTCTGTTGAAAGCATTGCATTACAGTGATGAAGTGTGATGATAAATATTACAGTAAGTAAGCAATCAATCAAGGTCTTTTGATACTGATTGGTATTCAAGCAATAATGCACTTCAAGGTGTGCTAATATAGGTGGATAAAGAATGAAGCAGACTCCAGTTTCCAACATAACACCCCATCAGAGTGCATTACTGCACCATGACCACTTGGTGAACATTCATTACCAGTTTTGGACAATTTTTTTTACAATAATGAAAAATTAATACTGACGCTGTCAAAGATATAAGCAAACAAATATTATTACCCAAAAAATTTATTAAAATAAAGGTGGAAAAAGTTAAGTGTGAAGGTCAGATTTAGCATTTTATCAATGACGTAAATTATTTTAGGTCTGCCTTCCTTTATTTTGTACTGTAAAAATTGCGTGTTCCATAAAGAGGTGAACACGTGTTGTCTGTGGTGCACACACACACACACACACACACACACACACACACACACACACACACAAAACGGCTGAGATTAATTACGAGGGGTTGGATGTTGCATCAGCAGCCAATTATCACCTGAGTAGAGTCGGTTGGCCTCAGTCGGTTTCGCAGCCGCCCTTCTTTCTTCTTCTCACGCTTCCCCTGAAATCAGCTGCCCATCAGCCGCCAGCAAATTGGATGAGGAGCCAGGAAACACATTACCACCCAAATACACAGTGACAACAAATCGGGGATGGCGGTAATAAACTCTAATCTATCAGGAAGAATGAGGGGTGAAGGATGCAGCCTGGTCAGAGAGCTGCAGCACACGGAGAAGAGAGTGGAGGGGACATGAGAGAAATGAGTGATGTGTTTAAACTTCATTCATCCGGGGGAAGTCAACAGTGTTTTACCGGTGGCTGCTGGGAGGTTCCATGGGAGCAGCTGGGGGTTCAAAGGCTTATTCAAAAGTACTATCAAAGGTTTTCTTTACTGATGTGGGAATTTGAACCAGACCACAACCGAAAAATTGTTGCAAAGCTGAAAGAAGTGATGATGCCTGTGGAGGAAGAGGAGAAATAGCAATGTGAGCAGAGGTGATGGACGGACAGAGAGTGAAGGATGGAGGGCATTTCATGAATGATTTCTGTGAACCCCACATTCGCCTCTCACCAGCGGCCTGACCTCCTCTGACTTAGATGATCATTGTTGTCATGGAGACTGGCAAAACAAGTGTGACACTTCCCTGCTCCCCCCCCCCCCACCAACCCCCGTATCTGAGTGATGAAAATGAATGTGGCCCCAGGATCAACACGCAGCCATATTGGCAAAAAATCAATACTTCTTCCCTCTGTCTTGCATCGGTCCAGTAAGCTGTAACATATCAATCCATATGTGCGCGCAGTCTACACTAATCCTCCCTGTTTGTGTGTGTGTGTCTGTGTGAACGTGCGTGCGAGGGAAGAGAAAAATGTAGCATTGAACAAAAGCTGCCCAGTGTGTTTGAACTGCTCCATTAAAACAATCTTTGTTTTTGATACAGAGGAGAGAAAAAGAGCAAGCTGACTGAACACAGACTGGATGTCAGTCTAAGATGGAGGTTTTTTTTTGTTGTTTTGTTTTGCTTTTCTTTAAATTCTGTTTCTCATTACTGTGCCGAGCCTCAAGCAGTGAAGGGAAGAAAAAAAAAACGAACTGGAGCAACTGTGCCTGAGCCCAGGGGCCCCCAGGAGCCACAGGGGGTCCCTACTTTGATGGAGGCCTGAGCATCATTAGAACAGATAGCATGATGGGGTCAGAAACACACTGCTACCACTGCACCGCTTCTGCAAAACTCCTAGCAGCGCTCTCACTGACAAACACAGACACCAGAGTGTGTGTTCCATCCGGCTATTTCTGTGACTTATGATGTATTGAAATAGGAAAAATATCACAAAAAATATTTTAGAACTCGCTTAAAGCGGAAATAAAGAAAATATGTGCAGCTGTGGAAATGCCTTCAAATATACTGACAGCAGAATGGTTGAGTTTTACTGCACTTAAAGTCTGGATCTATAGATAGATAGATCGATAGATAGGCAGATCGATAGATAGATAGATAGATAGATAGATAGATAGATAGATAGATAGATAGATAGATAGATAGATAGATAGATAGATAGATAGATAGATCGATAGATAGATGGATAACAAGGTTTAAACAGCGTAAAGAAACCAAAAGAGTAGGATTTTGGAATATATGGCGATGGGTTAACAGAAAGCAGAAATTAATTATGTAATCCATTGCAGTTCGCTGCGAAAGTTCACTGTTCACTGTTCATGAAAAAATTAATGCGAGCTAGCGCTTCCTTTATGGGCATAATAAAAATTATACTGTTGTACTTAAATTTTTTAATAAAGTGACTGAGAACATTTAGGGAGACTGGCATATGTTAATAAGACTGAGAGGAGCGGGCCGTCCAAACAGCATTGGGGAGGAACAGTCCTGCTCTAAACCATCCCTGGTCCTCAAAGGTCAACCATATTTTTATAATAGCAGCCCTATTGGCCAAATCTAAATCTGTCCTCAGAATATGGAGCGCAACCAATGAGAAGGTGTGGGAGATAAAGTCTAGTAGCTGCGCGAGGCAGCATTACGACGTCGTCTTTATAGGTGAGCAGGGTAGAAAGATGGGACCTGTGATACACTTTGTGTTTTATAGGCTGGCTTTAAGTAAATTTCTATTAAGTGAGGATGTGCGGAAGCAGTGGCATTTGTTAGCATCAGTCTTGGTACGTGTGTATAAATGTGAGAACTTGACCGCTAACATATTTTTACAAGCCGATATTATACTATATGCATTACAGTGAGACTATGGAAATTTGCTGAACAGCGACCACCACGGCTACAAAGGGTAGTTATTGGATAATGCTAAATGCTCAACATCTACTACAACCACTGACTGTATATAAGAAGTGGACGTAGTCACCGTGACGTCACCTATTGGTTTATGGACTACGGGTTTGAAGCCTTGAGTTCTGCATTTTGGCTGTCTCCATCTTGTTTTTTTGCAACCAGAAGTGACACGAGAGGGTGGAGCTAAGTACAACCAAAGAACGTATATTGCCAAGAAGTGAAAGTCAATCAGCGCCCAGCAGCAAAGCTATGCTTCTGCCATTTTGGACTGAAAGCGACTATCGGACGGCGGTAGGACGTCTGCTTAAAAAGTGCCGTACAAAAGTAAAACAAAATTATTTCTATTTTATTGTCATATTCTAGAGAAATGGCCTGTTTTGAACAATAAAATATGATAAATATAGTACACGTCTTCAGTCCAAAATGGCGGCTGTTAAAAAAAACACCGGAGTTTCGTCTTTTTGCTTCTATACTCTTTGGTACAACCGAACACCAAACTGGACAACACTGTGACCCGTCAATCACAAGGTAGCCCCGCCCTAAATCATCCCCTGCTTTATGGTCTATCTGACTCTAAATGGGACCATAATTTACTAAATGAACATCATGCTGTATTGAAGAAGACTTGAAACTAGCGATTGAGACCATAAACTCATGTTTACAATGTTTACTGAGGTAATAAATCAAGAGAGAAGTAGGCTAATTTTTCTCATAGACTTTTTTACAATCAGACTTCTTTTTGCAACCAGAGGAGTCGCCCCCTGCTGGCTGTTATAAAGAATGGCAATGGCTTCAATTCAATTCTTTTCAAACTTTTTGTGACACCAGAGAACAAAAACATACACTCAAGAAGCAGTAAAGTGCCGTGTGATTTCCTGTCGTGGTGATGATGCAGAGCGACACTAAAACTGTCCGATGAATGAGTTAACTATCGGCCCGTATCACCTAATGTTTACTCCTCTTGGTTCATGTGTAAAAAAAGTCTGTGTGAACACCAGCAGTTGTGAAAGTAAATCACGTTCCAAGTACGTTAATGAATATTTGACACGGCAGCGAAATCGTTTCAACGCTTTTTCTCAACTTCCTCAGAAAATCATCTATTAGCCAGTAAATATATAATTATTCAAACTGCATCAGGTACATCACATCAGAGGTAGATGATGGTTGATACCTGAGTTTTAGTTCCGGCCCACTTACCTGTAAATTTTTTCCAGTGTGTGTGTGTGTCTGCATATGTGTGTCCATGTGAGAATGTATGTTGGGTGTTGATGTCGGGGCTGTAGGGATCTCTGATGGGTTGTCTGTGTGTGTGTGTGTGTGTGTGTGTGTGTGTGTGTGTGTGTGTGTGTGTGTGTGTGTGTGTGTGTGTGTGTGTGTGTTCCCTGGCGGTGATGAGACCCTGTCTCTGACACAATGCTGCTCTGTTAAGGTCAAGCCCTACAGAATGTCAGGGATGATGACACGCACTGAAAGGTTTCATCTAATCCCTCCATTTCCCCTTCTTCTTCCCCCTCCGTCCCTCCAATCTGTCTCCCCCACCTCCGTCTCCGGCCGGCTCACTCACAAGACAAGACAGACATATACCGGCCTTCACCTAGAGTCTGCATCAAGACTCTTTGTGGGTGTGTTTGTCTATGTGTGTAAATAGCGTCAAGCCATGCCATCCCACTAGTAAGGCCAATTCAGAAATGCCTGAGGCGACTGTCTCTGTATCTGCATGGTTGGCCTGGTCTTTATACAACTCACTGTCAAACATCTTTGCTTCATTCTACAATGGCTGCACATTCACTGATACTTACACTTAGTTGCTTTAATATAGTGAATGCAACAGTAGAATAACCAGCAATCATGACGATTTCCCTCCATGCATAATGATGTGCAGGAGATCTTTATTATAGAGATTACAACAGCTTTGAAAACAGTTTTGAAAAGATGTAAGACATCAACTTTTATATTCATATGAGTTGACATCAATTTATGTCAAAATCTTTGCTGTATTTAGAGCATTTAGCTGACATTTTCATCAAGTGACTGCACTAGAATTCTACATCACAATTGAATAACGGATTTGAGTGCAGTCCTTGTGCAAAGTGCAGGAATAAGAGCTCCGCAGGCACAATTTCCTATTTCTGATCCCTTCACATCTGTTTGAATTGTAAGTTTAATTCCTCTTCTTTTCACCTTTACAAAGACCGCCTCTCGACAGTCTTTGGCTGAATTTGAAAGCAAATCTAATTCTGTTATTTCTAAATAGCGTCAAATTAATTCAATTAAGCTGCCACGAAAAAGAATGTTATTTACACCTTATGAGATTACCTGGACTTAATTTCCTGGGGTTTTAAATAATTGACAAACAGCATGTGCGTACTTAACTAAGCCTCATATTATGCGCACAGTTGAACATGTCATCAGTTAATCTTAATGCTTTTTACTCCTACATTTTCCCTCATTTTTCCCTCTTTCCCTCGCTCGGCTGCTCCATAGTTAACACTTATTAAATTAGCAGTCATCCAGTGATCAAACAACAAGCCTTTTCCATCTAGCCGACTGAATGACGGCGGAGGTCTCCTCAGCATCTGGTGAGATGCCTAGTTTGGTGCATGCGAGCACAGAAGCCCCGCTAATTATGATATTACAATTCCAGTAAACCGTTTTGTGAAAGCACTACAGTTTGGATTTGTTTTTTAATGCCGGTAAGCAAAGAAAGAACAATGCTGGATTCAAGATGCCTGGCTTCCCCTGCACCTTCTCAAACTGTCATTTATCCTCTCACCTCTGTGGATTGGGTCTGAAGAGTCAGTAGAGGAATGGCGGAGATGGAGTGAGCGGAGGGAAAGGGGGGGTGAATGAAGGATTATATAAAGAAGAAGCAGCACTTGACGGTAACTGGTTGAGATTAGCGCCTTAGGGGTACAGCAGTGGCTGTGATTTTGATACTGCGCCCCCAGCTAAACGCTGAAGGCCGCCTTGCCTAGAGGAGTCTGCCTTCACCCACAGGCAGTCAAAGATTGTTTTCTTACTAGCATCTCCTCCTCCTCCTCCTCCTCCTCCTCCTCCTCCTCCCCCCTCCCTTCTCCTCCACCCCACAGACACCTGTCATCTCCAATGTCAAAACTCCACACAGAAAGGAAAAGACAACGCAAAGAATAAACAAAAGAAACATGCTTTTTTAAAGGCACACTCTGCATACAGATCTGTGAGGGTGAGGCCCGGGCTTCACCTGCAGCAGCCGGAGCCAAGCGTACTCAAAGTCATGACAAGCGGGGCTCTGCTGGCTATTAGGATGAAGTCTAAATAATAAAACAACTATATTATTCTTTTACATATATAAGTGGGGGTCATCAATTAATTCAGCCCCAACAATAACATATTTTTCTAGGGCTGTCAAAGTTACCGCGATAATAACGCGTTAACGCAAAGACCGATAATTTCTTTAACGCAACTTGTGATTTTTTGTTTGCATTTTTAAAGCTAGAGTGAAGATACTAGTATCATATGAAACTAAAAAACCTGATGAATCCATTGGAACCAATCATGTCAGACTAGCTTGTCGTAAAGGAAGCTAAATAACGCTCCAAACTTACGCTACATTTTGGTGAGGAAAAACTGTCATGGCCATTTTCTAAAGGGGTCCCTTGACCTCTGACCTCCAGATCAGTGAATGTAAATGGGTCCTATGGGTACCCACGAGTCTCCCCTTTACAGACATGCCCACTTTATGATAATCACATGCAGTTTGGGGCAAGTCATAGTCAAGTCAGCACACTGACACACTGACAGATGTTGTTGTCTGTTGGGCTGCAGTTTGACATGTTATGATTTGAGCATATTTTTTATGCTAAATGCAGTACCTGTGAGGGTTTCTGGACAATATCTGTCATTGTTTTGTGTTGTTAATTGATTTATAATAATAAATATATACATACATTTGCATAAAGCAGCATATTTGTCCACTCCCATGTTGATGAGAGTATTAGATACTTGACAAATCTCCTTTTAAGGTACATTTTGAACAGATTAATAATTTGCGATTAATTGCAATTAAATATTTTAATTGATCGACAGCCCTAATTTTTTAATGTCTGAGTCTTGATAGCAAACACATTTGTGTCTCAGTTTGCTACATGTTATTTTTTTGATGAAACAAAATAATTATTTGCAACAAATTAAAACTAGAGGCATCTTTACATGAATAAAATGGTACAGAAATATAATCAAATTCTTAGCAAAACTGTCATTTCAAATCTTTATGTATGACATAAAATTCCTGCTTCTGTTGTGATGATCACCACAATCACAAAACAATACTACAATACATGGATAAAGTAAGGCTTAGGTCCAATGCAAGTATTTACTGAAACATTCTAAAGATGAAATTTATTTGCCCCGATGAAGGTGTAGCGACTGAAGCCTGGCTTTATCCTTAAATACTTGTATTGGACCTAGTTAGTGTGCAGAGCCTTATTTTCTCCACATTTCTCAAAATTCCTGCATCTAAAATTATTCCCAATCAAAACTACCAAACCAAAATTTCTGCGTACAAAATGAGGTAATGACCTGCGGCTGACAATAGACTATTATTTAGTTTATTTGATAAATTAAAAGAAAGGTCACCAGACATCATCAATTTAGAGGGAACATTGGGGATGCTCCAATTAGCAGGATAATCAGATTGAATTGCCATTTCATGTAAAAAAAAGAAAATCAGAGATGTGGTTCTGAGTCTGGCTGTTATGAATACTTTTTGTGGGGATTTTTAGCTTTTCCTTTTTCCCTCCATGAAGATGATAAAAACTACAAGATCTAATTTGAACTCTGGTTTAGAAAAGAAGATTTTTTTATCAAATCAAGTGTAAACGACCTTTGCCGCCTTGAGAAAACACAGCTACCTTAGAGGTCCGTGTAGTTGAGCAGAAGCGTGAGATGACGTGACACTGGCAGCCCTGCCAGGCGGTTGTTGTTGCAGCCAATGGGGGGCAGAGGACACAACGGAGAGTAATGGCTGCTACATGCAATCAGCCTCACGGCGATAAAAACACACTGCCACGTTTCATCTGCTGTTTTTCCTCTATTTTAATTCCTTCTGTTTGTTTGTTTGTTTGTTTGTCGACCTTGCCGTGTCAGCTGACCTTCCTCCATCCAGGACCCTGAAGAGAGGGGAAGGAAGGAAGGAAAAAACAACAAAGAGAAGGACGCTGACATTTCTGCACAGGGAAAGAACAAACAGCACATACGAAACGCCCCCCCCTCCGCTCCCCCTCAGACAAATTTACTCAAAAATATGTGTGTGTCTTGAACGTCCGTGGCTGTCCGGCTCGCGGCCACCATTGCCAAGGAAGTGTCACGGTGTCGTGACAACTTCAGCGACTGCGGTGCGATGGGTGACCCTCGGCCGGCGGAGGGGGGGCGCTGAATCCTCCACCCACCCTGGATCCTGACAGATGTCATATACCTCCTCCATGGGCACCTTCTGTTTCCTGTTCACCTTTCTCCATCCTGCAGCGTTAGGGCTCCTGTCTCCACCTCGTCAAAGCGCACACACACACAAACACACAGAGAGAAGGAGAGACGTAAAGTTGACCGATATAGGTTTTTAAACACCAATATTTCTGGACTGACAGCGATTTTCAGTCGATTTTACCAAAATAAATGCAAATATTGAGCATTTTCCACCTGAATTAAAGAGCATTTACACCATCGCGTCACACTAAAGCTAGCAGCTTTATTAATAAAAGCCCAACATCGGTCTGATACATCAAATTAATTCTCATCGTCTGTTTGCGCTGACTCTATTCATGCCTTTTGTTTAAATACTGCCTGCTTAACTTAAAAGGCAAACGTGCACGCGACGCTCTCTGGCATTCATATCGCCTTCTCAGAAGACGTTTCCTGTTATTTACCAAAGGCTTTTCTCTGAGAACAGTTGGTATTTTAGTCTTAGCACACCCCACTCAAAACCTGTTTGCACAGATTTTCCCAATCATCCTTCAGACCATAGTTTGACAGAAACACTTCAACAAAATGAGATTCTGCCTCGTTACATTGTCTTATACTGTTACATCAAAAGTGTCACCAGCCCACTCCGTGAATAACAAGTCTAACAAACCAAAAAAGCCTTATGATATTAGATTTCCATAAACCTTCTGCCGGCCGCCTCCTCGTAGGGATTGTGTATCATCCACTCAAAACGCTCCCCTAGATGGAAATGTGCAGACTAAATCTGATCATGGCGCTAGATAATGTTCGCTTCTCACTCCTGAAACACAGACTTGGGTAGGAAACGGAGGGGATCCTGTGACTAACCCATCAATCACGCTGACGTTGTGCTCGAGTGATGGATATTCTAATTTCCCTTTTATATACAGGTGCACAGGATGGATGGATGACGATTAATGGACGGGCAAGGCTGTTTCCACAAAACAAAGAAAGACGCAGCGCGGCCTGCGGCGTCACTTTGGAGGGCAGGGAGCTGCGTTTCCCCGTGTTTTTGAAAAGGATTCCTCACATTTGGGACTTGATTTTCCCTGTAAACACGCGAAGACAAAGTATACATCCTGAGGTGACAAAGGTGTTGCTAACACAACAATCGTCTTCCCTCTGCGGGGACCTACAACAGGTTCTGCAGTCACTTTTATGACAGCCCTCGACACCCTCACCTCACCTCGTTTTCACACAACCTGTTTCTCGCATTCTGTCATTGCTATCACCTCCGTAATTATTCCTTAACTTTCACCCCACCTCAGACTGCTTAGACCGTAATTTATTTAAAAAAATATCCTCTTCCTCAGGCCGACTCTTCCGACGCGGCGTGCTTATCTGTCAACTCTTCAAAGTCGGAGTTGTGCCAAACATCCTTTTGATGAAATCTTCTGACATATCGGCGCTGCAGGCTTGAATCTCTGAAGATGTCTCCTCAACAATCTCTTATCCTTTCTTTTCAAGCAAAACTTTCTCTGTGTTCGGCTTTTAAGCAAACACCTCTTTCATATCGGCCCTTCCGTTTAACCGTTTGTGCCACGCTGGAGGTTAACTGGTTTCACCCCCACTAATTGGACAAAGTCATCACTGACATGGAGGCAAACAAACTGGAGGAAGTAGGAAAAGGACACAAATGTGAGTTCACTAAATTAATTTTCTTGAATCCTGAACGATCTTTCTCCATGTTTTCAACAAAATTGTATTGTTGAAAATTATTTTATTTCATACAACAAAAAGACGAGAGTCAGAATGTTTTTACTGCAATAATAGGACAAAATATTTTGTATTAATTTCAGTAGAGCTGCAATGATTAATCGAATCGATTAGTTGTCAACTATTAAATTAATCTGCAACTATTTTGATGATTGATTAATTGGTTTGAGTAATTTTTTAAGAAAGAAAAAAGTCAAAATTCTCTGATTGCAGCTTCTTAAATGTGAATATTGTTTTGGTTTCTTTCCTCCTCTATGACAGTAAACTGAATATCTTTGGAGTTGTGGACAAAACAAGACATTTGAGGACGTCATCTTGCTCTTTGGGAAACACTTATTGACCTTTTATAGACCGAACAACTAATCAATTAATCGAGAAAATAATCAAAAAATGAAAATAATCGTTAGTTGCAGCCCTAAATTTCAGCATATCAGCTGATTTACTGGAGCTATTTGGCACTGACTACACTCATTTTCTGTCGTTTTTGTTGGACATCAGTTGCAAACTATTTCCCTTGTGATTTCCAGTTTGTCCCTCCACAGCTGACATTGAACATGGACATTCATAAACCATCCAGCGCTCGAGACTTTTCATGAGACTTAACAATCCGGCCTGAGATCTCTCTTCCACCTCCGTCCTTCTCCCTCTCTCTCCGTCTCACTTTATCTCTCGCTCTCCATCCCTCCCTCCCTGTCCGAAGCTGTCCTCCCAGCCATCTGTCATGTGATGTTTATGGGCCCTTTTGCTTTTGTGTCCTGATGACCACTGTCACAGAGAGCTACCCATTACCGATGCGGCCTGATGAACGATGGTACCCAGACGCATCGCTGACACCCCTGTGTCCTTGGCCGCAGAGACGCTGCCTCGCTAGCCAGCTCAGGCCAGTAAAGAATGAGGACAGGGGGGACCTGGGGGAGCTGGACTGAGGACCTGTCCGTCATCCCGCCGACAGGATGCTCATATTACCCCCCCCCCCCCTCCGCCCCACTCCCGCCGCCGTCTTCCGTCTCCTCTTTATCCAGCCAATGGAAATATGGGGCTGGTCAGCATGGCAATGGCGATGATGTTGTCATTAATCCTGAGGTGGTGAATAGTGCCCTTGCCTTTCACCTGAATATATATCTACATCTGAACAGACACGGTGAGGGACCCTCGCTCCCCTCCAGAGGCTACAGAAGGTGCCCTAAAGGGTTAATGTAGGTAGAAAGAGATGATGAATGTTGTCGAGTGTGATTTTATCTGTCAAATAGAAACGTTAGTGCTCGTTTTGATCTTTTATTCAATGTGTTTGCAGGTAGTGCAGCGAGCTGGAATAAAGTTTTATTATACTGTGTTGATAGTGGTAAATATAAGCTCTTCTAATATGATTTTTTTTTTTTTCAGCATGCTGTTAAAGGTAGGGTCGGTAAAGATTTTGGAAGCATGTTTTGTTATATTAGCTGAAATTCTTATTACATCCCAAAAGCAATCAATAAATCAAATGTTATGACAAAACAAAAGAAAATAATCTGGTATCTGTGGCTGTCGCAGGACTGTAATACCCCGATCCGAATGAAATGATTTGTCGGGCTACCTGCCTACCTGCGTGCACTCTGCCCGTGCACTCTGCCCGTGCACTCATTGCGCGTCACCGGAGTCTTCCACAACGTGCTAGCTTGACAGCTGTGAGTACAAACAATAGCCATATTCATTGCTTATGTTCATTATGATATGTTTATGTTCGTAATGATAATCATTTGGGGGGAGTGGCTTTGGAGGGAGTCCTGAAGCGATGGACTGTCAGTGTTGCTGATTTAGCGACTTTCTAGCTAGATTTAGTGACTTTTGGAGCTAGTGCTGCTTTCATTGGAAAATACAGTAGTTGGCAACACTGGATCATTTTTTTAAATCTAGTGTACTCTTTCTAGTATCTCAAGACCCCCCACCCTGCTTTTAAATCATGCTTTTAAATGTGCGTGCTTATTTGGTTTGCTCTTGAACTTGGCCACATAAACCTGCAGATCATCTGTCAAATATTGGCAGTGACAATGTTCCAGGATGTTTCCTACTACATTACTGATTCTGTGAGCTGCAGGTCAAAAGGGGTCTAGATGTCTCGGTTAAAACCAGCTACGTTTGGTTAAGTCAGACATGTTAAGGTCACATTTAACCATTGTTTTAATAGTATCTAATTGACTATTTTTCTTTTCTTTCAAATTGACATATACTGATGCAAATGCTGTTGAAACAACTGCAATATATAATCAAGTTATTGCCAACCCCGGACTCGAGACCCCACCAAGGGGTCGCCAGAAGCATTTGAGACTTAGAGACTAACTGAGATTATTGATGAAAAGTTAGAAAAAGAAAAACAGAATCATACTACTCTGACTTTTCTCTAATCTTTACCATTTATTGTAAAATACTGGGTGATTTAATCTCTTCAGGCCTCTGAAGATGATCTAAATGAGTCTCAAAAGCTTTTGGTTGACGAAGACCTTGCTTCATTTTAAAGGGCCACATGTCAAAAAGGTTGACCTAGACCAGTTTTCAACCAAATTAAGCCCGCTTTTAACATACATCTCTGCGCTTCAGTGCTCGCTGAGCCACTTCAATATATCATAAAGATCAGCCTTTTAACATGCTATTGGTTTGGACTGAGGATAGTACAACACAGGTGATTCTAACAGAGAAGATAATCCTCTCACAATAGTGTAACATAATATGAACAATCTGCTGGACTAAATAAAAATCCCATTTAATCAGTGAGGCCTTCTCTCCTCTGGTGTCAACCTCCCTCCCTCCCTCCCTCCCTCCCTCCGTCTCTCTATGAACGTCTTTACTGGCCGGTGAAGCCGCTGATGAATTCTTAAGCAGATCACACTGATAATTGTATTTCATAACTGTCAGTTGTGCGAAGGCTGCCAGTGTGCCCAGGAGCTATTTGTGTCTCAGTATGTCCTCCACACACCTTCATCCACTCCCCCCTCCACACTGTCCAACCCCCCAATCACCAGGGATGTGCTTACTGTCTCCGGCCCCGAATTACTCAATCAGGAGGACACATTTACGGATGACACCTTTATTACAATTAATCAGGGGAACTTGATTAAGAAAGTTATTCCTCCCCTTCATTGAGACTTACACAAGTGGCTCTGCTGCATATTGTAATTTATGTCCCACTGAGCTCTCGTGCCGCTGATAGACAGAAAAGCCGACAGATTGCCAGCCATACTGAGACACATGTGGACGTGTGTGTGAGAGAGAGGGTGCGTGTTTGTGTGTGCATCCCCCACGCACATCGACATATCCAGAAACACATGCACCGCCACAAACAAACACATTCCCCTATCATTCTGTCATGCACAACTCAGGTTTCGCAAAGAGTTTAATAAATGACTTTAATTGGCTGTAGAGATGTGCTCGCTAAAGGAGGTTTGAATATTCCATTTCCCTTTCTTCTTGTCTCTTTCCTTCACTCTCCCTCTCTTTAACACACACACACACACACTCGTGAATGAAGCCATCTCTTTACCTTTACTCACAGTTCCTGGGTCTGCTGTGGCTAATTAGTCGAGTGGGGTTTTAGGTTTGGTAATTAGGCGGAGGTAGGAGTGACGGGGGCTCGGGGAGTTGGGGAGTTGAAGGGGGTCTGACTGACTTGCACAGAAAAGAAACTGGACTGTCTGGATCCTGGCAGCACCAAGCAGCCAGCTAGTGTCCCTCAGGCGCCTGGAGGTAGACTACCATCCCACAATATGAGGGTGATGTCTTTGTTATGTGCCACATGTTCCAGTGATGGGGAAACTGTGGAAAAAAAGAGGGTTTAGGGTTTTTTTTTAAAAAAGAAAGAAGAAAAAAGAAGAAAAGAGACCTTTGAGAATTTCACTACCCCGAATGTCAACGTGCAAACATGAAATCCAGCTCTGTGCTCTGGCCTTGCATTGAAAATTGAAATGGATTAAAAGACATAAAGTTGTGATTTCAGGAGTTGTTGGGGGTTTTTTTTGCATTAAAGAAAATCGTCTATATAAACATGTAGGCTAGGTGAAAAAGGAAAAAAATTAAAAAAATATATTTTAGTAACCTTTCGCATGATTGTCCATAGTTAACTGCGATCAATCTCAAATTAATCTCACATTTTTTATCAGTTCCAAATGTACCTTAAAGGGAGATTTGTCAAGTATTTAATACTCCTATCAACATGGGAGTGGACAAATATGCTGCTTTATGCACATGTATGTATATATTTATTATTGTAAATCAATTAACAACACAAAACAATGACAGATATTGAGCAGAAACCCTCACAGGTACTGCATTTAGCATAAAACAATATGCTCAAATCATAACATGTCAAACTGCAGCCCGACAGGCAACAACAGCTGTCAGTGTGTCAGTGTGCTGACTTGACTATGACTTGCCCCAAACTGCATGTGATTATCATAAAGTGGGCATGTCTGTAAAGGGGAGACTCGTGGGTACCCATAGAACCCATTTACATTCACTGATCTGGAGGTCAGAGGTCAAGGGACACCTTTGGAAATGGCCGTCCCAGTTTTTCCTCGCCAAAATTTAGCGTAAGTTTGGAGTGTTATTTAGCCTCCTTCGAGACAAGCTAGTATGACTTGGTTGGTACCGATGGATTCATCAGGTTTTATAGTTTCATATGATACCAGTATCTCCCCTTTGCTTTGAGCACCGCTACAACCTTAAAAATCGCAAGTTAACAGTAGCATAAATAGAGACTGGTCATAAAGTCAGACCGTGGATGCATTATCAGAACTAGATACCGGGTCCCAAGATGGTGCCTATTAATACCGATGAGAATTGCTCTCCTGGCACCTGCACCGAAAAGGTTTTCTAGCATCTGGCTTTACTTCCGGGTTATGCGGCCCACTGAATATGCACGGTAGTTTTCCTCCCGCTGGCCCCGCACCGTATCCAGGTCTTATTATACATCCATGAGTCAGACTCACGAAGCAAGTCAGTTACACAGCAATACGCATCTTTAGTTTGCTAACATTAGCCAGCAGAAGCTACTGGTCATACCAGACCAAGTCAAGCTGAAACAGTTAAACCCATGAGTGTGTTGATATTAACAAAGTTGTATTTTAATTCTCATGAGTTCAACATTTCATTTGCATGAGGAAGAATTTTTTTCTTTCAAAAGTTACATAGTCCCACTTTAATGTTCACCGCCACCGATATCTGCAAATCTCAGACAACCATCACTTTTTCTGGCTTTTCTGAAGAGCACTGATTCATTGGTAATTATAAAGTTGCATTAACTATAAAATATCCATTCATACAGCAATAAAAAAACGTACTCACAAATGAAAACCAGCACATCCACCATTTTCCCTTTTCAATGCCACATCAATTTGACACTTTTTTATAATCTATGCTCTGAATTGACATCATTCACATTTAGGTTAAAACGGGTACATTTAGTTTACCCTCCATTACTTCCATGTACATAACTATTTAAATTTAACTGGCGTGTTAATGACCCTTTCTGAGGAGAAGTACCCCAGATTTAAAATGAGAGAGACACTTAGCATAATTCCTCAAATGAAGAAAAATTTCCCAAGTTTCACCATCAGACAAAAGTCTGTGAATGCTTCTGTAGAAGACCTTCTCTATCTTTAATGTCTTGTTTACGCTCCGCAGTTCCAGCTTGCTTCAGTACGTTGCCAGTTAGCAGCCTCCGACTGCAACACAATCCAATTAAATAAAGAGTGTTGTCTCTCCAGGTTCCTGTGTTCTCTAATTGGGGCTGTGACTGCTCACTAATCAGCGGAGGTACAGGTAGGCCCTGGAGGACGCCGAGACGAGGCCTCTCCTGCTAATTGAAGAGATGCTAAACCCGGCCTCCTCCTCGCCGCGCGGCGTGGATGCGCGCGGTGCTCGAGCACATTAACTTCATCTAAACATCCATGTGCATCATCACCTCCCTCACCTTTCGAAGGAGGTGATGATGCACATGCACCAGCTTGCTTTTGCATTATAACGCCTGACCAAACAGCGGTGTTAACGGAGGTGATGCAATGATATAATGATTACCGTTTGTTCTGCTGGTGAGATGAACTCCATGCATTTCACAGTGTTAGTTTCATTTCTTCTTTAATTATGATATTAATTTAATTCAAACCAAGTCACTCCGACTCAAAATCATCTGCAGGCATGAATTTTAAATGTCATGTAAGGCTAAAGGTCACGGTTATGTGCAAGATGTACCAAACCTCTATCTAAGTGAGTCCACATTTTATAATGTAGCTTTAAATAAAAACAAAGCAAAGAAAAGGAAGTTTAAAGGAACAGTGTGTAACATTTAGGAGGATCTAGTGGCATAAATGGAATATTAAAGGTACCATATTGTAGAAAGTGAGATTTCCAGGTCTTTTATATTATAAAACAGGTTTAAGTGCTATATAAATACTGTTAAACTATCAAAACACTCACCATACGGAGAAATGCACACAGCCCGTATTCAGAAATTGTGCGTTTGAAACAAGCCGTTAGGATTTCTGTCCATTTGTGATGTCACAAATATACAATATTTAGATCATTACACGGTTTTAAACATAAAAATTCTAAATGTGTCCCAGTTTATATCCTGTTGCAGTGTATGTGAATAACATCAGCTGACAGGAAGCAAACATGGACTCAAGCTGTTGCCTAGCAACGCAATTCCGTTGAAATGCACTAAAACAGAGCGTTTCAGACAGAGGGTAAATACAGGTATATTCAGGCAGACAGTATGAGGAAAATAAAGTGTTTTTTTTAACATTACAGCATGTAAACATGTTCTGGTAGAAACACAAAATACAAGTATGAACCTGAAAATGAGCACGATATGGGACCTTTAATAAATACGTTTTCTTTAGTGTATAATCATCTGAATATACGAATTGTTGTGTTTTCGTTACCTTAGAATGAGCCGTTCATATCTACATATAGAGTGGGTCCTCTTCACGGAGCCGGCTGACATTTTCTTCTACAGTAGCCCAGAACGGACAAACCAAACTCTGGCTCTAGAGAGGGCCATTTGCGTTTCCGCGTCGGCCACCGTGGTTCTCCTACACGCTTTGTGCACAGGAGAAGTTTCAGCGGGTTGCAAATCCTACACACTGCACCTTTAAAGGAAACACGTGACCTCTTGGAGAATTCAGCACCCAGTGTTGTGTCTACCTGCTCTACAATCATGACAATATATATAATATTAACAAAACCATTGTTTCTAACAAGAAATTGAGTGAATATAAGCGGGGACGAAAGATTTGGAGGAAAAAAAGAGAATAAAATATATTGAAAGATGAGAAAAATTAATGTCCAGAGGTATTTTTCAAATTAATTATTTTCTTGTTGATGTGTTAATAATTTAAAAAGTGTTACTTTAATATTTTCATAATTTGCAGTTGATACCTAGCACAACTGTTTCTATTTGGATAACTACCCCCAATAAACCAGAACACAATGGACCTCATGTAGGAAGCGATATACAAACTAATATTCTCTTATTTTTGTTGGTACCCACGATTTGCTCTTATTATGTTAGTACCCACTGATTTCTTTGATTCACCAATATTTTCTGGTCGATGGCACTCTTACCGAGATAAGAAAAAAACCCATCTTGTTTCACAGTCCACAAATTGTTTGTTTGTATAATGCCATGAAATAAACCTTTTAAATTTGAGGAACATAAAAAAAAATCCATGAATATCATATAATCAAATTTAGATTATTTTATGTTTTAGAGTAATTATAATTATTGGATTATTCAATTTGTGGGCTAAAAAAATACTATTGGTCCATTGATCCCAATTAAGATAAAAAAAAACTCTTGGATGATATTGCGTGGCTTACAAACTGCTCTTAGATGCTTTTTGAATTTCTTGTAACGCTAGTACTGACGCTCTGGAAAAGTGCATGTTTACCTTGCTTAAGTTTATTTAACAGTAGCAGTAACAGAAGTAATATAGGCCTGTCGGTTTCAATATGCCGCCCACCCTCGTTCAGATGTTTTCCGTGTTCCATCTATCTATCCGTGTCGTCTATCTTATCAATTGTTCTTCTCCTAATAGCATTTTTTTTCTCTCCAATTCTCGGGCATGTGTCAGAGTATTTGCACACGGCACAACACCTGCTCTTATATAGTGTTTAGGGGGTGCTGCCTATGCTAATACCTGCCCTTTATATAGCGTTTGGGGGGCATTATCTATGCTAATAATTTACGATCAAGTGGGATTCATCACTCAGCACACCTGGTGTAAGAGCAGATTTGGATGGTTAAGAACGTTTGGAGCATCTGGAGTTGACATCTCTTATTTTTTCTCTTAACAGAAATTTAAGAGAATGTTGCAGCATGAGGCCCGATGTGTATGTGAAAGATATTATAGGACTTAAAACATCGGTAATCACCGTAACTAAATGTGAAAAAGTGACCACTATGTCGAGGAGCTGTTCGGACTCGCTACACCATGGATGCAAACTGGCCTTGGCCTGGTGTGTTTGTGATTTCCTGCACCGTCTGGTGAAGGTAGCAGCTTTGCATGCTGGGGTCACACCTGTAACGTATTTCACACTGGGTTATATTTTGAGTGGCCACCTGGATGAGGAAATAACATGTTCACAGTGCATGAACACTACAGCCCTCCCTGCCAGGTAGGAACAGGTGTTTGTTTTAGACTACAAACGGTACATTAACACAACACAGACTGCTTCAACATACAGCGGCTCTTCTCTGCTTCTTGCTTTTTAAAGAAGTCTGTGAAACTTTTCACCTATTGAGGCCTTTTAAATCTTTGGTCAAATGATCTGCCATGTGACTTAACTTCCCACTGTTGTGCTGCTTTGTTTCCAAAATGAAATTAAATAGAAAAAAAAATGTCAAAGGGCATTCCACAATACATTCACTACAAGTGATTTATTTTTTTTTATTTTTTTACAAGGAGTGGGGAAACGTAATGGCGTTTTCTAGTCCAACTCCTGGTTAGCTGGACTAATTTTTTTTTTTTATTATGTGCAGCTTCGGGGCATGTGAATGAAAAGATTGATTGTGTGAATGCCATTTCTGTCAGCCACAAACAGGCGATGAAATACCAAGCACACCTGGAGCAGCACTCACTTCTGACAAGCACATACCAATGTAAGCCCCTATTAGAAAAACAATGAAGTCTATCATAAAACATTTATGGTAGATAAAGTGCCTGAGAGTGCTAAAAAGCAAGCACATTATGGCAGCTGGTCTAAATTAATTTCAGGAGGTGGGCTCCTACCAGACGGTGGGCACACAAGATTAAGAAACAAAAAAAATCTATCGTTTCTGATTTTTAATCTGAATATTTGTGCAATAACATCATCAATGCATGGTTCTTATTTAATTTTCAGATTTGTTTTATACTAAATTCAGTCTTGCAAATGACAGACTGTTGAACCCTCACGTGAATATTAATAAATGTAGTTTACAAATCATGATAGCAGAAAATAAAGCTCATTATGTTTATTCGTAAAAGCATTGTGTAGATTTACTTATATTGTTATATTAATCATCTTACAAAAATAAAGAAAATAACCTCTATTAAAGCCCTGCAGATTTCAATCATTTGAGTTCAAGTATGATTTTTTTTTTTGTGCATTAACGATCACTTAACTCACAGTTTACTATCGCTAACAGGGGGCGGTGCCACTTCCACCACGACCTTGCCCAGGTTTTTCCCAGCATACATGTAGTCCACCGCCCGGAAGACTGACTCCAAGCCTACGAACCTCCCCTCCGGAGCCAAATCCCCACAGTCCACCTCACACACCAGCTTCCCCTTGGCAAACATCTGCATCATGCTACCCAGAGCCTCCCTGTAGTCGCTGACGAAGTGGGGCAGGAAGAATCCCCGCATGCTGGCCGACTTCTGGAGCAGCTTCACCGGCAGCGTTCCCCCTCTGAAGGCCGGGACCCCTGACGCCGTCTGGTACCCCGAGATGAAGCCGATCACTATGAGCCGCCCCTTATTGGCCAGACTGTTCACTGCAAGCTCTAAGACGCTGCCTCCGACTGACTCGTACACCACGTCTACGCCTCGCGGGTACTCTTTCTTCAGCGTCTTGGCCAGGTCTTCTGTGGTGTAGTTGATCGGCCGGTCGCAGCCGATGGATTTAAGGAAGCCGGCTTTCTCGTTGGATGAGCAGGTCCCGATCACGTGGCAACCGGCCTGCTTGGCAAACTGCACGGCGAACTGTCCCGTTCCCCCCGCAGCCGCCGTGACCAGGACCGTCTCGCCTTTGGCCAGGTTGCCCAGGCGTTTCAAGGCGATGTAGGCCGTGGCGCCGCTGACCAGCAGGGTGAGGAACTCTTGTTTCACCGAGGGGACGGGCACACTTTCCTTGGCTGGCACCACCGTGTACTCTGCGAACGCACCGCTGCCGAAGTAGGCCACGGTGTCCCCGACGGTGTAACGGGAGCTGGCGCTAAGGCCGAGGCCAACAACCTCACCGATACCCTCGAAACCGGCGTCGAAGGGGGGCTTCACCGAGGGGTCGTAGCGGCCTGCAGAGTAATTAATATCAGAGGCGTTGATTCCCACAAAACTGAAATACAAACAGAAAAAGTGGATTAAAGTTGAGAAAATAAAACAGTTACATGATGAAGTTGTGAATAAAACGCACACACAGTCGTGGACAAAAGTTTTAAGTGGTCATTAGTGTGGGCGCATATTTCCTGAATTCTGTCTGAAGGTCAAGGCTTCAGCTTCCTTCTCTAGACATGTCTGCACGGGGCACAAACACTCTGGTTTGTTTTGGCAATGATTCCCTTTTCTCTGGAAGAGAACGGCCCTGCGCTGACAGGGAAAGGCTTGTATCACAAAACACATTGCATGATGTCATGATTCATTGTCTTCAGAGACACCCACAACAAACTGCACTTTTTAAAAACCTTAGATAGTTGCTTCTTCTTGCCTCGACACGAAAGACGGCTGTTTACTTTGGTAACATGCTGGAAACAAATATGTGAGAAAGGAATGTATAAATAAATCATTTACCGTCTCTTAGAGCGGCATGCATGCTGGGCCTCATTACTGTGCATGTCACACGTGTACTTTGAGCTCGTAGATAATGCTTCTGTGGTTTATAGACGGGTCACAGTGATATAACAGAATACCTTGATTTGACTACTTCACATCCATAGAATCACTTTCCTCACAGGGAAATATTATGTTCTCATCAAAAGGTGCAACTATTTCAATGTGCATGAGTAAAAACACTGAGCCACTTGAGTTTTAACAAATTAAAATAAGCCTGTTCGCACGTAAACCTCTGAAAAACTTCAGAATCTAATAACGTAGCTTCGCCAAGATGATAAAATGATGTACAGCAAACTTAAAAACCCAACACTTGTTACGGTAATATTATAATATAATAACATGAAAGGTGTTTTAAGCTACACTTTGAAAAATACTAAATGAAATGTTAAGGTTTTGAGGCCTGTATTTTTGATTTATAGTAAAACTGACACAATCACATTTATGCAAATTATTTATTTTGGCGTGCATACATATAAAAAATAATTAAAAGAAAATGCTAAATTCATTCAAGAGAAGGTCATATATTTGTACACATTTATGAGACTACATTTAAGCTTTGTGTAAAGTTTCAGTGAACACATGGAGGTGTGGGGGGACTTGAGGATTTACTGCATGTGGCAAAGACCTGCTTCAATGACATCATCAGTAACATCTAAAATAAAGAAAGAAAGTTGAATTTCTTCTTTGTGAATTAATCCGCCTCTTCCACTGCAGTCGTGATCTTTCCAGTGATCAATTTATCCCTCTAAAATTCATCACTTTAACACTTTCGTATGTGATATTTCATTCGGATTGTTGCACTGACGCTGTGCAATATGGGACACAAGTGGTTCTCAATTTGCACAATTCCACAAATATTTATTTTCCGTTAGATAAAACGTCTTCACTGATGCCCATGACTGTGACGCCTCACTAATACGGTCAAAGGTCTTGCCAGGCAGTAATGTATCTACACTCAATCTGATGGAAAAATACAAATTGTATTGGCAGTAAATACCACAATAAACCCCGAGGTGCATTTGTGTAAGGCTAACGTAACATTTAAAATCAGATCAGGTCGGTAATGTAGTAGTAAATCAAAATTAGGGTGAGATATTACCTCCGGCTGGAATCAGAAATACTGCTATTTTCAAAAAGAGCATCAATTTATGCCTTTTTTACACCTTAAAAAGGAGCAAATGTAGTTTAATACCATTTATATAATAATAATAATCAGTTAGTCTGTGTCAGGATAAAAAGAGACAAGGAGACTGACTGACTTCAGGTGGGTTTACTCTTCCCTAACCGAGAATACACTGCTGCTGCTGAATGAGAGAAATGATGCTGCAATTCCCGCGCCATGTAACACTGCATCTCCTTCTCCATCATCATCTCCATCTCTTGATGCCAGTCTGAGCCCCCCTCCCCTCCCCATCCCCACCTCCATGACTTTCTGTTTGCAGTTTGGTGACGTAGAGAGACAGGAGGACAGAGAGAGAGAGAGAGAGAGAGAGAGAGAGAGAGATGCCGAGATGGATTGATAGACAAATGCAGAGAAGAGGGCGGAACTATGAATTACAGTAGAGCGCTTATTCCTCACGTATTTCACCATCTTGTGATGGTGATGATGATGATGATGGTGATCGCAGGTGCCGGACATGGATAGATGAAGGTAAGAGGAGCCTTTATACAACTTCTCAACATCACTGTGATAGATCGCCATCAGATAATGATCCTTTAAAGAGACTCCTGACACGCTTTGGGTCACATTACTGTCTGTTTCTGTCCACCTTTTAAAAAACAACAACAACAACTTACCGGTTCCTCACGAGCAGCTCCGCGTCTCCGGGAGTCGGAACCGCGACGGTTTGAATAGAAGCGGCCTCTCTGAAATCAGGACTGAGCTTGTTGACGACCAGCTTCCTCATGCTGCTCGGTATGGACGAGCCGTTAAAATCCATGAAGTGCGCGGAGTAGGACATGTCTATGATGGAGCGGCGCGGAGCCACCGGGTGAACTCCGGAAAGTGAGTCGGTTCCTCTGCGACCCGCTCCGACCACCGACACAACCGACACCGCTCTGCTGCCGCTCCTCCCGGTCCGCCCCAGCAGCAGCAGGAGGCTGGACATGACGCCTCCCAAATGTGACAAAGTTCACGGACAACTTGACTAGCAGGCTCCGTTAGTGGCGGCAGTGAGCCGGGCTGCCGTTAGCCTGCGCTGTGGGCTGCTCTCCTCCTCTCTGTAGCCTACACAGCGAGCAGGCCAAGCCGAGCTGAACCGGGCTGCACGAGCTTTTAAACACAAATAAAAGGCGCAATATTTGTGCAGCGTGCCTCTCTGTTTGCAAAAACAACAACAATGTAGCATTTGGGTTTAAATGGTAGCTGTGGTGCAGCCCTGTAGCAGCTCAGCAGCAGCAGCAGCTTCGCCCCAGCAGACTTGTAGTCGGAGTCCCTCCCCTTCCCGGACACAACACTCACTTCCTAGTAAGGTGAAACAAATCAATCCTCGTCTCCGAACAGATCCTCAACCGTTTTCCTCCCACCAAACCGACACCGACCTCTCCAAACATCTACAAATACGCAGCTCACTATATAATAAAAGGTCGCGTTGTGCCGTTGCGCACCGTTTAAATCGCATTTTGATTCAGTTGCTGAACCGTGTTTGCGCCCACATGTCGGCTACACCTGTAACCAAAACCTCCAGCAGACATTAGTGTGTTTGCATTCCTTTCTGCTCGAACATTTCCTTTACATGTGTTCTCATCTAATTGTCACCTGACAACTGTCATTTTGTGAACACGTCTCCAGGCTATTTAAACGCATGTAACTCCTACATAACTACAACATAGTGTGTAACTCGTAGTACAACCAGTGACTACAACATACTGTAACATACAGTAACATCCTGTTTGGTCCTATTGAACCCCCCCACCTAGTGGGAGACGAACCTCCAACTCGTAGTCTGACAAGCTAAAGATGGACATTAAGTTGGACCAGCCGTGTACTAGTGGAGTGTTTGTTGTGCTTTGAGCTACATGTTCATCTAAGTTTTGGTTTTAGTTGGTAACTTCCGGAAGGATCCTCTCCTTTGTCGGAGGTTTTGGGTTTTAGTAAAGCAAAGGGAGAAGGAGAGAGAGAGAAAGAGAGAGAGAGAGAGAGAGAGAGGGGGAAAACAAGACAATTAAAGAGATTGACAGGTAGCTCCTCTGTCAGGGTGACGCTGGTGGAGAGGGAGGAGTAAACTGGAGCAGGAACAGCCACTCGATGCGTCTGTCTATCAGTTGAGACTGTCTGAAACTGCTTCTGGATCCACCGCCTTTTCCATTTTTTCTTTTTTTTGGGAGAGCTCGGATCAGTCCCTGGAGTTTTTCCCCTCTCTCTTTTTTGCTCTTTTTAAGAGACAAATCTTTGAGTCCGTGTCGATCTGCTGTGTGTTGTTGGTGAAGCCTGGATGCGCCTGCGTCCTGTTGGTTTCTCCTCTCTCTCTCAACTGATCTGCTCTCCACCGCATCAGACACCCCGACAACAAAATACACCCGACTCTGGTCCAACATGCGATGAGATGAGCGGGGGGAATTATATCTGCGACTCTTAAAACGTAAGTAAGAGAGAAAGCCTGCTCGTCCCATTTATTCTTATTTTATTCTTTGGTTCAATGGGAGAGAAAGAGGGAGGGAGGAAAAAGTGTCCGCCGGACTGGTGAGTCTGGATCCGGGCTGAGGTGGCGTGGTGGTGACGGGACTGACTGACATTAACCCATCTAATGCCTGTCTCTCTGTTCTCTCTCCTTTCTCTCTTCCAGGTCTCTGGCTCAAGAGGAGAAGGAAACGCGAGGATACCAGACTTATCAGAGCGGGACTTATTGGTTTTGTTGAGTTTATTTATTGTGTAGTTTCTGTGCGTCAAAAGACGCAGCAAACTATCGTCCCCCTCCAAACAGCACTGGAGATTAGGGAGATTTATTTTTTTCCAGGGGGAGTGAAGTGAAAACTTGGGTTTCAAGGTGCTGCTGATTCTTTTCTTTTCTTTTTTAAACCCCTGCCATGAGAGCCATGAAGGAAGATGATCTTTGATGGACATGGAGGTGTCAGGAGCTGGCCCAATCCATTCCTAATTTTTGGTGCTTGTTGTCGAAGCCGAGCCAGCTATTGAGTCCAAAAAAGAGCAGTCAGTTTGAGAAGAAGACAGCTCCGAGATCAGAACCCCTTCACCCCGACAAACGGGATGATTTGTCCGAACTGACAGACTGTATTAGTTTGTAATCGCTGCATGAGAAGCGCCGTGGAGAGCGACGGTCACTATGCCGAGGAGAAAGCAGCAAGAGCCGCGGCGATCAGCAGGTACAAGCCGCTCCTCCATTTACCAGCACTACACAACTACTTCTCATTTACTGTCAAGTGTCAAATGAAAATATCTCCTTCCACATCACATTGTTTAGTTGTTTTGCATGCTGACATTTATTTAACAACTGTGTTTAAATTTAATTAGTTGTGTTATTAACACAGCGCGCGACTCAACCCCCCTGACCCACAGTTGTGTTTTAGAATGGGTCTTAATTGCACAAATGACGCACATATCTGCGCATTGCCATTTTTTTTATTATCCTCCTTTGCCAGGAAAGTTCTCTTAAGAATGGTGAGATAAACTAAATGGCATGTTATGGGGATAAAAGGGAGCTTTTGAGGTTCAAGAGTGAGTAATGATGAATAATTGACTGGGAAAGAAGGGGGAGAAAACTGGTGAGAGCCGGTTTTTTTTCCTCCTTTTCTTTCTGTTTTATTAGAGGATTGCCATCCTTGATTTGATGCGTGATTGATCGCCTGTCATGTGGCAGTCTTTGATCTATTCATCCCTGATAAACATCAATAAATCCTGCCATGAAGACAAGCATGCCTCTGGTAGGTTTAGCACACAACCCTCCTGTTGTCTCAAGCAGAAAAAAAAAGTTGTGAATTAGGGTGGAAAAATCACCTCGTTTTATTTTCAGGGAAAAAGCAGATGAAAGGACGGTGTGTATGTTGAACAGATCACAGGAAAAAAATCAACCCAAACACTCCTTTTTTTAATCAGGTGTTTGCCTTTTGGTTGATGGAGATAATCTTTTAAGCAACATTCCCATCCAGATTCAGCCCACATTCACTGTAAGAATCAGTCCAGTAATGAAATCAATATCCACTGCTGGAGGCGAGTAGAACGTTTGCAATGTGACCAACTGATAAAACCAGGTCTTGGCAGAGAGGACCAACAAGGTTGACTTCTAGTGGTTTGGATTTGGACTCCCCCTTTTTTCCTCTCTCGTCTCCCTGCAGCCTTTAAACAAATGTAAATGAGTGACAGGGGTTTCTACCTCTGTGCTAATGAGGCCGGGCCTTTGAAGTTAGGCATTAACAACTGGAGTGAACAAAAGACAGTTACAGAATTTTAAAGAGATTTTGAAATATGAGGTGCAAAGCGGGTCGAACAGGAGGGCCAGCCGACGAAGACTTTGAACTCAGCGGGTTTTATCATTTTAAGCAGGGAGCTGCTGCTGCTGCTGCTGCTGGTGGTGGTGGTGGTGAGGATGAGGAGGAGGATGAGAAGCAGTGTAGGATGGAGAACATTCAACCGGTGCTCACTGTCGACTTCTCTCTTTCTCCCTAGCAAAGCACTTCTCACATGATTTCGGGCCTACTCTGTTCAGATTTAGATATCTCGCTTTACTTTTCCGAGTGTGTGTGTGTGTGTGAGTTTCGGTTGTTGTTTTGGTGAAATAGCCCACTGGAAACGGTCGACCATTGTGGCAGCTGAGTGACTCCTGTTAGCTTTCTGCATGTAGATGGAGGCATGAAAACATGACATCGCTGTGACCCCTCCCTTCTCTCACCACACACACACACACACACACACACACACACACACCATTGATCCATTACACTGTCCACTGAGTGCCATGCGCATCATATGGGTTGTAATGGTCAATCACAGCTTGGCAGACGGGATGTTTTCCATTCTTCCATGAACATGACAGTCAGTCAGAGATAACGCCCTCCACTCCACGCTCCCAGTAGCAACAAATAACCAACACACACTCACACACTGGGCTAGCCTGGTGCTCCACTGGGAGCTGGTACTGACCTGTGGCTTCCTCTCTGTGCTGCTGCTCAGAGAGGAAATTGCTCATGGTGGTGGTGGGAGCGAGCGAGCATGGAAATCACAGCTCAGACAATTAAAACAACAATAGCAGACTTGTCTCGACAGGTTTCTCTTTCTTTTTTTTCCCTCACCTTGTACCTTTTTCAGAGAATATTATTTGTTATGTAACGTCTGTTTTAGTGTTTCAAGGCCGAATCAGGCATAAAATATTCCACAACACCAGAAATGGCGAAAAGTCATAATTGTGGATTTCTTTGGAGATTTACTATCAGCTGTAGAAATTATATTTTCCTATAATGTAGCCAGGTTATAATCAAATGTCTTCCATGGGCTTGTAGCAACAACGGCATTTTTGTATTCCTTATTTACCCCTAAATTTGTAAAATTTCTTTAATTTATCTTTTTTATTTTTTTTATTTTACAGTTACATAAAGACATCTCTGATTTTGACTCATAATTAAATTTATTTTCTCAAACAATAATTTTCCAACTCAATTTTCTCCTGAAGCTTGTGTGTCTGTATGTGGAGTTAAGATCCACCAAAAATGGCCAAGAAACCAGGATATTTTACAGATCATATGTAGCTCTCATTACACTTTAAAAAAATAAATTATAGTTTTCATTCAAGAATCCGAGTAGTAAAGCTGAGATGGAAAGAAACCTGCTTTAGAGAGTGTGTAAAATGGATATTTCCCTCCTTCCACTATACATTTTATAGTGCACAGATGCATGTTCCTGTGTGTGTTATTACACTTGTAGCCTCACCTCGTCATTAAAACGACTGGATTTAAGAGTGAGGGATGAGGGTGGGGGTGGGGAGGGGGTGCAGGAAGGAAGGAAGGCAGGAACAATAAAAAAGACAGAATGGAGTGATGCCGTCTTTCATCTGAGGCAGGCTTTTAGATAGCCTTACAGGAGGAAGATGAGGAGGAAGAGCAGATAAGATAGTCGCTCTTATTTCTGCGGAGCACGGTGGTTAATTATAAGAAAGACAGTGTGTGTGTGTGTGGGTATTGGGGGGTGGGGGGGTAAGGTTGCTTCCCGTTGGCTTCATTAGAGAGAGCCCTAATTATCTGCGGAGCTGATGGATTTGTGACAGGCCCTAACGATTAATGCTGACAAATTCAGTAAGGTGTCAAGTCCGCAGCTGCCTTGATGTAATCAAGTTGATATTATACAGTCCCCATAGCCCCTAGTGCAGCACCAACTCAATTTGCCTGTGCAGGTGACAAATGGACTTTGCTACCTGACTAATCACGTCAGGAGACAATGCCAGTTAATGACCTCAGTGAGCCCCCGCCGCCCCCACCCCCACCTCTCTTATAACCTTGTAATAAGCGAGCCAGACCAGCACATCGCAACCTTTCCCTCTGTTCTCTCTGTTTTTTATTTGTATTTTCGACGGTCTCATTCCCTTTTGTTTATATTTTAATCCCTTCAATTACAGAGTTTATCATTTCTGTTTCAAGTAGCGGTGCATTTTCTTAAAGTTTCCTCTTGTTTTTCGGCTGGAATGTGAGGGTGGAAACGTTTCAACTGTTGCAGGAGATTTATTTATTTTTATATTAATGACACAACCCGGGCCTGTTCTAACAACTTGATGTATCGGCACTCCAAAGTAATCCCACGGACCGTTTTTAAAAAATATAGACGTTCGGTTGGAAGGTTTTTTACACTTTTTGCATGTGTTGCAGCCCTGCTAGTAAATCACCACCACATCATAACACGGCCCGCTCGCACTTTTGGCTGAACGTCCTCCCAACTCGGTGCTGTTTGTAGCCGCCTCGCTGAAGGCCTCCAGTTTATTTCCGAGCTGGAGAATCACAGTGCCCAGGGATTAATGATTTTGCATGCCCGGGGTAGCTAAGATTACACAGCGACCTTTGTGCTCTTACTTGACGATGCTGTTATGTGATATTCTCTCCCCTCGAAATAATCAGCATGCTGAGATTTATGTGCACCCCCCCACCACCACCAACCACCCTTCTGTCTACACCAGCGTCCTGAGGAGTGCAGCAGTGTATAGCCTCTAGGTGTGTGTTTTTTTTTTTACTTTTAATGTTGCTGGATTTGAATACCCCCCTCTTTCCTGAGAATTAGAACAGTCTTGTTTTGATAAAGAAAAAGTTTATTTCCAGCAAAGGAACTAGTGTCTTTGGCCTGAAAGTTGGAGCGGCTTATTACATCCGATGGCTTAAGGGCTCCACAGCTTCTG
The DNA here is from genome assembly GCF_043250625.1 of Sebastes fasciatus. NCBI lineage: Eukaryota > Metazoa > Chordata > Actinopteri > Perciformes > Sebastidae > Sebastes > Sebastes fasciatus. The sequence continues at coordinate 32,374,632 of NC_133806.1, read as the reverse complement.
AGAAATGAGAAGTTTATGTTATAATTCAGTGAAGAAAGTGTGTGTGTGAGAGTTAGGGAGGGAGGGGGGGGGGGGGAGACAGAGGCGAAGAGAGCGTGTGTGTGTTTGTAGCTTAGCACTGACCGGTGTTAGTTTTCCTGGAATGAATAACTTGAACGAGTGTAACGGTAACCGCTCCGTGTTAGTCATCCTCTTTAGCGGGGCCTGTCTTCGGATCCCTTCTCCGTTCCCTCGCCGGAGCACGAAAACAACCTTCCAACTGCAGCTCCACATATTCCTCACTTCTTCTGACTGTCATATCTGTTCACTAATCCCAATCAAAAACGAGGGGATACCAGACAGAGCAGGAACACTATATTGATCCATAGCGGCCAGTTTTAAGTTATGTTTCCTGGGCATTCCCTTTAGCGTATGTGTGTTTGGCGGTCGGACTCGGCTAGAGGTTACGCTAATTGGAGCGGTGGTGTCGTTAGCAGGTGGCATCGATCGACCTCGTCGATAGCCACTTTTGCTCCTGCGCCACCCTCCGAAACTATTAGTTAAATTTACATCAGAGATTTGAGGCAGTCAAAGGTCAAACACGCTCAGCTCGCTCTTCTAATGCCTCGAGTCACCAGAAGTGCCCCTGTGTGTGTGTCTGTGTGTGTGTGTGTGTGTGTGTGTGTGTGTGTCTGCGTGTGTGGTATTAGTTACTTACATTTATTATCCTTGCACATGCAATCCTTTTGCACAGATCTTCCATTTATAAAACAGCTTCAAGATCAACATGAAAGTTTTTTTTATAGTATTAATTATCAGTGAATAACTAATATAATGAAATGGAAGGTGTTAGCAAGGTTTAAGCAGCATGCGTTAAGCTTTTTCTGTTCACACAGATAAGAATATATTTCACACCGTAGCAATAGCACCCCTCCTTCTCTCTTTCTCTTCCTTTCTTTCTGATTCTTTCCGGGGCATTCTCAACAAAAGCTGCCCTCAAGGCACGCTGCTACCATCACTAGCAGTGTGTTGCCCTCGCTGCACTTTAGACACACACACACACACACACACACACACACACACACACACTGTCAGCCATAAACACAGACAGTCAGACTGACAGACAGACAGATCCACACACACACACACACCTACACCTAATGCTTAAGTGCAGCCAGCATGTCTCTGTGGGAGGTCATAATGGAGGTGGCTTAGTATGATGGGAAATCATATCATTAAAGCAGCCAGATGTGCTTTGTTGCCTGCCTTGCAGCACATAAAAACAGCAGCAAGTCATGGGATCCAAAAAAGAAAAAGAAGAAAAAAATCCAAGTCTGAGAAAATCAAGTCTGAAACAGATAGAAAGCAGCCCCTCTGGGACTGGGCTGACAAGCAGTCTTACTCCTGACTGCCATAGAAAAACAATTTCCCCCAAATAAAGAATTTTTGTTCTCATTTTTCAATGTCGCGGCAGCATAACAAACTCGTTTTTTTTTTTACTTTTCGTGAAATTCAGATTGGACTCAAAGCTTTGATAAACGGCGCGCTGTTGCTGTTATCAGCTCTTTGTTAAGTGTGCTTAATTACTATGTAATATTTGTGTTGTGCTGAGTAATTACATTTTGTTAAGGCTCCACAGTGGGGATGTAAGGCTCATTAATGAAAAATTGTTCACATGTTGTGTTTCTTTTTTCTTCTTCTTCTTCTTCTTCTCCGGCACATAATTTGAGACATGAGGAAGATAAGAGGGGAAGCGTTCAAGAGAAGTAGTCGTGCAACATTTAAGGCGCTAAAACTTGACATCTCAAATTTTCTTAAGTAAAGTATTACATTTGCCGAGGGTAAATTTGCTCTCTTGATCAGCGCCGTGCCTCCTCGAGAGGCTATGGGAAAAGTCTGCTAGAGCCAAATTTAACATGTTACTTCTATCAATAAAAGATGAGCAATTACAGAATATTTTGTCTAATAAGTATTTGAATTCCTCGGCGCAGGAAAAAAACAAAAAAAACATGTAGCTTACCCACTCATTACATCAGTTAGCAGGGGGAGTGAGAGGCAGCTCTTTGATGCCAACAAACAAACAAGACAAACGAGATGGGCCCACTACAGAAGAGCAAAAGCCCTATCCAGGGACACCCAACCCCTGCACACTCCTCCCTCTCCTCCGTCTCTTCTTCCTCTCCCTCTCCCTCTCTCTCCGTCTCTTTCACGTATACCTCTCATCTCTCCTCTCGTTTCTCGGCACTCCCTCTCCCTTTATTTCTTGCTCTTTTCCCCTCTCCAGCATGTTTCTCATCTCACATCCCCCTCTCTTCTGGATAAATACTCGTTCTTTGCCACTCAAAAGCAAAGAGAAAAGAGAGAAGTGCTGGTGGTAGAGGAGGAGGGGGGTGAATGAAAAACGGGGACGTGAAAAAACATTTTTTTCCCCCTTTTTTTTTTTTAAACTGAGCTCCTTTCTTTCCCCCTGTCGGTTGTACCTCATCAGACAAAGTTAGGTGGAGATCGCCGGGGAAATGAAAAGCTGAAAGGGAAACAAATGAAGGAAGTTAAAGTGTGCATTCTTGATTTTTTTGGGAGCCAAATCTTTAATCATCTCAACATGGTTTCGAACGCGTAGAGCAATGTAGTGAAATATGTTTTGGCGATCGAGAAAAACGGGAAGAGTGGATGTTCGTCGATGGCGGTGGGCACCGATGTTTAGTCCAACAGCAGCATCAGAGAAGATGGTGTTAGTGGGTGGGGGTCTACGTGGGTGGACGGATGGATGGTAAGGTGGTGTGATGGCGTTAGAGGGAGGGGGGGCAGCTTTTAGAACGGGTATTAGAGCTGACAGATGAACGGGACGATGAACAAATTCTCCTGCAACAGCTGTGACTGCCGCCATTATCCTGACAGGTGTCAATTAAGAATTACTGCCCGGCCGGCCGAATGCCCCTCCCGACTTGCACACGTCCCTCCATCCCTACAACCCTCCCACCCCCTTGTCCAGCTGTCGGCGTGCGAGCGAAATAACACTTTACCCTTGTCAGTGTTGTCACAGGCCCCGCAGCCCTGGTTCTCTCCCCCCCTTTGAAACGGCGGCCAGCGGCAGAGGCTCGCTGATCAATAGCTCGGCGTATTAGCGATCGTGGTGTCCGTAGGTGGACCAGTTTTGTCCATTTGTTTCTGCACAACTTGTGATCTACTGTTTGAATCTCGCCCTCCGATCAGGTAACTAAACATTACCGGAAAGATGCGATGACGCACGCATCGAAAAAATGGTGATTTAACTCCAGCGTGAAACCCTGTTGCTGCCTTTTTAAGTAACCCGTAGTTCTAAAGCTTTAGATCAGGCTGCAGTATGGTGTTTAACTCCATTCTGCAGGTTAGAAAAAGCCCCTTCATTACATCCCTGGCCTGTGTTTGTGTGTGTGTGGGTGCATTTTGTACACAGTGTGTGGTGTGTTCACCTTTTGCAAAGCAGCGGCTGCAGAGTAACCTAGATTCTGCTTCCCTTGATCCTCTGTTACTCACGCTGCTGGCTAATACAGGGCCGCTTTTATTCCACATTGTAAAGTGGGGAGTTGAGGTCAATGAGTGAGAAAATGAACAGTTGCCATTGCCCATCTCGAAGGCTCCCTTCCAGTAAAGCCGCTGGCTGACAAACACATTTTGGGGTCGGCAGGCTTCTGGCTTTTTTACAGCGGGGGGAAAAAAAGGAAATTCAAGCGTGTGTGTTCCTCATTTGCCATATTTTCTCAATTTTTAGGGGTTTAAATCAGCGCGGTGGCATGCAGTTTAATTTCCCTTTAATTATTAAAGTGTAATAGAAAGCATCATGTGTGCGAGGCTACGATTCAGCTGGCCAAAGTGGTGACAGCGTGTGTGTGTGTGTGTGTGTGTGTGTGTGTGTGTGTGTGTGTGTGTGAGTAATAAAGAGGGAGACATACTGTAAAGATTAGCGTTACATACCTTTATTTCTAATTATACACCATATAATTTACCCTCTCGTGCACATGTGTTCTATGAATTTTAAAGTTATTATGCGTTCATGTGCCACGCTGTTGACACTGTGTAGTTATTACTTGCTTTCTGTAATAAATGCAGTTTTTTCGGTGCCGGCGCAGAATAAACATGAGAAGCTTCAATCGGTAGAAGGAGGAAGCAAAAACAGCAACGCGGAAAAGGCAACATGAGAGTGAGCGTGAGCGCGAGGCTCCCCAGGAATACACAGATGGATTTGCATGTTCACTTGGGAGTTACAGTTTTGGATTTCCTCCCTAGAAATCATTTGCCACAGAAAATAACCGGGGAAGATAATATCAGTGTTATTCCGCTATACTTCTGCTTTTATTTGCATATCTCTTGTTTTAAATAAGGCAACCCCTCGGAGTGAAATTCGGTTTGTTTTTCGGAGCTTCATTCTGCATCACCTTTTCTTTTTTTTTTTTACTTCTCAACCTCTCTCCCTCTATTTAATTCTTTCTTCAGGCCTATAGCTCCTCTCTTCTGTCTCACACTGGCACTAGACTGCTCCGAGCGATTATCAAACCTGAGAATATTTTTCCATCCACATGCAAATCACCCACCATGCTCTCTTATCATTCCTGCTTTGCCCCCCCCTCTTCCCCCACTCTCTCCCACCCCGCCCCAGCCACCCCAAACGGTTGTGTGTAATCAAAGTAAACGGCAGCTAAAGCTAAAAGGGAAACGCTCTTTGTGGAGATGGATGGAGGGATTAAATATTAACCGGATGCGGCTGACTTAAGGCAAGTGTTTTACATAGCTGCTCCCGCCGCGGATGCCGCGCATTGATCCCCTCGCCCTGGCGCCTTTACTTGTTTGGCTGCCTGCCGTTAATTTTTCACCATTGTTTCACTGGCCAGGCCTTTTAGAAACGGAGAGGGAGAGGGGAGGCCAATGAATGGTTCACCCATCCACCGCCGTCCCTCCCCTCCACTCCCCTCCCCGTGCCTTTAACGGGGGCAGGTGAGATGGATGATAGCAATTTGAGATTTTGTTTGTGCGTGTGATCATGGAGATTGTTTTTGGTATTACCATGGTGTAACAATCCCAGTGATTAATTGAGGCGAGTGCTCGGCTAGGATCGGAGGAATTGGGGTAAATGGGAGGTTGCAGGTTCTCCACCTTCCTCCGCTCTTGACTCGTGAATGTGGTGTTTATCGGCTGACCTTGGAGTCCGACACCGCTGCCTTCTTTACACACACACACACACACACACATAGAACAACAACAACGCACTCCCGGGACCCTGCCTCCACACACACACTGCCCCTCTTGTCATATCACTTCCTTCATTTCCTCATGCCTCTTTCTTCCTCTCCTCCAACTGTGATTAAAAGAGAAAATCTAGACCGCTCAAAACCAAACTTTGGTGCAGAAAGGAGACTAAACAAAAACAAAATGGCTACAGTGGCCACAGTGTTCATGTGGATGGACGTTAGCGGTGGGAAGGCTCCTCCAGTGGCTGTGTGTGTTTTCAATGTGTTTGTTGTCTACATGTGTATAGAAATATCCTGTGGGTCACAGAGGCAGCTTGTTAACAGGGGGCGGGGGGGCTCATACCAGTGGTGGTCCCCCCCCTCACCACCCCCTCCTCCTCTAACCACACACACAGTTGTTGCGCTGGTGCTGTTGACAGCATTGTGAAGGCCTTCTGGCATTTATAAATGCAGTGTCGGTCCAGCAGCGGAGCTCTACCTTGCAGTCGTCAGACATGGCCACCGCTCATCACTCAGCCCTTAATGATGCCTTGTTTTCCCCCCACCCCCACCCACCCATGCACCCCCACCCTGGCCAGATCTGAAGGGGTCGAAGGCAGGTCGTGACCCCCAGGTGGCCGCAGTCGAGAAGATTGCTGCACTTCTTTACATGTTTTGGTCTCTCTCTCTCTCTCTCTCCTCCTCGGCTGACATTATTATATTCCATTTAGGTTCAAACACATACAAGCCTTTTTACAGCGTGCATCAATGTTTCGGTGCTGGGAGGTGCAGATAGCTGATATTTATAATGCTGCATGGTATTAATTTGACAATTTTCATGCCACCAAAAATTGCAAATATTTTCTGTTTCAAGCAGAATTATACGATACTAAAATGCACTAAGCCAATAAGCCAATAATAATAGCAATGATAATAATAATAACACTAAAAATATAGTTTAATCCAATCAGAGTGCTGCATCACTGTTAAATAGAGTTAAAAGAGCTTATCATTTTACAATAAACGTGACGAAATATATCCATCATAATAGATCAGTCGGTCATCTTTTAATATATGATAAATATTGGTAAACAAACGTATTAATATGTCTGACCCTACTCTTTCTTTTCCTCTCTTGGATCCTCACCAACTTCTTCCTTTCTTTTCATGCTATTTCCTTTCTTCTCTGCTCCCTGTGTCTTTTCCGTGTCTCTCGCTCTTTTGCTCTCCTTTAGTCAAAGTAGCCCTGGTCCCCATAGCAACACATAGTGAACTCTTTACTCATTAGTGTGTATGCAGCCACGCTGAATGGCCTGAATCCTGTTCCTGTGATTTTCATACCAACAACGTCCATCACCTCGTCGTGATTTTTGTTTTTTATACCGGGCCGAGTAACCAGCCAGTGTTGATATTTGGACATTTGCTTGATTCCAAAATCAATGTGTTTGTCTTGTAGTGGCGAGTGAATTGTGTGTGTGTGTGTGTGTGTGTGTGAGATCACATGAAGATTGAGAGGCGACACTGGGAAACGTCCCTCCGTCACGCCTGACTCACGCTCGCCTGTTTTTTTTTTTGTTTTTTTGGCCGTTAAATCTCCAGAGCGCTGATAACAGGTCAGCCGTTGAGAGAGAAACGAGAGGGAGGAGGGAAGAGAAAGAGAGAGGGTAAGAAGGAGGGAGGGAAGGAGGGAGGGGGTAGAGTGAGGAAGTGAAAGAACCAGGATATGATTAGAGAGAGAGTAAGAAAGTGTGTATGCAGACGGAAAAAAAAGGGAAAGAGAGAGAGAGAGATTGGTCTTCTTCATGCTGGCTCACCCATTGCGTGGGCGGCGCATGGAGTGGAGGGGTCAATGGGATGCCGTGATAGGCTAATCTGCCAGGAAGGGAGGGTTAGGGCAGGCCTCACGGGAGCAGCTCATTGGCTAGACTCATTTTGCCCTGTGAAATAAAATCTCACCGCGTCTTTGTTTTCATTTTTTTTTTTCTCTCTCCACTGTTTGAAGATTGATAGTGCGGGTATTTGCTCTGAAATCTCTTTTTCGAGTGTGAATATTTATCTGCCTGCATCTGTACAGTATGTGCCCGCGTACGTGTATGTGTGTATGTGTGTGTGTGTGTGTGTGTGTGTGGCATACTTTTCTTAGTTCATCCCAGTTCCTGTGGGAGTGTGTGTGTGTGTATGCACGATGTTTCCAGAGCTGTGTGTGCCTGTCCTCCAGTCAGACACATGGATGACAGATGACCCAGTGGGAGACACCAGCCATCCTGCCCAACCGGAATCTTACCCCCCCCCTCCTCTCCACCTGCCCCCCCAACCCCCCTTTGCCTACTAAAAAGTGCATACTTTGTTTACTTCCTCGGCTTTTAGCCATAAATCCTGGATCCACCTCCAAGGTGGCGTTGCCCCCTTTTCCTCGGGTTACGGCTTTGTACACGATCATAATAGCTGCGTCACCGCGACTGTGTGTGTGTGTGTGTGTGTGTGTGTGTGTGTGTGTGTGTGTGTGTGTGTGTGTGAGAACAAACCAGCCGCGAACCTGGCTGCATGCATGCCTGTCTATCGCTGTAGGGGGGGAGGAGGTGGGAGCTTACTGGACCAGAGGAAACCTAAATCCTCATATAAAAAGGCCATGCACTCCTCAGCCTGGGCCGAGGGAAGGAAGGAGGGAAGGAGGGAGAAGGAAGGGAAGAGAGAGGGAGACAGAAACAGAGGGAGAGAGAGAGAGAGAGAGAGAGAGAGAGAAGGGAAAAAAGTTGATTTCCTTTTTCAGCAGAGCCATACATCACAGGGCCTCCCAGCTGCAGTGTCACAAGCTGACAGAATGACATGTGTCATTTATCAAAGGGGCCAGGCGGGGGCCTTGGGAAACGTGCACCACAAAGCCTGAGAGAGTTCATTCCAACGCTCAACCCTCCCCTTCCTCCCCTCCCTCCCTCCCTCATCTCTACTCCCTCAGCCCGCCCCCGCCGTTCACTCTCCTCCTCGTTTTCTCTCCTCTATGCCCCCCCCCCCACCTCTTCTCTGACCACCTCCACCCTCCCCTGCTCACTTTGCCTGGTGCCAAAAAAGGGCTCTGTAATGTTTTCTGTCTTCCCCTGTACTCACACACAGCCGCCGTGTGTGTGTTTGTGTATGCAGGGTTGCTCCGCTGAATACAGCCACTTGCGTTATACCTTAAAGCTGAAGTAGGCGAGATTGGAGCAAATATGATTTAAAAAGAAAATTATAAAACGGTCGCTATATCATGACGGTAGTACATGAAACAGGTAACCTGAAAGAAATCATGTTCCTCTGTGTCCTCCGGTGTCCTCCGGTGTCCTCCGGTGTCCTCCTGTGCTCCTAACGGCATCTGCAAGATTTCACAGACCGGAGGAAAACAAGCAGTAAGAGCTGATCTGAGGTCTGCTGTTCAGCTGCTTTCTATGAGAGCCGGCTGTCAATCACTCGCGAACTCTGACCAAACAGTCAAACTAGACAGCGCTGATCGAATATGAATCAATATTCTGTTACGTTAATGCCTATTTCTCTCCTCAAATGTTTTCATGGTTTAGCTGTAAAATGTGAAAGTTTGTGAAGCCACCACCATTGTGAAATCTGGTGAAGCAACGCCAACTTCCAATCACATGACCGGAGCACAGCCAATAGGAACGCTCTCTCAATTAAATGACCTGTGATTGGTCAAAGTCTCCCGTCACGGGCTAGATGTTCTAAAGTCTGAAAACAGAGCCATGAGGAGGAGCAGAAGTCTAGTTTTCTCTCAGAACACTTGAATCACAATATGCTGAAAGGTTATTATGGAATTTTTGCCCAATGATGCCAAACATATACTGCCTACTGAAGCTTTAAAGCCAAAGTCGGTCCAAGTTTGAAGAAAATCGGAAAGAATAAATCACATTTAAGAAAGCGTTCAAAAGCCTTCAAGCTAACAGTTCAATAACCTCATTCATAAAATGATCACCCTGTGATGATATTAATAACACTTTAGTTCCAAAGTTTTGTTGCCGAAAGATGTTTAATGCGGCTACTTTACCTTGCCAAATGGATTTGGATTTGTGTGTGTGTGTGTGTGTCATGCTCCTCCCGGGTTAGAGGTTGGTTGTCTTGCTGTTTCTGATCTGGTTTAAGACAGTTTCTGATTGTTATTATAGTAGCCTTATTATAGCGTAGCTGTTCTCCACATATCCTTCTTTACTGACTTTGTTGTCATTTTTATTCAGTTGGTTTCCTACATTAGTGGCCTGGAAACATTTATATGCACACACACACACACACACACACACACACACACACACTCCATACCTGCTACTGAAGAGTTGTTTGACAGAGAGATTACAGCTTTCCCGGCTGGTCGGGCCCCAGTCGGAGGTCTGCAGGGTCACGGCACTGAGCGCTCGGGGCCCGTTTAAGAACGCATTACGTTGCAGAACAGCTTGTACATAGGAACGGCCGTTGTAGCCGACGTGTCAGTTACAATAGCAAGCTGTGTCAGTCCAGTCATGGCATGCCTATCTACAACTTTTTTTTTGTGTTAATGTCTTACCTCACCGCACGCACTCCATTTCCAGCTTCCTCTCATCCATCATCGGCTCACCTTTCATCCCAACCCCCTCGTCCACCCCCCGTCATCGGCCCCCGCTAGGGTTAACTCCATCCTGGGCCACTAGCAGAATCAATAAACTATCTCACCTGGGTGCCCTTCCCTTCCTCCACCATGGCCAGATTAGACTTTAAGAACACTGTAATCTGCCTCTTGGCCTGTGTTTAGTGGCCTTGTTGCCATGTTTGTCCAACACCGAGCGACGTCTTATTTTCAAGAACTTTTCTTTTGAGCAAGTGCGACCAAATTATGAAGAGATCAAGTAAAATCAGCATGAATTTATTTAGAAATATATCAAAATAAATCACATAATTCCAGACCGATGTTACCATTTAGTAGCCAGACTGCATGTCGTATCACAGTGATGACATAAACGTTTTATGTAAGTTAACACAACCGGGTTTTTGGTAGCTACCAATATTAGATGCAAGATCATTTCCACAGGTTAGTACTTATGTAGTAAATTTTTTCTCAAGGCATTCTGGGGATTTCAAATACATACAATTTTGATCCATCTTGCAAGCGTGCGTCTTCACCACCCGCTCACTTTTTGCTTTCCAACACCAGACTAAACCGAGTATATTTCTACTTCTAGCAGCTGAGAAACTTTGGGTGAAATTCTCTATTTAATAATTAAAAATCCAACTCGGGGCAGCACGAGGTGGCGAGCAGACAGACAGCGAGAGAGAGAGAGTGAGTGAGTGAGTGAGGGGAAAAAGAGGAAAAGAAGCAGAAGAGGTTGTGGGGGGAGCCCTCCTGATAGTATAATGTTTCCTTGCTTTGTCTGCGGGGGTTAAAAGAAGTGTTACATCATTAAGAAGAATATTCAGTGGTGGTGTCACTGAGGGGTGACCCTTCTAACAGGTCATGGATAGTTCACCCACCCAGCCCACTACATACCTCCCCACCCCTCCACACACAGCCATAGGTAGAGTTCAGGCCGGAGAGTTTCCGTGGCCATTTTGATATCTTTGTTTTCCTCTTGAGCAGTAAACGCTTTTCATTGATTGTAACGCGCAGCCAAGTTTGGCTAAAGCACAATAAAACAAGCATATTTACACAGTCCTGGAGCACATTTTGGCACAAACGGACAACTGGGCTCACGCTGATGCTAAACGTACAATGGACAGTGTTTACAGGGAGATGAAGAATGAGAGAAGAGGCTTTGAGATGCTGTATTTCCTCTCACCTCTCCTATTCTTCTTCTTCTCTCTTTGTCTTTTCACCTCCTCCCTCTATCCTCTCTGTGTGTCAGGGAGGTGGGGGACCGGGGAGACGGCCTCTTTTCATTCGTCTTCATAAGCCTCATTTATTTTTGCAGCCAGATGTGAGCTGACAGACATCACTCAGTGACCCCCCCCCCACTCCCAACTCCCCTTCTTCCCTCCATCGGCACCCTTGAGCCCCTCTCTCTCCCCATACTCCACCCTACTAGGAGGTCAGGCGAGCACCCCCCCACCGCCACCACCCCCCCCACACCACCACCGTCAGCATTACACAAGATGGATGTGTCTTTAAAGCAGAGATTGATTGTGGATATCAGAGTTATGGCGCCATTCATCACGGCCGATATTATTCAGACGAGCGGGATTGAACAAGGAGGTGGGACTCCTGAGCCCATGTGGGTGGGTTCTGGTGGGGGGGGACTTTAATAGATTGTAGATGAGAGTGTATGTCACCGTGTGTGTGTGTGTGTGTGTGTGTGTGTGTGTGTAGAATGAATGTGTGTGCTTATGCTCATGTACTCGCTTGTACCTTCATAAGTCGGCCTCACTTGGGAATTCTGGCATGTGCTCGACTGTTTCTTGTCTTTATCCTCGTCAGTGTGTGTGTGTGTGTGTGTGTGTGTGTGTGTGTGTGTGTAGCTGTCTGCATTGATCTCCAGTGATGTGATCCTCCTTGAGAGCCTGTTCTCATCGGACTCTGATTTACGGCTTCATTAGGATCCTCGCGCTACCTCCCCTTTCTTTTTGTCTCCCTAGCTTTCGCCAGGTCACTCTTGGAGACACACACACACACACACACACACTCTGTAAGGGGGGGGGGGAGCTGCAAACTAAAGGACTTTTCATCCCAAAACACGTTGTATAGTTTGTTTCTGTTCTGTTTGTCATCTTTATGAATAATCTCTTATTATTCATCAAGGGCTCAGCACCTCATTGTGCCCCCAAGAGCTGGAGTGCCGTGGCGGTTTTTCGGAGGTGCTTCCCCCTACCCCCAGGCAGCCCCCGCTCGGCTGAAAGGAGCTCTCATTGTGTGTGTCGTCTTTTATGGCGCCGTCTGAAAGGGAGGGATGCACTCCAGTCGGCATTCAAATGCACGTGGTAAAGCAGCCAGCAGAGCAGGACAAACACCACAGGTTGTAAACGCTTTGAAAAGGAGAGAGTGTGTGTGTGTGTGTGTGTGTGTGTGTGTGTGTGTGTGTGTGTGTGTGTGTGTGTGTGTGTGAGAGTGTGCGTGCATGAGGATGTGTAAATGGGAGTGTTTTGAGTGTGCGGGCTCTTGACTGAAAGGTTTTCACTCTCTTTACCTCCACTTTTTCTCTCCCGATACAGTTCGCCACTTACTTTGCTCCTCTTTTTTTCCCCCTGTCTACCTGTCTTCTGTAGTCGCCTGAAATGACTTTCTTCTTCCTCACACTAAGAAAAAGAACCTCAAAGTTTTTGCTTCACATGGTTTTAAAATCCCCCCCCATTATCAGGAGTGAAGTCATGCAGAAATGTAAAAAAAATAAGAAGGTAATCACACTTTGTGCTGGTGCTTTTGTCGTCAGTCCGTGATGGAAATGGGTCTAAATATGAGATTAGAACCTGCCGGTGACTGATGCTATTAGGCAGATATGCCATAGACTTTACTATCTCCCATGAAGGATTAGCGCAAATTATACTGGGAGACAGGCTTGATTTCTCCTCTGCCTGGCTGGATGTGGGCATTTGAGGCACTCTAAGTTGACAGCGTCTGTCTCCGCTTAGTTCTCCGAGACAGGTTGTGTGACAGCTGATGCCAGGCGAGGGCTTAAAAAGTGTGTATGTGTGGGTGTCTGTTTGTGTGTCGGACAACGTTCGGTGGCCTGTGTGTGCGAGCGCGAGTGTGTCATTGTGTGTGAGAGTAGGAGAGTTATAAACTGACAGGCGAGTGTGTTTGAATGTGATTGCGCGTCAATGACGTTTTTTTTTTTTTTTTTTCAGAAAACAGGTTCTCTTTGAGTAGGGTGACAATTGGGAAAGGCTAATTTTAAGCTCGGTGGCTTCCTCTTTAATTCTACACACTCTTATCTAGCGTTATTTTGAAATAATTAAACTGTCCAGGTGAAGCTGTTTTTTTTGTAGCTATGAATAAGTAGGAAAGCTGGTCAGACGTCTGACCGGGCGCTGGATGTTTTAAATCCGTTTGAAGGAAAAAATGCTGAACAAAACCTAGATAACAGAACATACAAGTTTCACTTTGCTCCAGAAAGGTCCATCGTGACAGCAGGCCGACGGCATCCATCACGCAGAGCGTAATCTCAAATTGAACTATGTTGTTGATGTAGCTGGAGGTAGGTGGTCGAGCGGTTTGCTCACCTCTCAGGAATGTTTTGAGGGGGAACATGCAAATGCTCCCTGTTTTAGCCCGGCTGTCTCCTCTCGGCCGGCTGATTTAGGAGGCTGACATGTCCTTTAATGTTGGGTAATAAACTGGAGGGGTGGATTTACGGGCTCAAGCCTTGTTTTCCCCCCACTGTCTCTGTCCTCTTGGCTCCATATGACGACAATACAAGCTCCGCCCTCTCTGCATTTAAGGTGTTTTCAAAGTAGCTTTACCAGAGCCGTTGGTTTCCACCGTAGCCGATATGTGGCCGTGTGTCACATGGAGAGAACGTTTCTCAGTACACTGGAAATTAGTTTGGATCGAAAATCACTGAGCCAACTGCTGCAAGCTCTAGTCATTCTGGGTTAAACCTGTTAAAGACCTCAGAATAATGATATTTCATTGTGATTTCTGTTGATACATTTAGCTTTTGAAAAGCAACCAAAACAATGCAGCAAAGCAACCCTCCCTTAGAACTCGGGCTGTCAAAGGGAACGCCATAATAAGGCGTTAACGCAAATTCTTTTGAACCCCACTAATTTCTTTAATGCAGTCGATCTTTCAGAGGTTGTAGCGGGCTCGGTTTTAAAGCCAGAGTGAAGATACTGCTATCATAGGAGACTAGAAAACCTAACGCATCCATTGATACCAACCATGTCATACTAGCTTGACACGAAACAGCTCCAAACTTGCGCTAAATTTTGGCGAGGAAAAACTGGCATAGCCATTTTCAAAGGGGTCCCCGTCGACCTCTGACCTCCAGATATGTGAATGTAAATGGGTTCTCTGGGTACCCACGAGTCTCCCCTTTACAGACATGCCCACTTTATGATTATAGTCAAGTCAGCACACTGACACACTGACAGCTGTTGTTGCCTGTTGGGCTGCAGCTTGCCATGTTATGATTTGAGCATATTGTTTTATACTAAATGCAGTACCTGTGAGGGTTTCTGGACAATATCTGTCATTGTTTTGTGTTGTTAATTGATTTCCAATAATAAATATATACATACATTTGCATAAAGCAGCATGTTTGTCCACTCCCGTGTTGATAAGAGTATTAAATACTTGACAAATCTCCCTTTAAGGTACATTTTGAACAGATACAAAATGTGAGATTAATCATGACTAACTATGAACACCTCATGCGATTAATCGCGATTAAATATTTGAATTGATTGACAGCCCAACTTTTAACCAAAGCGAATGATCTTTACCGCACATTTAAAAACACGCACATCCACCTGCAGCCCATATTTTGTCTCAGCTTGTCCTCACAGTACCGCTCCACACCCTCAGATTTCTGCTTTGTCTTCCCACTCGTCCTCCTCCTCCTCCTCCTCCTCTCTGCTCTTTCCTCCTCCTTAGTGTGTGAGGTGCGATGCACAGCGGTGCTTCGCTGTGTCAGCAGGACTGAAGCAGGTCAAAGTGTAGAATGACTCAGATAGGTGTGTAGCGTCAGACCGATATACACTCACTGTACAGTATGTTTCCTGATATTGGCTTCTTGTTGGATTTGGGCCAGACGAGTCTGCCCACCTCTGATGTGATGTAGTTCAGACTTCTGCCTGACTGCAGCAGGTGAATATGATTGTGTTAGTAATGTTTTTATTTCAGGTGGCTGACCAGAAAATGCACCTCAAGTGTGGTGTGGGAGGATTTACTCACCAACTTCAGTGTGTAAATCCTGCAATGAAACCTGCGTTGCTCACCTCGCAGAGCTGCTAAAGCTAAAGGAATTGGTTGAAAAGCTGTTTCAGAAGCTTTCCTAACCTGCCGAGAGTACATTTTGAGGGGATACACATAATAATGAAATCTTTTTAGCGTGATAGAAGTCATGTCGGCACCAGTATCAGCCTCTTAAAACTCCATATCGGTCTCCTCTACGCAGGATGCTCCAAATCAGTCTCATCTTCTCCTCGACACAGTTTGACTGATCAGTCCGAGGCCTAGTTTGCTGCTGCCAGCGTGGGACTCGATGTTCGTTTCTCTATTTATTTCCACAGCTCATGCGTTTTTCCCCATATAAAGACAGTCTATGTCCGACCGTGTCACCGCGTGATGGATTGCATAGTCCTCTTCTCTCAGGAAGAGAAAGGAAGGGGGGGATGGTGGAAAGAAGGAAGGAAAGAAGCAGGGAAAGAATGAGTGTGAGAGAGAGAGAGAGAGAGAGAGAGAGAGAGAGGAAGCGGAGTGGTGTGGTGCGGTGCAGCAGTGAAGGACATGGCAGCTTAGCGCTGGCCAAAAAGACTGTGCTGAACACCTGCTCCTGTCTCCAACGCCCCTTCAACCTCCTCATTACCTGTCAATCTATCACAAGGCAGCCAGATCAAATGTCTGCAGCAGCCAGGACTCGCACAGGGACGGAGGGAGGGAAGAAAGAAGGGGAAAGAGAGAGGGACAGATTGCATGTCTGGGAGAGAGGAAAATGAAGGGGAAGTAAATGGAGCAGCTGCGTGTGCATATTGAAGATCTGTTGATCATTTTGGAGTAAACTTTGTCCTGAGTGCAATTATTTAAAAAACTTCTGGAGGTAGTTTGTCATGTTTGCTAAATGAATGTACGGGATACATGATGCAAATGTGTTTTATCGTCGTCACCGGAGGGTTGACCAGCACCGTTTGGCCTTTGATTGGCGCCGCTGTGTAAAAGAGGTGAATCTGTGACAGACAGGCACCTCTGTAGGGAGGCGGGGCCTGCGGTTTCAGATTACAGCGACAATGCTGCCAATGTGTGTGTGTGAGAGAGTGTGTGTTTGTGTGTTGTAAACACGACAAAACCACGTACATTTGTATGTATGCAAATGTGTATTTTTACGAGTGTTTCATGCAAATATACACAGATTTATTTAGTGTGCCGGAGTGTATCAGTTGTGTGTTGTGTGCTTTAAAAGGCGGATGAATTTGAGCTCATCAAGGTGCATTAGTGCACACATGACCAGTCCCAGCCCTCTATTTCTGATCCCTTTCAGCCCTACTCTCTCTCTCTCTCTCTCTCTCTCTCTCTCTCTCTCTCTCTCTCTCTCTCTCTCTCTCTCTCTCTCTCTCTCTCTCTTTCTCTGTCTTTCTCAAGCTCTCTCGCCCCTCTCTCTCCTTTAGCGTGTGAGCTGTGGTGATTTACGGTAATTATCCATCGTTGGGTCATCTATCAGGCTGGCCGTTGCTAGGAGATGGAAGCAGCTGCTGCTGGCTGTTGTCTTGTCAGGGACAGTGCATGTGTGTGTGTGTGTATTTGTACATACTTGTGTATGAATGTGTGTGTGTTTTGGGTGAGGGTGATTGCATGTGTTTATACGTGATTGTGTGTGTGTGTGTGTGTGTATTTACTGGTTAACGTGCGTGTGTGTTCAGGTGAAGCGGTCCATCCTGATGTGGGGATTTAAAAAGCGCAGGTGGCGTCGGAGACGGAGGGAAGGGAAGGAGTCGACGGATGGAGGGAAGGATTATAGGAGGGAGGGTGAGGGTGGGGTCAGAGGTTGAGAAAGGCCAGGTGGAATTTGAGAGTGTGTGTTTGGGGGGGGGGGGGGGGGGGCTTAAAAGGCACAGGTGTGTGTGTGTGTGTGTGTGTGTGTGTGTGTGTGTGTGTGTGTGTGTGTGTGTGTGTGTGATAGACAGGGGAGCTGTATGATGAATGTATCCAGGCAGATGGAAGTTGGAAGAAGTCGGGCTTTGGGGAGTAGTTTTAGTGGCTGTGAAAATTGCAAGATTCAGTGTGTGTGTGTGTGTGTGTGTGTGTGTGTGTGTGTGTGGAGGGGGGGGGTCTATTTTCTATTGGCAGGTGATCGTCACACAGATGGGTGCTGGTTCAGATCCCCGCTGAGGGGCCTATTTCTCTCCATTTTGCCATTGTAATCCACCGTAACCCATTGTGTTGCAGCCGTCTCGGGTTTCATGATCTACGCACGCCATT
This sequence comes from Sebastes fasciatus, assembly GCF_043250625.1. Taxonomy (NCBI): domain Eukaryota; kingdom Metazoa; phylum Chordata; class Actinopteri; order Perciformes; family Sebastidae; genus Sebastes; species Sebastes fasciatus. The sequence goes on along the minus strand of NC_133806.1, from coordinate 32,357,373 downwards.
CATGTCAGAGCAGACGTGAACGCACACTGCTCCAACACACACACACACACATTTTAAAGGTCAACGGCAAAACATTATAGTCTTAACGCTGCATTCAGTGAACATATGAGGGGGCGTTTTCAAAGAAAGTGCAGGGCTTTATCATCACAGCTAACTGGTGACGTGGAGCTTAGACACGGAGATTGCTGAAACTGTGATATAATAAAGGGACAAAACTGAGAGGACACTATGATAGTAATTACAGTATACAAGCAATCATAATAATTAGACAATTATGTTGATATGAAAAGTAGTGAAGTAAAAGTAAACAAATATTATAGCCTAAATAGCTAAAATTACAAGCAATAAATAAAATAATTTACTACTGTTTACTACCTTTAAGAGCTAATTCACAAACTAATTCAATATACAGTTAAAAAATACACACCTTGACTGTTTGTGAATCGTCTTGTTGACATTTTTGCGTCTGAGTAGTTTCACTGAAGTTTTATTTGCTTGGCAGATCTGTAAAAAAAGCAGCTGGATATTTGCCACACGTCCATATGAGCGACGGTAACTGTAAATACAACCTCCACTCTCGGCTCTCCATACCGGCCTAATTAGCGCCAGTTAGCATTTGTCATTGCGTTTAGGGGTGAAGATTAGGAACACCTCTCAATTAATCTGCAATCAGCCTGTTTGTTAATTAGCTAACCTGTTCTAAGTGGCCTTCAGGGCTCTTGTGTAATTAGCTAAGCTGCTGGGAAGCAGGTCTGTGTGTTGACATTGACCTAAAGCACACAATACACACACACACATATATACTGTATAGGACGCACAGATGTCTCCAGTCGTGGTCAAGAGGGACAAAAACCTCTGGCTTCCAATAAATTATACAGAAAAACAAACTGTGTGTTCAGGAAAAACAAATGCTTAAACACACACACACTTGCTAACATACTTTATTAGTTGTCGCAGGCGTGCCGCGCTCATCCAAATATACATATTTGCACATCGTCATGCTCGCAGCGCTGATTATTCCTCCGCTCACTCTACAGCAAACCTGCATCCCTCAAAAGCATTCTTAGAAAAGACAGGAGGGGGAAAAATACATACTGTACTCCCCGTGCACGTACACTCTTTTGAACATTTCATCCTTTTCAAGTGCAACAACATCCCCACCAAAATGAACAGCTTCTCCATTGCTGTGTCGAAGCGTTTTTTTTTCTCTTGCTCACTTCAAAGCCATTTGTTTACTCTGCTGCCTCCTGACATTGTCTGTGGTAATTAAAGGAGCGCACTGAAATTTATGGTTTAATTATACAGGCCTTGTTATGCAGAGAAGACCAGGATGGGGCTGATATGCTCAATAAAAATAAATAAATTCCATACGGGGTTTATTGAACCCTACGTTTGCAACGGAGGGGTGCAATCGTTCCAGCCACTCAGGTGTGCGTACCGCGTTCATGTGTGTGCATATGCGTGTATGTTTATTTATGTATTGCCTCGCAGGACAGCAGCAGCAGCAGCTCAGTGTGAGTGGGTGAGAATGAAATTTTAAAAAGAAAAAAAAGCCAGATGAATTGCAATCGATTGGCGCTGGTTCACCGTATTGATCCGGCAGCATGTTAAAGCCTGCTGTACTCCATGAAGAACACTCAGTCAGTCAGTGTGGGCTCAATACCCCCCCCCCCCCCCACACACACCCCCCGCAACCCCTCATCCACCCCTTCACCAACTAACACACGGCGGGATATACTGCAAATGTCTCCCTGTGTTGTTACTGCATGCATGTGTAAAAAGCGGATTGTGCTTGCAGCCTCAGCTTCAGTATGCATGAGCGTGTGTGTGTTGGTGTGTGTGTGTGTGTGTTGGTGTGTGTGTGTGTGTGTGACTCGGGTTTTGTGCATGCACAGTAATGGAGAGTGATCTTGGCTGTGGCCCACAAGCTGCTTCTCTGAACTGATCTTTGAGTTGGGTATAAATAGCGCTTGCTCTATAAATAAAACAGCAGCACCTTTCACACTCACTCTCTCTCACTTACCCACACACACACACACACACACACACACACACGCAAACACACACACACACTCAAACCTGCCCACATGCCTCTTGGATCTTACACCTGCCCGTATACAATCACATGTACAAATCCCATCAATCCATATCTGATTTTTCTGCATGGAGGTCAGATAGAAGGATGTCTGTGGGACGTATTGACATATTTACATGAGAGCATGACCTGTAGCAGCTTAGCACCGGCTACCTGCTTGACCTCTGACCCCGCCTTGCTTAACAGAACAATAATGCATCGATCTGTACTGTGCACATTTTGGTATTTAGCTTTTATTCAAAGGGCCTTGTAGCACGAGAAAGTAGATGATCGATATCTCCCCAAAATGGTGATAAAACAGCATTAGCCGATAAAGACATTGAACCTGAACCTCTTCAGTCCTGGAAGATTTTGTCCCATCTGCGTCTGGCCAGTATAGTTGTTGAGAAATGGACTACAGACTGGTAGGATCGCCATCCTGCTTGCAAAGGCAAAACCCACTAACAAACTGCTCTCTAACAGAGCGGCGCTGTGACTTTACATAATGCTACCGGCCAACTGTAACTCAACACGACTTCAAGTGTTTGCACGGAGCCACCAGCGCAAACGATCACCGGAAAGGCTGCTGGTTGACTCGATGAATATCAATAATACAGAATTTCACCCGCTAATCCTGTTTGCACAGCACTTATTCACATTCACTCCACTTTCTACATCAGTCCATTATGTAGCTGTGTCTCAAGAACAACATGTCCCATCCGCCTGCTGTCTGCTGAGCTCAACTCAGGCTAGGAGTGTTTTGAAATGGGGTGGAGGAGGGGGTTGGGGGGGGGGGGGGGGGAGGGGTGGTGGGAGATAAATTGGTACAGCGAGCTGGAATGCTGCAGCAGTTATTTAAGGCCCTGTAGGTGCTGCCTAGGCCATATGCTCCCATTATTCCGCTTGGGAGGGGCCCATGTGGGCATGTGAGCAAGGCTGGAGAGAGGAGGAGGAGGAGGAGGAGGAGGGTGGGAGAAAAAGAGAAAAGAGGGGGGTGATGGAGGGAAGTGAAGGGAGAAAGGTAGCTGAGGAGGAATTATTTTAAGGAGAGCCCCCCTATCAAGCCTTCGGAGGAATTTTGAAGAACGGGATACCTGGAGAAGCCTGAGACGAGATGAGAACGAATTAGCTTCCAAAGTAAATGATCGCCTTCACCCTCAATATCCGGCTCTCTCGCCGTCGTCTTTGCATAATTCATCTCGTCAAATTTTGAGGTGTGACAGAGTATAATTCATGAACTGCTGAACTTTTCAGGTTGATAGCTTTTTTTCTTTGGGTTTAGGGCTTCTCAATCATTTTCACATCATGGAGCTGCACTTAATAAGATTCTGCACGGCGCGCCTCCACACGGGTGATTGTTTGGTTGCTTGTTGATTTTTCAACAACTCAATGCAACTGAAATTTTTTTGTAGCAGTGAGAATGAAATATGATGAGGGTAATATCAAGTAAATGGTGAGAATAAACTTCAAAACCTGGATCCCCAAACTTATCTTTTCTCCTGCAGAGAGCTTAATATCTGTGTGTTAAGAAAACAAGGCCCAGACGCAGCTTTGTTATTGGCTTCATATCTCTCTCTCTCTCTCTCTCCCTCTCTCCCTCTCTCCCTCTCTCTCCTCTTCTTCCCCTTATCTGTACAGTCTCTTGTCAAACTGAGGCCTGTGTTCCTGATCAGGGCATTGCTCTCATGTTAGCCGCTTCACGGGAAGCACATCCCAGCATTCCCTCTGACACGCCGGCAGCAGCATTACCATAATTGGCTTTTCTACATGACGGGACAGAGGAAATAATAATGTCATTTTATTTACAGCCCTCTTGTCCCGGTCCGAGAGCTATCACCCCTCCTCCTCCTCCTCCTCCCTCCTCCATCCCTCCTCACCGCAGCACTCTTCCTCCTCTCCGCACATACACTGACATACACCCCTCCTTCTCCCCCCCCCATCCTCCTCGTCTATCTCATCTCCCTCTCTCCCACTCTCCCTGTGCGGGGCGCGAGTCTCGTTCTGCCACGGCGTGTAGGTCAAGCGATGGCTTTTTGATCAGCTCCTGTCCAAAGCCATCAGGGTTGAGAGGCACGTAATGGAGAGCGGGGTGACAAACAGAATCTGGGGAAGGAATAAGACTGCCAGTTTCCTATTAGGGGCCGGCCTAAACGGCCTCTGCCCCCCACCCCACCCACCACCTACCCCCCCACACCCATTCTCTGCTGCGAACCCACTCCTACACTGCCTAAATCACATGAGTGAAGGGGCCCGTGATTGGACATTAGTGCCGCAAATGACTGCCGTGATTGCCCCCTCTTCCCAAACTCACATCAAATAAATAAAGAAATGTGTGTAAATAAATAGAAGGAGGGGTGTTGGAGGAATGGGGCTGGTGGTGGAGGTGGTGGTGGTGGAGAGGGGAGGCTGACTGGTTTCATCCCCTTCTTTTTCCTCTCTCTCTCGTTTCATCGCCTCTCTGCCTTTCTTATCTGGTTTGTTTGGCTTTGACATCGGCCAAATGGTGAAGCTCCGCGAGCCTGACAGAGAGTTTTATTGATTTAACAACCAGCAGACTCTCAGCGAAGCAAAGGGAGAAGGCAAAAAAAAATAAAAAATGGGGAAGGGCGGAGAAAGATAGCAAAGTTTTGAAAAGGAGTGATATGTTTCTGCTTTGCTCCCTGCCAAAACACTGACGTGTCCGTCGGTTATATTTCATTCGGTATCGTTTACAAAAATCAAGTCATACACAAAATCTCAGGACGCGTGTGAGGGGGGGATGTTTTCAAGATGATCTGTGCTTAGGTCGATCATGTTGTCCCATGTTGAGGCAGGATACGGGGCGTTCACCACGGTCTCCTCATCAGGAAAACATCATATCAAAGTGTCGTCTGATCCGCACAACAGGACTCAGCACACCCTTGGCTCTGGTCTCTGAGAGCTAGTGCTAAATGCACAAACCTGATCACAAATGCAAAATCTGTAATGATGTGTAGCATTCTTTAATCTTCATATATAAGGTACAAATCAGAATAAAGGGTGCTTAATGCACACTTTAAAAAGTGGTAGTCCTTCTGGAACTCTCTCACTGAGAGATGAGAACAAAACACACGCTTCAGCTCTCATCTCTAATCACATAAAGGTCCGTCGCCCAAACTGTATTTTGTAGCCTGAGACATGAAAACCTTTGATACCACCTCCTTTACAGCACCATAAAGTGTGTATGTCAATCCATTTGTGCATTATGCATTTTTAAAAAGGCTCTTTGTAACATCCAAAGGGGCTACTACAAACCATTTTTGGTGCTTAACATATTTCAGATCCCTTTTTGTTCACAGTGTATTAACCGTATGTGTAGGTGTTGGGAGATCAGCGCTACACTCCGATGCTAATTCCTGCCTCCTCGGTGTGTGTTGCTGGTGATCTGGCGTGGCTGGTGGCGGGCTTGATCGCTGCTGCTTCTGACAGTGAGTCTGCGGCGCTATCCTGGCCACGCTGCCGCCTGTCTCCTTGATGGCGGCACGTCCCCGAGCAAAAGTGACAGGCGCTTTGGCGCCCGTGCAGATGGCCCTGCTCACAGCCATCACCCGCTCGGCAAACCAAACCGCCAGGGACGGCGCGCCGGCCCTGCCCCTTCCCTCCCGAGCCCGCCCCCTTGCCGCTGGTGTTGCTCGGCGTATGCGCGTCCAGGACGAGAGAAGGGGGCTTAATCTGGTCCGCCAGTCAGAATCACACATCCTCAAGTTGCGGTGATTGAACAGATAGAGCTTATGTGTAGATTCAGGTTTTAGCATCCTGTCAGAATGGATGCAGCATCTCAAAGGAGATGGGGGGGTAATTTATTTCAGACTAACCTGAACGCCACGTTTCATCACTAATATTGTACATTTATGGTTTGCGAAAACCGTCCACTTGCTGCCTGTGATTTTTACAGATGTCTGTGTCTGCCAGTCTTTTGTCTGTGTGCTTTTGATATCTCCCTCTTTGTTGTTTCCATGACAACATAGCAGGACAAGCATTGATTGACAGGGATCGTCAAAGGGTTCCCTGGCGACCTGCTCATTGTTGGAAGCCCCTCCCTGCTGCAGTCTGTGTTTTGTCACTCACCCAGTGATATTTCTGATCTGCTGCTTCTCATTCCTGCTGTCTGTCTCTCTCTCTCTCTCTGTGTGTGTGTGTGTATGTGTGTGTGCGTGTGTGTGTCTGTGTGTGTGTGTGTATTAAGCACTGCCAGCTATCGGGGGGTTTAGCTATTTTTTGGCTGCAGCCAGCCGTTGTGACTGACTCACATAGGTAATTCCTACTGTATGTTTGCACTGTTCGTGTGGGCTCGTGAAGAATGGACGTGCGTTCTGCAGGACGCTTTGTATATTAAATGGCTGATATGTATTGATAGCCTCCTGTTCTGGAAGCGGGTTAGTGAGGGGGGAAGGCACTGTAACAGAAGACACTCTGCAGATGTGTTGTAGAGAGTACAGCACATAATGCTAATCTGCTGTGTTAGGGATTTTCAGGAGTTTTAGAAACTGTCTCGGTCTCAGTCTGTCAGTGGGATTGAAGCGCAGCCAGGTTCTCCTGTAGTGCTCTCATTTCACTGAAATCCTGTCAGGCGTTAGGGGAGTATGTTGCTCATTTGGAGAGGGGTGTATCAGTAGCACACAGCGAACTCAGACTTATAGGCAATATTATGGTCGGTGGGCTCAGGTTCGCACCGTAAGAGCAAACATGCATGAGCCGCAGAGTGCGTGGAGTAGGCACGGGGAGGTGAGCGCGCGGGCAAACGCGCATTTTCGCAAGCAGGCACTTACCGAGGCGCTAACACGCACACGCATGCACATCATCATCGCGCAGTCACAGTCGACGGTGCAGCTGCTCACCTCCCCCACCCCCACCCCCCTCCACCCATCTCCTCTCAGGCAGCAGTAAATGTTGCCAGTGTATATATATCAGGTATTATGTCCACTTAGATTATGATATGACAGGTTAGCGTGCCGTTTGAAGCTGACAGCACATCTGTTTCATCAGGAGAGACTGATACTGGCATCTAGGACACACATCTCACCATGCAGGAAGGAGATAAAGGAAGAAGCTAGGGGGCCGTCTTTCCTGTCTCCCTGCCTCCCTCACCCCCTCTCTCTCTCTCTCTCTCTCTTCTTTCTCCCTTTTCTCTTACACCCACTCTCCCCGCCCATCAAACCCACCACCTCCTGCTCACTTTTTCTTTCTCCCCCCACATCTACTTTTCATTCACTTGTTCTCCCCCCTAACCACCTCCTGTCTCTCCTACTTACTGATGCTTGCTGTGTCTTCCCTAGCATGCAAACACACACACACACACACACATGGTCTAGCCCTCTATCTCATTTGCCTTTTATACATTTTACTAGTAAACCTGTTACAGCTCAGAATCCTTTAGTTCCCTTTCCTCTTTTAATCTGTCTTTCTGTTAAGCATTGTCCATGCCATTTTGGATCACAGAGCAGTAGTAGTATGCCCCTGACTCCTTCCTTCAACAATCATTGTGGCATTCTCAATCCAAGTGCCATTGTTTTGCCAGTTCCTGCCTATTAGCTCAAACGAAAATGACCTTCAGCTCATCAGAGTGGGTGAGAAAAAAGCTGCAATATCTCTGAATTAGTGTTTTGTTTCTTTCCCTCCCCAATCAGTTGCATAACCTGAACATGTGAGGAGCGGGACTTCACCGACTGGATGAGTGAAAGGCAATAAAGCTTGGGGAAGAGAGAAAGAAAGAGAAGAGGGGGGGGGGGGGAGTTGAACATGCAAGCATGCAGCTGGCTAACAAGGCCAAACAGCCAGTCATTTCCTGGGGAACATGAGGCATGTGTGGAGGAATAGGGAGTTGGGAAGGAAAAGGACAACTGTCAGAAGCTCAGTGATTTATTTTTCCCTCGGAGGCTTTTTTCACCACTGGCTTTCAGAGCCACATGTGTGTGAGATACACACAAATTCATGCATGCATGCGTACACACTAACATTGGATGAGAGTAAAAGCCTACATTTCCCATCGTTGAGTATTCATTCCATGTTATTTTGACAGTGGTCCTGTTGGTCTGCTGTAAATGTTTAATTTCACTGAGCTGACCTCTTTTCTCTCTCTTCTCTTCTCCTCCTCTTTTTTGTCTCTCTCTCTTTCTCTCCAGCGTACATGCCCGAAGATGAGCTCAAGGCAGCCGATCACGATGAGGAAGAGCACCTGCAGGATGACGGCCTCTCATTAGACGGCCAGGACACTGAGTTTCTGTGCAACGAGGAAGAGGAAGATGTGGACGGAGGCCAGCCGCCTAGCTACAGAGACTCTCCGCTCAGCAACGGCACTAACCCCGACGCTGGATACGGGTCTCCGCTCAGCGACGCCAGCGACCGGCTGACGGACTTCAAGAGCACCTCTTCCAGGGACGGTCAGGAGAGGGATGGCACGGCTCTGCCCTTCCGCCCCAACAACGGCCTCTCTTTCCAGGATAGCCTGGCGCAGATGAAAGCCGTCTATGCAAACCTCATCTCAGATGCCTCTTGGTCCAGCATCACAATGGACATCATGAAAGCTAAGCCTGCTGCAGCCGGCAGTGTCAACAGTGCCCTCACCACTCCGGAGCCCGCCCTTACCGCTTCTGTCTCCACGACTACGACCACAAACAAGAGCAGCGGGGCCAACATGTCTAGCAGTCACCATAACGGCAGGAGCTCCAGCACCGCTGTCAACCACACGGGCAGCACCGCAAGTGGCCACACTAATGGCACAGCAGCTAGCTCTGTTAGCAGCCACAGCGCAACCAGCTGCAGTGGGAGCAGCAGTGGCGGGGCTAGTAACGGTGTAGCCTATGACTGGCACCAGGCAGCACTTGCCAAAACTTTTCAGCAGACCCCCTACCACCTTTTACCAGAGCCCAGCCTCTTCAGCACAGTGCAGCTCTACAGGCAGAACAACAAGCTGTACGGTTCTGTTTTCACTGGTGCAAGCAAGTTCCGCTGCAAAGACTGCAGCGCCGCCTACGACACACTAGTGGGTTTAACGGTCCACATGAATGAGACGGGCCACTATCGAGATGACAACAAGGACAAAGAGGAGGATCACGGGAAGCGCTGGTCCAAACCGCGCAAGCGTTCCCTGATGGAGATGGAGGGCAAAGAGGACGCACAGAAGGTGCTGAAGTGCATGTACTGTGGCCACTCATTCGAGTCCCTGCAAGATCTCAGCGTTCATATGATCAAGACCAAGCATTACCAGAAAGTGCCTCTCAAAGAACCAGTGCCAGCCTTGGCCACTAAACTGATGCCCAATAAAAAGCGAGCTCTCCATGATGCTATAGTGTCCCCGTGCTCCCCAGACTCTGTCCATGCTGGTGGTGGTGTATCCCTCGGGGATGTTGGCAAAGACGCAAAATCCGCAGGTAACCCCTACGTTACGCCAAACAACCGCTACGGCTACCAGAACGGCGCCAGCTACACATGGCAGTTTGAAGCTCGTAAAGCCCAGATCCTCAAATGCATGGAGTGTGGGAGCTCCCATGATACACTGCAACAGCTGACTGCCCACATGATGGTTACTGGTCACTTTTTGAAGGTTACAAATTCCGCGTCCAAGAAGGGCAAACAGCTGGTGTTTGATCCAGTGGTGGAAGAGAAGATTCAGTCTATCCCACTGCCGCCGACCACCACCAGACTCCCTGTTCCCAGCGGCGTTAAGTCCCAGCCGGTGTCCCCCGCCCTCTCCTCTTGCTCAGAGGACAAGAGGGAAGGCGTAGAGGATGAAAAGGTTGACGGTGGTGAGCTAGTGGAGAGAAAAATCAAGGAGGAGAGAGATGACTCGGGCGAGAAATCCGAGAACAGAGCCACATCATATAAATACCTTAGAGAAGAAGATCTGGAGGAGGCTCCAAAAGGGGGTTTAGATATTCTTAAATCCCTCGAGAACACGGTATCCAGTGCCATCAGCAAGGCCCAGACTGGCACACCCACGTGGGGGGGCTACCCTAGCATTCACGCAGCCTACCAGCTCGGGGGCGCCATGAAGAGCTCTGGTTCTCTTCTACCCCCGATGATCCAGAGTGTCCAGATGCAGCCGATGTTTAACAGCGGGCTACGAGGCCTGGTGACCGACCCCAACTCAGTCATCCACTCGCCTCGGAGCCCCTCCTCCCCCACCCCCCTCAGGAGCAACGTCACTGCCATGGAGGAGCTCGTGGAGAAAGTGACGGGGAAAGCTGCCACTGTGAAGAAAGAGAAGGAGGAGAAGATGGTGAGCTTGGAACGATGCCGGCCCCCGTCGTTAGTAAAATCCCCCTCTCCCGCACTGAGAGAGCAGAGAGAACATTTAACGTCTCCAAATGACCTTTCTGTAGGTAAACCATCTGGTATGAGAAGTAGCAGCCCGGGCAGCATAGATTCAGAGCTCATCTGCAAGAAGGAGCCCAAAGAGAGCCTAGTAGACGGCCACAACAACCATTCAAAGAACGGCTCGGAGCCGTGCCAATCCCCGGTAACTAACGGCAACAGCCTTGGCATCATCACCGATCACTTGCCGGAAAGTCCTTTCATCAACCCTCTCAGTGCACTCCAGTCAATCATGAACACACACCTGGGTAAGGCCTCCAAACCAGTAAGCCCGGCTGCAGACCCACTATCTATGCTTTACAAAATCAGCAACAGCATGATGGATAAGCCGGCTTTCAACTCAACTCCTCAGGGCAAGCCAGCTGAGCCCATCAACCACTATCAGCTGTATGAAAGCAGCGACCAGCCCATAGACCTGAGTAAAAGTAAGGCCAGCATTAACAGCAACAATAACAACAGCAGCAGTCTGCTCTTGACCAACAATAGCGTAAATGGTAACAAACCACTCATTTCCCTCCCTGACTCAGTCTCCTCTCCTCTGAGAGAGAACGCTCTGATGGACATTTCTGATATGGTAAAGAACCTCACCGGGAGGCTGACGCCCAAATCTTCAACTCCCTCGTCCATCTCAGAGAAGTCGGACGCCGACGGCAGCGCATTCGAGGACGCCCTGGACGACCTCTCCCCAGTGCAAAAGAGGAAAGGGAGGCAATCCAACTGGAACCCCCAGCACCTCCTCATCCTCCAGGCGCAGTTCGTATCCAGCCTGAGGGAGACCTCAGAGGGCCGCTTCGCCATGACTGACCTGGGCCCCCAGGAACGGGTCCACATCTGTAAGTTCACAGGCCTCTCCATGACCACCATATCCCACTGGCTGGCTAACGTCAAGTACCAGCTGAGACGGACTGGGGGCACCAAGTTTCTCAAGAACATGGACTCGTGCCAGCCCGTGTTCCTCTGTGGCGACTGTGCCTCCCAGTTCAGGACTCCCGGCGCCTACATCGGCCACCTGGAGTCTCACCTGGGCTTCAGCTTGAAGGACCTGTCCAAACTGTCAACTGAGCACCTTCGGGAGCAGCAGGCTGCCTCAAAGGTGATCACAGACAAAATGACATTCGGCAGCTCCCTGTCAGCCTTGACCACGGCAGAGGACGACACAAGCTCCGTGTACCAGTGCAGACTTTGCAATCGGACATTCGGCAGCAAACACGCAGTCAAACTGCACCTCAGCAAGACCCACGGCAAGTCTCCGGAGGACCACCTGGTGTATGTCACTGCTCTGGAGAAACTGGAGAAGCTAGACAAGATGGAGAAGGTTTAAGCGGGAGGGGTGGGGGGGGGGTCTCGAGCTGAGCGTAGAGACTGACAGCTGTGGAACTGACTAGAATTTCATTGCACTAAAATGACATTGTTCACAGTTACTGCACTGGGCCGAACTGAGCCGCCAGAAAAAAAAATCGGTCTTATTATTTTTTTTGTTGTGATAACTGCCTGACTGGACCATGTCTTTTCATGTTGATTTGTTTTTGTTTTGTTTTGTTTTGCCAAGCTTTTTTACACTTATTTTGTAATATATTTATATGCTATTTGTCTGATCTGTGCATGTATTTTAGTGAATCAAGGTTAAACACAAGATTTTAATCTTTTCATGGCAAAAATACAACTACTGCTTCAATGGTAAGAGTGGAAGAGTGGAAAAAGAACTGGTGGAAGAGAAAACTGTATAATACTTGATATGAAGAAGGTGAAAATTAAATGTATACACCAAAAGAATGAAAGAATACCCTGAAAGACTGAAGTAGCACCTTAGACGGTTGAATTTTGAATTTGTAAAGAGAACATGTTTTGAAATATCTTGCATTTGTCAAAATCAGATTGATTTGAAAAGATCCAGGATTATCATTTCCCCTCCTCCCCCCCTTCTCCTTTTTGGGTTCCTGTCACTGCAATGTTTCTGATGACGAATGGCCTGCTCATAAATCTGTCAGTGTATTAGAAAAAAAAAAAGATCACGTGAACATTTGGAAAAACTGAAATGCTGCTTCTGGTTTACGAGTCAATCAGTGAAAATGAATGGCCGTCAGTATGCAAGTTTGCTCAAAAAAAACCTTTTCCTCGTTGTGAAGTATCACCTTATAGCAATTTTCCAGTTGTATGGTTTGTTACAACATCCTCTTTCTAAATTGTGTCGCTTTATTCAACTGTAAAGAGAAACAGTCCGTTCCATGTAAATGATTACCAGTGAAATGTCAGTACTCCATCAGACATATCTTACCATTTGAAACGGCTCAACATTCTTTGTATCTTAAGGTGTGTGCATTCTCTAACTTTTATATTGTCATTTTATATACAAAAATGATAAAAAATAAAAACAGATGGTGTATATAGATATATGCTGTAGAGCTACAAAAATGTCCTTTTTTAAAGAAAATTACAAATTTAGCTTCTTTGGCTTGGTTTACAGAAAATGATTTTAATTATACTTGCATCCAATTTGATGCATGAAAATGGTGTGGAAAATAAATAAGCGATGCACAATGACTATACATTTCAATGTTTTATCGACAATATTGTAAAAAAGAAAAAAAAAAACTTTTTAGCACCGATTAGTTTGTTTCATTTCTTTCTCAATTGTAAAATAAACCCCAAAGCAGTTGTTAAACAGTCGTACATTTGTGGTCGTGTGTTCATTTTGTCACGGTGGTGCACCGAACTCAACATGTATAACATTCACTCTGTAGCGTTTGCTTGGTGGCAGATTAAAGCGATCACAACCATATCAAGTCCTAACCCAGTGTGATAGGATTTCTCTTTTTTTGGGGGGTGGGTGGGGGGGTTATACTTTTAGCATTACAGAGGTAAGATTGAAAATGTTTCCCTGTTAGCACATGTTTTGTGTTTTACAACAAGCCTGCTTTTATGATATTTTTAAGAGAAAAAGAGAAGCCACTGGTGTCATACTCATAACTGATGACTGAGCCACATCATACTGCCGATGATTATTATAATGATGAAGATGATGGGGATGATAAGTCTGTAAGGGTGCCTATTGTGCTGTGAGAAACTCATGCTAGGCTTGTGACTGGCCTTCGGAGGGCCTCTTCTGAAAGAATCAGTGTTATATTAATGACGGCAGACAGTGTACTTTTGCCTGTCTTCTTGGAACAAAATCAGATGGGTGTCTGTTCTGCCTGATATAGCCTCCTGACTGGCCACAGCCAATAATTAACACAAGTATTCATTTGATACATGAGCAGGAAGCTGTCCTTTATTTCTGATCAGCTGCAATACTGCGTATTGTAACTCATTCTTGTGATGGGGACGCTACAGTGAAGGGGCATAACTGGGATCTTGATCTTTCAGACACGGCTCTTCAATCGGCGAGCGTACGTCGCTGGCATCGTTCATCAGAGCCAGAATCTAATGCGCATGTGTACAGTAAATACCACATTGTGAACACACCTATCTGTATTTTAGAAGGTTTCTTCAGATAAAACATTGCAGGATAAAGCGTCACCTTGGCATCATTTTTTGATTTCCACAGCCAGCGTGTGATCATCTAAGGTCAGTGAAAAAAATGTAGTGCCGAAAACCATCTCCACTTCATTTACTTTGCTTCCATCTCCTCTAAATGAATGTTTGCATAGTTGCTTGCAGAGCATGACAGAAGATGTCCCCACCTTTTTGACCAATCAAGCAGCTTCTCCATCTTCAAGTCAAGTCCTTCAATCTCTTCCGTTGCACTCTGGCTACGGCCTTTTCTCAACGCAACTTTTTTCTGCTGTTGTATTTTCTTATGTTCCAGGTCTGGCTTCATTCAGTGCACACCGCCGGCCGTAACATTTAGCTTCAGTGTGAGCTGAAAGTGATTTGTCATGTACAATGACCTCTAGGTGACCCCCAGCAAGTTGTGGGGTTTCTCTTCCTCGGGCAACGCTGCAGGTAACGCGTCCGCATCAGGAATTTGATCTCTCATCTCGCCCTCATGTCTCAAGTTTCTGATAGAGCACTTACACTGCCCGCCTTTGTGCGGATGACGCCATGCTGCAGTGTTATGACTTCCATTCCTCACACTCGCAACATGTCTCGTGTCGGCTGAGTCAGTCACACACACTCACTCTGCCCCGGCTATATTAGCACGAGTGTCTTTTGTGCAATTACACACCTCCTCGATCTGGCTGCACCTCGCTGTGTTGATACATGGATCCAGTGACAAAGGAAACACAGGCAGAGGGGCAGATTAGCCCGGCTGAAGATGCGGCTTCCTCGGAAAAAAAGGGTGCTGCTAGAGTTGGGTTATAAAACAAACAAGGCAGATAAACAAGCAACATTCGGAGGAGATAGTGTTCCCCTGCACACCAGAAATAAAAAAACACCTTGTAGGTTTAATACCCCACAGCTAAACCTGTAATTTTGCTGTGCCGTCAGATAGCTGCTGAGCCGATAGAGACTCTTCCCTGCTTTGTTAGAGATCAGTGCACTGTTTCCTGTGCGTATTCTATGTAAATTACATGCGATAATCGCCACGCACGGCACAATGCTGGTTCCCGTGGTGCAAACGGAAACCGAGGGTAGATAAACGCAGGCTGGGCAGATTTGCATAGCCTTTGTGTTTTGGGCGCTGCTGAACGTGAGCCCTGAGGATTGGTAGGGATTTCCTCAAGGTTTTGTATAAGTAAATGCCTGCTTCCTCTCAGGGCTGGGACCATTATGTACAGCAGACAGGGGTGGGTGTAGACAGAGGGCACAAACGGAATAACAAAATTACCTGGGCTGGTGGGAACACAGGGAGGGAGTATTAACCTGCATAACTCGCGTCTGCCTCTGCCGAGATATAACAGGAGAGGTGTTTGCATGGGAATGTGTACACTTTACACTCTGTGCGTTGCACCAATACTGTGTATGTTTGTGTCATCTGTTAAGGACAATGATAGAGAGGTGTCTCTCTATGGTTACAGGAGATCACAGAGAAGTGAAGTTAAATAGGGAGGGCATGTTGATCCCATGATGTTTGATGTTTCCTCAGAAGTTCACCTCTAAAGCTGCAAGGTGTGTTATTACCGCCAATGTAAGTATGCTCAGGGAACACACACACCTGTGGTTCCCTGACGAGTCTTTTGTTAGGCTTCATATGTTCATGGTCCTTGTTCCTGGTTTGTATAGCGGCATGAGGATCACGAACCCACGAAAACAAAGACAAAGCATCTGCTGAGGATCCCGGCGCGTGTCTGCCGTCTATAAAACCTCCAACTTTGCACACAACTCTGTGCAACGTATGGTTTAATACCCTTCCAAAATACCTCAAACCAAACAAACAATGTCTGACAGAGAATCAACAAACAAAGCGACGACAACTGAGAGCCTTTGCACTGGATCAGAAACTAAAGTCAGAGGAATCTGTTTGGATCCTGATAAAACGCCTCATTGTGGAAATTGCATTCAGGAAGAAGTTATCAGTATTCACGTTTTTGCACGAGATACCTGCCTCAGTCTATTTTTATGTTGATTTAAGTCAGTTTGTAGGCCTGATTCAATTATGTTGCTCAGCTTCATCCTGTAAAATGTGCAGGATCTGTGACAATTCTACCTTCCATACACACTAACCGAAAAATGTTCTGTTTGTGCCGCAAACAGAACATTTTCATTTTGAGACAGTGTAATCACAGACACTGAAATGGGGTCCATACAATACTACAATTTTATTATTTACTTTTTATTTTCTCATAACAGCAGTAATTTTTTAACAGCATAACAAATTACATTTACTCTCGTTAGTGTAACAAAGTTAGTTTTTTGTGTGTAGGTTAGGCCTACTTGCTGGGGTAGATTAATGCACAGGCTGTACTTCAGAGAACAAAAAAAACGTTACCCCTATTGGCCGATAAGAAACATAAAAAAATTAAGCAGCTGATTGGGTAGATTGGGTAGGAACCCATGATGTGACCAGGTTCATAAGGTCAAATTGGTTTTCAAATAATACGCCACTACTGGACAGAATGGTGGCAAAATGTCAGAAAGAAAATGTGATCACGGAGCATAAAAACAAAAAAGCACAACAGCTGAAAGTACATCATGATCAAGATCTACTAAAGAAAATCCCGGTTCTTAAAGGTTAAGATTAAAGGCTGTCTCAATGTGTGTGTGCATGTGCCAGTGCTCCCCGAGTGTATACGTGTAGGCCATGTAGGCCGTGTAATATTCCTAGCACGCTTTTATACATGGCACTAAATTACTTTTTTCTGGTAACGTTAAAGCATGATCGGTAAGGGTGGGGGGCCCATACAAAGAGTAGCCTAGGGGCCCCTGACCATCTTAAACCGCCACTGTCTACTTATAGATCTACCTAAATAAAAATCAGTAAGCCCAATTTTACTTTTACTTAACCAGCCTACTATTTAGGCTGTCACACAAGTATTGTACAAGTCGCATCTGTTACAGAGTAAAAATAAAAATAAAACAAAAGGTACATGAAAAAGTCCTGATAAACTGTGTGAACAGAAGAAAGGAGATAAATCAGCAGTTGCTGCAAAGAAGAAGCTGCAGGTGTGTCTGCGACCGCGAGGAGGCAGAGGCAGAGTCCAGAGGTGACAAACCGGAAGTGATACCTTTATAAATGTTTTGCACACGGACCGCTGAGTTCACGGCCAAGGCTAACGTTACTCAGTGGGGCCACTTGAACCACATTTAGGATGACATAGGGTCTTATTGTGGGGGTAATTATTGTACTTCGGTATAGTTTAAAAAATGTTGCATCTATCTTAATTAATGACTGATTAAATGCACCGTCCGGCCGAGTCCACTGAGGAACTTCTACCTTCATGAGGTGTTTGTGAGGACTTTCTGCTGGTTGAGACTGTTAATACCTGCTGTGACAGTAGGACCTAATTCAGCTCAAAACGTTTTGAATTTGAGGAGCGCAGTGGGACCAGAGAGGTGGACTGGATATATACTGGGACCAGAGATGTGGATTGGATATATACTGGGACCAGAGAGGTGGACTGACATTTACTCAGAGTATATTTTAACTGACCTACTTTTTATTTTTACTTAAGTAAATTTTTTACATAAGTACTTTTACTTGAGTACAATATTCTAGTAC
Source organism: Sebastes fasciatus (assembly GCF_043250625.1). NCBI lineage: Eukaryota > Metazoa > Chordata > Actinopteri > Perciformes > Sebastidae > Sebastes > Sebastes fasciatus. The sequence continues at coordinate 32,339,869 of NC_133806.1, read as the reverse complement.
TCTTTCCACCTCCTATAATTAAGTTGCATATACTGTAATTTCTGCACAGGGTTGTACAAGAAAATGCAAGGCTTGATTGTAAAACCTGTTGTAGTGTTATAGAAAACTTTTTAGGTTGAATTTACACAACTCCCATTAAAAGAATGAATGACATTTTTTAACCACAATAAAAGATCTAACCCATTTTTTTCCCCCTAAAGATTTAACCAACCAGAGAGTACATTTACATAGCTTTCACCAGACCTCCTATCATCCTATTGATGAGGTCCATTACACTCAGCACACATTTTATTTACAAAAAAGCTTTCTTATATATTAACATCTATTTATTTGTCTCCTTCTGGAGATTGTACAAGATTGAATTTTTACAAAATAGGCTACATCATGTCAGGCACTACAGTGCGCTACTCTCCTGCCACAGTAACTGAGTGCAGTGCTGCAGCTGGTGTCAGTAGCAGTGTATTTGTATGTTTTTGATGGACACGCGGCAGTCTTTCATCAAGGTGGGTTTATTTTGTGGTGGGAGGGTTGATGTGACAGAGTTGTCTTTGGAGAATGATGGTGTTTGACAGCAGCAGGCTAACGGATGTAGGAGATCATCTCAGTCTGCCAAGCCCTTTAGTTATGATGTGGTGGTGGATAAGAACTGCAGGTGTGTGTGTGTGTGTGTGTGTGTGTCGCCAGGCCCTTCATCCATCACAAGCCTGGACAAAACACAAAGAATACAGGGGATGAAATGTTTCCTCCATCTTGGTGGATGAGGGATGTGGTTTTAGAAAACAAGATGCGATACCCATCCATTCCCTTCTTACACTGCACTGTATTTTGGAGGGGTTTGTTTTGTTGTCTATCTTTGTTTCTTTATTTCTTTGACTTGCATTTAGACATATATAAACCAAACCGTGCTACACCTTTTCATGAAATGTTGATAGAAATGATTAATCTCTGAGATTCCAACATGACGACCACTTTAAATATATCTGTTACATGTTTTTCTATGCAAACCTCTCGCTGTGTAATCTATCTCTATATGCCTGATCACCTGGGGAGATCTCTATAGCTACAATAATAATCCACACATGAAAGATTAATGACATATATCCCATTATCCTGTGTGTGTATATGTATGATTCAGTCATTGACCTCCCAGTGGTTTTCTGAATACGAGAACTACCATTCCCTGTCATTTCCTATTTCAAATCAAAGAGGTCAACGTAGAGAATGTCTCAAAACCAATTTGTGTTTCAAAAAGACCCTTGAGAAATAGTAGCTTGTGTTGCGTTTGATATGCACAAAGACACTTATCCCTTATCTATCTTTTCTGAGGGAAAGAGGAGGAGATGGAGAGGGTGAAGTGCTCCAGGAATCAGTGCTGCCTCCATGAGATATGATGCTGCTTGATTTTGATCATTGACATTTGCTTTTTCATGCATCCCGAAAAACAAGGCCTCCCTTCCATTAAGGAATTATTCAAATGACCTTCAACAGTGCATGTTTTCCTACAGTTTTGTTGTGGGAATATGAGAACACATACTGACATCTCAATTACTTATGCAAGGCTCAGAGTAGGCCCAGTGGATGCAATCACCGTGTGTGCAATCCTCAGTCACTCCGAATCACAGAGGCTCCCGGACAGACACACATAATTCAGACAAGTCAGACAGGATTTGCATACAAAGACTAAAAACAAAAAAAAAGAGGGCATAAATAAAAAATGCACCATCTTGAGCGAGGAGAGAAGGTAGAGATTTGAGGGAGGGGAGGGAGGACGGGGAGACCAGTAAATTGTTTTAAAAAGGTCTTACATGTCATGTTGTGTATGTTAAAGGGTTAGAGCGATATACACAGCTGATACTGGCCTTTGGGATTTGGTTCAGTGTTGTATACCTCCCAATGAAAAAAATGTAGTTGATAACAATGTATTATCATTATTAATGATAATGACACATATTATATAATCATTCCCTAATTTTAAAAAATTTCCATTTTAACGAATAACATTTTGGAGGGAAAAATGTTGTGTTGAAATGTTTTTTAAGCACAAAAATCTGCATATTTGATATATTTAATATACTGATAACCAGTACTGACCTTCAAAATACCATATTGGTCCAACTCTTCTGTCTAAAGGCCCTCAGTCATCAACCACCACCCTCTCACACTGGACCAGACACCGTTGTCCATCTTTATCCCCTTAAAACCTGAGCTTTTTTTCCCCCTTCCGCCCTTCTGGAGGTGACACACTGTCTCATCGTCGCGTGATGGGTGGGGGGTTAGTAGCAGAGGAGTGGGTGAAGGTGGGGGGGGGGTAGAAGGGCTGGGGTGGTTGAGGGCAGGCGGAGAGGCGGGGTGGGGTGGGGTGCATGGGAGGCTAACCCGGCATCACGTCATTAGCGTTGCGCGGCGGAGATGCAGGGGCACCCTGACACATGTCACGGACAGCCAGCCGAGAGCCCACGTATGAAGCTGACACGCTGCGCATAATTTATCCTGTGACACGATCTGCATGCCGAGTTGTTGATCTGTTGTGTTTGGTTTGGACATGGGCGCTCTGGCAGGGAAGACAGAGGGGGGCTGGGGGGTATTATGCAGGTGGGGGGGTGGAAGGCAGGAAGAGGAGAGCGAGGGCGCAGAGGTGGCAGTGTGTGTGTGTTTTTGAGGGGCGGTGGAAGGCGGCGTCTTGGTGTAGCACACACTGAAGGGGCGACACATTTGTCATGTCCACTGAGAAGCAACATATACATAAACAAGTGCATTCAAATTCACTAATACAGACACCCGGACTCTAACACACACTCACACACACACACATTCACGCTTTGGCGATATGCATGTTGAGTCACAGAGAAATCACAGCCATAATCTCGTCCCTTAAGACATCTGTTCATGAGTGAAAATGACTAATATTGTTGACATGACCCGCTGTCATTCCTTCGGATGTGGTTGTTCTCCAAGCTTCAGCTGCAGTGTGGTGTTAAAGCACCGCTGACACCGCTTCTCATCAGCCTCACGTGATATATGCTTCAGTGAATAACGCGTTAATTAGATATGTTATATGTTGATGTGTTTGCATGTGATTTGGTGCTTTTTTTTTGTAAATAAGCGTGTCTATAAAGGCCTATATGGTTAGATTACGGCTAACTGGAATTGGTAAATGTGCCAATGTGTGTTGATGTTTTACAATATGAACATTAATATTGTAAAATCAATTAGCTTATGGTTAGCTTTTAGTTTTTGTGTGTGTCTTTGGGAAGTGCTCATCACGCATCAACTACTCCTGCCTGCCCCCCCAACCCCTCTCCTTGCCTGGCTCGTTTACATGAATTATGCATATGACCAGTCTTGTTAGAGGAGCCCCTCCCTCATCATGCTCCTAATCCCTGCCGTTGCCGCAGTAACCAAAATTAGACATGACTGTGAGGTACAGTATGGACCCTCGGGGCCTTTTTCTGGACAGGCCTCATCCCGGGCAGGCATGGATGAGGATGTGGAGGTCCTATAGGCCTGTAGGTCACCTGTCCACTGATATTACTGTAGTGATGCTGCTGCTTGATGGGAAATATTCATTTCACTTCAGCTCTGTCTGTTGCCATGAACCCTGAAGCCGGTCAGAGACTGTACGGATTCAGCCGGATCGGTTGCTGTTTGATGTGCAGTTTGAACGATCAACGATCTGATTCTCCGACAATTTTGATGCATTTCTGGCATGTCAGATATTTTGGCCGGCTGTCATGCAGTTTGAGTAGTTCCACTGTCCGATTTCCTTCATGGCTGCTGTCCAAAGATGCGTTATAAACTGTAGTGACCTTGTTTTCATATTATTTGAATAGTATTCTACATGTTGTGACTAATACTGTAGTCTTGAGGCTTCTGTGATATAAAAGTGAACTTTGCTGCAGAATAGAGGGACCCTGGTGTGTACTTCCTACAGACATCTGCAGCTCCGTATTATTAGTATTTTTTTCTTCTTACCTTCGGTTTATAATTGAATTGCACAAAGTAATGCCTTTCTCTCTTTTTGTCAACATTGAGGGCACAGCCATCTTGTTTGAATACTTTTTATGAATTGTCACTGTACATACCCGACGGGGTGTGGGTACCATGCTGACATTCAGTGTGAACTCAGGCTGGTCAGAAAGGCAGATTAAAATGTTTATTGTGAGTTAACACAACGTAAAACGACGTGTCGGCAGCTTAAGGGTTATACCGGAATAATGGTGAGGGTACAGACTGAAAAATTAAAATGTGCTGGAAGAAATATGTAAGAGATAATGTACAGAGAGCCGGTCATTGTTGTGAAGGAATCCCCTTCAGGGTGATGAGAGACCCCGAAGCATCGCCCTGAAGGGGATTCTTTCACAACAATGACCCGCTAGCTGTACATTATCACGCTTATTACACGGCTACTTACTAAAGAAATCAATACTTTTACGCAGAAACGGTCCGCCAAAGTCCGACATCTGAACTGCGCCCATAGCAACGGTCTGTTATACAGAAATTACAGACCGCAGAATGCCGGGATTGACCAGTCAGAATCTAGTATTCAACACAGCCATGTAATAAAATGTGTGATAATATGTGTTATCATGTTATGAGGGTCTTGTACCACTAGGTTATTGTGTCCTGTCCTGCATCTTGTCCTGTTAGATTTCCAAATTCATCCAGCTGAATACTAATTATGTGAAAATGACATTCCTCCATCATGTAAGGAAACAAAATTGATGAGGCTTTTTTTGTGTCTGTAAATCTAGTCTGTATCTAATGATTAAGTTTCAGTAAGCAAACAACAATTGACATCATATCCACACATTTGGGTAAAAATATATCAAAGGTTGTAAATGTGATGCGAATTTGCGAAAGTCGCAACACTTTTTCAATAAAAAGTTGAACAGATTTGCGCAGGCAGAGAACCAACTACCAGGATCCTATTGACCCAGAGCAGCCTCTGGTAGTCTGTCTGAGCTAAATTGTTATATGGCCTAAACTACTGTAAGCTATTTTTCTCTGAGTGAATTTTTCCTCTGGTAAACTGTTACATAGTGTATATGTCGAGGGCTTTTATTGTGAAAGGTAAGAACAGAAGGAGTGGATCTGGTCTGCGCTGTCTTTGCCGAGGTTGAAAGGAGTAATAAAGTTGATCTTCTCGGTTCGGACTGCAGAGGCTTTGTGTTGTTGTACACTATAGTGTGCGTATTTGATATGTCCTTTCCGTGTAACGTGATTGGTTGATGCCTTTATTTGCGGTGCAAAAGCTCTGAAAAATTGGCCTTGTTCCGAAAAAAAACATATCGCTTTTTTGTTGTGTAATATTTGTGTTCTGTGTGAACGAGAACAACAAATACAACAGTTCTATAAAACATATTTACATGCAAATTAATCACACGAAAAAAACGCCTCCTGTGTAAAATTGGTGCCTGCAGAATAAAAGTTTTCTTGTGCTGAATACAAAAATAGGGCAAGATAACGCAATATCCATTTAGTGTCAGACCCTCGTAACAACTGTCAAGACGTTATCTCACACAGGACAGGATACAGATGATCTAACCTCCACGGCCCTGATGGTGGTTCCTACCTGACCACAACTAGTCAATATCTTTTTGTTAATATTACTTTAAGATCAGATGTGTGGCCGCAGAAATAATCCCAGTGTGGTGTAGGAGGGAGTTTTTCAACAGTCTGGAAAACCTGCAATGAAAGCTTTTTTTATGGAGAGTTTTAGTGTCCCGTAAAGCTCTAAATGCTGTTTCTAAGACTTATATAAAATGATTATTTCCCAGAGGATTTGGACCTCGGGGGCATGTATTGTAGATCCATTCCCTTCCTGTAAAGAACTTCAATGTATTTGTTTGGAAGCAGTATCCCTGCATTACCCCCAACCAGCTCAATCACTGCTCCCCTGTGACCTTCCATTAACATTATTGGTTTTTGTAGTCAGAGGTTGCTGACAGGGTTTCTTGGACTGCAATGAAGACAGAAGACTATCAAGAGAGGCCTTTTTGTTGCTGAGATAAATAACTGACATATGGGTTCACACTTGATATGACTCGGCAGTAGATTTTTCTTTTTAATTCAACACTGTAGGTGTTGGGGTAATAAAGTGAAACCTAGGATTTCAATAGGCATTTGAATATTAGGGCTGGGATGCACCTATCTCCCGATTCGATACTATCACGATTCTATTGCAATTCGATATTACGATTTATCGCGATTTTTGTTAACTTTTTTAACACTAGACCATGGGAAAAAGTTGAATCATAAACTTCCAGGGACTTTTACTTTGGAAAATATCCAAATTGATAAAGTAAAATGTTTGATTTTCAGCATGTATGTAGTCAGAGATGTCTTGATGTCAAATATATCAATCATTGTCAGGAATTATTTATTAATACAGTTCCCTCACAAATAAGTGGTATTTTCTTTTTAATTTATAAGGGACATGTAATGTTTTAAACCATCCATGAATATAATTCATCAATTTTATTTCCATATATGTAAACTGGGAAAAAAAAGTTAGGAAACTTGTGTTTGCTGGATTATTTCTCTGTTGTTACAATGCTAATTGGCATTGTATTTGACATCGTTGGAAAGCCTGTTTATTTACCTTCACAATGATGACCAACTTGTATGATACAATACGATAACGCTTCCTATACACGACAGTTAGCATGCAGCTTTAGCCATGATGTCTAGCTCTGCTTTTCCTGCATACTTTGTATTTAACATGTGAGGTTGCAGGTCGTATCCACGCTGACCCTCCGCCGTCTTCTCCTCTCTCGTTTGGGCTCACTGCGGCCGGCTGCGTTTTGTTTTGGTGATGGATATAGGGAACGGATATGACGTGATGTTACTCTGATTACAACAATAAAAGCATTAACTTCTGGAAATGTCACTGACCTCACTTTGCTGAGGACCCTTAGGTGGCCCCAAGTCCTATCTGTGAGAACCCCCGACTACTGTGGTATCAGTTTTAAGAAACAAAAGTAAAATGAAGGGAAAATGAAGCAGACTGCCATTGTAGGCAGCTTGCATGTAATTGTCCCGTTGTTATTTCGAGCCTGTTAATTTCACAGCACCAGTTGGAGTTGTCCATCTGTTTATCAAAGGTTAACTGCCTCCACACTTATGAAGCGTACGTTTCTCACGATGCTCAGAGTTTACAACATGCAGTGGATTGTCTGTGACGCATCTGAAAAGTTCGTCTTCCCCTCTGATAACAGAGTAAATGACAGGTTTTGTCACAGCATGTCTGGTATAAATAACTGAGAAGGAGGAATGTAAACTCAACCTGAACTTGAGAGGAAATTAAAGCAGAGGAATGAGAGGAAATAAAGTAGTAAATATAAAGACGCGTATAAAAGTTCACATTTATTATACATGATTTTTATTGTTAATATAAAAAAGGATTGACGGGTCGGACAATCAGAGAGAACAATTACTGTTTATGATCTGTTTCACACTGCTTTCCCCATGGAGGAGTCTGCAGATGAGTGAAAGCTTTGGTGAATGTGGAGAGAACAGAATGGGCAGACAGTCCAGTTAATGGCCATGCATCACCGTAGTGGTAGGAAGGTAGGAAGCTGCAGTTCCTGGGTGTTGATTTAATGGACAGCCTGTCACTTCCTTGTCACTTCACCAAGATAATTTTACTTCACCCATCTTGTGTGTGTGTGTGTGCTGTGTGTGTATTCTCAACAGCCGTTACGGGCGATTTTTAAATGAAGCATGCTGGTTCACAAGCATGCCAAGGCCACCCTCTCTGGGCATTTTTGTTCCTACAGTAGTTAGTTTGGAGAAAAAATTTTCAAAATGAATGCTGTTTTGGTTTGTTTCTCCGCATACAGTAATAACAGAACAAAGAAAGAGGCTTTTTGTTGTGTTTCTCAACCAGCACCGCAGAGCTTTGTTTTGACAGATGATCATGTAATCCGTCTGTTTTGAAACACACTGTGAATAATGGCTTAAGGCAAGTTTTTATAAAAGTCCTTCCCCATACCAAATTTCTGACCAGAGAAAGAAATGACTGCTCCCACATGGCACTTGTTGATAATGTCGGGTTTGCTTGGTGTTTTTTTTGCCATTTAAAACACAGCTGAACGAATGCAGAAATGCACATTCAAACCTCTGCAGATGATCCAGAACCCTGTTGCTCACAAAACAGCAACAAAAACGGCTCACGCCTACCTGAACTCCCTCTTCAAGGTCTACACACCCTACCGCCAACTACGCTCTGCCAATGAAAGGCGCCTGGTACTCCCATCACAACAGGGCCCTAAGTCACTAGCTAGATTCTTCTCCTCTGTAGTCCCCCGGTGGTGGAATGACTTACCGACCTCCATTTGATCCGCAGAGTCCCTTTCCACCTTTAAGAAAAAGCTAAAGACCCAGCTCTTTCATGAACACCTCCGCACCTAATGACACTGATGATATTGATGATGTTGATGACAAAAAAAACTAAAATCTGCTTCTATACACCCTGTGCATTGCATCTGTGCACTGCCTGTAGGCACCTACTGTATGTCCAATCGGACTTGAATCCGTTGTTTGCACTTACTCACGTTGTTCCCTCCTATCTACATCCTTGCTTGTGTTGTACGAACTCTCAGATGTACGTCCCTATAGACAAAAGCGTCTGCTAATTTTTAGGTTGTGGATTATTGTAGCAGTGGAGTGTGTTGGTGGATTCTCATATGCCGTAATGAACCTGACAAACCTGCAGCAATAGAAGCAACTACTGTGAAACACCTTAAATGAGACTGATGGTGTGTTTTTGCTGCAGCAATATGCAAACGTACAAGAGTTTAAAAAAGAAGCCGGTTGCCATGGTGACTTTTTTTTGCCCCAAAGAGTTTGTGAATTCTGCTTCCTGTTCCTGAACCGTGGATGGAAGTGACACCATGTGACTGCGCTACCAACACATTTTCTCCACGGCTAGCCCCACCCAGCCTCCGACATCCGGCACCCAGTAACCCCCCCCCCCCTGCCACACACACACACACACACCTCACCACCCTGCTTCTCCTTTGTTAAGCCAAGCTCGGAGTGCCATAGACACAGATGAAGGCGTGGAGAAAACACATGCCAAAAAGGCCCCCCTGCCACTCTCACTCTTGCACAGCGACAATGATAGGCTGTCATCACACAGCGATCAGCACTGTCACCCACAACATTGCCGTGCACAAACACACACACGTACACAAGCGCAGGCATGCACACTGACGCACACACACACAAACACGCATATACACAGGCGTACACACACACATACACAGGACCCACGGCTGTGAAAATCCGCACCAGCCTCGACAACACTGACAACCAAGTCACTGCTGTCACTTCAGTTATTTTTACACTGGGGCCTGACAACACATCAAAAATCCCTCTCGCTATGGGAACAACATGAGACCACTGCATCAAGCCCATTAGACGCCACGTGTCACATCAAATATCTAATTATCTGCTATTCAATATTCCCAATTAAGTTAGAGATGTTCACTATGCACATCCACACAATAATTCACCACAGTGTTGTGTATGCAAACTGAGATGATAAGCCTGGCCTAGCTGTAAAAAAAAAAGAAGAAGAAAAAACACAGCTGCATTGCTGTCCTGGTGACAGTGAGAAGGCTGAGGTGGATCCTGGAGAGAGTGATCGCTTGCTGTGGTTCAGTCCTGTTTTCTGCAGATACAATCTGACCAGAAACAAAGAGAAAGCGAGACACAGAAAGAGTCAGTTATTCTAGTATTTTTTTTTTTTGTCCAGACTGGTGCAGGAAGAGTTAACTTTCTTGGCCCTGGCTGCTGTCAGCAAGCAGAAGGCAGCTATGTGATGAGTCTGATTGGCGGCCGATGGCGGTGAGATCAGTGGCAGGGCTGTGCGATGGATGCCATCTTGGCCGGCTTGTGATGTGCAGTTTGTCGCCCGGGCTACACTAGGAAGGAAAGCCTTGAAAATACTGCTGGCTGTCACTCAAAGAGAAATGTGGTGTAGTTCCAAAAAAAACCTTCACCAAATACCTTTTTGTTTGCTATCTCTCCTTTTCACAGCCACTAGGACGTGATACACAGTGTTATAGTAGTAAATAAAAAGGTGAGTGAGCTGCTGTTGGTGATAATCAGAAGGATAACGATTACTGAACAATAAGTGCAATCCTCCTTTAACCTAGGATACGGCTCACTACTATACCACCTAAAAGTGATTCAAGTAAGACTAAAAAGGGGTGCAAACAGTCCATTTGGGTCACCCTGAACAAGGTCGCTGAACGAGAGTCGTAGTGAACGAGGGTCTTAACGAGAGTCGCGCTGAGCAGCCTCTCTCGGCGGTTAACGTGGCTCTTATACACTGCACATGCAACATACAGAAGCAAGATTTTTGGATTCACTCCCGCTTGCGAATCAAGTTTACTCGTTCCTCTTTAAGAGTCGTTTACGAATCACTACGTAGAGTACCTAAACGACAAAATGGGTCATTTGTCAGTGGCTTTCAAATCAATCCATGTGACTATTCTAAAAAGCAACTCGTATTAGCAATTCATAATCCTTCACCTCTATGGTTAAGTCTAAAGTTCAGGTAACTAAAACTGTCTAGTTATGGTTAAGAAAAGATTGCCTTGATAGTTTAAAGAAACCAGTGTTAACTGACGGAAGGAAGCGGGATGCAAACCGCAGTTTCTGGTGTTGTCACACACACTTTATAAGGCCAGCCATCCACCCTGACGTCCTCCTTAAGAGGTTTTATGGCAATGTAACGTCAACCGTCTTTAACCTTTGCTGCTGAAAGAAGACCGCCTTTATTCATACACAACTGCAAGAGGAAAATGTAGATATAGAAGTCATTCAAAGCTTTTGAGTAAACAACTAATGCTGTCATTTTTCATTGAGGACAGTCTTAAAGAAACTGATGCTTAAAATATCAATTTTGAAAATCAGCAATATCCTTCATGTAATCTGCAGGCTACTATCTTGAGCGAAGGCTACATTATTTCAATTACAAATTAAATATACTTCATGTCATAAGTGGGTGCAGACTGGGCTGTGTCGAGGATGCAAATATCCATGCAAACCACCAGTCAACTGGCTCCCCACACTTCAGGGAAAACCTCTCAACCATCCCACCCCCGACTCCCTCACCCCATTTTTCCCCATTAGCCCCTTGTTTGCCATGACAGAGTGGGATTAAACACTGTGTAAAATGTTACACTTCTGAGCAGCTCCCTTTTGAAATTTAGTGACAAAACAGGCAAATTAAGCCTTTGCCCCATGCAGTCTCCCCCTCCCTCCCTCCATCCATCCCCCCCATGTATGTTTGTAGCCTGAAGCGAGGATCGCCGCCTCATCGCAGACAGTCGAATGAGGACGGCAGGGTCAGCTTTGCCTGCAGGCACGGGGCCCCTCAGAGCTGCAGCAGCCGCTCATTTCATCCCTCAGACAACATGTACTAGAACAGAGGCCCCGGCACTATCTGCTGACCAGGAAGTAACACAATAACATCAGCAAAGCAAAGCAGACAAATGAGCACAGGATCAACGGCTGGCAAAATGAAAGAGGTTACTTTACCATTAACCTCAGATGGTATGTGGAGTACACATTTATGACATTTTAAAATATTTGTTAACACTTGAAGAGGTGCTCATTTAAGCTTAGAAAGAGAGTAAAACCTTTCCGCAAGGACGGTCGCACGCACATGAGCTGAAGTGGAATCGTGATGAGGAAAGGTTTGGATCCCAAAGCTCCTCAAAGTTTTCCATTTTCTCCACCCATCCACGTCCGCATAGTTAGAAAATGTTGGATGTGAAACCTGCTGCACGGAACCCCCGCAAAGGGCCGTGTCTGATGGTGTGACTTCACTTTGGTCGTGCGGACACTCGAGATCCGTCAAGCATAAATTACGTTTTACATTGCATGTAGCCATCCAACCACTGCACACTACTGCCAATGACCTCAACACAGCATAATACATCGTCCAGTATCTCTTACTGTCACTTCTAAGACATTTACAAAATCACGACAACAGTAACAACCGGTTTAGCTTTAATTTAATGTGAAATGTTGGCCCTCTACAAACATTTTCTAGTTAAGGGCTCAGTAAGAAACATTTTGTTTGGCTTCATTTATTCAGCCAGACATTGCTATTTCTCATGGATGTAGCGAGGTAGCTACTTAGCTCGGTGGTAAGATGACGACATGGATTCTGAATTTCGCCTACACAGCTCTGATTGGTCAACTGTTTTTCTAACCAGGGGGCGCAGATTTCTAAAAAAAATATATAATCAAAAATGCTATTGTCAAGGAATTCCTGTTTACTGTAGTTAATTCAATTACAAGTCAATTCGTTCTCGATACTAGGTTTTAAATGACTTAAAATAAGATTAGTGTTATTCTTGTTAGATACCAATCTATCTGGTCCCCAGAGGATGAATCCTGATGACGCCACTAGCAGGTCAAAGTTTTTACTTATCCTTTGAAAGGTCTCTACGTGATGGATTGGGACATAATTTGGTGTAGATATTCATTTTCCCCAGAGAATGAATATCAATGACTTTAGTGACCCCCCCTGGCTTTTCATCTAGCGCCATCATTAGGTCAAATTTTTAATTTGTCCAATACTTTAGTTTGTATGACCAAATCCCTGCACAACTAAGGACATTCCCACCAGTGTTTGTTCTACTTTGTGTTCAACTAGCAAATATTAGCACGTTAACACTCTAAACAAAGATGGTAAGCATGGGAGAAATTACTTGCATTGGTGTTGTCAAAAATATTGAATTATCGCTACATATCGATACTGAATATTTGAAACGGTTTCCATTTTCTGCAGTGTCTATGTAAGGGATAATGTACAGCGAGCCGGTCTTTGTTGTGAAAGAAACCCCAACAGGATGATGCCGCACACCGACGCTCATCAAAATTCACGAGTGTGGTATTTATTGATGAATTTTATGTCGTAGAACAAAACGTTAACATCTCTTCAGCTTGTGTTAACCACAGACCTTATTTCAGGCATCTAACTAAAATCCTATTCAAAAATACCCATTGACTTTCAGTCGAGGGAACAGGAAGTGCTAAAATACTAACTAATTTCTTGGTTTTAGGACTCATTCCTGTAGCACTCTATAAATCCTCATGCAAGCCAAAAGACTAAAACTTGAAACAAGATGTTTGAGACCGTCGGTGTTGTACAGCTTTGTAATGTGATTATTTGGCATAAAGTGCCTCTTGTACAGTTGCAACATGTTGCTTAACAAATGTAATGTAAAGGCTTTTAGACGACATCTTAAGCTAATGGAAAGCACTTTGTTAGTTCTCTGTTAATTAGATGTGAATTATCATTTGTAGAAAGACAGACGAAAAGATTTCTATATGGTATTTTATAGTTAATCAAATTAGTTAGTGATCATCATTTGCTAGTCACAAAAAAAGCTGTAATTTATATTTTCCTCTTAAACTTAAATCTGTTGGCAACACAATTGAGTGTTTCCATAGGTTTTTTTTTATGCTGGCTATAGAAACTAGACGAAGGGCATATCTATATGACTTTGGTCCTTAATGAGGCCTGTTCTGGCTTTTTAAAAACTGAGACAAGGTCCTTATCAGACGCTTTCTCCCTGGGGATTGTCACCCTTTGCGGAGTACGTTTCCACGTAAGAGAGATTTCCCTGACACAAAGGCATCTCTCGTCTATCTGCAAAGCTTCTTGAAGTGTTTATCCACCAGAACTGACAGAGAGCTGACTTTAATTAGCACCGTCTCCCTTTTTACACCCCCTCCACAACCCCCCCCCCTTACCCTCGTCAGATTGCATAACTTCGAACTGAACCGTATATTAGGTTTTTATTCACTGATGTTTTTGAAGGACCAGTTCATAGAGAGAGGGAGAGCGAGCCGGCTGCTCTCCTCATTTATGGCACATAATTAAAACTAAATGACAATTCCACTCTCCTATTTAATTAACCACTTTAGATAAAGCAAACACACGTACAGTATGGTACAGAAACGCATATACGCATCACACACACACACACACACACACACACGCACACACACGCACACACACACACACACACACCAATCTCATCCAGAAGGCACACACAAACCATCGCCCAAAAGCAGGTCACACCCCCCAAGTCTTATTAAACCCCATAATATTTCAATCTGGGGCTTTACTGACTCCGGAAAGGGAAAGCCGCCCCTCCCTTGATGCTTTTTCGGGGGGGATGTCAGTCAACTTGACACCCTGTAAATACTCTCTCAAGCTCCCGTTTCAGCTATTCCCCCCTCTGTCCAATCATTTGTGAGTTTTCTCAGTGTTAATGATGAAGGGTTTAATTCATCATAACAGTATTTGCACAACCTCTAATTAGCAGCAACACTCGTACAACAATGCCAGCGTTATCTCCTCATGCAAATGAGCTCTCAGTCTGTTGCGTTTGCTAATTTTATGAAACGGCAGGGCGATAACTACGCAGCCTGTGCTAATCTTCCCTGCGTTTAACCCTGGTTTTCTTTTTAATCCGCCATCCATAACAAACAAACAACAAACAATAATCCTATTATCGGCATGATGATTCCTCTTCTTTTGACTTTTTTAAATTTTACTCTAATTTAATCTCAGTTATGGGCAGAGAAAACACATGCACGTCCTCTATACATTCAGATTTTTACTCCAGATGAGCATATTGAGCTCATCAATACAAGTCCCCTGATAGACTCCCGGTGATAACATCCATATAATGTTATGCCATCGGAAATGAATGGTTAATTATATGCCATGTTGTGCCTTATACCACTGTGGAGCCTGGAGTATAATGGATAAAATTCAATTAGCACCAGACTGAGGTGTATTAAGGCGTGTACAGTGCACACATTCATTGTCTACTATTCCTAAATTATACTCATGATGTTCATGTATGTGATCAAGCCAGGCAGTGTGTTTATTGTGTGGATGTGGGGTGTGTGCGTATGGTGGTGGGTGGCGGGGGTCTGGCTTGTTATGGCCCCGGGTTCACTAACCTTGTCCATATTGACAGCTCCTGCTATTAGGGGCCAAATCTGTGAGGGATCCCCGTGGTTAGATTAGTGAGAGATGAATGCTCTATGCCCGAGTGTGAATGTGTGCGTGCGTGTGAATGCTTTTGCTGTTTTGCTGATTACCCACTCTACCTGTTGTCACTGTGGGAGAAAATATCAGACATCGTCTCGTTTGCCTCAGCGACACACAGCAAATAATGCTATCAACACCCGTGGTAGTTTATACTCTAATTTCAAATACACTTTTTTTTGTCACAGTATGACATCTTTAGTTAGACACCAAAGCGTCTCTAAGTCATGCTTAGATAGATATTTCATTACTATGACTACATCAATTGTGTGTGCGCACGTGTGTGTGCATCGTGGCCTACCTTGTGTTAAGCTGACACTCTGCTGTGACAGGTCATATTCAGTGACCTCACAGAGAGGACCTCCAACCCCTCATTTCACAAAGCTATTAAATGGCCAGTGAGGACACACACTTCCACTTTATATATGTATATACATACTAACCCGTTCTCTCTCCTAACTCGTCAAATACCGACGCTTGGTCAGTGCCTGTCGGCGTCTGATACCGACGCACCGATATCGGCTCTGTTTGACTTCTTCTCCATGGCAACGGTGGTCGAGGATCATGGGTATTGTAGTATGTATTTTGTTTGAGTGTGCACAGTTTTGGATACACCTAGATTTGTGTAATAACACAATGGCGTCAAACAAAGAAGCTGTCAATTACATGCTTACCTTCATTAGTAACAGTCTTCATCATTACTTGTTGAGGTGAGGCCCTGGGATGGTATGTCAAAGCACTGGTGTGTTTGCGTAACTGGGTCAGACTAGACAATTACAGGGCTGTAGGGTGCTGGTGTCAAGGGTGAGATGTTAAAGAGGGAAGTGGTGGGGTGGGGGTACGGATCGGGGCGTCTAATGGATTGAGCTTGTGTTGATATGGCTTCTGCCAACATCCTCCTTCCTCTCTCTGAGCCCACCAGCCATTCCCTTAAAGATGTAATGACATCTCATAATTAGCATAATGTCCCAACTTGTCTGCTGCTTTTAGCTGTCACACTGTATTTGTCTGAGGCCAGCCAATTACAGCAGCGATGCACCGCGGGGGGAGAGGGGGGTGGTTACATCGGGGGCAAATAGAGGCTCACATGATCGGCCACATCACACTGGCTGTTATTCGCAATAGATGCCTAATGCACTGTTGACAGCATAAGACTTGACAATATGCTTGTAGATGCTTAGATGTTCAATGGGATCTGGAGTTAAACATGAGATCACTGACGTTGGCTTTGTTTAAAAAAAAAAAGAAAAAAAAGCTATCACATGGTTAGTATCAGCCAGGACTGATTTGATAGATATGATACATTTACTGTAGTTTTATTTTACATTTACTGGAAATTGGTCTAAAGGCCCGGTGGTACAAGGAAATGCATCCGCTGTGCCACTCTCAGTAAGCAAGCTAGTTAGCTTGGTCACTAACGGGGCAATAAGTTCACACTGTCTATTCAAAATACATATTTATACTAGGGATGTTACGATTATAGAAATGTATTAGTCAGTACCAGTGAAATTTTCACGATTCAATAACATAAGTCCTGTTTCGACTGCAGGAACTTTCCCGCTGAACTAAGAAACTTTTGAGGAACTCTTTGTGTTTCGACTGCAGGGATCAGGGTCTAAATTAAGTTCCGGGAACCTTTTACCCCGAAAAAAGGCCCTGGTCAGGGTGTAATACTTTCTGAAATTACAGGAACTTTCCTTCAAAACATTCAACAGATGATTTACTGTGGAGACAGACGCTCTTAGTTTCATTTTCCTCTGCTGCATTTCATTCATTGCATCCAACGTGCATCAGTAAATATATGCAGCAGTAAATATCGTCACAGTGAGATGAAGTGTGTTTTTTAGATGAAACAGGCGGACACACTGAACTGCAGGCTGCAGACTGTGTTTACTGCTGCGACCACGAGCAGTCCTTGTCCCATTTCATGTTGCTTTTTCATACATCAGTGGACTAATTTACCTAATCTTTGCAGGTCTTTAGACCGCGGTGGAAACACAGATAACAGTGGGCTGAAGGAACCTTTTAGATCCTTGAAAAGTAATTCCAGGAACTAAAAGTCCCGCGAACTTTTGGTGGAATCCAAGCTATACACTCCTTTATTACCGTTTGCATACTGGTTGCATACTGGCGAACTAAATTTATTCAAGTTTCTCACCAAAAATGATATTTTACAAGATTGCATTTGAACACATCATGATAATGTTAGAATTTACTTTCGCCCACTACTTATTTTTACTGATTATTTACGGCATTTACTGATTTTAATGATGTAAATCAGTGGCACTTCCCGTTAACGTTAGCCGTTATGTAACCTATGTTAATATAACCTTAAGCAAATAAAAGGTTAAACAAATAAATACAATGTAAGCTAATTAAATGACATTTGTTATTAAGTTAATTAACATTTACAGTCATAATTGTAGTTTACATGGTTGATTTTTTCTATTTTACTTTGTGTACTGTTCCTTTAAACACGTACAGTGTAAACAGCGTAAACAGCGAATCTGCGTAACTGTAGCGTCACTTGCTGGTGAGAGAGGGAAATTAGAGAGAGAATAGCAGAGCGCAGGAGACGAGCGAAAGAGAAATCACGAACGAATGAAAAAGAGAAGTAAAATAAGAGTAAAGAAGCAAGTTTTATGAGTTTTTTTAACATTTTTGGAGGATTTTGTATTCACCTTCTGTCCACGTTGCTGGACTCGTTTCTTTTGTTTGAGAGTTGAACGAGGATTTGGTGAGTTACTGAATTTTACCGTGTCAATTGGCATGCTATTTTCTTGTTTTAAAGCTGAATGTGTATCATACATTGCTAGTAGCTAAGCTAAGACACTTTGGATGTTTTATGATATGCATTTTGTGTGTTTTCTTTGTGCAAAGCAAGTTGAGAAGCTACATGCAACAGGCACGGTCAAGTAGTTCTTGCTAGTAAAGTGAGGTGAAAGCCGCCATGTGCTGGGTGCGGTGCAGATTATGTTAACCATTAACCTGTGTTCAGGTGTTAGTCCTCCTCAAGTACTTCATTATTATAACTATGTAAGACTAAATTACTTTTCTGTGTATTGCACTGTTATACAACAGGCCAGGTTTTTTAGTTGAGAGGATCGTTTGGTGTTTACACGCCGAAGCTGGAGAATTGAGATGACGAGCCACCCGTAGGAGAAATCGAGTTGGATGTGCGTCTGCTTCTGCAAGACCAACCTGCACGTCTGAGATCAGGACACTGATTCATACTCCTGGATCGTGGTAGGACAGGTAGGTTTTTTGCTGCAACACGCAGTGGAGCTCATTTGAACTTATAAAGGACTTAACAAAAGTACTAATCATACAAATTGATCAGTGTAATATTTTGGTTTCATGTATTGATTCTGTGTTAAACTGTTTTTTTATTTTCATTTATTGTGTGCCGAATTTGTGATACAAAGAGGTTGAGTTACTGAAATTGTATTCACTTAATGGTTAAGTGAACTAAAGAGAAATAGAACTAAGGTCATAAAGAGGGCTAACTGAGATAAAGAGGGCTAACTGAGATAAAAATTAGAACTTAGTACTGAGTTAATTTAAAGAAAAACAAGAAACTAAATTACAACTTAAAGGCGCCTAAGTTGAAAAAATCTCCTGAACTTAAATAGGTTTAAATCAAACCAGAGTGAAATAGAATAGGGAGGAATACATGTTTGATGAGATTTGGGGTTTTATTTTCAATGTTTTCCAGTGATTTAAGTACACAATTCCTGTCTGGTGTGTGAAATGTGTGATTTTGGTACCAATTAATGTGTATGTGTACTACTAACTTTTCATTATAAATAAGCCGGCAGTTCAAACTTACTTCTTGGTCTGTGGTCTGTTATTCTTGAGTACTAGTTATAAACTGCTCCTCAGAACCTAGAACTGGTCCTAGCTATCTGTAAATACCTGCAGTGCTACAGTTAGCTTCGTGCAGGACTGTGCTCACTGCCGGCTGCTAACAGCTAACGTTAACTAGCTCTCGTCCCGCCGATCTCAACATTGATTTGTTATTCACAAGGTAGCATTATCAGGGACAAAATAGGGTTTGTCCCCTGGATGCGGCGATAATGAGTTTACTGCATCCCAAAGACATTTTCTATTATCCCCAGGATAAGAGGACGCAATTAGTCTCGAGTGGGCTGCTATAGAAAAGTAGCCGTCACGTTTTCAGAATTTTTGCATCGACTCTGTTCCAAAGTGTTGGTTCTCGTGACATTTATACCATCACCTCCTGTCTAATAACTGTCTTAACTGTCAAAGCATTCCTACTGAAGCAGAGGAGGTTGAAATTGAAGTGTATTGGTTGGCGAGGTCAGAATCTGTCTTCCAAAACACAAATAAAGCAAAGTTTGCTTATATCTCCACACTCCACACATTTTGCTCTGTAACTCACACTTCGTCTCAGTTTTATATAACTACGATTTAACACCATCTCATCCATTTGATTACTGTGATGTATTCCGTACTGTCATGTTTATACAGAGAGACAACCGGCTTGTCAAGGAGCTAAATAAACCTGCATCCTACAACGTGTCAGACACTGAAGCTGCTCTATTCATCAGACTTGTTTTAATCCATCTCCATATGATTCCTCCCCTATCCGCCATACATCCAAGTCTCAGCAGCCTTATATATAATGTATCCGAACAGAAAAGAAATGGAGGTGACAGAGTCAGTAGTTACTATGATCAAATATCATAGCTGGAGGCTAACTGGGCATCAGGGCCCACTGACAGACACACTCCACGGGGAATGAAGGGATAGAGAGAGAGAGAGAGAGAGAGAGAGAGTGAGAGAAGGAGAGAGAGAGGGTGTCTGTAGTATAAGGTAAAGGATGGCTGTGTGTCGGTATAAATCACCATTGCGGAGGCTAATCTCTCAGGGTCTCTGGCAGGATAAATACTTTGCTTATAGATCCAACACGCCTCAGTCTCCGCCACTCATTGGGCACGCTCAGTAGGCACAAGGCCTCCCTGGGCACGGTGCTGGCTTTCCCCCTTAAATCATCCCTCATTCTCATCTTTTTTCACTCCCTCCTTTCAACACGGCGAGGCTGAGAGGCCGGCTGGGTGACTGGAAGAGGGATGAGAGAGATATCATTCTCATTTCTCTTTATTTCCTCACGCTTCCCCTCACTGCAAAAAAAAAAAGGAAAGAAAGAGAACTCCCTCGCTCTCAATAAGTCTTTTAATCTCATACATCTGATCTTAAAATCTTCTTTTTCTCGAAATGAGAAGGTAATTTGGACAGCAGAGATGAGATAATTCCTTTTGGTTACTCATGCAGTTTCACCTGTCACGGGATTTTTTGTTATAAACATGCCACAATATCTTGAAACAGGGCAGAATATGCAGATTTCTCCACTGGAAACATAGTAAAACAAGAGAAATAATCATCTCTATCTTGCCCGATGACAGATTCTTTACAAAAAATAAAGACTTTACTGGAAAAGCTTGTTGAAAGAGATACCTTTTGCAGTGTACCAATCATTCAGTTTTCCTTTTTTCCTCCCTTAACTTTTCCAGCGTACAAGTGGCAACGTTGAAATAAAATTAGCCTCGCTCCATTGTTTCTGCAGCGACAGGGAGCGTTTTCTCATTTCCAGCACAGTTCACTCTATTGTTGAAACCCTTACATTTGCTACTGCCTTGCTCTCCATTTTGTATTTGCATGTCCCCTGCTTCACCCCTTTCATCTCTGTGATGGCAAGGTAAAGACATCCTCCCCCCCCACTGCCTCCCCTTCCCCTCCCTCGCCGGCCTTCCTCTTCCTCTCTCCTCCCCTCCTCATCCCTCCCTTGTTCCCCCTCTCGGTAATCTGGCCCTGTCTGTAACAGTGGAGGTGCTGCCTGATTGAAACAAACGGCCACTGATTGCTGATCAGCCAGCTGTAAAGCCTGGCAAGGATATGAGCTAATGAAAAAATGGACCTGATTTGAGAGGCACCGAGCGTCGCTCACCCTGCTAGCCCTGCTGTCCCCTGCTGTTACCCTCTATCCCTCCATCCCTCCCTCGTCTTCCTCCTATCACCCCCTCCGCCTCACCCTGTCTGCCCATCATTGTCAGCTATCCTTACTGGGAGGGAGAGAGAAACAGGGAGGGATGTAAAGCATTCGTTGGGGTTGGTTGTTTAATAGAGGTAAAGAGGAATTAGCAGTAAAGGTGTTGTTATCATATGCATATATGTATGTATATATATATGTCTGTGTGGTGTTTTTAGGACCAAATATCCTCAAAATTATACAAAGATGACAATGAAATCCCGCAGAATGGGGACATTTCAGTCTTCATTTCAACAAAGGGATGTTTGTGGGTCTTATCAGATACACATTAGTGAGTGAAACACACATAACTGACCATACTAACGATATAAAGAAGCTCATCCCTCTACAGTATTTGATAGCCTACGGTATGTTTTATATTCTCGCTGTAACATCCAACAAGTCATTTTTTTGTAATAAAAGTACAAAGGGTGCTATAATAGCATAGAAAGGGAAATTTGTGCGCATAATGGACCACTTAGGCCACAATGAACATCTTGTGTTTATTTTTGCACATTTTGATAATTTCTCCTCCCCATTTTGATGCATACAAAGGCACAAAGTAACACACTCTGACCCCCCCATCTTGTAGGGTCAGCGCTAAAGTGGGCAATAATTGCCTGTGGCAACTCATTAGAATTGGTGATTTGGTGAAAGTAAAGTGGAAAAATAAGAGAAAACACACAAATAAATGCATGCGCATACACATGCTGTGTACGCAGATGCATATGCACGCGCACAAAAGCAAGCCCACGCACACATCTACGATGCCAAGACAATAAATTAAAATCTTCATGACCCTGTGTACACAAAATTAGCCACAGGGCCAACAGACCTGCATTAGAGCAGTGCATAGTAACGGAGAAGAACTCTAATTGGGGGTCATTATTTAAGCTGAGAGAGGGAAAAGGCTGAAGACTCTCATTTTCACTCCTCTTTCGCCTTCTTTTTTTATTTGACAGGCGCAGTAAATTAAGAAAGTGGTGATATTTAATACCTTTTAACCTCCTCGAGACAGTTTTCTGATCAATTACTGGAGCAGGCTGTAATTGTTAGCCTGGATAATGATTCCACATGTGAGAGAGCAGCGCTAAGATGAAGCCCTGAGTGCAATTACCTTAAACCCCTCAAGTGTACTGGTGTCTGGAGAGGACATTACGGAAAGAGAGAGCTAGTAAGACAGGCAGAGAGAACCTGCCGAGAGAGACAAAGTAGAAGATGATGTGAGATCATCTGACAACTGAAAACATCAGTATAGCTACACTGATCACATCCAATAAGGTGCTGGGGATCGGCGTTGCCAATAGGTTGATAAATTGTAGTAAAGATAAAAAATATATTTTTGA
Source organism: Sebastes fasciatus (assembly GCF_043250625.1). Classification (NCBI taxonomy): domain Eukaryota; kingdom Metazoa; phylum Chordata; class Actinopteri; order Perciformes; family Sebastidae; genus Sebastes; species Sebastes fasciatus. The sequence continues at coordinate 32,317,380 of NC_133806.1, read as the reverse complement.
GGATCGAGTTTTGGTTGTTATTTTTCTAAAACAGAATTTCAGTTGTTGGGTTAAATGTCAGTGTAGCTTACTCTGTGTTTGGCACTAATAAGCAAATGTGAGCATGCTAGCGTGCTACACTATGATAGTAAACATTAGCTGCAAAACATGAGCATGTTAGCATATTGTCAGTGTGAGCTTGCTAGCATTAGCATTTGGCTCAAAGCACCGTGTTGCATGAGTGCGGCCTCACACAGCCGCTTGCATCTTGTTAGCGTCTTTCAGCTCATTGTTGCCTGCAGGTTTACAGTTTTGGTTTATGCTTTCTTCAGTCCTATAGCGTCATTTCCAGCAGCACCTGTGCACCAGGATTTTGTATCCCTGGCAAAGGCACCAATTTACACATGAAAAGCATAAAATCAAACATTTTATCTTCAGAAAGTATGCTACTAGTGATGGAGTCCTATTTCTCTCCTTACTGAACTAAACCGTGTTCTTATTTAACTATCAACTATATTTTAGATTAAAAATAACACAAATATCTTTACTTATCAACTTTAAAGGCAACCAGAATCTAAATCAGTCAAAAGAAAAAAATCTAAATTCTTGTCACTTTCATTGGTCTTTACTGATACCCCCGTAGTGCAAGAGTGTCTCGTTGCTAGCGGCGTCCGGCTATAAGTTTTCGAGCAAACTCGCGGTTGTGAATTTTGGTTTTCGATTTACGTGCATGAATCTTTTTTTGTTAGCTATAAAAATTAACAGATTATGACGGAACAATTCACTTCTGTAGACGGAGCACTTGCATCCATTAACACACACACATCTCAAAAACAGCGAATTTCGCCGAAAGGTGACAAGTTTGCATGCCTGTGGGGAACATGTAGGTTAATGGAGCATTTACTGGCTAAAGAGCCACGTATTTCCTTAAAAAAAATAGTTGAGACCAAAAACAGAGCTAAAAGGAAACTGAAAATCGACTTGCATTTGCCAGAAAAAAGCAGAACTTCCAAAGAAAGCTACTGTATGAATGCTGCTGTAGACATCTGTGCTAACAAGTTCACCATATCAACATAAAAGATGATCCGTGTTGTCTTTACAGCTTAATTCCCTTCCTCCCAAGAGGCTTAAACATCAGTTATTGTAGGTCCAGTGCATTATTTTCTTGTTTTAATGTTTACAGTTGGCTCAGTTCCTACAGAATCTGGTTGACTTTTTGGCAGCAAATGAATGAAAGAGATGGAAAAGGTGATAACATTATGCATACGATGAAAATCAGGCTCTGTAGAAGACCAGACATCACTTCTCTGTAGGCCTATATGTGTTGGCACATCCTTGCATGTTGGCACTTATAGCAATGTGTTAACATTCATATTTGTATAGGCTATGTTTGCATATGTACAACTTCTGGGTTATGTTGAAATGACATGTCTGCCATCCTTTTATTGAAAAACCCTATGTGGGTGTCCCTTTCTTGGCTGTGAAAAGTGTATGTAGCCAAGCAATTTAAGATCAAATTACACCCTGTGAAATCTCCTGCTCGACCTGACAGCCCCCCCAAACACTAAATAAATCACCTTTTTACTGTGGAGGAAACTGCGTGGCTCAGCTGCACATGAGAGCACTCCCATTTTAAACAGCCCGTTTTTACACAACACACCCACAACAGTGGCTTTCTATTTTACCACTGGTTGCTTTCGCTCGCTATAGGTGACCAAAAAGGAAACATACATTAGCTTAGAGTTTAAAACAAGCTTTAGCGTTGAACACCGTCAGTGGTGCAGTGTATTTCTTCACTGATCTGCATGTTTCAGTCTTGGAATGCAACACCGTTTTGAATATTCATGATAAACAGCAACAGCTGAGTGCCAAAATGTCCCACTTGAGTGGAAGCACCGTTGCTAAACTGAAATTCTCATACTGCTGTTAAATCCAGGGGCACATTTAAAATGTACTTAAAGTAAAAAGTTTGGTTTGATTCAAACTATTTTTGCATATAGCTGCAGATGTCTTTTCTATGTAAATGAAAGTTTTGAAGCTCGGTTGAGGAATAACTCGCTTGATTCATCACAACTATGACTGGCCTGTTTCTAGTACAAAACCTGTGAAATATGTATTCCACAATGGATTGGTTTTGAAATGTACAGGAGTCAAAACATGCATTTATCTTACTTCATAAAGTACAAGAAACACAAAAGAGCTGCTGCCTTACAGCTTTCACAAAGCCTTAATTTGTTACTTTCCACCCTTGAACTGCTCCACTGTTTTGCATAAAGTGCAAGATTTATCAGGGGAGGTGGAGAGAACGCGAACAAATAGTGAAATTTCAAACAAACAGAATGCTCGATTTCTTCAAATATTGAACAGTTGGTGGTGTTATCTGGCTCGGTGACCCGGCGCTCATAGCAGGCAGAGCGGAGTGGCATGGCCTGACCTCCTGTCTGCAGCGAGGCTGGCTGGAGGCTGAGGAGAGCCGAGAGAGAGAGGGAGAAGGGGAGAAGAGACAGGCAGAAAAGGACGAGGGCAAATAAAATACCAGACGCCTGCACAAGAAACACACACAAAACTAAACTAGCATGAACCCGCTGCCACCCTCCCTTCTCCCCCAACATCAAATATGTTAAGGCCATCTGTTTTTTTACACAAGTAAACAACAATGCGCTGTCAATAGCAACAGGGCCGGGTGAGTACACTTGTTTAATATTTAACAGAAATAAATGACTATAGTTGTAGAAGTTAAAGGTCTTACATTTACTGTTTCTGAATGGGGTGAATGGTATAGCCTCTATCTCATGCCAGTGGTACTGCTAGCGCCAGCGTTTTTCAATTTGAATCCACACTTTCGAAGAACCTCATTCTCTCTTGTCCCCTCCAATTCATTTTTGGAGTTGATGGAGGAGGACAAACATGTTGTGGAAATATTTTCCCATCATCACTTTCCCCACCATCTGTTATCGTCAGGAAGTCAAAAAGCTTCATCTCTGTTTGCGCTGGCTAAACAGCACCCTCTTCCTGTTTGTGCTGTAAAGCAACCTCTGTCTGTACTTTAAAGTGATGGAGCTGGCAGATCAATTAAGCTTCTACCTATGTTGTCACAAATGTAGACATTTTTTCAAGAACTCAAGTTTGAATTTACACAGAATGTGTTTGAATTATTGGAACATACAACCCATATAGTGTAATGCGTATTGGTGATGGCCTTTTTATAAGGGTACTGATGAGCGTGTGATGAGTAGGCAGTCAGACGAGGTGGTACAGTTAATGTTTCTAGGGCTGTCGCGGTGAGAAATTTCCCCTATGGTGATAATGATAGCGATTATTATTGCCTTTTCTCTTTTGCAAATTACTTAATTTTAGTGCTATATAAATAAGCTTTATTGTCATGCTATTATTAGGTATATTGCTGCTTTTTAAATGACAAAGATGACGGTTTTAAAACTAATAAAATACTTGTTTATTGTTAAATGCAGAAAACAGAAGGGCAACGAGGTGCAGCGTTTTTTTTCCGCGGAGATTCTTTGGTTGTGAAGAAAGAAGAAGTAAAGTGTTGGCACAAGGTAGAGTACTTGCTCTGGATGAAGGGAAGGCTGAAAAAAAAAGCACTTGTAGCCTACATGTAGGATGTGGCAGTCGGTCTTTGTGGTATTTGTCCCGTCCCTCCTCCATTGAGATTGGATGGCTGGGTAAAGAGTGACAGTGACGAGCGCAGTGTTTTAACCAAAGTTGGAACATTTTGAAACTCTTGGCGACCAGAAAAAAAAATTCAAACATGCAGCGCTCAGCGCCTCGTCCTCGATAACCTTGAATGGTCACGTAGCGATAGCAGCCCATCAGCAGCACAGTTTCAGTCCTACATCAGTTTCTACACAGGAAGTGTTCAGCCACTGTGTCTTCACCCTCGTTTTGGCAGCGCTCACCGACCAAAACACAATCAGTGTATGAAACTGAAGAAAATAAAATAAAAATTTAAATAAAAATTTGTGTCGCAAATACGAGCATAGAGCACAGGTAAAACACAAGCTGTCTGTGGAGACTGGCTGTATTAATCAAAAGCGTATCTGTTCGGTGAGACTGAAGGGTGTTATACTATATGGGGCCTATTTACTTAAGCAAATATTATTACTAAATATGACTTATTTAGTAATATTACTAAATACTTAAATAGTGGGTTATTTAGTGGGTCGATTCACATCCTGCCATTGGTTTCACGTTATTCTGTCGATCAACATTTGGAGGCAGTAACGCACGAAGATGCGCCAACAAAGGCAAAGAAGAAGACTGCTAGCATATAAACATCAATGTACCAACACCTGCACAAGAAACACACTATTTTAAGTTCTTTATTGTTATTAATCTTTTTTTTTTTTTTTGTGAAGTTGTTCAATTTGCTCTTGTCAAGTGAATGATTTGTCAAAAGTTTCATTAATAAATCGTTACCACTTAAATTCAAATGTCAAATGTTATGTAGTCCAGCAGAAACATAGAAGCATTGAAAAGTTTTTGGGCATAATTACTAGCCATCAGAAAAATCCATTACATTTATAAGCCCCATGAAACATTAAACCGAGGTGTGCTCATTATGTCATACCCTGAGTTCTGCATTTCTCTTGTAATGTGCTTCTAATACCTTATAAGCACCACTTTAAGTGGTCAAAAACGCAAAAGTAACAGACAACAATTCACAGCCTCAGTGGCTGAAAAGTGACGTGACGCGGTAGAACAAGTCAGTGAAGTGATGCTTCACATTCAGCAGAGTTGAAGTCCCCCGACTCTCTCCTGCTGCCTTTTATAATAGAAACAGACGAGGATGATTTACCTTCACAGCCACTGAGATGATCCACGCAGCAGATGTTTTACACTTTCTGACCATTTATTTGTGGAGCGGGAGAGGGAGGGGGGACTTGGGAGGGGTATAATTAGGATTTATGGAGTGAATCTGCAGAGTTGCAAAGGCGACTGATGATCCCTCCTGTAAGAAGTGTCTTTGTCTGCTAGGTGAGGGATAACGGACGGCGCCATGTTGACAAGGGCAAGGACAAGAAGCTGGATGTTTTAGCGTTGCTCACCGGGTCCCTCATCCGCTTAGCACAGATGAACACACAGATATGCGCCTACGCACTGCACGCCAAACACACACACACACACACACACACACACACACACACAAAACATAAAGCCGTCCATCTATTTAAGACAAGGAGGCACTGCTGGGTGAATGCACAGATCTAAACACATGCATGCACGCTGACACATGCACACCTAGAGCATACGTCTAAATGTGTTTGAAACAAGCAGTGTTAAACATGCGTTTAAAGGGTAAATGCACACACACATCCACATGCAGACACATTAACATGTGTGATGTGCATACCGTAAAACTAATTTATAGCACAAGCTTTTATTGGCTTCATCCACTGAACTCAACTATATTTGGGACAGGCGTCTATACAGGACGGACCTTTAATTCCTTTCACACAAAACTCATGCTCCGCAGAGATGTGAAATAGTATCAAATTGATTATTTAAACCAGTATGAATATTACTTACTCATTTTTTTTATCGGTATGCCGAAAAGGAAAACTAAACAGAGAAAGGTGGGGACACCTGTATTTTGTAGTGGACTTTTTACATTGATTTTAATGAAAAAACGTTTTGATTCTTTTGATCGGTGAACCCTTGCGGACAAAAGGAATATAAATGATTGAGGAATATCAACACATATTCAGACTTTATGACCGCTTCAAAGATATTATTTGTCTCTCTTGTTTACCGCTGCACCGAATAGTTTGAAGCGTATATAAGCTGAATAACGTTGACATTGTAATTATTATTATGAATAACTTACAGAAACATTGTGTGCCTTGTCTTTCTTACTATCTCTCTTTCACACACACTAGCGACGCGGCGCTCAGCGTCTCTGACTGCAATTGTCTCAATCTTCAGTCCAAAAGTCAACATTTATTGAAAAAAAGGTCGATGTAATCATTTCCAAAATTACCAACATGCTTCCATCCAATGAAACACTCTGCTTTAATCCATATTTTTTGGCGTTTATCCTTTCAAAAACAACATTTTCACTTGTCAAAAATCACAAAGGGAGGGCGTGCACATAACGGGGCCATCAACAGCACCATAAATCTGAATGAATTATTCTTTGGTGCTCATGGTTTCCTTAAAATGAACTGGACGATTGAATTGTGGAGAATATAACCGATCTAACGATGCTTAATAGGGAAGTTAATAATTAACCGTTTAACCGTTAACCGACATTGAGCATTTTAACCGATTAACGCTATCGGTTAAAACGGTTAAAAGAAATGTTAATAATTAATTAATTAAAAATTAAAAACTCGTCACTTGAAGGGCAAAAGCTGGTCCACCTTAAGAGCCCACCTTAAGGGGCGGAGCCGGTGTTACAGATACAGGAAGTTGGCTCCCGTCTATAGCTCGCTTGAGTGGAGGAGTTGTAGCCTCGTAGCATTTATTCACCGACAAATAAACTGTACACACACTGTCTGCTACACCTACGTTCACAGCTAGAACGCCACCGACAACACACACACGGTCTGTCTGACACTCGCTGAAGACCGTATGTGTGTAACTACGGTGAGCACGAAGTTACCCTGCGTTTATTTGTCAAAATGTCTAACCACACCCGGCAAGTAAAAGGGACTCTGCTTTTAATTGAAGTTTTACGGTATGTCTGTTTAGTGTGTTAAGTGTCTTTGCACAGGCCTATGCATATCCAAGAATAAATGTGTGCCACACACACCCTAACTACAGTATATTGTCTGAAGTCTCTGGCCCAGCTTGTCTCTCTTGAGATTATGGCAGCACCAGATCACCCACATTCCAGCTCAAACACTCAACATTTGACTAAAGAGGAAGTCCCTCTTATGTAAATGTGCTACTTTTATTTATTTATTTATTTATTTTTATTTTATGGCCAAGTTTCATCACATGAGCGCGGCTCCAAAGTACCTCCGCTAAATTCGCCTTATGGGGAGTCGACCAGATGACTCACATTTGTATTTCTGCTTCTCTCTGAGCCTCTGGCCTGTAGCCTGAAGCTTGCCAGCGGTCATTAAATTGGTTATTTACAGTAAACAGCGCTATAATCCTGTCACAACCTCTCCCTCGTCCTTCCGCAAAGCCTCGGCCAACATTTGGTGGCGAGAGGAGCGAGTGTTAAATGGGTATTGAAGTGACGTTATCTGGATTTCTTTCTCTCTCTTTTTTCCCCCTCCGATGGATGTGGAGCAGGGTTTGTTTGTCTAAATGTTAGCACTTTGGAAGAGCTCCACAGCTGTGGGCGCCTAGATCACATTGGAGGTTTCACTGCACGCACACACACACACACACACACACACACACACACACACACACACACGCTGCTCACTCACACTCTGACAGGCAGCCATGTTGGGCTGGCAGCTCAACAACACAAAGCTTTTATCTGTCAGTGGTCAAGCCTGACTGAACCCCCGCTACATTATAGGCAGTCACACACACACACACACACACACGCTCTCTCTCCCAAACACACACACACACACACACACACTTTGAAAAAGTGCCATTTCTATTTTTTTCCCCTTTAAAACCTGGCTCAAATCTGCTCTTTTCCGGAAATTAGCCATCTGTGCTGCCCGTGAGTGACAGAATGTTCATATCAATCCTTCCAGGAGATGATGAGCACCCCGTCTGCACAGACAACACCCACACACACCCACAACCACACACACACGGCCACATTTCCAGGAGCAAGTCATTTGTGAATTTGTTTCTACTATGGATAATGGCATGAAGTGAACCTTCCCTTTGAAACAGATGAATCTGGTACTGATTCCCATGGCCACTCATACAAATACAGTACATTCGCACACAATATGACCACATGCCACACAAGACGGAGAGTATGTGGAAGAGAAACAGACAAACACTCTTCCAAGATTCCTGCAGGACAAAGATGGCTGGTGGTTAATGAATCTTAGTTAACACCATTAGATTGAAAGATGAGCGCTGTCCGAATGTGCCTTCCTGTGTGTGTGTGTGTGTGTGTGTGTGTGTGTTTTTTTTCCTGTCTCTCTTTCTCTATTTTTTACGCTTGAATTTCGACGAATGGCTTTCATCAGCAAAGCGCATCTCATTAGTGGCGATGATGCGCCGTATGTTGATCATCATCATCTGTGAGTGGACTGATGAGCGATGAATGTCAGCCGTAATGGAGGCGACGCCGCCGCGTCCCGTAAAACCCACCGCGACACACTCGGGCTAATTACTCCATATAGCGCCGTTACCGGCAGCAAAACGGCTGCAGCGGCACCAGTAGGAGCAGAAGTGGAAATGACAATCATAATGAAGCATATCAGGTGCATCAGTTCACTAAATGCAAGCTGCGTCTGGTATAAAAAAAATCACCAGGATTGAATTTCTGGGGACAAAGTGGAGAAATAGTTTCACTGGTGACTGACAAGATGTTATTATTTGGTTAATGTGATCATTGTAAGTCATCTAACTATAAGTAAAGAGGGAACACTGATCCCAAATAGTCCTTATTTGTAATACATGTAATCAAGTACATTTAGTGTAGTATTGTACTTTACCTGAGTGCTTCCATTTTATGTTACTTAATACTTCTTCAGTTAATTCCAGAGGGATTTATTGTACCTGCTAACCCACGACATTTATTTGACAGCTATAAATATTGGTTACAGTACTTTGCTGATTAATACTTTCAAAATGTGACACATTTATAAACTACGGAAACAGTCCATAATGTGGTTTAAATTAACTCCAGCTCAACCAACTACACCAGCTGCTTTCACATTAATGCATCAATAACAATAATCACAATAATATTATGCGTAAGAATATAACTACTTGGGCCGTTTGTCCATATAAGAAATACTTTAGATATTTTAAGCACACGCTTAAAGGGAAACTTTGCTGATTTTCATCCACCTTTTTATCATTACAATGTTGGTTGTATATGTTTAACTTCCCTCCATGTTGCCAGCACCCAGAGCTCCCTGCTCTTTTGTCAGCTCTAAGGATGTTTGTTCGAACTACAGATTGTACTTCCCTCTTTTTTGTATGCCTGCCGATTTTTTTTTTTTTAAAGTTATTTTTTTGGGGGCATTTTTCCATTTTTTATTGAGAGGACAGTGGATAGAGTCTTGGAAAGGGGGGAGAGAGAGTGGATGCGGAAAGGGCCACAAGCCGGATTCGAACCCGGGCCGCCGCGGTCAGGACCAAGCCTTGATACATGGACGCCCGCTCTACCAACTGAGCTAACCCAGGCGCCTATGCCTGCCGATTTTAATAGTGTAATGCTGAATGATGAATCGGACATTCGGGGCTACTTATATGAGCCAGAATACAGTACGGAGGATTACGACGTATGCAGGAGGAAGAGGCCGCCACAGCCGAGAGTCAAGCACCGCCAACCGGTAATGATAGCGGCGCAACAAACCCAGTGCATTCTGGTTGTTGTAGGTTTTCTACCTTTTGAGTAAAAGGGAATACCACAGACATTTTTCCTCTGTTTTCTCTGGTCATGTAGCACCAATTTCAAAAATATTTGCCCTTTCTACTGCATAGACAGCCTAGCTTTGAGAAAAGCCCATCTTTCGGGCGGTGAAATACGTTTTAAATTTTTAATAATTTGCATCACTTATTTTGAGATGGTCCTTTTTCACACTGCTATATTACGACTTTTATTTAACGCTACTACAAGGAACTTGATTTTGGCGGTCCCTGTGGACTAAAGCGGTAGTGTTTCCGAGCACAAGAGTCCCTTTAGGAAACCTCAGATTTTACTGAGCCGTCTGCCCCACGCAGTCCTGGTCCTGGTTCTCCCGTGCCTCCCTTCCCTCCAGCGGGCCCAGTAATACGGCCTGGACCTCCATTAGCGTGGTGTCGTTGTTTGCTCCCAGCGGGGACCGGCGGAGCAGCGAGACAAAGCTCTGCTCCTGTACTAGTAAGAAGTAAAAGATCTAAATACCTCTTTCACCATTACTTATTTGTACTTCTGAGTGGCTTCAAAATTGATATCTGACAAATTTTATTTAATGTTGATGACAAGAGCTATAAGATCAGATCTACATGTACAGCAATGCCACAAGGCTTTCATGGACAATGTAAAACATCTTAGAAGCGGTTTTGACCATATTTCATAAATATATTTACATCTTGATGTCACCAAAGGAGCAGGAAGCAGCTATACTGTAGGTGACCCAACCCACTACTCATGCAGGTTTACAGCGTTGGTCTTAGCTGGGTTGACTGACGCCCACTGCCTGTACAGTATATACTGATGGCAGAAGCAGCCTATGAATATTCACTGTCCGATCACGACGCCACCATGCACCGACTCTTGCGCAGCACAGGTGCTTCTCTTCACAGGTGACAGAAGGATGCCGAGATGGCAATATTTGTTTGAGGGCGTTTGTGATATCGCACCTCATGCTAACTTGCAAATTATTGAGAGCCAGGGTAACAATAGCAGACGACTCTTTTGTCCTCTCACCACTCCGGTTTGCGGCTGCTGATGCTGTGATTCTCCTGAAATCTACTTTGGCTGCGGCACAAATGAGACGGAGAGAGAAAAAACACCGTCTGGAAAAAACCCTCAAGGCTCCAGTCCTTGAACCAGTGGTCAGTCTGGAAGCTGTGGGAGGTGTTGGCCAAAACAACTGTTATTGTTGTCTACTTTTATGTGATGATAGAAATGCTGTAGGCCGCCTTGCTTTTGGTTTTGGTGTATTATTAATGTTCACAAATGTTTTTTTAGATTTATCTATTGCAAACGTTCCTGATAATTCAAAGCAAACTATCTAAATTTGCTGTTCCCAAAGTCTACTATTTCTTTCTGTTGCTTTCACACATGCACTCCAAAAAGTCAGCTGGCCTCTCCACTGTTGTTTTGTCTAATCTGAAAGTCTCCAACTTCTGTGAGAGGGAGTGTTGGAAAGAAAGAAAGAAAAGAAAGAAAGAAAGAGTGTGTACCTCCGCTCCAGTTTGGAGAGATTTATGAGTGGACCAAACCAAAGAGTGTAAGAGTGTATACTCAGAGAGAGTTTGGAGGAGGAGAGATTTACGATCCGCCGTATGGGTCATAATTCAAAGTTCACGCTCACATATATCACATTTTGAATCACATAGATTATGAGAGAGAACAGATTTATCATACACACAGGTAGCACATGTGCAGGCTCCAAAAAAGCAGGGAAAAGCAAAAACAACACACGCTCACAAACCTCGTACACCAGATGGTTTTTCATTTTAAGGAAATGTGATCCTTACATGCAGTAAACCGGGTAATATGATGACTTTGAATTAGTGTTGGTGATTGCCTTAATCTATAATATGCAGTAACTATCAGTCTTTTTCCTGCATAGAAGTAAAAGCGCAGATTATTTATCATCAAAGCGTGTTTTCATAACCCTACCAACAGTCAGTAAATATGGATAATATGCTATAAATAACCTGGTTGTGACATACACATACAGTTTTTGATTGCAGTAACATCCATTTGGGTAGCACCTTTTAATCAAGTGTTGAAAGGGAGGGCCACATCCATGCCTCATCCAGTCCAGTGGAAGCTCTTTTACAAGTCTATCTTGATGTAAACTTTACTTTTCTATTTCCTATGATTTACTGTTTGGAGTGTGTTAAATGTTTCATGCGCCACGGAGGCCACTCTGCTGAAACCTATTCAGCTCTGAACACACAAGCCCATCTATTTCTGTTCCTGTTTGTTAAATATTAACCACACATTCCCGCTGTCTCATCCACTGTGTATGTGTGTGTGTGTGTTTGGGAGATAGAGAGAGAGAGCTATGTGTGCGACCTCTCTATTCACGTCCGAGTGTGTGTATGTTGTGTGCATCAAGTGTTTGTGGGTGTGTGTTGGAGTTGTCTGAGTGTATCGGTCAGTGTTGTGTTTTTTTTGGGACCTTTAGGTCTGCAGTCAGCCAATTCTACTAATTTCCAATGCAATTTGTCCTACAGGACTTCCATTAGACATGGAAGACATAGAGGACCATGGAATTTGGTGAAGTCTTTACACAGGAAATGTGATGCATTTCTTGACTTGACTTTCATATTTGACTATTTTCTACTCCAACCCTCTAAGTCCCCCTCACTCAAAAATAGGTTTTGCGTAGATTCTGGATTTTTAAATAAGTGAGACGGAGTAGATGTCATTTTAAGAATTTGAACTAAGTAACTGAGCTTTTTTGTAATTCCAAGTTGAGTATTTCTATATGTCTTAAAATATGTCTGTAGGGGATCTTTAAAGGGGTACTCCAGGGATTTAGTATTTAACTTCCATTGAGTTGGAGGACTTGTGAGAGAAATTTTTTTAAATGGTCAAAATCAAAACAACAGACGCTGAGATACTGATTTAAAGAAACAGTGTGTAGCATTTAGGGGGATCTCTTGGCAGAAGTGGAATATAATAGAGGCATGAATGAGTCCGTAAACCCGGAAATGAGTTGGCATTTTAGCACTTCCGGTCCTGTCGTCTGGAAGTCGATCGTTTTTAGAATGGGTTGTTAGTTAGATGCTTTAAATAAGGTCTGCGGTTAATACAAGCTGAAGAGTTTTAATGTTTTGTTCTACTATATAAAATACTTAGTAAATATCCCACTCACGAATTTTGAAGTTTTTACTTGTCTTAAAAAAAGGCGGCTGTTAAACGAGAATACCTACAGCCTTTACAGCCTCGTTGTGTTTATACTCGCGTTCATGTGACCGTTGTGTAGTTTGTTTATAGCCCAACGTCAGCTTTTTACTTCTGGCGACTGCGTTCACACTTCACAAACAAACCACTTTTTAGATTTTTGAAAATGATCTTGCTGAACAAAACTTGTAAATATCATAAACATTTGTTTTTCACAGAGTTTATTTTCTGCAATAATCCAAAATATCCCATTGTACTTTTTGTCGAGGAAACCAATGCGATGCTAACTTCCTGGTTGGCCTACAAAAATACATCATCCCTGCAGCACTCTTTATTAATAAGTATGTTTTCTTTAGTGTATAATCACCTTTGTTTTTGTTACCTTAGAATTAGCCATTTATATCTACATAGGGAGCAGGTCCTCTTCATGGCGCCGGCCGCCATGTTTCCACAGTAGCCCAGAAAGGACAAACCAAACCCTAGCTCTAGATAAGGCCATCCGCGTTTTGATGTCGGCCACTGTAGTTCTTCTGCACACTTTGCACCCGGGAGAAGTTTCAGTTGGTTGCAGTCTGCTACCTCACTGCTAGATACCGCCAAATCCTACACACTGCTCCTTTAAAGTCTCTAGAATATGTCAAGGTCCAAAGACACTGTATCCTACATTTCCCATAATGCAACTCAATAGTATCTTTCATTAAACTTCCCTCGCTTCCTAAATGCCCAGCTCTTACAAACCCCACCTCCAGTTTTTAACACACATTTTATGTTATAACTTTTACGTCTTAAGTCCAAACTGTAATAACTCTGACATAGTTTTTCAAACTTCTGAAACTCTAGAGCCACAGAAGACGATATACAACTAGATATTGTAGTAGTACTCCACATGACTAACTGAACTTCATGTCTAAAATCGTTGAATTGTCCCTTTAGTATCAACAACATTTTAAAGTCATGTAAGAGCTTCATATTAGATAGTTAGTAAACCATGAAGCTTTCAGGACATCGGTGGGGAGGCTGATGATACAAGAGGAGAATACTCCAGACCTACAAATCTAAAAATGACATTATTAAATGTCTTGTTTGTGTGATTATATGCTGCAGAGCATATTTCAGACCGGATGCCATTCACTCAGCAAAGCCATGATGATGGGACCCGAGGCCTCTCAAGTGTTTATATTTCAATCCTTAAATTGTGCTTTGTGTGCCTGACTCAGGTAGAAGATAACAGCGCGAATCCCCATTTTGATGATGCAACGTTACTTTTTTGTCTGAACCCTCTCACTGGCCTGCGCGAGACAATTAATGAGAGTGTTTTGTTTTCTGGAGGCTCAGTTCTTGTAAAAGTCAGTGTGATGAAGCTCTTGTTTTTTTTTATCTTGACCTTGTTGGAGCCTCCATCACCCTTCCAAATTAATATTCAAAAGCCCTTAATTAAAAACCCGCCACCCCGTCCTCCTCTGGAGCAGGATAAACAAATCTGGGGCTGTGTTTGTTCCCTTCTGGCCCATCCTATACTCTATTTTAATGATTTCACTTCAACCTCTGAAAAAAAACAAAAAACTGCAAGACGGCACGATGCAGCAGAATGTGACATAAAAAGATGAAGACAAGACATAGCTGGGGGTGAGTGAGGAGAGAAGTGGTGGTGGCAACGGTGGGGGGGTGTACTGTATTTCAGAGTCGTGGTTAATTACAAAAAGCATTAATGTTTTATTAACCCCTTATCAGTAATTAATCATGGGTCTTTGATGTAAAGTTCAGCTTACAAAAGCACCAGGAACAAATTCTCTCATCCATATTAGCCCATTAAGCCGGCTGGTATGGACCAGTCTTGCTAACTGCAGAGTGCAGGACAGCCTCCGCAGGCATTAAAGCATTTGTTTTGACAGCGCTGTTTGTTTTCTACTCCCAGAAGCCATTGCAGTGCACCTCCAACTCCCACTAGTCTCTCACCAAAGGAGCCGGTTTGCATTTCAAATATGATGGAGCTATTGCATATTGTGCACAAAATCCTACCTTTCCCCCAATGTTTCTCTGGATTCCTGTACTGTATGAAACGTGTTCTACTGGACTGGCAGACAACAATTACATTTTCTCTAATACAGTGGTGAATTATATACTTTATTTCTTAACACAATGACTCGCCCTATGTCGCTGTTATCTATAGTACAAGACTGCTAATCGAATCCCATAGGAACATCGTCTGAACCAGTAAAGTGGTCGGGCAGTATAATAACAGTAACATGTCAGGAAAGGTTCATTTTCAAGAGGAAACATGCCTGGAAGGGGGGCTAAATATTAAGGCACTATAACACTTTAAAGGTGCATTGTATTTTAAGAAAAGTTCATCAGTTGAAGTAGCGTGTTGTGCATCAAATGCACTTCAAGAAAGTATTTTCTAAATCATTTCAGCATAAAATAATGTTCCTAATGCATGTCTCCCAATAAGTTGAAGCAAATAAATGATTATTTGAAAATATTTTTTGCCTTTCCTTACAATTTACTTCTAATTTAAACTAATTGTATAAGAAGTTTGAATATCCGAAGATTCAACTAATATATTTTAATACTTAAAAGGTACATTATACTGTAATATAACATATAATAAATACAATGTGGGGGACATTTTTCAATGGACAACTGTGAAGTTAAACTGGATGTGATTAATATTTTGCATTTTAAGTCAAATGTAGCTATTCAATTTGTAATTCACTTCATGGCTGTCATCAGTTCTACTTTTTTTCTTCAGTTTTTTTACGTTCTAATCTACACTGGTTTATGAGCTGTCCTGAGTTGGGAAATGGATTGTAGACACCCACTGAGAGGAAGATGACCGTAGCCTTTCACCTAAAACCCCGGCCCTTCTGTCTCTCTCAGGGTGCTGTCTGGGGTGATCCAGAGGTCAGGGGGGTGAAAGAGAGGCCAGCTGGACTATGAGAGGGTGATCATGAGGTCAGTGGAGCCTATAAGCACTGGTGTGTGTGTGGGAGTGTGTGTGTGTAGGGGTGTTGGAGTGATATTCGGGGTGAGAGTCAGGTCAGGTTGCCCATGTACACTGAGACTGTCGGGGTCAAGCAGTGGTCACCGTGGCTCACTTTGAGGAACGTCTTTGCTGGACTGTGTGTGTGTGTCATCCTTTAGTGTAAACATGTGCTCAGACAAACACAGAAAACACACAGCATCCTCTTCCCTCCTCTGAGTTAATCACTTAGCGCTTGATGGATTGACAGCCACATTATTACCACATCGAGACTGAAGTAAATGTCATCTCCTCTGCAGTTTTTCTCCCCCCCAATCCTCCGCTCCATCCACACACACACAAACCCAAACACCAGCATACACACACACATGACTTTTCCCACATCCAGGCATGTTCTCTGCTCTGCAAAAGTACAGACAAGACACTGGAGGCCATGTTACCATTGTTGATGCTTTTGTTGTTATTGTTCCTGCCCGTGTTGATTAAATTAGGAAATCCTTTAAGTCGGCAGAAAAGAGGGGAGCGTTGTTTTATTATTAAAGAGGAAAGAGACACCCCGGCAAACATTGCGCCGGTTAATGAGAAGTACAGCAGAGTGCTTCAGGACTTGGAGATTTCAATAACATGGCAGAGCATCCCCTCCACCCCCCCTGTGAGGAGGATAATACAACAGCCCCCCCTCCGTCTGGTTGCTCCTTTCCTTGTTTTCCTTGCTGGCAGAGCAGACTGTAGGTGCTGTCTGAGAGACAAATGTAGTTCAACAGCCTTTAGGTTTTCTTGTTGTTTTCTCCCCCTTTGAAAAAAAAAAGAAGAAAAAGGTTTCAGAAGATCAGGGCTTGAACAATATGAGTTTTGGAAAACAGATACAGATATTTTTGGATATTTAAAGAGATGTTTTATGACATTTTTTAAGAGCATTGACTTTGACAAATTTCATCGTTAATCGCACTAAAGCGGTGCCCGTTTAAAACGGGCCTGTTCAGAACGGTGCTGGTTGCTCGGCCTCTGGTGTTGCTGCTTTCAGTTCTCTCGAGAACCGCTCAACAAACAACTTCACACTCAACACTGCCCTTCCTTGGGTCCCGAGCAATACACCCGCTATGACATATAGTTGCATCCCCTAGCAATGCTAGAGTATATGGCCGGCGGTGTAACAGTTAATAGGGGTCCCCTCTCAATCCACTGTGTACATATGTCCCGTTGAGCTCAAGAGCTCGACTCTGCACTTCCTTGGGTCCTCAGCAATACACCCGCCGAGTGTGAAGTCGATCGGAGGAACGGTTGTCGAGAAAAAAAGACATGCACACAGACAGACAGACAGACAGACAGGTCCTATTTAAACTATCTATTGACGTTCAAATTGTGCCCTGAAACCCATCAAAGATGATGGTAAACCGTATCCACAGAGTTAAGAGCTCCTCACAGACAGCTACTGTAAGGTAATATCAATTCTGCAAAAAAGATGTCTGCAAGAATACGACATTGCCGCTTTCTTTTTTAACTTGACCTCAACATTTTCTTCTCGTCTGACATAGACTTCAAAATGTACTCTGAATATAATTTATTCTTGCCATTTAACCCATCACATTGAGCTCCCAATAGACAGCTAACGTAATATTCAACAACAGTATAAATTCAACAAAGAATATATTTTCAAGTGAAGTACTTTGCTACATTTTTTTCACCTGGAATTTAAACTTTTAAGAACTGACCGATCAAATGTTAAAACCATCTTTTGAGTACTTACTTCAGCTTTTCAGCTTCTGCATTGTTAGCTTACAAAAGATAGATTTCTGTCAGTTTAATGTGCAATCGCACAACGACAGACCACAATGCCAGAAAAAAAAATCCACGAAGAAATACCACTTCAAGAAGAATGGGCATCCCATCTTTTTTTGCTTTCCACTGTCACACAGATTGTAGCGTAGGTGGGTGCCATTGTCAGGGCAAGGTCGCGTACAGTGCATGTATTTTGTGCATGTGTGGATGTATGGGAGTGTTTTTTGCTTCTGTTAGTCAGAGTGGGTATGTGTATGCGTCTTTGCCAGAGTGTGTGTGCGACTGCATCTGTTGTTTAGAGGGTCGTGTCAGACTGTGGATTCACCAGACATATTGCAACTGCATTCCCTCCTACACGACTGCTGTTTTCCCACGTGTGTGTCTATATGTGTGTGTGTGAAAGACAGCACATAATGTTTACATGCACACACTCTGAGTATTTGACCAGGCAGGGCAGTAAACAGACAGCAATCATAAAAACATGCTGTTGATCCCTCATTGTGTTTAATCAGTGGAAGCCAGCAAAGGAAAGTGAACATATATCATTATAGCTGTCTGTCAAAGGTGGCTTTACAACATCACTTCCATTCATACTGCTTTTTTAATATCGCAACTTGTAGCTCTTCTACTGAATGTTGACTGATTACTAAAAGCATCATTTTATAGCTTCAGAGGAATATCGGTTTGTATACTCTACTAGAACATAGAGAGTGCTTTCAGATGACATGTTGAAGATCTGGATTACCTTCATTTCTAGAATTGCAACTTAAGTTTCTTGACATTAATTTCTGTGCTTTCTTACTGCCAGATATCAGGCTTACCGCGGTAGCCGATGTTACGCGGTGTTCGTGCATACACCGATTTCATTACTTTCCCACCGCCCCCACTGTCGTTTTGCTTTTTTTTAATAGAAATATAACCCCTTTAGTTCATTTTCCTGCATCAGCATCATGTTATCAATACATAGTCGGACGACGGACGCTACAAACTGAAAGTGAAAGTGTCTGCTCCGTACGGAGTCTCAGCTCAGAGCAGCAGGAGTCCGATTTCACACACGGGACGAGAGAGTTGACAGACAAGACGATGGCGTAGGATTCGGTGTCGAACTGAAAAATAAAAGCACCTTTATGGGAATATATTGGATTTAAACGCAACGCTATAATGGAACTATAAAGTTAATGAAGCATCGCCATGCGGAGGATGTGTACGACGCAGTGGCGCCAGGTGGAAACCTGTGACATCGCAGCAAAAGCTGGACTGGAGAGGCCAGACACACAGCCATCCAACGTTAAAGATAAAAGTAAGCGCTCTACAGACCGTCATCTTTTCTTGTAAAATGTCTGGTGTAATCTGTAACAATTCCTCACCGTGACATCCCTACCAGATATATCTGATTCAGTGTCTAAACTGTGCTAACAATCACAGTTTTGTTAGTAATTCAGTTAACTCAACTAAAACTACAGGGCTATCAGGTCCTGATTGTTAGCCATAAACAGTTTGGTCAGATTATTACAGCTGGCTCTTTTCGTAGTATAGTATAGTATTATGTGTTTTAGTTGAGAGTCAAAGACCACTCTCATGTAGCCTATGTATGTTAGATATGAAGCTATAGCCAACAGCTGGTTAGCTCAGCTGAGCTTAGTTTGTATGGATTAAACAAAGGAGATATAACATGTCAATCAGGGACCTGTTTAGATGTGCTGGTAGGTAGATTTTGTTACCTTGGACAGAACCAAGCTAGTTGTTTTCCCCCGTTTCCAGTCTTTATGCTAAGCTAAGCTAACCAGCTGCTGGCTCCGGCGACATATAGCAATCATCTTATCTAGCCTAACTCTTGGCAAGAAAGTGAATAAGCCTATTTCCCAAATGTCAAACTAACTTCGACTTCATTGTCAACCTTAACATTAAGTAGCTCTGGTTAAAGGAGCTAGGACTAATTAACGGAGGGAAGACTACAGCAGAGGAGGTAGGCCTACTGTAGGGCTGAAGCAGTAGGACTAGAATACTCTAGATTAAGGGTCTCCCTTTTACTTTCTCTGATTCCTCATTCCACAGCAAGGTTATCAGTGAGACACAGTGCCAAAGGTCAGACAAGAGTCCTCTCTGTGACCCCTGACCCTGCCATGACCCAGCGGCCTCAGATTCATCAGGGCGGTGTTATTTCTGAGTTCACAGGGGTCATCTACTGTTCAAAGACACACAGACACTCCATCAGCCATGTAACCCCTCAGATTAGGATTCTTAGAAGGGCTGTCCTGCAACTGTGGTGTAAACTATAGTATAACAACAAAAGGAAAACACATGTCGCCGCAATCGTCTCCATGCCAGCATTTATACCATTCTGCAAAAGAAATGAAATGTGAAATGTTGACTTCTCATGATGAATTATCCCTTTCTGCACCACTGCTTTGGAGTTTGTGTGTTTTGCTTACGCGTTCAGCGAGCATTATAATATGGCATTTTCATAAAATAGATAAATGTCAGACACGCTGACAGCGATACAAATATTTGGCGCTTCCCTGGTGTTTCAGGTTGACAAATCTACAGAGGCCACCCCTTGACCTTTTGACCGTGCCGGGCCTTATGGGTAATGATGATACTGATGGCCTGACAGCCAACTTACCCAGTGGCCATCTGGAGCAGCTGTCATGGTGGCTGATTGAGAAGGAGACCAACCACCGGCCATGCATTGATTTTTTTTTTTTTTTTTTTTTTACCGGGATCCCACCCTCTTTCTCAGGCTCCCTCTAGTCGCTCCTTTAGCAGCGTCCTCACCCTGAACTTTGACCTGAGAGAGAGTAGCTGGAGGTCACTGTCAATGCCCCTCTCGTCCATCTCCACCACCAGCATGTACACACTCAAACACTACACGCTACAGCATGACTTGTTAGTGTAAATGAGCTGCTAACTGTAATATTTAGTGGTCATCTTTATCCATGATAATAGCTTAGTTAACAAACATGCAGCTAGGTATATTATTACTAGTTTGTGTTTGCCTGGTGGTTGATAAAAAGCACCAATATGAACAGAAATATAATATAAATGCTACTAAGATTTGACCTACACAGATGAGATTTGATATGAACTTCAACTTAAAATTTGGTGCATAATTATAGGTTACCTACCAAAATGTAAAAAAGGTTCAAATGAGCTCCTGCTTGACCAACTACAACAGTAATAAGGTACTTTTATGATTACATTTTTTCATCAGTAATGATCCAATATGATAATATATCATAACTCACGGCTGCCTTTTTTTCTGCATAATGAGAACTTTATATTTAAAAAACTTTAAGTACATTTTTGCGAATAATACTGCTGTATGTTTAAGTACAATTTTAAATGCAGGAGTTTTACCTGTAATGGAGTATCTATGTCTTGGTGGCTGAGTAGTTCAGACACGTACTGTACAATATAATCACAACGTTTACAGTTTGCCTCTTGGGACATATTAAAACTATCAACTGCCCAATAAGAGTTAAAATGTCGTACAAAATGACAAAAAAAAACGAATTTAAAGGTGCAGTGTGTAGGATCTAGAGACATCTAGCGCCGTGGTTACAGATTGCAACCAACAGAAATTTCTCCCATGTGCCAAGTATGTAGGAGAACCACGGTGGCCAACGCAAAAACATGAAAACGAGAATGTCCCTCTCTAGAACCGATATTTGGTTTGTCCGTTCTGGGCTACTGTAGAAACATGGCGATCGGCTCCGTGAAGAGGACCCAACAGGTCCAGTAACAGAGGTAACAAAAACACAAATATTTTCAAGTGATTACACACTAAAAGAAATCATACTTATTAATATTATATTCCATTTCTGCTAATAGATCATCCTAAATGTTACACACCCTGACCCAGAACACACAACCAGACAACAGCACCAGTCTGGTTTGCCTTCTTGGCTCGCTGTAGGAGTTGTCTGTTATGTAAGCAGAATGATAGTGAATCTGCTGCTTTGACTGAATGTTGAATGTGTAGAGGAGCCATGTCCAGCTTTTCCTACAATACCCCCCCCCCCCCCCCCCCCCCCCCCCCCACACACACACCACCACCACACCTCCAAAACCCCCCACACCACTTAAACAGACACCTACACATACCACCGCTGCCGTATAGTGATCCGTATAATCCGACAGGCTCGGCGAGTGACTGATAGCTATTGTTGTGTTGGAAAGCTTTTGTCACCTGACAAAGAGCTCTGGCTTTGGCCCTCATCCCTCGGCATCATCCTCTTCCTCATCCTCTCTCTCACGGGGATATGGAGGGGCCTCAGCGCCCCATCATGATGACTGATGGAGTCTCGGGGATGGGTGAGGAAGAGGAAGAGGAAGAGGGTGGGGGGTGATGGCACACTCGAAGGCTGTCTTCATCACAAGGCTGTTTTATGGCATTAAAATGGTGAAAACGCTTTAAATGCGGTTTGTTCACTGTCAAAAAACAAGACGCAGAACCATGAAATCTCCATTGAGAATTACCAGCTGTCTCGATTAACACGTTGAATAAGGTATCGACATCACATAGAGGAGGCTCTAACCAGCCACCGGCACGTTTCTGCTGCTCTGACACTTTTATTTTTTGCTCATTTCGCTTGTTTATTGTCATGATAATGAAGTCACAGTGTTAGTGTCATCAGGAGAAATCTAGCATTTTTGGCCTGGTTTCACTGCTAATGTATGCAAGAGCTACTTTTCCTCTCTCATCATTGTCAGCGAGCCACTCGCCACCAAAATGGCTCCTAATTGAGCGAACTGGAAACAGTGAGCCAAGAGTTGAGCTGTTAATATATGAGATTTCGGTATACGTGCTGCAGAGTTTTTAGCTGTGAAATATGCTCCTCAATATGTTTCTGTGATCACCAAATCATTGCACGTGATGAAACGTTTTTTTGTGAGGATTTCAACGTACTGTAATGAGTGGGAGTGACTGAGCACCGCTGACAAGCTTAAAGCATTATAAATGTTGGGACAATACAAACTGGCAGACTGAATGCTTGAGATTTCTTTTTTTTAATTTAAGGCAAAGACACATTTTTCCTCCTTTTCCTTTCTTCCTTTTTCGCTCCTTTTCTTGTATTCATGCCATTTATCTCAATGGCCTCTCACTGCACACTGTGGGGAAATAGCAGCAGCACTTGCGCCATGTGTGAGACAAAGAGAAAGGTCTGTTTCAACACCATCAATCCCACAATCCCACACAGTGATGAGCGAGAGATAGTCACCATCTGTGGACGTGTCTCTCGTCACTTTGCCTAAAAGTAAAAAAACTGCACCCAGTAAAAAGTTAAAAGTGTGAACGCCTCAGTGTGGCGTTTGTCTAGGTGTTTAGGAGATACCTCCCACTATATTCCATATCGCCTTGTTTTTAAATAGCGTGGCATTTTGCAGTCCACATTGTGTTTAGTAATTTTGCATGTTTAAAAGGAATACAAAGAGATTTTCTTCCTCCGTGTGTCTGTGTCACTCTGCCTCCGCTGTTGCTGTCTGTTTTGCCCTCTTTCCCTCTATTTCTCTCTCCTCTCATTCCCTGTCCCTGGCTGCAGCGCAGCAGCCATTAGCTTTACAAATCCAGCCTTTGATCTCTGATTTGGGCGGGTGCCTAGCAGAGGAGGGGTACTGGCTGCATGTGTGTGTGTGTCTGTGTGTGTGTCTGTGTGTGTGCACGTCTAGCTGTCTATGTAGGCCATTTGAGGGCTAGCTGGCACTGCAGAGGAGGAGGGTTCACGACCGGTCCACTTCTGCCGAGGTATTACAGAGGGAGTCGATTTCCAGGGAAGAGGCCGTGATGATAATGCCGGTTCATTTGCATTTGTACTGAGCGAATAAGCTGCCTAATGGTTTAAATATAACTCACTTACCGCTCACTCCAAACTCCAGTTCTCTTCCCTGTACCACTGTTTCTCCAACACCCCACACACCCCCATCCTACCTTTCCTCCCCCCCTTCACTTATCTCACCCTTCAGAGCCTCTCGTCCCGTCTTATCCTCGCCTCATCTCTTCGGAGGATATCTCTTTTCCCCGGCCATTTGCCCAGATATTACATTATTGAACAGAAATCACTTTTAGCACTTTGGCAACGGTCAGGGACTCCAAATAGGTACTGGACCGCTGTTATCACACATACCAAGTGTTTCAGTCTGGGCTCATTATTTAGATTTCTGACTGCTGATACCAGTCAACTGTTGAGTTGTCACATCTTTTACCAATATTGAACAGTGTAAAAGTCCATGTTTTTCCAACATAAATCATACTAATAAGTTAAAGGCAGGGTTGATGATGTTCTCCAGTCTACACTATTTGTTCTATTGGTTGAAATGGTCTTTACACCCCGACAGCGATCCATTACTGATGAGCTCTGAAAAAGGAGCGGAAAAGAGCCGTCATCTGTAGCTGCTGTAATCCTGTAAAAACGTCTACCAATCACTGCCTCGCGTTCCGAGACGGAGCTCCTGAGGCGATGCTACTTTCAAATTATGCTATCTTTCCAACATCGTCGACCCTATCTTTAAGTTATTGAGTGGAATCTGATGAAAAAGCTTTTTATAGAGAACCAAAATTAATCATATATACTATACAGTTAATCACTCAATCACAATAAATCAAACAGTAACCGTATAAAATCAGAGATGCCGGACACGGACTGGTCATTATCAGATAAAAACAATATATTCTCTAACCTAAAGGCCGTTACACATGGGGAGCGTGACGTTTAATCAACACGAAATTGCTGAATACTCGCCTGTGAATATTATATATCTAGAGCTTTTATTGTGAAAGGTAAGAACAGGAGTAGTGGATCTAGTCTGCGCTGCCTTTGTCAAGGTTGCAAGGAGTAATACAGTTTGTCGTCCTGGTTCGGACTGCGGAGCCTCCGCGTTGTTGTTTCACAAATATAGGCACAACTCAACCCGTTTCACACAACGTGATTGGTTGATGCCTTTATTCGCGGTGCGAAAGCTCAAATTGACCTTGTACCGGGGAAAAAAATGACGCCGCCATATTCGCGTTCTGTGTGAAAGTATTCATGACAGTTAAAAAAAACATATCGACATGTTTGACAAATTAATCGCATAAAAACAAAAATGTCCCCGATGTGTAAAGGCCTTGAGACTTTAAAATGGAGGTTCTGACAACGAGTATGGGCCGTGAACGATCACAACTCAGCTGTGTTTCCTTCACCCTGTCCACTCGTCCATCCATCTGTCCATCTACAGTAACTCCGGCCTTTTCTCCTCCCGCTCTCCTCCTCTGCTGAGTGGTAATGAATGGCGTCCCTCACTGCGGTGAAATCACCTGTTTCTGCCTCAGCCTTCCTCCGCCACATTAAGTGGGAATTTATGGAGGCGGCTTCCCATTGAACAAAACCATTTCTCTTCCAGTTTGGTTTAACAGCACTCTTTATTCCCTGCAGATTTAAGGATAGGAGGCTGGGGTGTGGGTAAGGGGGGAGAGGGGGGCAACACCATTAAGGGATAGGGCCCTCCCAATTTCTCTCACACTTACATTGGGAAGGCAAACAGCCCTGAGCGGTCTGCTCCTAAAGAGACCTCTGTGAATAGATAGATGCCTGATGGATCAAGTGGAGTGCTAACACATGCAGGAGGACTGTCCCATTTCTAGCTCTTTTACATGGCAGGAGCTTCTGGATCTCAAATGAGACTTAAAGTCTGCTAGTTTTATTCCTCACCTAAAGATAGAAATGTATAAATGAAATCAGCGGCAGGTCTGATACACCAGGGGATGTACCAGATCCAACAGCAGGCCACGGAGACATTTGTCCCTGATAGTGAATCTATTACTGAACCCTTTATTGAAATTGAGCCGACATGCTAGTAGAGACCCTCGAATATCATAACCTATAAAACTGAGATATTTTATAATTATTCAGCGGCAGCGTATTTGGGCGGATCTTTTAACTGCCAATGACTGTGTCATGTGTAGCTGCATTAGCGTCTCATTACTTTGGCGATAGGGAGAAGATTCCTTAATGCCTCTCGACAGGCCATGATGTAATTACACAGTGTTTGTTGCAAGTCAACATGATAATTTGTGTTTCCAAGGGATCTGTCATACGCCCGGGACGCCGGGCGCATAAATGATTCAACCCCTCATAAATGTCCTGATTGAAAACAAGCTGTTGCCCAAACCAACTTAACTATCTTGTCACCGCGGCACCTCGTGGCCTCCAAATACACAACCCAAAAACAAAAAATCCCTGTGAAAATTCATCACAATGTTTGGCGCTGTGAGGCAGAATTATGCATGAAACCATAAGAAAAGCTTACCTTTCACTTCTCCCTCTGCCTCTGTGTGTGTGTGTGTGTGTGTGAGAGATCAAGATAGTGAGAGAGAGAGAGAGAGAGAGAGAGAGAGAGAGAGAGAGAGAGTGAGAGTGTTTAGTGTATGTGTGAGACTATTCTGCAATTCCCCAGAGGCTGCCATTGTCGAATTTACCCATTCCCACCCTCTGAGCTCGACCTAACAAGACTACACAACATCTGCATGGGGGCTGCAGAGTTTATGTACATGGTAGAGGGTGTGTGTTTGCGCGAGGCGGGTGTGTGTATGTGCGTTTGGGGGCGTTGATTTTTTTGTTTTTGACTATCTGTTTTGAAATCTGCGGGGTGGGCAGGGTATATTAAAGGCAGAGCGAGGTGTTCCTGCGTAGCCGTCGGCTCCGCTGCACCTCTCCAGCATTCTGACTGTGACCCCAGCCTTCGGGTTTGTGTGTGTTTTCATTCTCTTTGTACACACTCTCTAAGATGTTCTCGCTCTCCTCCTCTTTTCTCCTCTTTTCTCCTCCTCCTCTCCTCCCTCCCCTCCTGTGTTCCTTGCAGAACAGAGCCCCAGATACTGAAGATATTGCCCCTGGTTTATTTGGCCTGTCTCTGTCTCTCTCTTTTTTCCCTCGTTCTCTTGCCATATATATCTCCCGATCCTCCTCTCTCATCTCCTTTTCTTTTTTCCCTTTTATTTATCTCCTGCAAGTCCTCTCACTTTGCGATCAATACGCTTTTCGCTTGAAGCCTCGCGGCCAATATGAGAGGAGCTGCGGGATTTTTGAAGTTGGAATGCTAAACATGTTAAACAGCGGAGATGTTTTGAAAATTTGGGATCATCGGAGAGATGTTAAACGTCTGAATTTGTTTTTCCCAGCTCCCAGCTGCACACTCTACGTGCATCAGACGTTATAGCTTTTTATCAGCTATCTTTGATCTTTCTGTAGCTTTTTATATAATGTTTCTGATTCTTGCATTTGAATCTATTAGCGGATCACTAAATCAGGGATGTAGCAGTTATCGTTACAAAATGAACATGTGATATGCATATTTATATATTTATAAATCTACTTTGAAAATCAGTTTGCTTCATTTGAAACCAACACTGCATCGCCCGATCTTCCTGCCGTACAGTATGTGAGCGTAGACTCTAGTTAAAATCTTGAAAAGAAAAAGTTCATATATAGGTCTTTAGCTTCATTCTGAGGTCATAGCTCTTTGTTTATCATATAGTATAGTATAGTATAATCATTCAAAAATCAATAACATTATATGGCCAGTAATTTATTATCTCTATATACATATAGTGTATTTGTAGGCAGAGATTTGGGGAGTTGTAATTGGCAAGCCTTTATTTCACTATTATTCACTACAAACTGCCCAATTATGAATTATATATATTATACATATATTCTTAACGAAGTGTTCGCTGTTACCACACATACTGTGTGATGTTGACAGTTTTACAATTCAATACATTTCTAATAATAATAAAACATTTACTGTACATCTTCATTTTACAAGTTCGTATGACAAAATATGTAATATTCAGTCTGCTGGCAGCAGCACCTTCATGCCTGGATGAAAGCATGAAAGACCCATCTAACTCACCGTGTCCTCATACAACGGTTCATATGATCATCTTACGAAAAGTTCTTCCTCATTTTTCGTGCGTTCTAATGTCCAGCAGCACGTGTCAATTTCTGCTCATTACATGCATACGGTCTTTTCAAAATAAACTTCCGTCTTCACAGGAAACTACTTGGTTAGGTTTAGGATAACTCCGGAAATGGCGTTTGTTTGAAGTTATGTGACAAATAAAT
Organism: Sebastes fasciatus; assembly: GCF_043250625.1. Lineage (NCBI taxonomy): Eukaryota > Metazoa > Chordata > Actinopteri > Perciformes > Sebastidae > Sebastes > Sebastes fasciatus. The sequence goes on along the minus strand of NC_133806.1, from coordinate 32,289,848 downwards.
TAACTTTGTCTTCTGGTTTCACCCGGGACACGAACAGAGGTCTCCTGGTTGAAAGTCTGATGTTTTTTGACCCACCCATCCACCTCGACTCCATCCATATGAAGTTTGTCGCTCTTAATACTTCCTGGTTCACAATTACGTGGATTACATATGAATTTATTTTGTGGGATATATACGAATTACAGTGCATTACTTTTCACAGGTATAGCTACGAACGTTGTATGAGAACAGCCTGTCTCACTTAATTACATGTACAGTAGCCATGCTAGCAGCGTGTTGCCCAACGAGGTTACTATCTCCCTCATTTTGTCGATACCTGTTTAATGTGAATCCCTGATGCATCGGTATTTAGACCACCTTTGGAGTTGGGAATTTGTTTGGTTGATCAGAATATCATCGAGCACATTTACACCTGGATTTGCGGTCTCTTCCTGACCTCGAAGTTAAATCCGACATAACCTGTGACACATTGATAACAGGTATAAAGAAAGGGCGTCTTTGTTATCCTCGACCTGAACTCTCTCTCTCTCCCTCCTATCAGTCTCTCTCTACTCACTCCTTTCCTCTTTGTTCTCCATTTTCTGCACCTGCTCCTCTCGCTCATACTGTCGGATGGACGGGCGGAAGGCTGCTCCATCCCTGATGACTGTCATCATCATCGTCTGTGTGTCCGAGCGGCGTTGACGAGCCAGAAAGGCAGCGAGCCAGCTAGCCAGACAGCAGGGCTGTGGAAACAAATACTAACGGCCCCACGCTCCCCCGTTTGCATCCAACTGTCAAGCAAATTTTATGCAAACTTTTGAAATGTCACCAAAAAAATTGAATCTGAATTAAGTGTGTTTTCACTTGGGTTGGGAGTGAATAAATTGGCATTATGAATGAATAAAAACACAACCACTGTCTTTTCAATAATAAATAAGTATTGGGAAAGTTATTGCTCTATAGAGACAGATGTTTGTCACCTAAAAGCCACTTTTTGATGAAGCAATGAGGCCTATGAATTCATGTATTTGACAAAAAAAAACAAGACAAGACAATACATTTGCAAAAAAACAAAAACAACTCTTGGATGGAAAGCCAGCTTGACTCTAAAGTGAAGACTTTGCATAAACCTGCATGTGCAGATGTTTGTACAGTCTCCATGTGTGTGCGTGTACTGTACACTTCCACATCCAGACTATTTATATGCACACTTTTTATACTGATGGACCACATGAGACAGGAGACAGAGGGGTAGACATCAAACCTCTTCTCTGGTGGTCGTCAATATAACACTCCTACAGCGATCATCGTAGACATTATTAAACATTGTGTTTTAAAGTGTGACACTGTGAGTGATGTAGTGAGGAACAAAGAGAGAGGAGTGAAGGAATGAGGATGGGAGGGGAGGGGAGGGGGGCGAGAGAGGCAGATGAGACTCCAGAGTGACGGCAGAGGGAGGGAGAGAGAGAGAGAGAGAGATATTCAGGCATCACTGCTTTTCCTCCAGGTGTCTTTGGCCTGCATGATTTCATCTGCGAGGCCATAATAAACTTCCTTAATGAAATAAGTAATTAACATATTATAATTGTGCAGCGGATGATTTTGACAGAGATCATTTTCCATATCTAATGCTATGCTAATTTAATCTGTTCCCCTCCTCTGCCCGACACGACCCTTTCTGTGATTAAGTTTCATGGCATCTCACTTTCGCTTTTCCTCACCTCTCCTTCCTCATACACCCCCCCTCCTCACCCCCTCACCCTTCATCCCCTCTCTCCCTTTACTTCCTTTCTCTTTCTCTCTTTCGCCGGTGATGGATTGACTCCTCCGCGGAGGTTCAGGGCCTTGTTGTTGTGGAGTTGCAGGCGGAGGGACGTGCACAGATGGCGGGGGAACTGGAGGCTGGGGGTGGAGGGTGGAGGCCTGGTTCTGTATGTGTGGTCTGATCTCGCTCCTTCCTCCGCCTCCTCTGCATGGAAAAAAAAAGAAGGAGAGCGTGGAGCAGGAAGCGTAGGAGGTGGGAGTTACAGCGCTGATTGAAATATAGCTGTGCGCTGGTGGTCATATGCCTCCATATAGTTTGGTCATCTATACATTTAGTTTGGAAGAAGGCGAGTGATATTAGGCCAATGTCATCTTGTCTTTGACGATATCTTTAGGAAGTCTTTTTGATAAAGAAGAGGAGAATTTGCACTGACCAAAAGGAGTGATGTAAATATGTAAATATGTTGTTACAATCCCCATAGGATAGTTAACTTTGCTGGTCTTTAAACATAACCATCCTAGATTCTAGCCGACGAGGCAGCATGTTGAGGTCATAAACACATGAAACAGGAAGCCATTGATAATTATATTGTTGTTCCTATGAGTACCAGAGTTGAAAAAGGGTTTTCAGATCGCAGAAATGAATGCCATTTGTGCAGGAATTTGTAGAAACAAAAGTCAAACTCATAAAAGCTTTCATTGGACAAACAGTAAACTATCAACAGGCTGAACACTGCAAACATTTTGATCTCCTCTGTTCCGTAGCGTCTCTGAGAGAGGACAGAGAAATAGAACGAGGAGGTTCAAGGGGACAGACAGGGGTGGTTGGGAAGAGTGGGAGGCGAGGGACGAATGAAATCAGCCAGCTGTGGTTTGATCCGTCCCATGTGATGGCAGGACCCCCCCTCTCTCACTCCGTCTCTGTAACTCTCTCTCTCTCTTTTACTCTCAGTCCCTAAAGTCCCTCTCCCCTTGGCTTCTCTGAGCAGAAGGAGGCACCCACTGGGGGCTCTCCATTTTCTGTCACCCATGAAATGATGCGTACAACACAGCCACTACTCCTCCACCCCTCCACCCCCTTCCTTTTCCCCTAAATCCACAGCTCCACAGCATATAGATAAGACTATACTTCCCACCCAATGCTCCAAATCAACAGTTCGTGAAGGAAGACAAACTTCCAGTATCTACTGTAACATTCTTTTTTGCAAACTCCCGTGGCGAGAACACTGCTGTCACACTTCCAACTTATGGGATCTTCAATAGAAGTTCTGTCTTATGCTTACATTGTCACATTTCAATGTATCCTCATACAACAACGGTTCGTATGATATCTTAGGAAAAGTTATTCCACATCTTTCATGCGTTTTCCTACAAATGTCCAGCAACATGTGTCAGTTTCTGCTTGTTACATGCATAGAGTCTTTTCAAAATACATTTCCATCTTCACAGGAAACAACTTGGTTAGGTTTAGGCAACAAAACTACTTAGTTAGATTTAGAAAAAGATCAACTCGGTTAGGATTAGGCAACAAAACTACTTAGTTGGTTTGAGGCAACAATGCTACTTAGTTAGGTTTAGAAAAAGATCAACTTGGTTAGGATTAGGCAATAAAACTACTTGGTTAGGTTTAGGGAAAGATCAACTTGGTTAGGATTAGGCAACAAAACTACTGAGTTAGGTTTAGGAAAAGATCGTGATTTGGGTTAAAATAACTCCGGAAGTGGCGTAACTTAAATACGGAAGTTACGTGACAAATCAACGTTGGCTTCTGGTTTCACACCGGGTACGAACACCGGTCTCCTTGGCGAAAGTCTGGTGTTTTTTGCGACATCCTCCCTACATGGCGTTTGTCGCTCTTTATACTACCTGGTTCACGATTAAGTGGATAACATACGAATTGATTTCATGGAATACGAATTACAGTGCATTACTTTTCGTAGGTATAGCTACGATCAGTGTATGAGAACAGCCTGAACATTTTAATGTCACTCTACAGCTTTATTGACACAGTTAGTTTTTGACATTAAAATGATATACATGTATGATTTGGCAGGATGACAAGGATGTCTATAGAGAACGTTTTGATCCCTGTACCTAGAAACCTTTTGAAATCCCGTTATATTAATTCCAAAGTGTCTAATGGCTTACACCAAAGTTATTAAAACTATTAGTAGTGTTCCAGGACTGTGAGAAAGATTTCTCCATGCACATGTTCAGGAAGCGGTGCTACAAAGGAATGGCGAGTAGAACAAACAAAGGGAAAGAACGGTAAATAATGAATAAGCAGTATTTTGTAAAACAATTTCCTCTATTCTAAGTTGAGCACACAAGAACAACTGAGATGTATAAATATTGTAGTGCGCAGAGGCTTTGTCTGCCTGAATACTCCGTGTTCTGTTTGTCTGTGTGTGTGTGTGTGTGTGTGTGTGTGTGTGTGTGTGTGTGTGTGTGTGTGTGTGTGTGTCTGTGTGTGTGAGAGAGAGTGAGAAAGAGGTCAGGTGGGGCAAACAGAGGATGAGTAATGTGAAAGAGCTCAGATGTGAACGTGGCCAGTAACAATGAATGAGTGACAGGACACATGCCACTGGGTAATGAGAGGTTCACACCTGCATGTTACCCTTTATTTTCTGATACCGAGAGACCCCTAATACACACACACATACATGTAGACAGAACCCCCCCCCGACACACACACACACACACACACACACACACACACACACACCATCCGACCTACCACTGCCTCCACCCGGAGCGCCCAATGAAGGTTAAAACCTTCCTCAATGACAAGTCCCCCACTGTGCCCGGGACATGGCAATAATAACAAGGCAGCAGTAAACATATAGTCAAGCACCGATGACGTATCCACCCTTCGGACCAATCAGTAACCTGTTATACAGATGTCAAAAGGTCAAAGTTTGAAATGTAAGAAGCAAATGATATTTTTGATATTGACTGATAGAGCCCCACCCTTTGGGCCAAACAATACATAAGGTTGTAAAGACGTGTGCACCAAATGAAATGCCAGTCAGCCTTGCAGTGTTTACATTTGTGATCAGGGTTCTTAATTGACTTTCATTTGACACACATTGGCGTTTAAACGAGAACAAACAAACGACATTCTTTCTTCATCCCGCTCTGAATAGATGGTGTAACATAACATTGCTGCAGCATAAACAGCAGAGATATTGGTAAGGTGAAGCACCAGAGCACCTTTTCAAAAGTAAAATGGTAAATGGACTGCATTTATACACTGTAGCGCCTTTTGTAGTCTACCGACCATTCAACATCACATGCATTTACCCATTCACACACACATTCATACACTGATGGCAGGGGCTGCTCATCAGGAGCGGTTAGGGGTTCAGTAGTCTGAATCTCTGGATGTAGACTGTAGGGTTGGCGATATGTTCAAATTTTCCAACCGGCCATCGTCAGCCCAACAACCGGCTGTTATATTCGTGCCACTGCCGTAGTTTTAGCGGTGGAACTCACCAAATCCGTCTTGGTTCGTCTTTCCAACGATCACCAACTCTGGTTTGGTCGAAATAAACCTTTATTTCAACGCGTTAGATCTGAAAATATGCCGACTATGCACGTTGTTTTCCCCAGCTGCTGAGTGGCTCTCGTTCTTCAGAGGTAGACCATTAAATTAGCAAAATGAAATGACAAACATCGCCCAAAAATCAGCCCCCCCAAAAAAAAAAACTGGCGATGTACTCAGCCAGTCACCGTTAGCCGATTTATTCGTCCAATCACCCAACCCTAATCTGCGCTATATATTTTGCAAGGGCACCTTCGCTGCATCCTTTGCTTAGCGCCGCCCAAGACGATTGGGATTGGCTTAAAGAAATACAAACAAGCGTCCCCCCCCCCCACTCCCCCCCATACCAGAATGATTATGTGTGGAGCCAGATAAGTCTGGCTAGTTGAGACTAGGCGTTAGGTTGTAAATTGTCGTTAACTTAGGGGCTAACCCTCCTCACTTTAATCAGCAGGGGAAAAGCAAGACATGGGAACTCTCTGTCTCTCTCGACTGCACACCAACACTCGCTAACGTCAAGCACACAACCTACACACTGAGTTATTCCTTAAAGGACCTTTCTACCTGTATAATACATTTTAGTTTGGAAAAACATCTTAAAAATACATAATTCCCTGATGCTTAGGCCCGGGGGGGGCCGCTGGGCTTGCGATCGGAAACCCTGCACCTGAAAAACTAAACCAAAAAAAAAGCTTCTTCACCTCATCAGTTTATTTCCTGTGACTCTTAGCAGTGTAAAGCGTTTCACAATAAAAGACACAAACGTGGAAATAGACCCTCTCAAGACCAGGGACTATTTCCTTTATGAAACGTGTCAAGCTGAGCACATGCTGTATTTTCCCCTTTCTTTGAAATATATCTTCCTGCTGCACAAACGACCTTTACAAACAACAGGTGCTCAAATAAAAAAAAAAAAACAGTTAAAAACTGAAATCGACCTTGTCCGTTTCTACATCTTCCTCCCTCTCTTTTTCTCCGTCTCTGAGACTGTGGCATCACTGGGACCTAATGGTAATGGAGGGCTGTCACCTCAGTCAAAAGAAAATATTATCCAGCGTGTCACTCTGTGCACCTCGGGGACAAGAAGAGAGAGAAAGTCCGTGAGAGGAGAAAAAAAATGGACCATGAATGCCTCTCAGTGGAATTCAACTCCTTTAGTAGGCCAATAATGTGCCAATACATGTCAAAACAATCAATACAATACCACTAGAGGAATAGGTCAACTTGAACAATCATCGGTCAAGCACTTTACTTCAAGAGGTAAACAGAAGGTATTATATACGACGGAGTATTAGGGCCACATTGAGGGAAAATAAATAAATCTGAGATTTCGAGAATAAAGTCATAATTTTACGAGAATCAAGTCATAGGTTTACGAGAAAAAAAGTCGTAATATTATGAGAATAAAGTCAGAAGTTTACGAGAAAAAAAAGTCGTAATATGACGAGAATAAAGTCATAATATTATGAGAATAAAGTCATAAAATTATAAAGTAGTAATTTTACATGTTATTTTAGAGGGGAAATAGAGCAGCGTGCCTCCTGTGTGAAAATGAGGAACATGGAGCATCTTGGGAAGTTATATTAATTTATATATATATATATATATATATATATATATATATATATAGTTTAGGTTTCACAAATAACGAAATACTTCATCTTTTGGCACATTAGCACCACATTATCATCAGCATCAGGACTTTGAAAAGATTGCGCAACAAACTATGTTTATTCCAAAGAAAGAACCACACGGACCTGATGGGGAAATTGCCCCTTTTCTGGAGGAGGAAATTACTTTTTTTCTCGTAAACTTATGACTTTATTCTCGTAATATTACAACTTTTTTTCTCGTAAAGTTATGACTTTATTCTTGTAATATTACGACTTTTTCCTCGTGATATTATAACTTTATTCTCATAATATTACGACTTTTTCTCGTAATATTATGACTTTATTCTCGAAATCTCCAATTTCTTTTCCCTAAGTGTGGCCCTAATACTCTGTCATAATTTTAAGACATAAGCACATTATAAAAGTGTTTGAAGGATGTAGTACGTTTTGATATGATAAAAAAAACGTGTCACTGTGGCAACTAGTAAATGAAACAATATTAAACTTTACTTATATACGTATACTGACATTCAATTAGAGTCCATTAGAAACATAGATGAAGTTTTCTCGCAGTGTAATCATCAACCTACAGAATATCACATTCAAGGTAATGTAAAGTCGTTAGCTTTACAGCTGCCCAGTAATGTTTGCACATTACATTTAACAGCATGCAGATTCAAACAAATAATTGAGGGGAAAAAATATAATTTCAGACTGCACATGAAACCTAAATATAATTTTATCCCTTCCTTTTCCTTTCTTAGCACCCCCTCCCTCCTCCTCACCCCACACCCAAAAACCATCTCTCAGTGTGTCTCTCCTCTTTATCTCCGTCTCACTGTTTCTCTTTGGCTCGGCTCTGAGGTTCGTGGGGAGATCTCAACATCCCTAAATCATCATCAGAATGAGAAAGGAGTCCCAGGGCTAATGCAATGCAGATATGTTGTCTTTTGTGTCGGAATATGAGAAAAGGAATTTATGTGAGGCGCTCGGTGAGTCAGAATTCATTTCTTGCTCGAGCTTTTGCCCTGCAGTCAAACGTAAACTGACTGCAGACTCAGCTGGCTGACTGAGTGAGGACACACACAGGCATGTACATGCACACAGCCAGGCGCACACACACACACACACACACACACACACACACACACACACACACACACACACACACACACACACACACAGAGAGGCGTGCAGACTCAACCCACTCAATATACACGGTATGGACTCCCTCAACACTCAGCACATCCATACACACGTGTTCACCTCAATAGAGTGCGTCTGTGTGCTCAAGAGTGGCCTCTCCATCCTTGAGTGACAGGTGTACATGGGTGGCACAATGGCCGCCAATATTGTCCGGCGACCATGGTAACAATGGCCTGTCTCCAGGGAAATGTGGAGCCTCGCAGTCTCCGGCCGTCAGACATGAAAAGAGAAAATTTCAGGTGGCTGTGGGGGAAAAAAAGAGAGAAGAAGAAGGGAAAAAAAAACATTTTGAGGTTTTTTTTGCTAATCAACATTGCCGGCGGCGAGCGCTTTGATAGGGAAAATGGATTCTGATCCTTGATTATAATATAGGGCACAATCTGAAACAGCTCAAACACACACCGTGTGTGAATAAGCACGCTGAAAACCGAGAACATGGTCTCTCCTTGACCATTAGATACATGATTGTGATCATTTTCCACATCTGAGGAATAAACATGAGTACTCCACTGGAAGCAGTATGTCCTGAATGAACCCCTATTAAACATCTGATTCCGTAGGAACACACGCGGGATGCATAGAAAGTGAGCATCACTTGGGGGGGTGAATATTAACAATGAACGGGTCTCGCTTCAAACAATGCAATGCTGTTTTACGATTGCACTGAAACATAGCCTCGATGATCTTCGCTGATGATGAAGAGACGGCTAACAATCTGTGGGTGTTTGTGTATAATGTGTGTGAGAGAGACAGACAGAGAGATGGGGAAAGGGAGAGAGAGAGAGAGGGAGACAGAGAGTGATGTACTCTTATCAGTCTTCCCAGTCCTCAGCAGCAGCAGATAAACAGAAGTGTGAAGGGCAGTTGCGCTGCAGGGGGCTGATTGACATGGCTGGCGCCCAAAGAATTACACACACACACACACACACACACACACACACACACACACACACACACACACACACACACACATTTGTCTTTTGCTTTCTTCACTTGAGCAAATATCCACAAATGCATCATCTCGTGACTGTGAGTAGCACATTTAGTACTACTGCTGTCCAATAGAAAAATTATATAAGACAGAATGCATGATTTACAAGAATTAGTTTCATTTCAATAAATCCAGCAATAATAAATCATTGGCCAATTACCAGCGGTGTCTTTGTGTGAATACTATAAACAAAGGGCATTGAGCATTGTGCCTTGTGAACCCCTAAAATGAGAGAATGTAACCACTGAACACAGGTTAAGAACTCAGTGAGGACATGATTGGTTCACTATTCAAACAAAGAGTGATTTTTTTACTTCTCAGATTCTTTTGTCTGATGTTTAGGGGCTCTAAAGACTTGGAATTGTTCTGTATTTCACAAGAGAGACAAGAAAAAGTTATCAAAGAGTGAGAGAAAACATAAGACTTTTCTCTGTTTTACCTTGACCCTGGTGATCGGGACCAATTGGTAGCAAACTTTTCATTATATTTTCAGAATACTGGCCTTTTACTACCACAACTCTTCTCTCTTCTAACCTTCTTCCTGTTTTGTGCTATAAAGCTATCTCCCTTTGTGTCTCATAGGGATGTCACAAGAAGTCAATGCTAAAATTCTGAATACATGAAGGACAAGGTACTAATTTTTTCTACAGTACCGCACGTACTGTAGGTATGAGTGTAAGAAAATATCAATACGAATGATTATCGCGATATTATGTTGTGTGATATTGTATCGATTCTCCAAAACACTGTATCCATTTTCTATTAGTTGTTTTATTCAGTTTTTTTTTATAAAGATTATTATTTTTTTTAGCTTTTTATGCCTTTATTAGATAGTGACAGACATTATTGAAAGGAGGAGGGAGAGGGGATGACATGCAGTAAAGGGCCACAGGTCGGATTCAAACCCCGGGCCGCTGCAGTAAGGACTCAGCCTTGGTACATGGGGCACCTGCTCTACCAGGTAAGCTACAGCGGCGCCCCCTGTTTTATTAGCTTTTAGTTTTAAAGCTAGAGTGAAGTTACTGACATCATATGAAACTAGAAAACCTAAAGATTCCATCGGGACCAACCATGTCATACTAGCTTGTTGCAAAGGAGGCTAAATCACGCTCCAAACTTACGCTTAATTTTAGTGAGGAAAAACTGGCATGGCCATTTTCAAAGGGGTCCCTTGACCTCTGACCTCCAGATATGTGAATGTAAATGGGTTCTATGGGTACTCACAAGTCTCCCCTTTACAGACATGCCCACTTTATGATAATCACATGCAGTTTGGGGCAAAAAAAATGTCGTTTTTTTTGCATACAGTATACATTTGTTGTTTTTGCCTATTCTAAAATGCTGTATTTTTGGTGTGTTCTTTATACTATGACAGTTTTTCTAACATCGCAATATATATCGTCTTGCTTACAGTATCACAATATATCACAATATATTGAATCGTTACCCCAGTATCATGATATGTATCGTATCACCAGATTTGTGCCAATACACCGTAGATACCGTCAGGGCTCGAGACTATTGCTTTCGAGACCATCGTCCCATCGATAGAAAATGTGTTTGGGACTAAACTCAGTATCGATGCGTCCAGGGGACTCACCCTATTTTTTCCCTGATAACACTACATTGCAAACTACAAATGCGTGTTGAAATCGTCAGGACGAGAGCTAGTTAACGTTAGCTGTTAGCTCCATGCAGGACTGTGCTGCTTACCGGCTGCTAACAGCTAACGTTAACTAGCTCTCAACTGCCCATTTCAACACGGGATGCACCATTGATTTACATTATGATGCGTTCAGGTTCTAAATGAGTATTGGGTGAAGGTACATTCAAATGTTATCATGATGTGTTCAAATGCAATCTTGTTAAATGTAGTATTTGTTGAGAAACTTGAATAAATACTTTGAAGGAGATGTTTTCACAGCAATATGAAATAGATAATAGAGAGGGAATTATGACTTAACTTCCTAAAAAAAAACAGTATGCAAACGTAATAAGTAGTGTAGTGTAGTCTATGTTGAAGTAAATGGGATTTATTGTTTTACTTTTTTATTGGTATTGAATTGGTATCTGGAATCGTGGAATTTCACAGTTATTGGTATTGACTACTAAATTTCTGGTATCATGACATCCCTAGTGTCGCACACTGTAACAGTAGGTTTCCTTACAAAATCTGAAGTCAGCTGCAGCCAATGTAAAAACTGCAGCACACAGTAGAGGCCGGGTGAAGCCACCGTGGTCTTGTTTCTTCGTGGTTGTCATAGAGATATCTCCAAATCAATGCCATCGTGCTTTATTTATGTCAGAAGAAGTGTGACACATAAATTACTTGTATACTCATTTATTTGTGATGTATTTCAAATGAAATCAATCATATACTGTATATACGAGGTAATTTAAGCTACGCTGTGTGTGTATGAGTGAAGATAAACACTACCTCAGTACCAGCAGCTGAAAGCAAATAAGGGGATTAAAGCAGAGGAGAAGAAAAAAAAAAAGGAGTAGCCCATGTGTCAGGGAGGACAGGGGAGACAGGGGAGACTGGAAATGACTGGGAGAGGCTTGATGGACAGACACAATTCACCTTTTTTTGTAGATTTGTATTTTTGCAGAATGCACGTACACCTTTACATGTGCCACCTGCGTGTGTTCAGCATGCTTATGCATATTGGTTTGCATTTATGAACCTGTGTGTGCGTCTGCATGAATATGTTTGTGTGTGTGTGTGTGTGTGTGTGTGGTTGTTTCCAGTGTGTTAGCAGATTATTGAGCAGGCATGCCCCGTGGCACCATGCTGTTCCACACCAAACAGTGAAACCAATACCTTTTTGTCGCTGATAAAACTGGATGGCCAGAGATAGGCATGCATATTATCACACACACACACACACATACACACACACACACGAAAAACACACACCCTCTGCTCAGTCAGCTACTATATATGTGTGTGTGTGTGTGTGTGTGTGTGTGTGTGTGTGCATGCACTGGGCTTACAGGGGTTTGCTTTGTGTGTGTTATCTGTGCATGTGTGTGAGTAATACACTCCCACAAAGACACCATACACTCTCCCTCCTACTCTTTCCACTTCCCCAGAGACAAAGTCCCAATTTCTCCATTGCCTGCAGTCAGACAGAAAGACGAGGGGGGGGGGAAGCTGCAAGAGAGAGGAGGGGAGGGGAGGGGAGGGGAGGGAAAGAGCGGGAGAGTAAGGAGAGGTAGCGAAAAGAAAACCCAGATGCTATCAGCCCCTCAGAGAGCCACCAGGGTCATTGTCATGTGTCAGTCAGTGTAACACGACTCTCCCTGATAAGCCGGCCGATTGCGACGATTGGCCGCGACAGGTGACAGTGCGATACCGTTCTGTACCGGCGCTCCTGACGAGACACGAAATTAACCCCCAGCGCTTTGCCGATAAACATCTAAAATGGTTTCGGGACCCCGGGGGCTAATGGGAAGAGACGGGAAGCTATCAAAATATCAAATGTGCGTGACAAGCGGCACAAGGACCAGGTCTGTCAAACACTCGCCTCTCCGAGTGTGATTTAACTCCCGTGTCTCCCCCCACAAAGCCTGGCAGCACAGCGCTGAGAAATGAGCCACTCGTCACCCCCCCTGTCTGTACGCGGCAAAGTCATATTTTAATAGACATATTTATTTAGGCAAACCGATGCGGGGTTCCCGGTTTTAATTAGGTAAACAGCTCGTTGGGAGGAATCAATGGCGATGCGTTAATGAAGGTCGGCCCAGGCTAATAGCTGAGGCCTTTTCTGTCTCACAGCCTTGAAATTCTCATGAAAGAAGTGAATGCAGTCATCTTTTTCTGTCTAGGGCTGGTGGGGTAACGGATAGCTCTATTTTGAGGTGAATGTGTGCAGTGTGTACCTGGGTCTGTGTGTTTTTTTTTGGGGGGGGGGGGGGGGGGGGGGGGGGTTCATGTCCTTGGCGGGATGTTTAAAGGACGGGAGAGCAAGTGGTAGCGGACAGAGAGGCCTGAATGTGTGTGTGTGTGTGTGTTTCATGTGTCTCAGCTGGGTGACATGTGAAGGTGATGGGTGTCACCGGTGTCCCTGTCGTCTGAGGGCATGTCTCTGCCTGCTGGCTCTGACACCAGCCTGACTGACTTATGATCAGGATTTATCATCTTGATTTATGATGAGCCGGGTTTGTCCCTCTCACAGCCATGCAGGGAGATGGGGAGGCCTGCCTTTGTGTGTGTGTGTGTGAGAGAGAGCTTGTGAGCTGGCCTGTGCGCATGAATGAGTACCTACATATTAACAAGTCATTAATATCACATTCACCAAGTTCACTTGTTTCACAAATCCAGACGATGAAAGAATTGTGACTCTGGTAAGCGAGTATAAAGCCTGGTTAATGGTCGCCGTAGTGAATCTGGCGCGTGCCAAAAAAATAACATCAACACGGCTTTCGCGTGGTGCGCGAAGGCTCCGAAAGTTGTCGCGGTGGTTTTTCAGGCACCTTTGAATTTTTTTAACTGCGCTGCGCTTTTCATTTCAACATGGACGCCTTCGAGGGAAGACATGGCCGAGCAGGTTCGCCGGTACAGACATCTCTACAACTGTTCATTGAGACACCACAGGGACAGTCACGTGACCGCAGGGACAGTCACGTGACCGCAGGGACAGTCACATGTCATTAAATACTTGGAAAGAAATAGGCAACACACTGGGGATAGATGAGGCTTTCTGCCGCAGGCTGTGAAAGAATATGAGAGATCGTTTTGTAAAAGCTAAAAAAAAAGTCCCATGGAAAGAGAGGCGACCCGAGGGGAAGCAACGAGATAAAATAGACTTGAAGGTAAGCGACAGTAATAATTACAGTACACAAATGCAACGTTTGGCGGTACGTACGCCAGTCTTTAGTGTTTACTACTGTTGCCAGGCAGCCTACTTTCCTTTCCGGTACCGCTTGTTGACTTCTTGCTTATCCACAGAATATTGTGAATATTGTAACGAACAGCACGCTGAGCATAAACGCCTCTGTGCATGCTTGTAGTGCGCACGCCATCTACGGAGGTTCGCGCCACGGCGTCTCGCGCGAGCATAAACAAAGCTTAACACTCCTCTCCCTCAGCAACTAGGAGGCACTGTTTATTTTAGTTTGAGTTGCATCCAGTGTGAACGTCTGTGGCGATGAATGTGAAGCAGGGTGTTGCAGGAAGTGAAAATGATGCTCCGGTGTTGTCCCTAGATAAATAAAAGGTTAGAGAACATGATCCAAGCCTGAGTGCTAATTGAAATGACTTCTGCAAACGTTTCAAAACTGTGAACACAAGGCCCCGGATAGAGCGCACAAAGCATGCGACGCTGCGTGTCGCCGCCGCAAAGCTATGAGTCATTTTCCCCTTCATATTGTGCTGTAACAGGCAAGCAGAGTCTTGACTACTAAATGCCAGGCGCAGGGACATGGGGGCTATTTAGTAAACATCTTTCAATTCCATGCCAGCCGGCCGAGCGGCCGAGCGGCCAGGCAGCCTCTTAGCTTCTCCCCGCTATGTTGGGATGCAGAGAAACAGGCTGTCTCCAGACCCAGGGGATGGAGGGATGAGAGGGGAAAGAAAAGGAGCAGGAGCAGGAGGAGGAGGAGGAGGAGGAGGAGGAGGAGGAGGGGGGAGACAGAGAAAGAGAGAAGGAGGGCACTGGAACACATCCACAGATTAACCCTCACGGAGGAGATGGAAAATAGAGCGGAACTGAACATACGTGTCTGTGTGTGTGTGTGTGTGTGTGTGTGTGGAGAGAGAGAGAGAGAGGAGGGATGAACGGCGACATTCAGAAGCGTCTGGGCAACACAACACAGAGGTGCCCATTTTATGCCTCTGCCATGCAGTGGACATCGACAACAAAAAAGCAACAAATACACACCTTTTAATTCTCCAACGAGACCCACTACCCGTCCAGCTCTCCCTCCCTACACCCCTACACCCCTCCAACAGCCACTGCTAATCTTCTCCTTCACACTCCCAAATAAAAGCAGCAGAGAAGGGGGGAGAAGGGGGGAGAAGGGAGGAATGGGGGTTAGGGCAAAGAGGGGTCGCTTTGTGCCAAGCCTTCATCCATAGATATGAAGGTATAGAGTTCAGCCTAATAGAGGGGCATTGTTTGAATGACAGGAACATGTGTCTCTGTGTGTGTGTGTGTGTGTGTGTGTGTGTGTGTGTGTGTGTTTGTGTGTGCGTGTGTGTGTGCGTGTGTATTCACCACTTTGCAGGGTCAGAAATCTGTTCACACCATCATGTGTGGGGACTCGCTTCTTATCTGGGGACAGAAACCCTGCACCCGTGGGGTTAACAGTTTATTTTAGGGTTCAGACTTCAGACAGGGTTTAGGGTTGAGTTATCACTAGATCAAGGTTAAGGTCAAGTTGGGTGTTATGATTAAGCCTTCAGAGAAAGAATGAAAGTACTGTGTCCTGGGATCACCAGAGGCCCCACGATACGATATTATCACGACGCATAAGTCACGATATGATCTTATTGCGATTTTAAATATTTTGCAAGATGCTCACTATTGTGATAAGATGTGATATATTGCGATTTATAACTTTTTTTTCAACTGTGAATTATGCAGTTTGTCATCTGTTTAATGTGATAAGATGCATTTGTCACTCTGTTCATCTCAGAGTTTTCATTCACATATCTTGAGGTCAGAGGTCAAGGGACCCCTTTTAAAAATGGCCATTTTAGTTTTTCCTCACTAAAATGTAGCGTAACTTTTGAGCATTATTTAGCGCTCTCTCCCTGACAAGCTAACATGACATGGTGAGAGAATAGCGGGTGGGCCCACCGTCCGGCCGTCGGATTCTTAAGAAGTTAATAGTTTATATAATAAAAGATCGATACTTGGCATCCGTGTATCGATACAATATTGCCATGCAAAGTATTGCGATACTATGCTTTATTGTCCCCCCCCCCAACACCACCCCTAGTCCTCACAAGTACACAGAGGTAGTACAGAGTGTTTGGATGCCCTTATAAATAGAGTACATTTCCTATTCATTAGCAAAACACATCCACAGAACTGTCCACACCTCTACTTTGGGATCAAACGGGTTCCCATAACCTCATTTTAACCTCAGTTGGGGAGATTTGTGACCTTTGGAGTTGAAGGATTTTGTCTTTTGTACTTTGATTTGCATCGTGGGATGCTAAATAATCTCTTTCATGCTTGATATTTTGTTTTTGTGTTATCATAGCCTAACATACTGGCCTGTAACTTTAGCATGAATCATTATTATCACTCACGCAGCGTGTGCTAAACTTAGTATGGATCATACTGTAACTGTACACAGCGTGCAGTAAAGTGTTAGAATGTAGCTGACTCACTTAACAGCAGAGCTGACCAGTAACATTCAGAAAAAAAGTCCTCACATATTCAAAGTTATAGGGAAGAAAATATATAAAGTATTGTAATGAGTATTGTATCACTATCATTAAAAACATGACATGACCACTGTAGAGCTGGAATATTAACCACAGCCAATGAACACTGACCATAAGGCTTGTCTTATTGGATTAGACCCATCCATGCCTTGTTAGACCAGGGTTTATGTGCTTTGCTTTTATATATTTTGTTTTGTTTCTTATACATTTTGTTGTTGATTCATATTGAAATACATGTGAAAACAATGGACATCCTTGGCTAATTCCTCTTGATCCAATTGTATATGTAACATCCCGAAATTATACTGTACGACAGTGAACATCATAAACACCATATAAAACTCAATGTGACTTTTTTCACGCAAGAGCCAGAATATGACAATTCCTGGATGTAATAACGTGTCAAAAGTTTAAAAATCATTCAGTTATATCAGACAAAAATGTAATAAAACCAGAATTTTACTTTTCTTTTTATAATGGTTACAAAATTATAAGAATGTGCTAGTGCTGTCAGAGTTAATGCAATAATAGTAACGCGTTAACACAAATTTGTTTTAACACCACTAATTTCTTTAAAGAATTAATGCAACTTGCGATTTTTAGGGTGTAGTGGGCTCTGTTTTAAAGCTAGAGTGACAATACTGGCATCATATGAAACTAGAAATACTAATGAATCCATAGATACCATCATGTCATACTAACTTGTCGCAAAGGAGGCTAAATAACGCTCCAAACTTGCGCTAAACTTTGGCGAGGAAAAACTGTCATGACCATTTTCAAAGGGGTCGCTTGACCTCTGACCTCCAGATATGTGAATGAAAATGGGTTCTATGGGTACCCACGAGTCTCCCCTTTACAGACATGCCCACTTTATGATAATCATATGCAGTTTGGGGGCAAGTCATAGTCAAGTCAGCACACTGACACACTGACAGCTGTTGAGTTTGCCATGTTATGATTTGAGCATATTGTTTTATGCTAAATTCAGTACCTGTGAGGGTTTCTGGACAATATCTGTCATTGTTTTGTGTTGATTCACAATAATAAATATATACATACATTTGCATAAAGCAAACATATATGTCCATTCCAATGTTGATGAGAGTATTAAATACTTGACAAATCTCCCTTTAAGGTTGATTTTGAACAGATAAAAAATGTGTGATTAATTTAGGATTAATCGGGATTAAATATTTGAATCGATTGACAGCCCTAGAACATACACATGGGCAATTTAACATGTTTTAGTGTGCTTTCACATTGTTTCACAAGTTATTACCTTATCTGGCAGTAATCTAATGATCATTTGCTACATGGTTCAGAATTGCATGAGGGTTTATTCATCTTTATAGTGCAAGTCTCCAAACGTAGTGAATGTTTACTTGCCTTTGATATAATGCTAATGCTAGTATTGTACATCACACATCCCCCCGCTGTGGTGAAAGCTGCAGTGTGTGCGTGCATGTACGTGCATGTATCTGCAGTTGTGGAAACAGAGCGGGCTGTACAGATCCAGATACACAGTCAGATACACAGGGGAATAGCTGTGAGTGAGTACTGTTGGTTTGTTTGACAGGGACCTCTTACCCCTGTCTCTCACACCTCAGATAGAGAGAGACAAATACACGGGGATGGCAGATAGAGGCAGATAGCAGACGAGTGAATGGGAGAGCAGAGAGAGAAAAACATAAAGATAGACCACGAGGTGTTGAAGACGGGCCTGGGGAATAGGAGGCGTAGCATAAAGGAGCGAGAGCAAACCGCCAAAGGAGGGGCGACAATAAAAGGGTTGGGGAGAGAAGGAGAGAATTAAGGGAGGAGAGGGGTTAGAGAGAAAGGGAGGGGGAAAGCGAGAGATAAGGAGGGAGAGAAAGCTTGGCACTGCACCGGGTAGTGGAGGGTTTATTATTCTCTGTAGCACTCAATCAAACGCCGGCCCTCTGAACAGAGAGCAATGCTGGCGAATCATCCTGGGGGCTTTCTCTCTCTCTCCCTCTCTCTTTCTTCCTCTCTCTCCATCTCCCTCCCCCCGCTCTCTCTCTCTCTCTCTGTCTTTTTTTCCTGCGGTGTATGAGTGCTATCCATCTGTCAGCTGTCAGTGCCAGTGAGAGATATACAGAGCTGTCACTTCGCGTCAGCCCGGGTTTGGGAGGCCCCTCTTTTGCAGCTGCCGCTCTACACATACTTTCCCTATGGCAGCACAGGAGCGCTGCCATTAAAGACACACAAACACAAGCACACACACACAAACACTGATATGCCGGTCAATTAAAAACGTGATATTAAGCAGTCAGTGTTGGATAGATGATTATTACTGTCGTTATTTTAATGTCCTTTGGTGTTTTATGACTTTGCCACTCTGAACAGTATAAAATAATTGCATGTCTTTTCTTTTTCAGTGAAACTCTAAAAATTAATATCGGCAGTTGAATAGCATTTTTTTTAAAGATATCGCTCTCCAAGCTATAGAGCGCCAGAGTGAAACTGGAACCTCTGCGTTTTGTTTCACAACAAAGAGAAAACCTCTTTCAAAATCCCACTGACTTTTGTAATGTAACTAAAAAATAAGCCTTGGAACAGTATGTTGTGTGGTTCACTCCTTATGTCTACGTAAGGATGGTAATTAAAAAATAAAATTGAATATTGTTCCTTATTCAATATATAGTTTTTAGCGGCCTTTAACGAACATCCATTGCAGCCCAATAGAAAGGGCGATTTCATTGGAAGGTCAAGGGGTCATGGTTACTTCAGATTGTCTGTACAGCAGGACAGAGAGGACTGAACCCTGTAGACATTTTTACACAACCAAAATTACAGCTACAAAAGTAGGAAAAATGTATTTGGTGTAGGTGTATATCTTGGATATGGAGTAAACCATGCTGTAGCACTGATGCATTTTCATGGCAGCTGTAGTTTTTTGTATGCTAAGGTCTGGATCTGAAACTGCGTTGCCAGCAAAACCATTGTTTTCCTATGTTACGTCGCACCTGGGGTGCGCTCCTCTCTTGCACCACACGTTGCGTTTTTCTAGCATTTTTAGACGTGCACACAAAAGTTAAAATATTCTCAACTTTTCAGCGCAAGGCGAGGAGTCAAAGCAAGAGGCTGGGTTTAGTTCTGTACTTTACCACTTCCTTCCTGTTTTGATGCCGGTAGATGTGGTACGAACAGTACAATGCAGACGAAAGGTTGATAATAGCCGTATTTAATTGCGATGAAATATATAAATCGAGGTAATCGTTAATATAATTCATCTGTTTGAATTCATTTTGTTCTCGTTAATCATGCCCCGCTCCACGGCTGCACGGTGTTGTTTTGCCCGACAGTCTTTTGCAGAGGCGTTTTTGAAGCGGCTGTACCTGTATCAACTGCGTCTCTGTCTGATCGGGGCCTTTAGATTTAGTTTTAAATTTCTAACAGCAAGTGGTGTAGTGGATGCCATCTTTGTCTTAGAATATGGAAAGTAAACCCCAGGAACACAGTTTCTGTTTACAGAAATACCCATGAAAGAAATGCAGAATGAGAGATTGCAGCGAGTTACAGGAGCTAGTGAACAAGAGACTCCGGCTCTCTATTTGTCATTTAAGTACAAACAAATTATCAAAATCAGCAAGATCTGATTTGACAGATCAGTCAAAATGTAATCCACACAAGAGCACTGTTATCCTGTTGAAACCTGACAAAAACTGTGACCTTGTTAATATTAATTTGCCTTTTTTATACTTAAAATGAAGTAAATAAGTCAGTTCTTCCATTATTTAAACGCTTTCAAAACCCACTAGATAACGCTCAAAACATAAGGCTCATCAAGCTACAGTGCAACGGTGTCTTTGTGTTTAAATGTGTGTTTCTGTCACGTATTGGCACCCCATCAAAGTCCTGAAAGAAAGCTGTTGGGGCTTGTGTATGTATGTGTCTGTGGCTGGTGGTAGTGGGGTTAAACAGGATGACTGCAGTGCCAAACCCAAGTAGGGTTGAAAGGGTGGGATGGAGGGGTAGGAGGTGTTGGGATGTGTGTGTGTGCATGTGTGTGTGTATGGGGGGGGGGGCAATTACACAAATTAATTGCAGGCCTCTGCTGACACCACTCAGGAAGAAGACGTGAAGGGTACACATGTGTGTTCTATGACAACAAGAGAAAAGGGGATGTGTGTAGCTTCCTTCCATGCCTTCCATTTGTATATGTTGACAAGATTGCCGGGTTTTTGTGCCTATTGTGCCACTCCTGCCATTCCAGCGCCAATTGTGTTGGGTTTTGGGGGCTCGTTATTAGAGGGTGACAGTTTCTGGGCGGAAACAAACACGACTCTGACGATTAACACCGTGTCACCATGTCAGCTCATACAGTAATCCTGATATTCTGTCTATCGCACATGTGTGCAGAGAAAAGGAGGGAAGGGGGGGAGGGGGGAGAGGAAGGGACAGTGAGAATATCATAGAGGGAGAGAGGGAGAGGCACAGCCGAGATCCCAGGAGAGACAGATAAAGCCGTGTCGTTCATTGAGGACATTGTGTACGTGGCGGCGTACTGTAATGCAATGTTAACATTCCTCCCAATCCCGGGCGCTCCGCGGGGAAGAGCGAGGCCTGCTGGGGGATCTGTTTAGTTGATCAGACGTGCCAGTGCTCTCGCCAGGCAAGGGAATAGACTAGTGTAGGATACAATAGGAGAGCAGGGCGTGACAGACTAGGAGGAGATAAAGGATACTGCTGAGTAGAATAGCATTGTAAGGCTAAGCATGAATAACATAGCAGGCAAAGGACAAGATAGTGTAGTATAGTGGGGTATTTGGGTTGGAGTGGGGATACAGCTGAGTAGGGTATCATGGGTTAACATACAGTAGATTAGATTAAGATATCCAGTAGGCAGTAGGGATGTCACAATATCACAACTTTTGTAGTTTACCACGGTAAAATACAAAAGTAAAACAGTAAATCCCATGTACTTCAACATCCACACCTTTATTGCCATTTGCAATCTGGTTTTTGATAGAAAGTTAAACAGGTCATAGTTCCCTCTCTCCCTATCCCTATCCCATATTTGATATTGCTGTGAAAACATCTCCTTTAAACAACTGTATTTATTCAAGTTTCTCTCCAAAACTACAATTTACAAGATTGCATTTGAACACATCATGATAACTTTGGGAGTTGACTTTTGCCCATGTAACTCATTGGCACCTTCCGTGTTGAAATTAGCAGTTGAGAGCTAGTTACCGTTAGCTGTTAGCAGCCGGTAAGCAGCACAGTACTGCATAGTGCTGACGGCTAACTTTAACTAGCTAACGTCCTGCTGATTTGAACACAGATTTGTTGTTTGTAATGTAGCGTTATCAGGGAAAAAATAGTGTTTCTCCTCTGGACGTGTCGATAGTGAGTTTGTTGCATCCCAAACACATTTACTATCGTCCACGGGAAGACGGGACGCCTTTAGTCTGGAGCCCTGACGGTACTGTAGAAAAATGAGTACCGTCACGTTTTCAGAATTTTGGCATTGACTTGGTAAGGAAGTATCTGCTTTGGTGACATCCCTAGGAGGCATTAGTGGAGGACGTATTCTGTAGCCGGTTGTACCAGCTGTTCCTAATTTCAAATTTAGCCTAGTTCTTACATTAGCGCGTTAGCAGCATTAGCATTTTAATGTTGCAGTTGGTCAAAATCAAGATTATTTAAATTTCTGTATATTGTCATGGTAGTTTAAGCAATGAAAAAGAATAATATTCTATAAGTTGATCATATATGTTTTATGTAAAATCTTCAATCTGCAAAGTATCATACAGTAACCATAGCTACCACCAAGTCGTGGAGAATAAAAAGTATGATTTTTCCGTTGAGTAGAAATGGAAGTACTCATGTAATGTTCTGAAGTTCAGTGCTTGAGTATTGTACTTAGGCTAAAATAATCATTGTAGAGACTAGAGATGTCACGAGAACCGATACTTTTGGTACCAAGTCGATACCAAAATTCTGAAAATGTGACGGTACTCGTTTCTCTGCAGTACCGCAGGTACCGGGGATCAGGGCTTGAGACTAACGGCGTCCTGTTGTAACGGTGATGATAGAAAATGTCCCTGATAATTCTACATTGTGAACAACAAATCTGTGTTGAAATCGGCAGGAGGAGAGCTAGTTAATGTTAGCTGTTAGCAGCCGGTGGGGAGCTAAAAGCTAACATACGGTGGTTGCCTTGTGATGCGTTCAAGCTCTACTTAGTAAAAATGAATATTGGGCGAAGGTAACTTATAGCGATATCATCATGTGTTCAAATTTTTTCTCGTAAAATGTTGTTTTTGGTGAGGCGGATCATCAGGAATTAATAATAAGTTCGCAAAAAACAGTATGCAAACGGTAATAAGGTCGTGTATGATGAAGTACGTGGGAGTTATTGTTTTGTTTTTGTTTTTTTATTGTGATATTGAATTGGGCATCGAGAATTGTGGAGTTTCCCTGGTATTGGTATCGACTACTAAATGTTGTGACATCCCCAGTAGAGACGTTTTGCATCATCAGACAGACTGGGTATTACACTGATACTGAGCTATACAGTACACTTGACAGGTATGATATGGTATTGTATACAATGGCATATGATATTCAACTGTATGGCACGATAGACTGACTCAGGCTATGACTGGTGTGACAAAGACACTAAAACAGTAGAGTATGATAGGATGAGGTTGGATAGGAGCTAAAAGCTTATTATTGCATTGGACACAGTAGCTTTGCAATGGAAGGTGAAGCTAGGCCAGTTTATCCACGGGCATTTTTCTATCAGATTGTAACTCAGCAGCACTCCAACTGCAACTCCAACGCCTCTGTGGGCAGATTGGCTTCACCTTCACACTCTCAATCAGCTTTTCTATCATAGAGGTGTCACATTAACATACATGCATGCACACATGCCATACAAAATAAATGGCAACTTGCAGATGGGGCATGTTTGTGCGCGAGTAAACACACACACACACACACACACACACACACACATGCTCTCTACCCCCTCCTCCAGCACCTCTCAAACCCATTATTGGCAGCAGTTCAGTGACGGCTGTGTGACTGCCAGTACTGCGGATCTGCTCCTGGAGCGAGCTCTCCCCATCAGCGCTGGCTTGATTACCCTGATGTATGCACACCCAGACACTTGACAATCTCTCAGCATTTACATATGCAGCCTCAGCACTCCACACTACTTCTGATCTGAGGTGTATGTGTGTGTGTGTTAGGGTGTGTTTGCGAGATTTACTGTGAGCGTGTGTGTGCGAGAGTGCGAGTGTTCATAAGGCGAGTGGGAGAAGATGAGGAGAAAGGAGGAGAGAAATGGCAGCTCTCGCTCGCTAAACGTAAAACAAACAAACTTTAATCCGACGCCGAGCCCCTGCTCTTCAAAGCCGAGACGGAAGTAAGAAGGAGAGAGAGAGAGAGAGCGCCGCCTCACCTAAGGGCGCGCAACGCCGTAAACACACAAACAGAGCGTTTACCAGCCGGCCCGTTATTCACTCTCATGTCAAACACATAGCACTCAGAACTAACTACCACACACACTACCGGGGATAGAGCTGTGTTAAAACCCTCACAAAAGCCTGCACTTGACTGATGTTTTTCTTTCTTTTCACATGAAAAATCATCATACAAACAACCCCCCCCCCCCCTCTCCCCTCCCCTCCCCTCGCCCCCAAACCTGATTCAAAAGGGCCTGCCTCTTGTTCTTTCTTTCTTTCCATCTCTGTCAACGTGAGGGAAGTGTCGATGAGAGGCAGAAACAGAGAGAGAGACGGAGAGAGAGGAGGTCTGGGGAGTTGCACTGTGTCGATCCTTTTTGGCTGGCGCTTCACAGGGAAACCGGGCTCGGCTGATCATCATTAAAACGCACACAACTTGACATGTTTATTTAATGGCTGCTCCCGGCAAAGACGGCAAGCTGCTGCTATCTCTCACCGTCACATGTTGATCTACCACCGTGCCATGTGTGTCTGTGAGTGTGTGTGAGAGAGAGACAGAGTCTATGTGTTGGCATTAATCTTTTCATATGTGCCTTTAATTTCCTGTATATGAAGATTTCTGTAATGTGCAAGGTGTTACTGTGCAAAGACTGTACTGTAAAGTCAGGTCAGGCCACTTTGTGTTTGGATTAAGTGGATTGAAGCGGTTGTTTCTCCCACCGTTGTAATATTTACACTAGATTTTACTGTGGCTGAACATACAGTACAGATTTCCAACCTCCCCCAAAATCTGTAATCTAAACAGTCCGTGCCTTCAGTTAACATGCCAACGCTGCGCTACCCTGCTGCTCTCTTGATTTCTCTGGTTACTGACAGCTTCCATAAATACCTTTGATGCTTCAGATCACATCGGCCAACAATCCAAGAGTGCCACACAGTGCATGAGTGAAGCCCACAGTGATCAGAGAGGAAGAAAGTCTTTATTGTTCTGCAGTTAATGCAGTAGTAGGGTCAAAAGGCAGATTGAATTTGCATCTGATTTTTTTGTGTTGTGTATTGTACCGTTAGCTCTGTGAGCATTGTTGCCGTTGTTAGCACTGTTAGCTGCTAGCCGCCGGCTCAGACATCTCCGTGTTCAGCGTCGTGTGTAGGGAGGCAATCCCGGCTGTATGGGTTGTAGCTGCTGCAGCAGTGGGCCAATCACCTATCGCATTAAATCACTTGAAGTGATTGATCTGCAAGCAATTTTTTTTTTTTTTAGATCTATGCACAAAAAGGAATCGATTGCAGGTATCGTTTCACCAGAGAAGTTTCGATACTACTTGGCACTGGGGTTATTTTGGTCGATACCTTTAAGGTATCTAGTACCGATACCCAGCCCCTACCTTTCACATTACACTCATTCTTCATATAAACATACTGATAAGTGCAGCTTTAAGGAACATTTTAAGGGTAACATAAGAATAAAAAGGTGAAACACCAGGGTAAAATTCTTTGCTAATATTTATACTAAAGCTAATACTAATGCAAAATGTACAAGTCTACATGCATAGATCTCCCGCTGTGGAAGATAAAAATGTCAAATTAGACTACAGAACATGAAATAACTCCAAATGTGGTCTATTTGCTATACCTCTTTGAGTAGAACAAAAAGTGAGAGAACAAAATGTAGTGCTGGGCTAGGGCTTGTGGGTGAAACAGCAAAGAGAAAAGAAGAGTGAGTGAAGAGGGATCACAAGTATAGAACAGAGCCAGATGTGTGTGTGTGTGAGTGAGAGACTGCGGGGCGGATTAAGGCGACACACTTCCTTTTTTGTTTGTTTGCGTGTGTAAACGCAGTTTTGATGAAATATTAATGGCGCCTTCCAAAATGCCTTGTAAAGGATCCTCTGTCTTTGACTTCTCCATCTGTAGCACCTCAGGTAGGCATTTAGTATGCCGCTCTCTCTGTCAGGAGGGAACCAGCAACCCTCCATGTGTCGAGCTGTCAGCGCAAATCCACCGCCACCCAGCCCCCTTCCCCCACCCCTGTGACACACCTTTAGTCCCGCAGTCTGGGTGCCTGCCGCCCCACCCAGCCATCCACCTACCTAATCGCCAGCAAACACTCCCTCCTGCAATGAAACTTTTCACAACACATCTCTTGTTGTACTTTTATGATGACAAACACGCGTCAAATAAAAGATAGAACAGAAGAGGTGTGTGGATGATTGATACGTTTTGACGTTTACTTTATATTTCCTGATTGTAAATCATCTTTTCCACTCGCCGGATAAACTAAGACGTGCTTTCTTCTGGGATCGGGGTTGACGAGGAGCCCGATGATATTGATTGCACTTCAGAGAGTCGCTTGATTGGCAGCTGCCGAGGATCTGAGGATCTTATCCCACCCACAGCACCCACCCGAGAGCCCCTACAGAGGAATCAGATACACCGACAGTCCCTCATCTCCCTCCGCTCCTGCTAATGCTGCCTGACTGAGGAAGAGTAAATGATAGCGCCTGTCGACGAAGATGAGTCTTGCTTGTGGTTTGGCGACGAAGGCCTCGCGTCGGGGTGGAAGCGAAGACTCTGATTGGCTCTCTGAGTCTCATGATGATGGCGGATGCTTATAGAGCGGGCTTTCAATCAGTCACTGTGGTGTAATTACAAAGGTGAAGCGTCCCACAGTGTCATCATGAGTGGTCAGCCAGACACCCACAAGGCTTCCTGTCACAAGGAATGGCTAATTATAGTTCTTACAATACATGTTGGGAGGGTGCATGGGCATGCCGTGCTTCATAATGGGCTTCATTTATTACATAGAGATGCACATTTCAATCTTGTGACTTGAGGCTGAGGGGCAGGAGGCAAAGCATGTTACAGATAATGCTTTTAGTTATCTTTCTACATGTGGGCATGAACTCTTGCATTTTTATGTGTTTTCAAGAAAAGGTGGTAGAGGTATATTTCCCTGCCCCCAAGCCTCATACAAAGACAGTATAAAAAAATATATATATACAAAGAGAGGGAAAAAATGATGGCGACTGTTGCCTGAGGAGGTATGGTTGTCATAAAAAAAGCTGGGTTGGGATTTGTTGGTGTCACTCAATAAATCAGTGGGAGTTTAATTACCAGCCTGGTGTGGAGGAGCCGTGACAAGAAAAGTGTGTGTGGTGGTTACGTGTGTGTGTGTGTGTGTGTGTGTGTGTGTGTGTGTGTGTGTGTGTGTGTGTGTGTGTGTGTGTGTGTGTGTGTGTGTGCGTATACCTCTGTGTATGTGTGCAGGTTGAGAGCGGAGACGCCGTGACAGGCACTAGCTCTGTGAGTTAGCATTCCTCCTGGGCCGGACCCCCACCAAAAGCCTGACAGGGCAGAGCTACAAACTCACACAGACACACACACACACACACACACACACATACAGGGCCGTACCATTCTTGGCTGGAGGGGGGTGGGATATAGGTGTCGGAGGTGGAGGGGTCTGCTTACAGAGTTGCAGCTCTCAGTCTCTCACACTAATCCCCCCCCCCCATCCCCTACCTCTGCTGCCCCACACACCACCTCCACCTCCTCCTCCTTTTATGAACTGTGCCGGGCAGGAACTTTGGAGGCTAATCTCTGCCTCATAGTCCAGCGCACACCGACTCTGACCCTCAGCCCCATAATCCTGTAACCAGAGAAAAGAGCAAGAGACACTGGGAGAGAGAGGGAAAACAAAATGGATAGAGAGAGAGAGAGAGAGAGAGAGAGAGAGAGAGGCAGCAGGGGGTGAAGTATGAGAGAGGAGAAGCAAACAGAGATGTAATGTAACATAAATACAGAAACAGAGCAAGTGACTCCAAAGTGTTGCCATGCCTTCAGTGGCATTTGAATTCTGCAGCTCTGTGTTGCTATAGATAATATTAATGCATGGCTTCCAATGAAATTATTAATAATTTCATTGTTATTTCAGTGTATAAACATCCTGTCAGTGTGGGAAAACTGACATTTTGCTTTGGCAATATTGTACACCAATAAAGGCTCGAACAAGAGGGCGCACCCATTCAGAAAAAAAATAGAGAAAGAAAAAATCTGCAGGCTAAAGTAGCAGGTAGAATAAAAGGGCGGCGGAGAAGCAAACACAGGTTTGACAGAGGTAGGAGAGGTGACGATAGGCAATAGGTAATGTTTTTCTTCTCCAATTCCCTTTTGAGGTAACATCCAACAATTTGAAGGTTCAATGGGCAAGATTACAGTTCTGCTAGAGATGAGTTAAAAATACAGGGTGAGTTGTAACACCGTCTGCGGGCGGGAGTGAATGACACGCACACATCAGTGGCGTGCCGCACGCTCACTGTTATTGGCTGTTTTCAACTGTAGCACGGATGAAAAGAGTCAGCATTACAGCTGTCAATTCAGATGGAGATCAGGTGGTGGGGATGAATGAGGGAGACAGCAGATAGTGGCTCTGGGTTTGTCTGCACACGCGCACACAGCAGACATTAACGTGTGCATGAATGCGCACATGCAAAGGCATTTTGCAGATGCTAACCGTTAAAAAAAATAAAATTTCAAATCCTCCTTTTCAGCCAAAGGATTCTGCTGTCACTCAGCGATGTTGTCTGAAAACAATGACAGCTGCAGGAGTGTCTCATCACTCATAACTTAAAGTATACTGATTTTGTTCAGTTTTCAGAGAGCTATAAAACCTGCCAATATTTCACACAATGCTTTTCATGTTTCGCAATTGATATGATTCAAACTGACAAAAAGAGAAATTTCCCAAAGAGAGTAATTCATTTCCTGGCACCTCAGTTTTGCGAGCGTTGTAGGGCAAGTGAAACAATGAGCGTATAAAACAACTCCACTGTACTGTCGATTTCAATGCTAACAGACAGATGCCAATCTAGCTCTCTTTCTCTCCCCCCCTCCTCCTGCTAGACATGTGTGCTAGTTGGCTGAGAGACATTAGCATTTGTTTTACCCCCCATCCCATGTGCTAGAGCCTCAGGCACAACAGTCAAAGAGACACCACCACCTCCCAATATCTCATCTCATCTCTCAGTATGTGCGAGTGTGAATGCGAGACAGAGTGTGCTCTCACTCGCAGACATAAAACACACACAGTGTGGCTATTGATATGTGCTGAAAGAGTTGAACCGCGTGCTCTGTGTGATTTTATTAGATATCAGTGATTTTTGCAATTTGCATGAGAAAATTCATAAAGACTCGTTTTGCATTCTGCTTCGCTTTGGCAGTACCGTTCTAATGGATCGCCATGCCAATAGGGACCTCAATTGTGAGTGTGTTAGAGCCAGTGCATGTCCACACTGTGGTGTGCATGTGCTAGTGCGCCCCCTAGCTCTCAGCTGAGGCCCCATCCCCTTTTTTTTTTCCTCCTCCTCCTCCTCCTCCTGCTGTTCCTCTCTTGCCCTACATATCAGTCCCGGAGAGAATAGACCCGTCTAACACCCGGCTTCACAGAGACGCTGTTTTGTCATGTTTTATATCATTCTACTAATGGCAAGAAAAGCAGGTCCTCTGACTAAAGACTGCAGTATCCCTAAAGATCTCTGGTAACAAATGCTCTGCAAAAAAAAACAAAAAACAAAAAACGTGACGACTTGCCTTAACCGAGCTCTCTGTTCTCACCAGCAAAAAGATCTTGTTTGTAAACAGTCTGAGAATGGCTGCGTTTTTTGATCTGTATTTGTAATAAAGGAGAAAAAAAAACAGACAGAAGAGAGGGAGAAGAGATGGGAGGAAAAGAGAGAGAGAGAGATCCAACAGATGGTAGATTTGGCGAGGCCTCTGCCATGCAGTTTATGTAAAAGCCTGTCTGGAAAGAGCACAGACCCCCGAAGCATCTCTCACATATTGAGGAGTCACAGTCACGGCCTGGCTGCAAAGTGAGACGCCCCTAATGTCCGTCATTACTGAAATACTACTGATTTCCTTCAATAAAATGAGACGTTGTTGTTTTATATAGTAAAAGTATCAGACATTGTTAATTTCTCACGGCCAAAAACTGCTACTGTGACCGTATTGTTGTTTTAAAGAAGTATAGAGTGCTCAATGTGACCATGAAATGTTTACTACTATTTTCCCATGGGGTTTTAATTCAGACCGGACAGTTTTATATGGGATGATGATATTAAAATGTCAGAGAATGGACACATGTATGCATGTACACACACACTCTGTCCCTATCTGTGTGCATTTCTGACCCTGTGGCTGCCAATCAGAGAAAATGTTAAGAGTAGATCTGCAACTGATGATTGCTTGCTTTATTGATTAATCAGGCGATTATTTTTTCTATTAAAATAAAAAAAAAAATAGTGAGAAAATTGCACATTGCAACTTCCCAGAGCACAAGGTGACATCTTGAAATGTCTGCTTTGTTCGACCGACAGTCAAAAAACCCCAAAGATGCTTAGTTTATAATGATATATATGACAAAGAAAAGCAGCATATCTTCTCATTTGAGAGTTTTTGTTCACTAGTTTTGCGTGAAAAATTATTGAAACGATTATTCGGTTAACAAAATAGTTGCAGATAGGACTGTAACTAACAATTATTTTCATTGTCGATTAAGTTGTTTAATCTATAAAATGTCAGCGCAAACGCGCAAGATGACGTCCTCAAATGTCTTTGTTCTGTCCACAATTCAAAGATATTCCGTTTACTCTCATAGAGTAAAGAAACCAGATAATATTCATATTTAAGAAGCTTGAATCAGAGATTTTTTTTAAAATGTTTTTCTTAAAAAATTACTTAAATGTATTAATTGATTATCAAAATAGTTTAATTTAATAGTTGACAACTAATTGATTAATGGACTAATTGTTCCAGCTGTAATTGAAACGCTACATTATTGTTTTCATATTCAAATTCTACTATAAGTTAATAATGTGATGCAGAAAGATGCGCACAAATCAAAGCCCCCAAATGACCCCTTGTCACCATATTATTGTCCTCAATCATTTATCTGAATGTTGGTGTTGGTGTACGCGGCGTTGCCGGCCGGTGACAAAATGTTTTGGTGCAGAGTGGGCGGACACACATCCACCCACACACACACACACACACACACACGCACACACACACACACACACTCAGAGCCCCAAAATGACCTATTTGTGAGCATGTGTGACCTGCGACTGTCGATCAGCGCAAATTTGTGAGGCAATGAAGCATGCAGGAGAGTCCCGTCAGAGCAGAGGCTAGACATCACCCCCATCCCCTCCATCCAGAGGAAGTGTGTGTGGGTGGAGGGGGAGACACAGGGCGGAAAAGGCACCATGAATGTAAAGAGGCAAAGGGTGAAGTGAGGATGGAAGAAGGGCAAGTGAGGAAGAGGAGAACTCACAGCGAGTGAAGCTCGTCTAACGGTGTGATTTAATGTCATCTGCCGGCTCGCTAAAGCCCCCCTCCAACCCCCCTTTCCTCCTCCTCTATCCCTGAAATGTTGAAAAAAGGACTTCTATTCAAGCCGGCATATTTTTATTCCTCCTCTTCTCTCTCATTTCACATGGGCTGCAGATGCCTTAATTGTGCTCGCTCTTCAAGGCAGCCTTTTCGCTTGCTCTTGATAAGTCTTTGATATTCTGTGCTTCACTAATTGTAGTCGCTGCAGTACATCTATCTTTTTTCAATTTCCTGATAATTAGCCTCTAACTCTTTCATCTGTCTTTTCAAGTGCACTAAATCTCCTTCTCTAATGAAAGTTACACTGAACCCAACAAGGTTGACGGCTGGTAAAGGAAGAGAAAAAAAAAAACACTGACGTCTCTCTCCCTCCCTTCCTCTCTTCCTCCCTCTCTCTCGCCGTAGGCAGGCCCTGTCCTTGCGTCTCCAACGTGAAAATATTCAACCAAAAGAACACAGGAGCCGTTTAATAAGAACATGCTTCAAAATGACTCGGGTTTAATGGATGGGAGATGTGAGGTGAGCGGAGGAACTAACCTGGAGCGATCTGCTAAAAAGATCAAAAAACCTCCGAAATCACTCAAAGCCACTGCTGCACTCCCAGAAGACCGCGGTCCTATCGAGAAGCTCCGAGTAATGAGCAAGATTGAAATATTGCTGGGAGAGAGGGAGAGGGTGGGGGGGGGGAGCTATGTGCTATGTTATGTATATGATAACATATTAGCACAACATCATTCGAGTGTGACAGCCCGAGTTTGAAGCTCAACTTCTGCTTTGGCGAGACTTGATTCTTCCTGCATATTCAAAAACAGCAGGAAGATAAAAAGCCAGAGAGGTAGACTGCGATAAAGGCTTTTTTTTGAAGTACAAGGAGTGTTGCTCTAATAGTTTTATGTCTTTTGATTCAGTGTTTCCATGGTGGGGAAATGTGTTATTGAGAGCATTACTAAAAGAAATGCAAACACAGGCGGCGTGAGAGGAGAGCAGAGAGGAGAGGAGAAAAAAAAAAAAAACAGGCATCAAAATTGATTTTTCAATCATGCTTGCTGTTTCAAGAGGGCGTCACATGTTCTAATGACCTCATCCCTCTTGTAGTGATGTGAGTTATTTCACACCGGGCCATTTTAAACTAAGAGGACTAAGGTGGGTGGGTGTGTGTGGGTGTGTGAGGGTGGGGGTGGGGGGGGGGGGGGGGGGGGGGGGTTAGTGCTGCCGCTAAGTAGGGCTCAAAGCGGTGAGGGGCAGTAAAGAGGAGAGGTGGGGTGGGCTAAGGGAATGGTTAACAGGGTCATTTAGATTGGATGGGAGATCGATACTGAGAGGTAGAGAGGAGGTGCATCTCTGTCACTGTGATGTGTGGCTGCTGTGTGATTGTTCTGCAGATTACGTACAAGGGAGGGGAAAAAGAAAGGGGAAGTGCTGTCTCTCTCTTTCTGTGTGTGTGTGTGTGTGTGTGTGTGTGTGTGCGTTGTGAACAATCATGTCACCGTCCTCCAGTGATTTAAAACACATTTCATGTTTTTTTTTTGGTTTGATATTCTATCCCCGCGGAGGAGGAAATGAAATGCAATGTGCAGTGAATGTTTAAAGCTTATCGGTTTTTCTTTAAAGATTATCTCTTTATTTTTTTTTAGGGGTGGGGAGCAAAGTCAGTGACACTGAGATGATTACAAGTGACCAATCTATTCATTTATCTAAAGGAGATGTGACGATAAGACGCAAATTAAATATTGCTTTTTTTTTTTTAAATCTATAAATCATTAGACGTGATGAGTCTCGCGACTGGGAGGTCTCAGGTTCAA
Source organism: Sebastes fasciatus (assembly GCF_043250625.1). Classification (NCBI taxonomy): domain Eukaryota; kingdom Metazoa; phylum Chordata; class Actinopteri; order Perciformes; family Sebastidae; genus Sebastes; species Sebastes fasciatus. The sequence goes on along the minus strand of NC_133806.1, from coordinate 32,256,716 downwards.
AGCCAGAATTAGACAAATTAGTGGTGTTCTCCTTCTCCGCTGCAACCTCTGCAGAGGTGCCCTTGAGCAAATCTTTGAACCAGCGAAGCTCTAATAGAAAAAGTGCGTGACCAAATAATCTCAACTCAAATAAAAAAAAAGCTTGTAAGGGGACCTTGGAATTTGAGAACTGGCTGTACTGGCCAATATGGGAACGTTTCATGTGTGGATATGTAAGAACATGTAAGGCAGGTAGTTAAGTATTATGTTTAGGGATCAAGGGGTCATTTGATTACTGTGCCGTGCCTACATGATGATTTTGTGTTCAGATGTTTGGTATCATGTACTCTCTCATGTGTCTATTTGTGCGTGTATGTGTGTCTTCTCGTGTGCTCCAGCGCTGCCTGCAGCATTTCCTGCAGCGCGTTGCGGCCTCCCAGCAAACATGCAACGCCTGGAGATAAATCTGTTCACACAACATCAGTAGAGGGAGAAAAAAAAACACGAGGATCATAGCAGAAAGCTGATTTCTTCATATGTGTAAATTCTCACATTTAGCCTGTTACTGAAAAAACATTGGTGCAAATTCAGCCACGATACAGTGCATGTATTTTGATTGATATCATCACTATACCTGCAAAGAGTTGTACTGATTATCAATCTTAAAATAGCTGTAAATCATTTCCTACTTGTTGAAATAACACATGATAAATGTCACTTTAAAGGAGCTCTAGCTATATGATATCCAGAGCATTAATATAGCAACAACTATTTGCTATGTAAAGATATAGTGGAGTAATGTCTACCTGAGCAGAGAATGAAGTCGCTCTCTCTCTGATTGTGTTGTAATCGGAGCTTCTCTGTGCTTTGTCGACATAGCTGGGCCGGCCGCGCGTGCTTTTAGTGCATGTTCGTGCATGTGAGCGTGTCCCACTGGCTAGCTCACGGCCGCCGCTCTGTATACTTACAGCTGAGAACGCCGCCCCCCTCAGGTAAACACTCTTAGCTCTGTCAACAGTGTTGCTGTAGTTAGCACTGTTAGCACCGTTAGCTGCTAACAGCCTGCTACAAGCCACCGTCTCAGCCGTCGCCATGTTGAGAGCCATGCGGAGGCAATAGAAATGCTCCCAATCTCGCATTTAGCCCCTGTAATACCCACTTCTAAAGTACCTTTTTCCTCCATTCATAATGTGCTTGAATCCTTTATTCTGTTGGCAATGAATTACTGTTTGACTATATCCAGCAACAGTCATTGATTAGCATTCAGAAAGAAGATCAGGTTAGCACTTAGCAGCCTTCTAAAAATAGAGCACCATAGACATAATGTACAGTCTTAGTCCAACTTCAGCGCTCTAAAGGCTAGTTTTAAGAATTGAAAACTATAAGAAAACAAAACAAAAGTCAAATCATGTGATACCTCACTGATCCCTATAGGCACGCTGTGTGTTCCTCTGGCTCTACAGAGGTCAGAGGTCAGGGTCAGCAGCAGAGCAGCTTGTAGGGACTCAGTGTGTTGATCAAAGAGCCGTCTGCAGGCAGGATGCTTGCTGACACAGCTGCTTAGATCCAGTTTGAAGGACGTTCTCTGTAAACACACGGAAAGAAGAAAAACACCACTTACTTACTGACGCTAATATTTCTGTATTTGTTCTGCTTCTACTGTGTTATTATCAACCCATTTTCTCAGATATTCCAAGACTTTTCTATGCTTGTGGAGGTTAAAAAAAACAGCTAATACATAGTTGTCATTCCCATATCTAAACAGCAAGATGGAGAAATAGATATGTGCGGTACCGTGGAGCATTTAAGTTGTTTCCTAAGTGCAGCGCCTACATTTCTTTGCATAACCAGCTTCATTTATTCAGTTGCTCCTCAGGTCGCAAAGCAGAATCTAGATTGACTATGTACCGACAGTGGGCACACAGCATGGAAACTTTTGAAATTTGTTTTACTGGATGTGATCATAGAGTATCTTCTCCAACAACTGCCGTGTGGCTAAAGGCTTAATCTCTTGGTAGGCCTTGTTATTTTCTCTCAGCCCCCCCCATATCTCTATTAAAGTGGCTCGGCTCTTAAATCAAAATAGAAGGAGGCGGAGGAGTGGGGGTAACAGGAAACACAGCTCTCATCTCTTACACTCGTTTCGAGCGCTGGGATGTGACATATTTCGCTTTTTTTTCCCCCCGTCATTGTCCTTCTGCCTGTGCTGGGATGTGGGAGGCGGATCAGATATCACTGCCTTGGGTGTTCGCCAGTGCCGCTCGTTCATCACGCTGCCCTCCCTCCCTCCGGGGCTTCTGGGAAACGGGTGGACGGAGGGATGTACGGCCAGGGACGACAGGTGTTCATCTTCCAAAAAACACAGCACTCAGGTGCTCATATCTCCAGCCCTGTCACGATCTAGCCTTCTGTAATTCGATACAGGTTCCTGCAGCTCATTAGCGAATCTGGATCAGAATTCTCTGCTCTCGTTCCCTCTGTTATTTTACAATGAAAGTGTGTTACCACAGCAGGGATAAGTTCTGGCATTAGTTGACCGTTTATTTTAATCGTATCGCACAGTGTTTGTGGCTTGGAAGTCCGGCATGTTAGTCAGTACACAAACCCAACCCTGTCTGCTGTTATAATGAGGCTTTTTGGGGACTAAACTTTGAGGGACTCTGCAGGGATTCTGGCAAAGTTTCTACATCTGATATCATTTGCAGCTGAAACTTTGTGACCTGCTCATATCGATACCAAGATCTAGTATTATTAGCCAAACCGTTCTCACTCCTAACACGTCATATACTGAAGCTCTGTCAGTGACCCTCGGCGTCTGATACGAAACACCGGGGCACCCTTCAGCATCTGTATGTGACCCAATGTAAACACAGGACAAATGGGTCAAACGAACACAGGACTTTCACCCAGGAGACCACTGTTTGTGTCCTGTGTGAAATCAAGTTAATGTTGACTTATTTAACCTTGCTTTTGTTACGTAACACTCGTACTTAACTAGTGCCAGTTACCTAACAAGCATAGTTATTTTACAGAAAAACAACCACGATATTTTCCTCAGCCTAAGCCTTTTGTTGCATAAATAAACCTAAAAACTAAGTAAACCTACGTTGTAAGTTTATTTTGAAAAGAGACTGGCTGTAATCAAACAAGTGGAAACTGACACACCAACCCTGAGTCCAAAGCTGTCGCTAGAGGGGTACCTAGAAACCTAGAGAGGACTCTGGATTTTATTTCAAGACCGGTCAAGACCACAATTTTAGTGATATCACTAAATTGCCTGTGCTTTGTCTGATTTATTTGTTAACATCATTACTGTGATTGCTCATAGAAAACAAAGGGAAATTCCCACACATAAAATTCACCTCTACAATGCTTTATGATTATGTTATCAAGACATTTCTCATGGTTATACACACACACATACTGTATATACAGTATATATATGGCAATAAAAGAGGTGAATGAAGAAGCATCTTTATTGGTTTTCTGTGGGTGTTTTTATGGGAATGTGGATCTTTCAGATCAAATTGAGGAGTGTTATGGTTTGCATGTTCCACAGTTTATCGTAGGTGTGCCATGCAGTGTGAGACTCGCGCTGGTTTGGTCTTGGTCTCAACCCCTCTAAGTCTTGGTCTTGTCTCAGACTCGATACGCTTTGGTCTTGGTCATGACTTGGTCTTGGCTTTGGTGGCCTTGACCACAACTAATTTCCGTCACAACTTCCTCCATGCAACTTTCAAGATGCATGGAGAAAGGAATAAAACAACCCTTCATGGTTGTTCTGCATTGTAAGGGTCGAACAATAACGTTGTTCTGCATACTTCAAGTGTTGCTGGAGCTCTTCAAATTATTATCAATTTAAAGGGAAGGCTGGTCCTTAATGATTGGCATGTTTCAAAAGTGGCCTACATGTGCCCTTTTTTTCACTCACTGTTACAACAAGATGAAAAATGTACTAAATTATTTGAATTCCCAAGATATCAAGGCAGCTGTCTTTCACTCTAATGAGAGGAATAAATGATAAAAGAGAAACAAACATGATAAATCAGTCAGTTGCTCGTGACAGCTGTGATTGACAAATTTCAACGGAGATCTGTGAGGGGAAATCAGGAAGTCTGCGTCTGATGATCACAGCCGATGAGGTAACACGACGAAATGTCTGCACACTTCTTTAGAACATCTTTGAGCAACATGATGAACCCGTCTCATGTTCCGACACGAGGTCAAACTGTGTTAAACACGCAGAATTGACAGCAGCAGAACAACCTCGCGTCTCTGCGTCACTCATTTCTACAACTTATTTTTAAACGCAGAGAGATCACATCAGTGAGGCGTCACGTAATTCCCCTGTAATTAATCTATGGTCCAAGTGGTTCCTTAAAAAGTGTGCTGTGAAAAGTACAGTGTGAAGTGTTGTGATGGCTGTCACCGTGCGGCAGGCGTACCCGTCAGCTCAAAGTGATGTGAACGCTGAGCGGCTGCTGGGAAAAGTGAAAGAAAGAAGTGAAACGGAGTCGTGTGTGACGGATCATTTTGTTATTCATTTCTGTGCGAACTTTTTTCTCAGTCTTTTTTCGTTAAAAACCTAAAAACAACGTAGGTGTCAAACTGGACTTTTAAGGACAAATAGCTGCATTTACTGTATGCCATTCTTGCCCCCCTCCTCCCCCGCAGTTTTATTTGAGCTAATTTAATTTCTTTCTCAAGGGTGGGAAAACTAGCTGCCTCTTCAAACTTTCAGAGTATGTAATTTGGTGTAAAACAGTAGCACTTTAGGCGTTCTCCACCAGTGAAATTAAATGGGACCCTGCGGGGTTGTGTTGTAGGGTATTAAGTAATGTTTATTGATGTTTATTCTCCGAGGGAGCTGCGTGGAAAAAAATCACTCTTCAGCTTTGATTAATTTCCCCCCTTGCTCCACGTAAACGATGGAGCTGAAGCAAAATCGCTCTTTAGCCATGACTAAGAGAGACTACAAGTGGAGCATCTCTCTTTAAAAAACCCTCATGCTGTTTTATGTAAAAAATGGACTGTGACCGTGAGGACTTTTTTTTTTTTTGAAAAATGATTGCTGGAAGCCTGCAGCACGATTCATCACCTATGAATTTGAACAGCTGGTATGTCTTCTTTTTACTCCTCGTGGATGGAGATCACATTTACCAAGACCGTGGCCTCAGTCGGAGCGAATTCACTCTTGTTTTTGTCGTTAAAACGGAGGGCAGAGATCAAACATAATCATCTAAATTTGGCAACTTTTGGTTACACATTATACTAGATTCAAGTATCTAGATAATTCGATCTAAATGCAAGTTAATGCACAACATTTGTTTATCTTCTCTACCTTTATTCACTCCCTCCAGCTCTGAGAAATATGAAGAAGTAGAGCTTCTGTTTGTTTCCTCTTTGAATCACCTTTATTTCTAAGTGTTCCTGTGTGTTTCCGCTCGGCTGGCCGCTAGACTGACACCTCTCCCCAGATCCGAGCATGTTCAGTCGCCGTCCTGCTTGCCCCCTGTGCCAGCCTGTCATCCAGCCTAACCCATCACTCTCACACTGCACAACAAGTCCCCACCTGTCACACACACACACACACACACACAGAAAGTAACTTCTCCTCTTCACTCAATAATAAAATAAAAATGAAAGGCATAAAGAAAACAATGACAGTGTTGCTATCCTTCTTTTCCTGCTCTTTAAATCTAATATGTGTTCTGATAAACCTTTTGAACCTGCTCACAATATAAAGGGGATGCACAGACACAAGTTGAGGGCCACTTGTGAGACAAATATACTGTAATCTTGCTGCCTTTCATATACCTACCACTCTATACTGCTCCTCGTTTGCTATTTGCGGTAAAAGGTCCTATTTGATGTGAGCTATAAGCGATGAGAGGCAGTGCTTTACGGTGAATTTAGAGCAGCTAAGAGGCGCTGTTAGGCTTGATGCGAAGCCTCTGAGCTGTTCTAAAATCACTGTCAAGCACCGCACTGAGTGGCTTATTGCTTTTATGAAATGACATTATTCTAATGTTATTCTTCAGTGGTCCATGAGAGGGTTAGCCTGATTCATTAGTATGACTTTATTGGACTCTTATTAAAAATCAGATATGTACCTCTTCAGCGGTGTGCACCTCCAATGTGACCGATGTAATGCAGATTGATGATATATTTATTGTAGCTCAATTATTTTTTTTATTTTCAGTTTTATTATTTTCTTTTATCTGAATGCTTTGCTGGATTTCCAGCATAATCATTTAAGCATTACAAATTATCAACTCTATATCACGTAAAACCTGTAACAATACTTAAAATAGGTAAAACATATACAGGTTTTGATAAATGGTTTTCAGAGTGCCTTATAAATCAAGAGTGGAATGATTTTACAATCACAACTGAGGACTGTGATGTGTCAAATGTCAACCATTTCTATTAACATTTTATTAGGATTAGTTTTAGTTATCATACTTGTTAACATTGTACGTTATGAATTTTCTGTTTTGCTGCCTCCTGATGTATGGAGTTCAGAACTTGCCAAAACAACTCAAAACAACTCCAGTCTTCATACCGGGCTCCGTATAGCGGGTAGTCGGCCTGCGGCTGTTCCTCTCGCTGCTGCCTCAGATCTTTGGTCTTGCATTCGGTACAGGTACATCAACCGACTGAAGCTTTACTGTTTAACTGTTTTGTGGACCCGCCACCGGTCTCCTCCTCTCTGAGGTTGAGCTTGTTCAGAGTGGGAACCTCCAGGCCGATGCCGAACAGGCTCAAGTAGATTCTCCCTATGTGAGGGTCATAAGTAGGGATGTCACGATACCAGAAATCTAGTAGTCGATACCAATACCAGTGAATTTTCCTCTAATAAATACATTTAAAAATCTATTTTGAATTAATAAAAAATAAAATGCAAAATTAAATAAATACATTTAAGTTAATAAATAAATAAATAAAAGAAAAAATTAAATAGAGTTGTTAAGTAGAGGAATTTATACAAATGTCAATAAACAAAGAAGAAAATTAAAACAGAAATCTAAAAATATGTCACATTTTATCAATTAATTAATGCCTACATTTATTTTTAACATTATTTTGGTACATTTAATGGCATGTTAATTTATTTATGGAGTAATGTATTAATTTATTTTTTTCTTTTTTCTTTTGGCAGGTTCTGTCCTCCATACCTGCTGCTCTGCATGATTTGAGCTCCGTCTTGAACATGCAGCTTTTATTGCCATATTGTTCTATATCTGTATTTTTTACCTGACAACTGTCACCTATAACCTGTCAGTGGTTTTTGAACGTCCTTGCCAAGATGAAAATTAGCTGACTGGCACATTTACAGTAATGTTGATTAGTGCGTGTTGTCCTTTTAAGTAAAGAGAACACAGAAAAATGAAACCTCCATGACTCGTGTGTTGTGGCTGCTGAGGTTGTAACCCTGCAGCAGATGCTCCCTCCTAAGTCTTCGACACACCCACACACACACACACACACACACACACACACACACACACACACACACACACTCAAACCGGAAGGCCTCACAATAAGAGACAGCTGTGGTAGTGAGAGGCCAAATCTGTTAATGACCCCCTGTCATATTCATTAGAGAGCCTCATCAGTGTCTGCATGACTGCAGTGATTGTCGGGCCGTTTACCGCCTGTCGCTAACACCTGAAAGACACGTACACCTGCGCTGCTGGTTACAGGTGTTTAAACACCGGGGTGGATTATAGTCCCGCATCCTGTCTTGACTTTCAAACATCAAGATGAGCCTATTTTCTTTTCTCTTCAGTGTCCGGTCTCGCGTTTCAACGTCCAAATGGAAACTCAAAAAATAGCAGGAAGTGGGATTTTTTTCATTCTCATATTTATTTAAGCAATTGCAATATTGATCGTCAACCACATTATCACTATTCAGAAACTTAAAAACATTGTTTTAACACGTTACATCCCAACACTATGTGCAAGTTGGAAGTCAACCACTGCAAAAATATAGTGCTAACAATGAGGGCTGCCTTCTCATAGTCTAGTTCTAAAATTTCTTTAGTTGATTAGTCATTTTTTATGCTTTTTTTCATGCTGAATGACTTATTTCCAAGAAACTTATAAGCACATCTCTGGTAAGCACAAGATTTAAAGTGGAACTTTTGTGTGATTCTTTGTGGAGAAACTCGGATTCACAGATCTGTCGATTAAATTGACCAATCGATTAGTCAACAAAATCGTATGTTAGTGTGAGAGTGTTAGTCGACTAAGAATGTCTTTGATCGAGGAAAGGAAGCTGACCTTAAAGAGCCTGAAAATAAAAATAATAATAATAATATTTTTAGAAGAAAATGAAAGTATAGTGTCCTTTTCTTCTCTTACAGACGTTGTCCTTGCAGAACCTACAGCGGCCTGGTGAGTAACCTCTACTACATCACACAATGAAGCAAACAATGAAATCAGTAGCTGAGTAACTACAGTACCAGTCAGACACCGAACAAACACAATAACCCGCAGCGAGTCAAACTGCAACACATCACACTAAAAAGAGAATTCCAGCTCCAAACTTTATTCATTTTGTACAGGAAGAGAAAAGTGCTAGTTGATGCATTATTTGTAGCAGGAGAGAGTTGCATCAGTCCTCTCGGTTCTGACTGAAGTCAATAAGAGCCATGTTGCCTCATGCTGTCCCTTCCCCCTTACCCTCAGCACACTGCATTGTGGGATATCCTGTTGGTTTTATCTTCCTCTGCTGCTTGTCTGTTGGTTGTCTGAGCGTCAGCCTCGTCCATGTTATGTTCTGCTCTTTCTCTCTCTCTCTCTCTCTCTCTCTGCCCTAAAAGAATGACGGGGCTTTGAAAGGCTCGGCTGTCACGATCCTTCAATAGCAGCCGGCTAATTGCTGACCCTAACAGGCCCAATTAGCTCTTACAAGCTCGGCGCAGGGGCCCATGGGAGCCGTCTGCGCCGACATGGGGACGAGACGTGGCCACCGCCGCGGCGTCTAAAAGCACAAAGAGCAGCCGCGCGGCAGCAGCAGCGTGGCCGCTCTTCTTTCTATCTGCTTCTCTCGGCTTTATTACCCCCGCTGCCTCTCTCTCTCTCTCTCTCTCTCTCTCTCCATCTTTCTCCATCTCTTTCCATCTTTCACCCCTCCTTTAGTCTCCGTCTGCCCAGCCGGGCCCTTTGCCGAGGCCCTCCTCAGAGAGATCTCTTGAAGTGCAGGGAATCAGAGGCAGAAGAGCGCTCTGGGAAAGCTGGCTGAGCGGAAAAAAAAAGGGGCTCCGGCGTGGAAGCGGGTATCACGACAGCAACAAGCGTGTAATCAGCCCCTCTCTTTTTTTAAAGTGGCTTCTCAAAGAAAGCGAGGGCTAATGTGCACAACTTAAGACTGATATTTTCGATAAAGCCCCGCATTTAGTAACTGGCAAATATATCAGGCTGGCTGTTCCCTTTTGAGTGTGAAATGTGATAAAGACATACATCTCTCCACTGATAAGGAAAATGCGGGGAGGAGCTGGAGTGGTTGGCACACAAAAGAGGTCTGTCAAGACATCGGGAGTTTGGTGATTTTACAAGCCATAATTCTTCCGATAAAGAAGAAAAAAAAACTGCGGAGAGGAAGATGATTAACGTGGGCCGGACTGCTCGTCCCTCATCTATTCTGTTATCTTCATTATTTGGAAGGCATTAAAAGAGGCCAGGGATGGCAGCTTGGGGAGAGGGGCTCAGGAGGTGGGGGAAGTTCTATGTGCCGGGATACTAATTACAGTGTCCACTAATAGCGCCTCAAGTAAACCAGGCCAATGCATCTTGCTTGATGAGAACATGCATCAACCAGCTTAATTGAGAGTAAAATGAGGCAGGCGTGCCACAGGACCTATTAATCAACATTGATGAATGAAAGTGTAATTAGATGTGGAAATACAAAAAAAGGAGGGAGAGGAAAAGCAATCGGTTAAGTTAAAGTTAAGGCTACAGTTGTTAACTAACACGTTGCAATATTGTGCGGATTAGGCTTTATCTTTCACAACTTTTTTTTCCCTTCATGGAGAAAATGTATAGGTAAGAGTGCATTTGCTGAGGCATCATTTTGATTACGTAGATATTGTACTTCCCGCGCATTAATAGTGAGTATTGCTGCACCTGCAATACAGTCTGCACCTGCTGCACAACACCAGCCTAATTAGTTTATTCAAACCAGCCCCATCAACTACAGTACTTGATGCATTCATCTCTGCTCTCCTCTAGGCCGCCATGATCACTGCTAATATGCTCCTGTTACACTACCACTCTTACTTCTAACAGGACTGGATAAATAAGCAGGTGTGACACCTGAATTTGCCAGAACTATCCATATAAATCCCGTTCTGTCCGTGGCGTTGGCACTCGAGGCGAACAACCGTCGTCGTTTTTTTTTTGGTAACGTGATCATGTCAACACTTTCCAGGGTTACTTAATGTCATGAGACTTGGGATCTGCGTGTGATGTGGCGTGACATATTCAGCCTTAATCTGCGTTTATTGTTCATCATATTTATCTTGCGCTGCAGCGTTTTCGCTCCCTGACATTGACATTCATTGCCGGTCCTGCGCTGCAGCCCCATGAGCTATGTGAATAAACACAGCAAGCACAACACCCTTGAAACGCCATAATCCCTTTTGTTTTGGTGGAAGGCTCTTTTCGCTGTGTATGCAAGTGGGAAAGCCTCTCTGTCTTTCCACACACACACACACACACACACACACACACACACACACACACACACACACACACACACACACGTGCATACACATAGAGACATACAAACAATCTCGCAGGCACACACACACACACACACACACACACACACACACACACACACAGACAGACACACACATACACACTTTCCTCTCTGCTCACTTTCCCTTTCAAAAGCTCTTATCTATTTATAGACTTTGATATGTAAACCTATGAAATCTTACCTCAGGCGAGACAATCAGGCCTGTTCTTCTTCAATCCGCCGGAATCAAAAGACAGAAAGGGGAACAAAAAAACAGATGAGAAAAGCGAAACACAAAAGAGACACAATGTAAGAAGAAGGAGGCAGAGGCATGGTTATACTATAGGGTTGATAATTACAGCCAAAGACGAGGCAGATTAGGACAACGTTTTTTTGCCAAACGCTTCCTGAAGAGACTGACAGGAAGCGATGTGTTTTATTTTTGAACCAAACGCTCACATTGCCTCCCATCACTTTGCATTAAAAGAGCAGGACGGCGTTGCCCTGCTGGTGGAGGAGGAAAGGAGGCCGGCGATCTGTCATGGGACGGTGCACCCGACATCCGAGACGCGCCGTAATGAAGTGGACATTGGGGGGAAATAAACAGCGGCAGATTTCCCAAATTTGGTGAGCGGCAAGTCTAACGCAGCATAGCAGCGCGGGGCATGAGAGGTCAGCTCCATTTTCTCCTGCGCCCACTGACATCATCTACAGTGGCCTGGCTGAAATTAGCCTAACCCCCGGAATGACATATCTCTCCGCATAAGCCGTGCAGACGCGACGGGCGGCTGAACGTGAAATCCAAATCAACACATTGTTTTTGCGATGTCAGAAGCAGCCAGGGAATGACCATCACTCTCTGGCTCGGGGATATTTGTTGTCAAAACGGTAGCTCTGCAAGCTGTTTGAAATAATCTAATCCAGCGAATCTTGACTCGTTAGGGTCATTATGCAGGCTTGACCTCGTTCTGTAGGGACGGATCTCGGCACAGCGAAGGGGAAGCGCGGGCGGACAGCAGGGCTGTCTGCAGAAACACGTGGAACTTCCTCCGTCAATAAGTGTGACGCGTGTTGGCTTCAGAGACGGGTGGCTGCCTGGTGGAAGTAGCACGACACCCGTTGACTTCAGAGCCCTTTACGCCCCCGGCACCAAACAAGACAACACAAATACAGTCAGTTTAAGCAGGAGAAAAGCACACATTGTAAAGGCTTAAGAGCACTGAACTATTGTTCTGTGGAGAGAGGGGCCCTGCATTATAACACACTGGATGTCTCGTTGACCAATTATAGATAACACCAGGCATTAACATATAGATACTGTATGTAGCGCTCTGTAGTTATTGATCTGCACCTGTGCTCGCATGGCACTGATATTCCATGAATACATTTTGCAATAACGTTGCATATTTACAAGGCCTTCAGATACAAATTTCTAAATAAAGTTATTGTATTTTTAGGAAATTGCAGTGGTATAAATATTTGGTACTTTGAGTATTTCCATTTTATGCTACTTTACTTTTACTCCACTACATTTATTCTTAGCTAGAGTTACTTTTTTCAGATTTATCTTTTACACAAAAAACACATGATCAGTGTATGCATTTCATAAATTTTAACGACCTACTATATAAAGCAGTTAATATTAGCTCCACAACCTGCAACATTAAAGTACTGCCCACATGCAAAAATAACAATCCAGCATTTGACAGGGGCTAGTTTGCAAAAATTAGTACACTTATTTCTAATAATTAAAGTAAATGTTGTTGCTAACACTTCTGTACTTTTACTTGAAATGCAGGACTTTTACTCTCGTATTTTTATAGTGTGATATTGCTATTTTATTGAAGTAAATTAAAACTCCCTCAGCCACTGGAAAGTTGTAAGGAAATACTATATTTGAACTGTATGTACATCATTATTAGCAAATAATAAACCCTCCAGGACTATAGGTAAAGCTTTGATTTTGTCTTTAAATGATAATTAAGCATCCTAAAATTACATTCATATAGTCCAATGATATGGACTATACCTCATAATGCACAAATCCATGCATAACAAAGCATTCTTTTTTTAACTTTTTTCCTTTAACTTCATAATGTTATTTTGATATAAATGAAGTATTATGACGTGCAGCATAAGATGTGACTAAACTTGAATCCTTAAATGAAGATATGAATAAAATCAGATTCAGATGGGCCTCGGTTCTGCTCCGTCTCCGCCCCAGACCGCTGAGAAACTAGATTTTACCATCATCTCCATCACTGTACCCTTACGTGGCCAATGGAAGAGGCAATCCTCTCCGCTGTCTCCTTGTGTCTCAGAAATAATAAATACACTTTTTTTTAATGGCCGACTTTATGTTGCTTTTGCAGCAGAGCTGTCGCTCGGGTAGTAACACTAAAGATGCAATCACAGCGGTCGGCGGGTGGAAGATGGACGAGTGAGCGGGACAGGTGGACAGGTGAGATAAGGAGGTTTTGTGAGAGGCAGTCAGGCCTGGATTTGTGTGGCTGTCCGCTGCCGGACGCTTAATAGCTGATGGCAAGCTGCGATTGTGATGAACATTTTAAATCTCCGGTCCAGTTTACCTTGACCTTTTTCCTTCTTCTCTTCTGTTGTACCACATTTCGCCGGTACCTCATCTGTTGTGGAATATTAGTGTCTTTGTTTCACTGTGCGCGTCGCTTGGATCTTAACTGTGGGATTTATGTAATAGCGGGGCTATTTTTACAGGAATAAAAGTATGACATATTTCACAGTCGGTCTGTCTGGCCTGGTCCTATTACATGAATTCTTGCCACGCTGGAGAGTCTTAGCTGCAGGTTTGGTCTATCCACATAAGAAAAGAAACATTTCCTCACCACCCTCTATCGGTATCCACCCATGCAGATACTTTCGGTTTGATTTGTGAGGCGTTTTGAGATATCCGTCTCTTAAATCTCTGCCGCAGCCCCCAAAACAAGTGATACAATACAAAAGCATTGAAACATTACATGTAAAAACTACAACAGCTAAATCTCTTACTGGAAGCCTGTTACTCCATCGTTATTACACTGGATCAGTGGTTTCCAACTTTGTTGGCTTTAAAACGAAGCTTTGTTGCCACCCTTCGTCATAGATTATATTGTGTGTGTGTGGTGGCCATTTCGACCGAAGATTCAAATTGTTTTTGAATGCTTTTACCAGCCTGAAGACGTAAAAACAGTAGAAAATAAATCTGAAATAAATAATTCTGTATTTTGTCCTATCCTGTAATTATTGTGCAACCACTCAGATTTAACATTGCGACCTGTTGGGAAACACTGATCTGGATAATCCACAGAATATGCCGTCAACAGTTTACATAAGGACGATTTCTGCAGAAGAAACCGGGTGCCAGTGACTTAGCTATAAGAAGTTAGCTTAGCTCCTGTCAATCAAACTAATTAATCAATTCATGTCCAGCACATGAAAGCTTTTACATGATAAATGCCTGCTGTCACTTTCCTTGGAAACATTCCCCAGTGCACAGGGGGGGTCTTCTGTTTTACATTTATGGCAGTATATCAACAGCGGTTTGTAAAAGAGGAAGACAGACCAGAAACAGTCAGAAGAAGAAGAAGAAGAAGAGCCACAGCAGCTGTGGCTGATCAGATAATGAAAAGAGCTACAAAAACACAAACTTTATCCCCAGAAAGAAGACATCACAGCGTTGGACACGGGCCACACTGTTTGAAGCGTATCGTAATATATCTTTATAGGCCTAAATAAGCAAAAACAATACACACCGGTAAGATGTTCAGCCTAATGTAAAACAACTGCTACAAGTGGTGCAAGTAAGTGTATTAAAGTCAATCTAAAATGCATAACAGTTCCGTACATCTCCACTCCACGCTCTCTGTTTAGCCTCCCTGAGAGTGATCGATGCTCTCTGGCCCGCTCTGTGATGAGAGAGTCCTCCTTTTGTTTTCTATCGCTGGCGGATTTGAGCGAAGTTTGATGGATGTGGGTGGACTTGTCACACGTGGGTGTTATCTCTTTGTTGTGTGAAATGGAGACAAAAGAAGAGGAGTGGATGAGAAGACTGTGATTTTTATCTCTGAAGTGCAAAAAATGTTTCTCGGCGCAACACGGGGAGGGAGTGGGAGAGAGAGATTAGAGCTGTTGAGGAACAAAAATAGATTGATCAGATAGCACGATAAGAATAACGGAGGGCTTTGTTTGTTAATTCTCATTGTGTTTTTTTTATTTTCTGTGTTGTGTTTAACATTTCCCTGATCCTCCCCTTTTGTTTTACCTCAGCATCCTGTTATTTCATGAGCGGTAAATATGGAAACGTCTGTATTTACACCTTGTAGTAATTAGTCTCCTTGCCTCCATAGATTAAAAAATAACCTAATTAGGAATATTATTGTTTTGCTTGGCTCCACACCTGTGCTGCAGTCTCAATGTGAGTGGTTACTGTGTATATGTGTGTGTCCTGGCCTCCAGGGTGGCGGTCCGCCTCCTGGCTCCAGGGCCTCCGTGACTCACTAAGGGGAGTCAGACGTGGCCTCCCAGGCTGTCGGGGCCGGGCAGGGAACACACCCCAGATTTACCTGCATTTAATCCCCAAAGAGAGGTCAGGCCTCTGTTCCTGCAAAATCTCCTCCCTCGTGTGGTACAAAACACCTGCGATACATTTACTTCTGAGAACCAGTGTTCTTAAAGAGGCCCCGCGGGAGCCCAAAAACATGTGTGTGTGAGGGGGGGGAACTGTTTGTTTGTGTTTGTGTATATTTATAATAAAAAAGGGCCGAGCCACATGTGCGTGCGCATGCAGATTGCGCGAAGACGTTCATTTCAAAGGGAACGAAAGCAAGACTTGACATATCGCAGCAGACAGTTCAAATTACTTTTATGACTTTACTCTATCATCCTGAATTTGCCAGCGCAGTCTTCGCTTTTCCTCTAAGCATGTAACCTTTTACTCAAATCTGACAGATGTGGAAGTAATGATGCCTTCTACAAGCGGGGCCTCGTCGTATTACAGGCCCGCGTCTCCGAAGACGCCAACGCTACCTGAGGGCTCTGATAGAGATGATTTCAATTCTTCTCAGCCGTTTAATGATGGATGAACCTGCAGCTGCAGGAACATTTGACAAGCCGCTGTCAGCTTTGACAAGCGGGACTGAGTGAATGAAGGAAGGATGGTAGGAAGGAGCAGATACACACACAGACGAGGAAGGCGTGCAGACAGACCGCAGATGATGGCAGATGGAGTGAAAGGGGGGATTGTAAAAAAAAAAAAAAAAAAAATCGCCGTTCAATCTGTAGCATTGACAATATGGTGTCAGCCCCCTCGCTGGGGAGACGTGACAGGCTGGCAGGTGGGCTGCTGCTGTCTGTGTCACTGACTGGGAGATCAGGGCCGACATGCAGAGAATCCCACAAACCCAGACTCCAGGTTGTGAAGCTTATGATTGCAGCCGAGGCCGCGGTGACACGTGAACCCACGGTGGCACACACGCTCGTGCACGCACAAGCACTCGGCGAGTGTAAAGTTACATCGCCTATCGCTAATTACTGCCACAGAGCCAGCATTCGGAGCCGGGGCTCCAAATTACACGGCTCAACCACAACAAGGGCGATGTGCCCAGCAGTCATTTGTCAGACTAATTATTTGTCTTAGGCTTGTAATTGCAGTGAGAACAGGTACTCAGGTAATTGTGTGGTAAGCTGCAATGTTAAGTGATGCTTTCCCTCCATTTTCAGGCGAGATGAAAGGAGCAAAGACCGCGGCGCTGAAATACGCGGTTCAATCCGGCCTCCCAGTCAGACGTTGAGTCTAAAAATATATATATGTCTCAGCTTTTTGAGAGGATAAGAAGAGCACCTTGATGTTAGGATCATCAGCACGGGTAATGGAGCTTTCCATTAGACTGGCTACTTCCTGAATACATGTAAATAATCAAGTCCCTGGTGTACGCTGCATAATAAGTTCATTAATCACAATCCACGGTCTGTGAAGGTAAAATACTACAGACGCACAAAGGAGAATAGTTAAAAATCTCATATCTGTGAGCAATAGTTGTGGTAATTCAAAGGAGCACATCTCCACTTTGTGCAGCATTATGCGGCTGCATACAAATATAAACACACAGGCCACTGTCACTCGCGATGATGTTTGGCTCACTAGCACTGTCACCTATCATCATAATTACGACCGCGCTCTCTGTTATTCTTATTTTTAAATGTGTATCCCATGATTCCTCACAGGGGTTTTGCGCAGGGCCGACTGGACACGATGTCAGTTTGAATATTATAATGAGCAAAAAATAAATAACTCATTGAGAAGTATAAACAGAGGAATTATTTTTTTGTATTCGCCTTGAATCCAACAGCGGTTCCCCTCCCGCTGTCTGCGTGTCTGATCTGGACAGTGGTCACTGGACTCCTCCGTGTCTCCTCCTGACGAGCAAATCAGTCTCACCACGCGATCGTCTCCGGCCATCTTGTAATGCTGCTCCTGTGCGCACAGTATGGCCCAGGGGCCTCCTCGTTCTTTCGTGTCAGGGAACACGCGAGCTCTTGAGAGAGGATCCATAACTATCAGCGACAGCCGGGGCCGAGCGTCGGCTGGCCTCGTGCAGAAAAAGGCCACTTCTACATGAAAAGGTAGAGACATAACAGAGTCCTCTACCTCCCCTTACCTTGCTTTAATGTGGCGCGTGGCCCGGTCACGTCTCTCTCATGTGTGCCGGGGCAAGAAACGTCGACTCTATCATTAATATCAACAGGCAGTCCCTTCTGATAAACAAAATGTTCTCTCTCATGAACAGAATGTGTTTGGGTGTCCGTCAGCATTCAGACACCACCTTTAGCTTCCACTCCAGGATTAAGTGTTTTGCAGCTCACCGTCTGTGTAATGTGCATGATCAGTGTGTCTTGTGGAGGATGAGAATAAGGAGTAGGCGTGTGTTTTTTTTTCTCTCTTTCTTTCTCCTTTTCTCTCTCTCTCCTTCTCTCTTTCTTTCTCTCCTCACGGAGGAGACACCACGGTGCCATCTGCTTTGCATTTGTTTAACAAAGATTTATTGTGCAGCAAGACACTAATCCAAAACATACACACACACACGCACACACACACATCTCGCCTTCTTCTCGTCACAGGCCGCGAAGAAAAAAAAAAGTGAGGGATGTGGGATTGGAAACGCTTGGCGCTCTCTTTGTCAACTCTCACTCTGACGAGAGGAGAGAGAGCCGGCTGGCACACAGAGGTAGGAATGCCAATTATGGCCTCCTCTGCCTCCATGTGGCACACACCAACACGCCGATTTGGAGCTACAATTATAAACTTGTCATACACGTGTTTATGGTGAGGTGGAGGCATAAAAGTGCACGACTTTGAGCAAAAAAATATATATAAAAGATGGGAGAAATTGCTCATCTGTAGCTCCGCAATGACAGGATCCATTTTGTAAGTGTGGCGCAGAAGGTGTTACGCACTTCAGCATCAAACGTGTTTGAGTAGGCAAGGATTATCTTCTTCTCGTGAAGGGAAAACAGGTCAAAGTGGCTCTCGAGAACAGCTCGTGTCGTGTCAGCTCGGGAGGCAGGGCGATGTAGCTCGGCCTGTTCCTCCTCTCCGTCCTGTCCAGGTGAACCCTCGTATCCGCTGACTCCTCCTGCCCTCTTTGTCACCCGCATGCCAGGTAGAGAGGCAGGGTCCTCGGGGGGGCAGGGGCTGTGCGCCGCTTCGACTGGAAAAGGCCACCGCGGAGGGTTGGTAGGGCCCCTCAGAGACGACAGAGAGGTTAGAGGGCCCCTAGGATGCGGCGGCGTAGAGCCTGTCGAGCCGCTTCCGAAACACTCGTCTGCATGTTACCCCACTCCCAGAAAGGGCCGGGGGTCCCCATCTGCCAACTGGTACTACCAGGGTGTTCATCATTTAGGGGCTAAACACCGAGAGGCACGACTACACACACACACACACACACACACACACACACACACACACACACACAACACAGGCACATACGAGCATGTGTTCCTATGTATATGCACTTGTACAACCAAACAAACACACCCACTGACAAAGTGCACACACTCACACATGCTCAGTCAGGATGTATCCCAGAACCCCTATCCATTGCCAGTGTTCAGTGCGGAGCCCTCCAACCTCGGGGTGAAGCCCCTGCCAGTTCACCTGCCAGGGCTGGACAAGCAGAGCACTTAGCGCCCCAGAAAGGCCACCCTCAACCCCCACCCGTCCACACCCACACTGTGTTACTCGGGGTCAAGGAGGCTTCACCCGCGCTCCCGTTCCCTCTCCGCCAAGCATCGCCCGGTGTCACCCGTGCACACGGCTCGACAACCCACGTTCTCCAAGCCACTCACGCTCTAACTGCTACATTTGTAAGAGATTACTTCCTGCAGCTTCTCATCTCATCTACAGCGGCATGTTAACGGGTACTTATTTCAGATTGAATTTTTACGTTATAAATAGTATGATATAATAGATGCATTAACATTAGTGCTATCAATCGATTCAAATATTGAATCGCACTTAATTGCAAAGTAAGCGCACATTTTTTATCTGTTCAAAATGCACCTTAAAGGTGTCAAGTATTTAATACTCTTATCAACATGGTAGTGGGCAAAAAAGCCTGCTTCATGCAAATACATGTATATATTTATTATTGGAAATCATGCAGCCCAACAGCCAACAACAGGGGAGACTCGTGGGTACCCATAGAACCCATTTTTATTTACATATCTGGAGGTCAGAGGTCAAGGAACCCTATTGAAAATGGCCATACCAGTTTTCCTCCCCAAAATTTAGTGTAAGTTTGGAGCGTTATTTAACCTCCTTCTCGACAAGCTAGTGTAACATGGTTGGTACCAATGGATTCATTAGGTTTTCTATGTTCATATGATACCAGTATCTTTACTCTAGCTTTTAAATTAAAACGTGAAAATCGCAAGTTAATGCGTTACAGAAATTAGTGGCGTTAAAATTAATTTACGTGTGTGAATGTGTTAACTTTGACAGCCATATTTAAAATCTTTATTATAATCCTGTTATTCATTTTTCAAATTTTAAATTAACATGCTACTTTCATAAAATGTTAGGGTATCAAGACTCTCTCTATATATATATAGTATTATACAACTTGTCAAAGGCTTTGTGTTTTGACTAATGGCTGCTATGTGTGTGTGTTTTATGGTACAAAACAGGGAGGAGTACAGTAGTCAAATGATCCCATTTGTGTGGTTTTCCGAGCCAGAATTCGTTATTCTAACGACGGTATTTATTGCCTTGAGAAAGAATGCCTCCACTTCTCCCCCTGTGCTAAATTGGCCTGTTGTTGCTGCGCGCTGCATGCTGTGCAACATTGCATTGCAGAGAAGAAGGCCCGCGACTGAAAAGAAGAGACATGAATGAGGAAGAGGGCTGAGATGAAAAGAAAGATATCCACCCTGGGAATGCAAGCAAACAAGAGGATGTGGCTAGTTTTTCTCATGACCCCTTTCTTAAGAAAAACAAAAAAGTAAAGGAACAGGCTCTTTTTTTCTTCTAGTCTTTGTAATAGCCAGAGCTTTGTACATTTCATCCCCCATCAAAATCGCAATCAATCACTTTGAGCAGGCAGGATGGTTTCATAAGGAATGTGACCTGGTTAATTGGTGCTGTGTAGTACAAGACAGTTACACAAAACTAAGACTGACAAGTGTTGTTGTGAGGCAGATGTAGCCGTGTGTGTATGTTGCTGTGCTACATAATGAACAGCAAATGGTACATTTCTATAAAACCCTACGTGGTTTAAGCTGAGACTTTCATCTTGAAGGGTACAACTTAACACTTACTGTGCTTCTTAAAACGTTGCTGATACAGTATATTTTATGGGAGTTCATATTTTCTCATGTAGAATTTTTATACTTTGTAGAGAAATGATCTGAGTTTTGGCAGGAAGTGTAGCGTTCGTTTTATTTTGCAAACTGTACCTGTGAGTGCTGTGCTTCCTCTGACTGTATTTTTTCAAAGCCCCCATGAAGAGTGCCGGGCTGTGTAGCAAAATTTTCGTAGTTGCCAAATGGCGGTACTACAACTTCCGTGTCCGTGATGCGGAAGGTTTACATTGTCTTCGCTCTATTTTTTATGTTTTTCTTTTTTGCAACGTGCAACGTTAAGTTACTTTAATCAAGTGCGGAGTGAATTTACTGATATTACAGCCTGGTCTCACTCCCAGGGCGTCAAATACTGACACTTGGGCAGTGGCCCCTGGCGTTCTTGATACGGCAAGGCACCCTTTACGCAAAAGGCGTAGGGATGAGATCACGTCGGATATTATTACACTTGCATTTTCGGATACCAGCATCACCAGGCAGGCCCTTAGATGGAACCCACAAGGCAAAAGAAGGAGAGGCCGGCCCAAGAACACCTGGCGCAGGGACCTTGACACGGACATCACACAGAGCGGGCTGACATGGAAACAACTGGAGAGGAAAGCCCAGGACAAAAGACTCTGGCGGACTGTGGTCAACGGCCTATGCTCCACAAAGGAGCGAAAGGCTTTGAATGAATGAATTTTCGGATATGCACTCTTCACTTTTTTGCTCAGAGTAAAAGATTGATACCATTCTCTTGTCTGTACAGTAAATATGAAGCTACAGCTAGTAGCTTAGCTTAGCACACACACTCGAAACAATGGAAGTCAGTCTTGTCGTCGCAGTGAGGTTGCCAGGCAACAAAGAGGGACAGACAGGAAGTTACTGTGCCCGACCGAGAACTAGCTCGCTACATACAGTAAGCTCCCCTTAAAACCAAAACATGTCACTTTTACACTTTAGCTTTTTTTGTGCAAATTACAGTTTGTAAACACGCATACAAAGTGTTCATTATTGAGCTTCAGAGGTGCTGGTAGGCAGATTTTGTTACTTTTGGCAAAGCCAAAACCCAGTTTCCAGTCTGTTTGCTAAGATAGGCTAATCGGCTGTTGCTTCATATTTAGCGTACAAACAGGAAATTGGTATCGATCTCCTCATCTAACTCTGCAAAAAAATCAAATAAGTGAATTTCCCAAAATGCCAAAGTACCCCTTTACGTTTGTCGAGGCATAGGCTTATAGTATGTGTTGTTGTTGTCTAGCGCGGAGAGTTTTGTGACTGAGGTTGTTACATTTATGCAAGAGAGACGTTGTGAATGCTTTGTTTCTCTGCAGTAGCAGGGAAGGTTTGCTGATGCTGAAAGACAGTCCCGGGAAATGTCCTTGTCCAACAAAACAACACAGACTTAGATCCACTACACAAACAAAATACCATGAATATCTAAAAAAGGCAGGTTTGGTAACTGCCTCTATATGCAAAGCAGAAGTGGATTGATAAATATCAAAAAGATGAGTAAATGCATACAAAGTAAAACTGTGAGAAACGTGAACCTTTCTTCTTTTACTTGTGCATGTCAGCTGGGTCAGTCAACATGTGTGTACTTGTGGGAGGCTTTGGTGTGTGATGTGGAGGGGGATTGAGGATGGCGATCGCCGTTGGGAAGGGAACTGTTGTTGTGGCAGGTGGTGCTGCACTGATGCACCGGAACTGTCTTCTAGAGGGTAAGATGTCAAATAGGTAGCTTGTCTGGCTGGAAAGGGCCAGCAGCCATCTTTTCTTTGCCCTTTTTTCTGTGCTCTGCCATCCTACAGGTCTTTGATGGAGGGCGGGCAGCAGCACACTAAACCTCTCAACTCCTCAGATGACATCCTGCAGCGTTGAGAAAAGGCAGAGGCATTTATGGTTGATGTAGTTAGACCACGCTCAGCAGTGACATGTTGACATGTAGGACGGACATCCTGTGTTGGCTCTCGTTAATTACATTGGAGATGTTTGCATCCTATTTAATGGTGTTGCAGATGGTGGTCCCCTAGGAACTTGAATGACTCCACTGTGTTCACAGTAGAGCCATTTGGGCGTGTGGGTTCTTGTGGACGTCAGTCCTCACCTCCACCATCTGGACAGTATTAAGCTAAAGATCGCTGATTGCACAACAAGGAGGCATTCTGGCTCCCTCTGTGTGTGTTTAGGCCTACTAATATAGAATCATTATCAAATGTCAGGAGCTTGAATGAGAAAGGAACGGTACTGAGTACTTTTGTGCATCACCCGTGATTTAAGTTTTTTTGTTTTTCAAATGAATGTTACAAGAAGTCCCTCTTTTCCGTGGATGGCTCCCTAATTGAGCAGGTGACATCCTACAAATACCTTGCTCTCTGAGTAGATGATAAATCTTCAAATTGCATGTTGAGGAACTTAAAAAATAAATAAAAGCATGTATGTATAATAAGACCTGGATACAGTGCTGCCGCTCAGCGTTGCCTCCAATTTTTTTTCCCCAGTAGCCACTCGCTGTATTGCAACAAAAAAATCCCCCTGAGGCCCCAAAAAAGCATTTTCCCCATAGACCACCATTGTAAAAGAAATGTCTGTAAAACAGTTGACAGGACACCTCTAACTGTACTCAAGGTCAGTTATGACTCTTTATATTATGGGATGTTTGATCTAAGGATGTTTAATAGTTGTAAAACTTTCTCGCGCAGATTTAATTGAGATTTAAAAACCTGCAATGTAAAGTCTGTGGGCCCAAACACTGATGGTCACAATCAATACAATTCTGACCAAATAAAGTAAACGGGTACAAACTGTAAACAATAATTTCCAGCATTATTTGGAGCAATATTTTTATATTCATATGTAAGCATAAATACCAAGAATCACCTTATAAATCAGACTGTACCAATGGAGCGAGGGTCAATCCGTGCTGTCACTCTGAACACAATGATGAGTATGACAGTGGAATTTGTAATGAACATTAATGCTCCATGGTAAACAGAATCTGAAGTAAGTAAGTACATAATCAATAATCCAAAACAGAAAGAAATGTGGCAAAGGCACGTTTTTTCTTTGCCTTAAAAGAAAAGAATGAATTCACATTTGTTTTTTGCGATATCAGGCTTGAAAGAAGAGTTATTAATTCCAAATCCCAGATATTTGCACTCAGAAACAGACTCTATCTCTGCACCCTGGAAGGTTGTGACAGATGGGTCAAAGGTCAATCTTCAGCCTTTAGGACTAGTGTGAAATCATTCAGTGTGTGTTAAATAACTTGAAAATGAAAGTTGATTGAATGAATCATGTTCCGGCTTATCAGACTTGTTAGTTAAAGATCTCTCATTGAGAGAGCAAAGCATATTCAAAGTTTGAAGCTTCCTGTTGACCTTACAGTAGGTCCTCTGTATTTCTGCAGGATTGCACATGATGCAGAAAAAAAAAGTTTTATTCTGTCAAACTAAATAAATCACCAATTAAAAATCCACACTGACAAAACAGTGACGTACAGTAAAAGATATGAAGACAAATGCAGATAGAAGGTGCTATTCTCTTTGGTCCACTGTCACAATAGACTTGCTACTAAACGGCTTGGAATTTTCCTGCAAAAATATTATCTGTCTTTCTTTTTACATGCAGTCTTTCTAGCACAATCCAAGCCTCAGGGACAACTGAAATTGCACCAACCTCATTTACATTACATGTATTGGTAAATCCTGAACAAAACTGAGGAAAAGAACCTGCCAGTTGTATTCTTTCAGAAAGCAATTCCTCTCCTTTCTGTGTGGTTTCTCTGTTTTTAACACTTAGAGGGCATATTGCATTTTAGGTGGAATCAAAATAGTCCTTTTTTTTAACACATCAGGGAAGCTGGAAACAGGTCTGGCTGCACGCTAACGTTAGCTGGGTGTTAGAGACACACGGGGGAAGTCTCATTACATCTCTCGCCTCATCCATCTCAACTGTAAAAAAATCTTTCATAAATACACATATATACAGTACATGCACCCAACAAACACTCCTCGCACACCTAATTAAAACAACAGCGGGATGGTATAGAGGAGAGAACGGTTCCAAAGGGAGACGGCCTGCAAAACATGCAGTTTCATCCACGTTGTTGTTTATCATATTTACATCTATTTTTTCCCCCAATGCTCCTTCCTCTTTTTGTCTGTACCTTCCAGTTCTCCATCTTCTGCTCGAGATTAACTTCCCAATCCTCCCCGTCTCTCCCTTTGGCTCTCCCCTCCACTAATTTACCCTCCAACCCGCTGCTTTTGCCATGTACAATTACAAAGGGGAGTGCTAGTTAATGCGCACTAATAATGTTCAAGCTGAGAAGGTTTGTCAGTAATAATTACTTCCTGCCGAATGAGTTATAGTAGTCACGAGATGTGTATAAATACCTACCGTTGTTCTGCCTAATTTTCAATTTACAATGCGACGTGATTGTCTCCCGGTGCTAAGTAAATCATTTTGTTTTGTGTGCGAAATTTGTCACAGGTGACAATGAGCAGAGAGGAGAAACAGAAACGTTAACGCAGAGATGTGCCATCTTAGATTTATGCAATTTAATTTGTTTGTAATGGATTTCTTTATGATTTTTTTGGCGTGAACACGTAATGACAATCACTGTGTCGTTGAATCTCATCACAGGTACACAACAAAAAAAATACCCTTAAAAAGCAGGGGGGAAGGGGGGGTGGTGGACGGCACGTCCCTCCAAAGTGGATCAAATTCCAATCTTAGATTGCCTCCTTGGATAATGTGGAAATATTAGAGAAGCCTTGATCTAAAATGGAGCATGGAAATGAAGTGGCAGAGGGAGCCCTGAGGACAGGCAGCAGACACAGCGCTGGGCCAGCCATACATACCTCTGGGAGGCTGCGAGCACAGCCTGCCTCTCCTATGTAAATGTCCCATTCCACACATTAGTCATACTGCCTTCACCGTGCACTAAAGTGTGCCTCGCCCATCAAATCCTGCCTGCCTCCATGAAGATCCCTCGAATGTTCCACAGATAAACCCCAGAGGCCCTTCCTACCTCTCCGCCACCCCCCTCCCCCCACCTTCAGGACCACTGATTGGTTGGATACCCCAGGTAAATGGTGGAAACTCTAATGGGACACATGAATGCTGATGTCAGGGATTTTTTCTGATATGGGCCAATTGATGAACAAAATACCTCTAGATAAAGCCTTTCATCTAAATTTACCTAAATTGTTTCTCATGATAAATTTCATCATAAAAAAAAAAATCACTGATTTTATGAAATAGTGCCATAAAATATATGATGGAAACGGCAGATTGGAAAATCAGACTCAACATTTACCCTTGAGTCACTGGCTATTGATCACCATAACTATTGACTTTCACATGACTGTTGATGTTTCCAGTCACAGTGCCTTAAATTACATGAACCGACCCACCGGTCCCATTACCCTCCTGAAGGCTTATGAGCTCCACCTTATGGCCCTCAGCCCTGCCCTATCCCACACCATCAGTCCCCCTCTTCTCCCTGCTCTGTTTCTATTGTTGAGCGGCAAGGTCTGGGCCAAACTGGCTAATTTATTCCACGATTAATTGGTCTCGGGCTGTATGGCTGATTAAAACCTGTAATCGCTTACAGGGGAGAAAAAGGAGACGGGGGGTTGGAGTACCGCTGCTAACCAAATGACTCTATTAGACGTCTCACTGTCCGGCCAGATTTACAATCTCAGAGATGAAGCTCTCAATCTTTATTGTTTCATCTGTTGAATTCTGTTAAGTTGTTGGCTGATCGGTATTCACACAGTTTAACCAACTGTGTCATTGGACATTATTTTTGTAGCTTTTATCAGCGTATATTTGTGTACTTTGTTGCTTTACCCAGGAAACAATTAATATTCAATACAAGCTCCTCTGAAAATACACAAATATAAATAATATTTGTTAATGCTGCGCTCATCAATGATTTTATATTAATGTGTAAATTGAGACGAGTCAATTGTAGTGACAAACCCAACGGAAATTATCACCCAACTCTGCACTGGAACTTGCCTTTTGCTTAGCATCTTTTTGTTCTGGTTTTACGACCCACAGCTTTTCTTTTTGGTTCAGTCTCATTGCTTTCATTTCAAACAGGAGATTGTCCGTGTCAGACGTGTTCTCACCTACTGGAAATGCTCTGTTTGCTTTAGGAGAGGGGTGCGTACAGGTGGTAGGACATGAAGCAAAAACACCAAGGTTACGTAGCCGGTTCGTAATCTGGTCATAAACAACCGAGTCTCGCTGTTCCTTGAATTTGTTAGATGATTTCGGCGTCGGCCCTTAGCAACAGAAGTCACCGTTTCTTGTTGTCTCTCGAGTGAGACATTTTCGTTGGCGTCTTTGTGTAAATGACTCTTCTTTTTCACTCTTGGATGTTTGTATTCTTTGCGCCAGTCGCATGGAAACATCATCAACACGCCCACTCGCTCGCTGTAAAATCTCCAGACAATGGCCGGCTCTATTCACACATGGGCTGTATGGACTTTGTTCGAGGGAGCTGGCAGGGTAAAGTCCGTTTAATGTCCGGTCCAACTTATTCGGACATTTGCGGTTTCACACACATTTCCTCTGGGTAATGTCTCCATAAGTTCAGGATTGCAGTGCATGTGTGAAAAAGGGGCATCATATTTTCAGCTAAGAAGCTTTGATAGTGTAAACTGTTCACTTCATGCCCAGCACCACATAGCAGACTGACAAAGTTAGCAACTAGCTGGTGAGTATAGCGGAGCATTCAGCAGCTAAAGAGACAGATCATTCTCTCAGAGAGCTAAATGGAGAGTTTAGGAGTCATTTTTCATTCTTCCAAATGAATGCTAATATCGCTCTGTGTGTGCTGGACGTGTAATGTCATAGACTGTTTATGACAAGTGGACATAATCATGTCAATCATGTCATGGCATTTATGGCCATCGCCAACCAGAAGTGACACATAGATGGTGGAGCTAAGTACAACCGAATGCTGAATAAGACACGTTTAGGCAACCAAAAATGTTCAAATTAACTTTTATGAACTGAAAACACACTGTGAAAGGGTTAACGTTTTTAAGACGAAAACACGGACAACTCCCAGACCGGACAACGCCCTAAAGCATCCCCTGCTTTATGGTCTATTTTCTACATAATTTACTAAGTGAACATCAT
Organism: Sebastes fasciatus; assembly: GCF_043250625.1. NCBI lineage: Eukaryota > Metazoa > Chordata > Actinopteri > Perciformes > Sebastidae > Sebastes > Sebastes fasciatus. The sequence continues at coordinate 32,228,980 of NC_133806.1, read as the reverse complement.
GCTGTATTGAAGAAGATTTGAAACTAGCGATTGAGACCATAAACTTGTGTTTACAATGTTTACTGAGGTAATAAATCAAGTGGAATATATCAAGTCTACTAGTGCCTACTGGTAAATATGCAACAGTTTGCTTACATGCTCACCTTAGCAACTTGATAAGGTGATAATATGTCAATGCTGTGTGTACGGATTGTATCAGCTGACCCCAAGTGGCCAAAACAGTTCTGTTGATACGGCTTTAAGCTTGTGAATTGACAGGATCTATATCAATGCATTTCTATATCCTCTGAAAGTGAAAGTAATCCAATAATGACTAAGGATAATACAATTACAACTTGGATGAGATAATTACTATTATAATTGACTCTTGGACCATCACTAACTCAGCCCGGGTCGTCTCTGAGCCGGTTCGCCCTCTGACCCCAGCTTGATCTGTCTCTCTGTGTACACAGAGACAGAAGAAAAGCCAAGGGTCAGATATCACACAGATTAATATGTTAGCAGCATGATAGACTCAGCTTGCTTTGCTGACAAATACCGCAGTTATTCAAACTTGAAAACTCCTCAACAAGATGTGATTGGTCTATGTCTCCCGGGGTCACTGACAGCAGTTTGCTTTTCTTACTAATCTAGCATCTCCTTAATGGCCAGGTTGCTGGTTGTGTTGGGCAGACAGAGGTAGGGTGATTCAGCCTGATTGCTATTCTAATCAGGCTCTATATATGCTGGACTCTTGGCTCCAAACCTCCCGACCAAGTTAATGTCATTAAATAAATAATGAAAGATATGTATTATCTATCACTCCATCCAACATGGGATCATCGATGTATTATGCATTACCTTCTCTAATTTATTCATTAAGACAAAACGAAAGTCTTGTTAGCCTCATTTCTTAGACATGAGCCTAAGCCATGCTACACTCCACGCTGATACTGTACACCCCTGTTTATACACAGCCACCCACACAGGAATAGGCTGTTTGCAGCCTGAGCGACAAGTCCACAGCCGATTAACTGAAATAAGCAATAATTCATTTATGTGCTGACGCTCTTTTTATTTAAAGCTTGATTGTGTTTTTTTCTCTGTCAGAAAGAAAAGAATGACTCTTTTTTTTTGTTAATTAGTTAGCAAGTTATCTATTTATTGCTTATTTTTTAAACGCCCAAAGAATATATAACCTATAATGCCATACACACATAAATATTACTATTATTGATCTCAAATTGTGTTTTCTACCTACTTTTGAGAGTGGTGGAAAGTAATGTGTTCGTACCCCGTGTGAAACCAGAAGTCAACGTCGATTTATTTGTCACGTAACTTCCGTACTTAAGTTACACCACTTCCGGTGTTATCTTAACCCAAACCAACATCTTTTCCTAAACCTGACTAAAGTAGTCAGTCTAGTAGTTTTGTTGCCTAAATGGAAGTTTATTTTGAAAAGACTTGAGCGGAAATTGACACGTGCATCATGTGTTGCTGGACATTTGTGGGAAAACTCATGAATAATGAAGAATCGTTTTTTGTAAGATATCATACAAACCTTTTTATGAGGATACGATGACAAGGGTTAGGGCGTTCGAAGGTGGGTTAAAGCCAACCCCGGATTCACTCTCGTTTGGAAGGAGCTTTGTCCGCTTGTCATTTCACCTCGCTTCTTTTAACAACTGTGTCCGCCATTCTCGTAGCTTCATTTTGGATGCGTGCTTAAGATCTGACCTGGATGCTACATTTTGATGATGCCCAGAAACGTCCGGAACACAGCAAAATGAAAAGAAAAGAGGAAATGCAGGCAAAGCGAGGGGTCTCTACAGATACAGATACCGCCACACACTTCTAGTGGGTCATACAGTAAATGATGATTGAGAGGGATTCTTTTTGTATGAGTCTACACACTGCAGGGCTCAACACTAACTTTTACCGACTGTGCAATATCAATACTACTCAGGTGTAATTCATACTGTGCAATATTTTCAGGTGGAATTTCCTTTTATTCTCACTGTGCAATATAATTTTTCCGCTTGTGCAATTTTTTAATAGTCTGTTTATTGTCAATACTGTATATACTATTCCTATTTTTTATATTTCCTTCTATTTAAATGGTTCATATTTTGTTTCACTTTGTTTAGCTCTTTTTTTACTGTGTTAGCTGATGCTCCTTGTGTTTTGCACTATCCCCTTTGTTGCTGTACACTGCAAATTTCCCCACTGTGGGACTAATAAAGAAATATCTTATCTTATCTTATCTTATCTTATCTTAAAAGTGGTTGCCAGGCTGGCAACCAGGCATCAGCTTTTGTTTGCCGAAACTGAAAATATGGTTGCCATTTTTAGTCACCTTATACCTTGAATAATTAATACTATTCAGTTATAAGTCAGCTTAATAATGAAAATATGACATAAAAGAATTTAAGATTTATTACAGCAACCAAACAGAATTCTTTATAGTTTGTGTTTTATCTGATACTTTACAGAATTTGAATCTTAAGTGTTATCAGTTAACGTTCCTGGTATAAAAAGTACCAGCGGTGCAGCTGTTGTCATGTTCGTGACAGATCCCTCATAAATTAATCCTGGTTCCTTGTTTGTTCGTTCTCTCCCTTTCAAACTTTGTTTTTTCTGGACCTATGTGCTGATTGATTCTCACCAAGGCCAAGAATTGGTTGCCAGATTCTCAAAATGGTTGGCAACCCTTACTGTCGAACCCTGCATTGTTTTTTAGGAAAATCTTACTCATTGTGCCTTCGGTAAAGGACTCTGGATTGTTGATGATGGTGCTGCTGGAAGAGAAAGGTGCTGGTGGCATCGAGTGAATGTGTACATGTGTTTCTATACTTTAAGTGGGAGGTAACATTTTTTTTTATTCCTGCTGTATTAGTGTGCGAACCCCCCACCCCCCCTCCACATACTCCTGTTCCCACACTACTGCTCCACATTGTGCAAACGTCAATAAAATCCATAGCAGGTTAATCTCCCACCAATGGAAACATGAACACTTTATCCAAAGCCGCATATGTTTCACACCCGGGGTCGATTTACTGTATGTCAGGGGCGATATTAGCATTCATATTAGCCGCTCTGCCCATGTATGATATTCGTCATTGCCAGCCCTTTAGCACAGCAACACAGTTCAGGGATGCTTATCTCATGAGCCATAAATTAGGGGATGAATTCCCTCCGAAACATCGGAGGCGAAGGATGGCGGATGGAGGATGGAGGATGGAGTCATTGTGCTTGTGTGGTGTTTTGACACTGTAATGACACATGTTTTACAATCGCCCCCTTCCCCTTTTCATTCGGAGGAGTGGACCTGTCCGCTCCTGCTGGAGAGAAATGGGCCTCTCGGACATTACCACCTCCTCCCAGGGGACACATAAATGAGCGAGTGGCAATAGGGGGAGACTATAGGAGGAAGTAGAAGAAGAAGGTAGAACTGGAGTGTGTCCAAAACACTGGAGGAGGGAGTTATATATGTATGTGTGTGTGTGTGTGTGTGTGTGTGTGTGTGTGTGTGTGTGTGTGTGTTGTTTGGGGGAGTTGATGGGATGATGCAGAAAGGGAAAAGAGAGAAAGAGAAAGAGTGTTTGTTTTTAATTGCAACCGGAGCTGCTGCACAAGCACAAAGGTGCATCATTACTTACCTGACAAGAGCGCCACAATCACAGGCCCTCCCTAATAAATACTCGTTACTAAAAACTAGAATATAAATAAAGTGAAGGTCACATCTGAGGGAGGCGTGATCTAGTCCAGAGGTAGGTGTCTTACCCATCAACCCAACCTCTCCCTCTCCCTCTCTCTTCCTCATGCTCCGTCTCTCTTTCTTGCTCTTTCTCTCTCGCGCTCATTACAGGAGAAGCCATGCAGCGCTGGTTAGGAGAACGTGTGATGAGCCTTGGGAGATATATCCACTGGGAGGGAGAGAGGTAGAGAGAGACTGAAGGGGAAGGGGGAATAGATAAAAAAATGCTGACTTGTCTTCAAAGGAGGCAAAAATAATTGAAATGGTGTGTGTGTGTGTGTGTGTGTGTGTGTGTGTGTGTGTGTGTGTGTGTGTGTGTGTGTGTGTGTGTGTGTGTGTGTGTGTGTGTGTGCGTGCGTGTGTGTGAGTGGTGGGGTGAGGTGGCGGGGGGAGATTGAGTGGCTCCATGTTCGAGTTGGTCATTAATTGAGGAGGAATGTGAAACACTGTGTGGTCCTCCGCCGACACCCTCGCTGACACATAAGGGGAGATTGATAGAGGAAACGGTGTGATAAAGATATGAAAGGAGGGAAGAGAGGGAGAAGGGAAGTGAGCAGCGAAAACATAATAAAGTGGAGGGAACGTCGTCGGGCCGGCCTGGAACGCGGCGGCGGAGGGAGAAAGAGAGAGAGAGAGAGAGTTCAAAGTGTGCCCAGACTGAGTCCTGTCCTCGCCGTGTCCTTCCTCGAGCCCCGAGTCACGCATCGCTCATCTTGTCACATTGAACTCCAGATGCTCCTACCCTGGAGAACGCTCCGGCCGCGGCCATTTTTCTTCATTCTCGCTAACAATTTGGTAATGAAATATTGATTTTTAGTTAGATTCATATTGATGCCATTAGCTTTGCATTGATAAATCACGTTTGGCTGCTTGTCTAGCGTGGCAGAGCAAGAGCCAGGGCGGAGAGATTACAATCAAAGCCACTGATGTGTTAATTTGATGGATATTTCCCCTTCGCCACCCCACACACACACACCCCTCCTTCTTTCTTCCTTTATGTTTCACTGCGTTTCATAACATTGTGTTTTTTTATTTTTTTTATTACAAAGCACCCCGTGAGGATATTTATGTCCATGTCCATTTCTCCTGAAATAGCCTTTCAGCCGGCCTGCCTGTGGCAACACCGCACAGTCTTAAAGTCATTTCATCTCTTATAGACAAGACAAGGATATGAGGGACTGTTTCACACCCGTTGAGTCAAATGAGGCAAACAGGAGAGGGCATGGCTATTTCCACGCTTTGACACAGACAGAAAAAGCAGCAACAGAGACTCACAGTTTATGAGAGGCCTTTTTTTTTTCTTGCATGTGATAATTTCCAAGGGGTAAGACATATGGATTTTATTCAGTTTTTTAATACATATTGTCAAAAATATTGGCAATATATGTGAAAGCAGCTCTCAGGGTGCATTTTTTTTTCCAGCAGAGACTCGGTTTAAAATGCCTCAAAATGTTACGGCTCTCTTTAAGCGTCTCACATGCTAGGTTGGGGAGGATATAATATTTGAGAAACATTAGAATCATTTTCCAGATTAGGGCGGTTTTTAAATGAGTCTCCTGCCGCAGCTTCGCCTTCCAACTGCAATATGTGTCTGCACACAGTCATCTTAATGAAAGGAAATGATGGCGTTCACTTTAATGACGTGGAGTTCAAGGACTGCTTATTGTTCCAGAGAAAAGCCATCTTTTTTCACGGTAATATGAGTCTTTCTTTTCTTTTTTCTTTTTTTCTTTTTTTCCAACAGTGCAATTTCATTTTGAGAAACAGACACCGAAGGTTAAACGTGCTATATAGGTTGTCAAAATATGAGAGAGAATCCAGGATGTGAAACAGATATATTGATAACGTCCCCGCGTGCGGTTATCATTTTTTTGATAATGCTTCATCTCAACTTTTTTTTTTTATCTTTCCGGGCGATTATGCAAAACAGAATATAGTCCTAATTATCACCGCCACGTGAGCCACTCTGTTTCACTCTAGTTAGAAAGCAATCGCACTGCAGATGATCAACACAACTTCTCCCTTCAACATCCTGCACACATTTCTCTTTAAAGAAACGAACCAATGACACTCCAATTTACAGCGTGTTTACTGTGCGTGTCATAAAACAGCCCCCCGTTTACATTTATTCTCTAATTTAGTGCTCTGCGTGGAGTGAATCTCCCACATGCTACTTCTCCAAATATTTTGGTCCAAATGTGATTTTGTTTGATAGAATGACAATAACTGGTATTAAAGGGAGGCAGATGATTCCCAGACGTCTGGGGTGCTCTGACATTTACTCGAAACACAATTAAACCCCAGAGTTATGGCTTCTTTAGGGTTCCGCGCTTTCCCTTTGATCCCATAGTGCCCCCCCCCCCCCTCTCCTGTCGCGGATTAGAGGGCCAAACGGGCTATTTGGGGAAAGGCCAGTCGGGTCCAAATGGGGCTGGTGGAAGAACGCAGGCTCCACTGGGCTTGGGGAGAGCCTCGATATGACTGCAACAAATCTAACAGTTGGACTGGCCGTCCTCCAGTTTGGCTCCAGCCCGGTTGATGCTCAGTGTCGCTCTTTGAAATAATGTTGAAAATAACACGATGAACTAGCCGCAATTGATCTAATGATGACCTATGTGGAGACATTTCTGGTTTTGGAACTCCACCTAAAGTTGAAGCTCTGTTTGGGCGTCGGACTTCCTCTCCATCATGATAGTCGCTATAATTCGGTCTGATTCCCATCATTCCAAACTTCCATCAAGTCCAAGATGCCTCTCTGTGCTCCTCATTGATTTGGCTTAGAGAGTCCCCACCTCTCTGGAGAAATACCCCCAGCTCAGGAGGATTTACTATTGATCCCCACTTCCTTCGGGGTGATATACCTCCATCCACACACACATTTAGTCTCGAGCTCAGCGACAAGGTGTGCGGCGCAGATATACAGAGAATATTATGACAGAACAGATTGCGACTGCGAGAGAAAAGTTTTTCCCTGAGAGGCTACTCAGGGAGAGCTGACCCCTCATTCAACCAAGAGTGAAACGCCTCAATTTAGATTCCGTGCGTGCTGATCGATGAGTCTTTATGTTGCGCTGCCCTTTACAGTATTGTACTACCAAGCTCTTTATTACTTTAATGCCTTTCTAGTGATGTCATCCTGAGGTCATGCCCAGAAACAGGGGCTGTCGGTGGCGTTTTGATTGGCAGAGGCACCGTCGAGGCTCAGCCAATGGTGGCCCGGTGTGGCAGCTGGTTGTCATGAGAATGGGTAGGTAGGGGAGGGGCTTCGTTAGCGCCTCAGCCGTGCAATGGAATCGATATCTACCCCCCGAGGCATCGCTGTGTTCCCCTGGCCAGCCGGCAGAGAGAGGAAGACAGCAATGCTCACACTCACTCCACAGCTCCAATACTACAGCTCACAGCCGCTAAATGAGTGGGAGAGAGGGGGAAAGAGGAGGGACGGGGGGGCCGAGGTGGAGGAGTGGTGGTGGTGGTGGTGGTGGTGGTGAGAGGGGGGGGGGGGGGGGGTCTGAGGAGAGAAGACAGAGCAGTCAAACATTTCAGGGCCCGCCATTCCAGAGTAATGAAGCATAGCAAGAGAATATACCTCTGCAACATTTGATAAAGATGGGCTGACACACCAGTCCAAATAGGTTCCTCTGTACGCCGGCACATGTCTATCCATCACCGCTCCGCATTACAGACAGGAAGAAAGGAAGGGAAGGGGGGGGGAGGGCAGTAAAGGGGAGGGGTGCAAATAGACAGCGAAAAAAGAGAGTAAAAATTGACTGACAGTGAGAGAACAGGTGGGGAGGCAAGGGTGGATAGAGAGAGGTAGGGTGCGAGAGAGGGAGTCGGTGTATCCTTGGCAGCTGGTGGATCCTATCAAGGCCGATTGGTTGGTGAATGAGGCTCGGGAGGCCCGTGTCCTTGTACCCACCGGTTTGTTTTCCGCTCACTCCCTCACTCCGCTCCTGCAGCGAAAGACAATAAAGAAGCAAATGAGTAAACGTTGCACATTTTACGTCCTCATCATCCCTGCACTCTGTCTCTCCATCTGTTACTGCCTCACCAGCACCATAAAAAGAAGAAGAAGAAGAAGAAGAGAGGACTAGAAAGGAAGAGAAAGAGAAAGACAGCAGTTGTGTTGTGTGCCTGCTGGAGTCATGTTTTGGTAAAAGTTTGAGTTAAGCTGTTAGCCTTTGAAACCTTGCTATTAGGTCTCACTGCTGAGAGAGTCATAAAAAGTACACTTTGTAACTGTGTGTGATGATGGGATGCGTCAACAAGTACATGTGTGAGTCTGACCTTGTTCAAACAATGTGAAACTTCTTTAATATGAGAATAAGCAAGACAAGAGTGTGCAGCCATGCTAGCAGCGCTGTGAGGCTGTACTTAAGCACAGTGGTGCTTCCAGCTCAATGCTAATGTCGGCATGCTAACAGGCTCACAATGGCAATGCTATCATGCTGATGTTTAGCAGGTAGAATATCATGTTAACCATGTTAGTTTAGGAGGTTAGCATGCTAACTTTTGCCAATCAGCACTAAACACACAGTACAGCTGAGGCCGATGGGGATGTCATTAGTTTTCCAGATATTTGGGTATAAGCATTGGTCATATTACAGAGTTCATCTGATGATGGCGCTGGAGGAAAATACTGGGGATCACCATAGTTATTCAAATTCACCCTGATGGGGGCATTAGTGTCTATACCAAATTTCATGGCAATACCTTTAATAGCTGTTGAGATATTTCACTCAAAACCACAAATGACAACCTGGTGGTGGCGCTGGATCAATGGTTCCCAAGCTTTTTCCTTAAAGGTCTTTTCTATCATTGAGTAAACTGACGACCCCTGACTAAGTGGCATATTTTCTGGATATTTTATATTATATTCAATGCATAACAATATCAGTACAGAATAACTGATAAATTGTACAATTAACCCAAATAGTGAACACAATAAGTACTCAATAGAAGTTTGTGTAAAACAAGCAATTTGAATGAATTTTGAGCTGAATATTTGAATATTTCATCAGAGATGAGTTTCTCTGTTATTTTTAGGAACTTCTAATACAATTATCTGTCTGTATTATGTATGTTTTTTATTTTTAACAATCATTTTTTGACAAATTCAGTGTTTTCTTCTCCCTGACACTTGGCCATTGTTCTATCAGCTCTTTGTTTGTTTTTAGCTGCGTACTTTTGTAATGCAGGGCTCTGTGACTATAGCTTGTGTTCAGGTCTTCACCGTGCCCTTATCCTCCTAAAATAGCAATTTCAATTTAGTTTTTTTCACAGAAATGAACGAAATGCTGAGATGAAGCATAACTGTATATATTTTTTACATACGGTAAAAAAATATATACCGTGAAGATTTGCCGGGAACCAGTGCGCTAAAGGAAGAAGATCACCAAAACCATTAGTATACATTATCTGGGAAACATCAAATTAATTCATCTGGTGTTTGTTGAGATATTTCAGTCTGGACCAAAGTGGGGGGCCAACCAACTGACCCACATTGCCGACCCTACAGCCACGCCGCTAACGTGGCTAAAAAAACACAAACATAGGCAAAAAATTCCCCGCCATGTTTGCATGTGGGCAGTAAAGGGGATGAAATGCTGAGATAGCCAGGGCCCACTTCACTTTAATAGCAGTGACCTGTGACCTTTACAAGTTGGCAACCAGAAAGAGTTAAAACACTGATAGAACTTGTGTCCCTCTACACCAGTCAGCGTTAGAACCGTTCCACCTCTCCCATCCTGCTGTGTCATTGACACAAATAATAAGCCCATATTTCCACAGTGGAGAGAGTGGATTGAACAAATTGAGCAGTTAAAGTATAAATCCAACTAACCTGCATAAAGAGGTGGTAATATGCTGAATCTTAAAATAATATTCCTGCCCTGTTAGTTTCATTGTAAGCTGCTGCAGCTCCAGTCACATACTTGTAGTGCTCTTCCATCATTGCACAGTTAAATATAAATATAGAGAGTTATGAAAGCCAGAAATCTCAACACCTGGCCGAATAATTGTTGACTCAGTTGATATTGATCAACAACCGTAACAAGCCCCTGCTGACATGTCACGGCTCTTTTGTGCTATTGGACGGTAAAAAAACTTTTCTTTTTTGCTCCTTTCAGCGAATTCATTCTTCTCGCAGAAACGGTGTTACTTGGAAGCGTAAACAGTACGACAGAAAGAGAGAGAGAGGAGAGACAAACACAACAAATAAGCCTTGCCATAACACAACACAACATGGCTGCGCGTCATCCCCAGGAGGTTGTGTGCGGAGGCCCGCTGCCTGCTCGCCGGCCAGGTACGCCGCTTCGCTCTCAAGTCTCGGTGTGATTAATGAAATCTTAACGGCAGGCCAGACACAAATATTCATCACCTGGCTGCCCCTATTGTAATGCATGTGGAGAAGCCGGAGCGTGACAGAGGAGAGGGGAGACGAGAGCCGGCCCAGAGACAAAACACAACATGGGGCACGGGGATTATTACCAGGCCCACGGAAACAACGCTTTTTGTTCTCCTCAACAAAATGGAGGCATGTGATTTATGGACAGCCAGCATCTGTTTGGAGCAAAGGGAGACACAGATTCATGTCTGCTATTATGGGCTGTCCATGTTACCGGGGTGAGAATTTGAAAGCGGGGGGGCGGGTTGTTGGTAGAGGGAGGGGGGTGGTTGCAGCCGTTAAGAGCAAGACCTTCTGGGAAAGTACACTGTGTCAGTTCCTTGTCGTACTGTGAATCTGTGACATTGCAGCGTGTGGGTGAGGTGTTGTATTACATTGTATATCACAAACAGATGTAGGCCTACGAGCCACCCGGGGGCGGTTTTTTGGAAAGAGTCAAGTGTTTGGTGGGTGGGACCGAGAGCGAGACGCACACACACAGAAAAAAAAAGTTTGATACACCAGCTGATAATGTGTTACCACGCGGAGCAAGAGGGAGGATGAAATCTATCGTATCATCACTCCTCGCAATAAATACGGCTTTGTGCGCAAGACTGATATGATCACTTTGATTTATGACATGCACGCAAGACTTCCAGGAAACCCTGAGACTGTGTGTGCACGAGGTTGTGTGTGGATTTTTTAGTGTCTTCGAGAGGAGCAGAGGCAGAGGGGACAAAGAGACATACATAAATACAGATGGAGGGAATGAAATAGCCAAGCAGCGGAAGTGAGACAGAGTGCAGTAGACAGTGAGGGGAGATTGTGTGTCGGTGTGTGCAGTGTAGCATTGACTCCTGCATGCTCCCAGTGATAGATAGTGTCAGGTTAGGCTGCTCAGTGGCAGGTCTCACACTGTCAATGCTATGGCTGTGGGGAGAGAGCAGAGGCCTGAAATGTTTTAACACCCATCGCTGATCCCTGTCAACATACACACTAACACACATGACATCAGGCGGCACCTCGCCGCGTGTATACGCGCACCTGAGTGTGTGTTTCCACGTGTACACATGCTTGTGTGTGTACACACTTCATATTCTTTTGTGCATCATCTTGTCTCCTCCCTAAAAAAAAATACTTAACATCTCCGAATCACAGCCTTAGAAAACAATTATACCAGCCCAGTTTTTTTGTTTTGTAAGGATCTTTTTTTTTTTTTTCTCCTCCTCCTCCAGGCAGCAACAGAGAGAAAAAAGCCCCTCATTGTTCCATTGTTCACATTGTGTCATTCTTTGCCTTTGGAACAGCGATTGTTTGCTGCACAGTTAGGAACACAATGGTGTTCACATAAAAATGAGCCACTTAGCTCTCACACTAAATTGCAAATTGCATAGCACTGCAGAGGAGAGTCGGGCTTTTTCCAAATTCGCTTATTCACATTTTCCGCTCCTTACCAGCCCCTATAAAACCAGCCGCTTCTGCTGAGGTGGACAGAAACGGGTGACAGCCGCAGCGCACGCTGTATCTGTATCCTGTGTTTTTGATAGAGTAAGAAGAGAGATATTCAATTATATGGGGGAGAATTGTATTATTATTCGCCATAATCGTTTGGAATCAAAATCAATAACCCATTGCAGATAATATCTAACAACAAAATATTAACCGTGAATGCGGACATGTGCGGCACAGTTGGTGGAGTTTTAGGGGTGAAGTGTGTTGAGTGTGACATATACGCCTCCGGTGGGAAATCCTCTCTGTTTCTATGAGACTCACCTTTACTGTAAATCTTACATAGCAAGTGTGCACCCCTCCCCAACCCCCCCCCCCACACCCTGCTTGCATATAGAAAAAGATGGCATGTTGCACCACTGCAGCTTTAAATCTGAAAAGTGGCCGTGAGGTGCTCCCGGTGACGAGTGACTGGAAAGTATTGTGTCATCTGTAAAGAAGAAGAAAAAAAATGGTGCACAGGAGTGGGTGATTTTTCCAGGCGCTGTTAAAAAATAGTTTTGCATGGGTGCCTTTGCTCTCCTGTTAGTAAAACACGTCTCGGAGCCCTCCCGCTGCCGTGACCAAGAATGAAGTACTCTCTTGGGCCAGACAAAATCAATTCCTCACTCGGGCAAATTTCCTCCTTTCCTGCTTTTTTTTTTTTTTTCTAGTCCGGCTATTTGTTTTTAATGCTGGCATAGACGTACGGCTCGGGGATGGCAGTTATGCCAAACAGTATAAACTACATCTCCTGACAAACATTCAGAACGCCATTGAACTTTCATTCATTCTTTGGTTGTGTCAGCCTCAACTTTCCAAAGCTTTGTTATGAAGAAGTAGTGCTGCGATTTCCACAGTTCCTCAAATGTGGCACACACCTCTTTTTTCTTTTTTCTTTTTTTTAAAGAACGCTCATCCGTCTGTGTCTTTCCAAAGCCTGCGTTTATCATTGAGATCTGTTTATTTGAATGATCCCCTGGATGAATTACCTGAGCCGGTACATGCACAGCATTTACAAGAGATAGAGGGTTTTTTCCCTGTGGGAAATCAGAGTCACTGACTCAGTACCCGACATCGCCGTTAAATCAAGTATAATCCTACGTTTACTGCCTAACTCTTATCCAGAAGTACAACACTTGTGTCATTAACTGATGTTGCTCATTCAATCATGATGTACATGTTGTAGAAAGGTGTTTTTTTTACCAGAACTGATTCACACAAGTGACTTTTAACCTTTTTCATAGAGCCATTTTTGTCTTTTTTAGAGCGGGGAAGGGGGTATTTAGTGGGAGATAGCAGGTCAACAGTAGATGCCACATAAAATCGGTGTACATCATCTGATAGCTAGGAACCTGAAGATTAATGTGAGATGCAGCTCAGCACTTATTTCATAAATCAGAAATAAAAAAAATTATTGCTTAATGAATGAATGAATGAATGAATTATAATAAATTATGAAAGTGTATAAGGATTTAGAACATTATGATAGAAGTATATGATGGCCATTCCCATGCTCGCTTACAGTATGTCTCATAAATTGTTGCAGCAATTTTTGGGTTGATACCATTTGTTACACAGATTTGGTGCTAAATTTAACCGTTTTTTACCACTCAAGAATTGATAAAAATGATCAATAATCCCTCCAAAATACCACATTAAGACATCAAGACCTTGAGGAACACCATAGGAAAAAGTCATGCTGTAATTTGGTATCAAAAACTTCTGCTAGAAATGAAATTTTTTTGTGATTGGATGGCGATTACTTCTGTTCTGGAAACTGCTCAGAAACCCCCTTTTATTTTATTAACTCTCACTTTAAAACTGAGCCCAATAAAACTTCTGAAATCCCAAATTTTGTGTAAAGTTGAAGCGCTATTTAGCATTCTTCCCGACAAGCTAGCATGACAGGTTTGGTACCAATGGATCCCTTTTAGTTTCAGATGATATCAGAGCGGGCTGCAGCCTCCGAAAAAAGTCAGGTTGGCCGAGGGCGCCGGTGCCCTCAAGGAGTGGAAGAGGTTAAATACAAAAAAAGTTACTTCTGCTTTTCTCACTCCTCTCAGTAATTCTATAGACTGATTCAATGACTGGCACATGATTAGGAGATGATTTAAACGTCTTTTCATCCAGTTGTATGCAAGACATTCCTATTCTGAACGATCGCAAATGCCAATTTATAAGCTATAGATTTGAAATATGGACTAACACACTGGCACAAGAGGAAAGCCATTGTACTGAGAACAATTCCCTTTTTGATAACATAAAAATCCCCTTGTGAGCAATCATCTTTGTGTATTTGGCCGGAGTCGGTTTCACACGGTTTTCCAGCTCCTCCTCCTCCTCTCTTTCTGCATCGACCCGGGGTGATTTCCATGAGAATCAACGTGGCGATTAATCACAGTGTTCCTCCACTCCCAGATGTCATTCAGGGCCTTTTAAAGACATCAGCGCTCTGTGATGTTTATGGGAGGAGAGAGAGAGATATGTGCTTGGCAGTCCAGCCCAAAGACCCTTGTGCAGATCTCCCTCTGGGACGCTCATACAGTCAGTCAGCTACTACTACTGTCCTGGATGGTCCCAAACACAGTCAAACGTCCTCCTCCAGAGACAGAAACAATCTACGCCGGGCCTGACCGACAGCTCTACTCAATTTCTGATTGATGGTGTTCATAAAAAGGTTTCCAGACGATCCCACACACTTTCTGTTGTGTGTTTGTAATATTTTTTTCCACCAAAATGTGGTTAATTTACTGTAAAGATAGCAACACTTTTTTCTACTCTGAAAATAATCCTGACTGACTGGTGTGATTTTACAGTTTTAAAGGGTTAGTTTAGAATGTTTCTGCATAGTAGTTTTACTTATTAGACTCATCTGTGGGAAGGAAAAGGTGAACCGTATGTACTTTATTTATAATCATTTTCAAAAACACAAAAACGTTTTACACTCTTCAGTCCACACACTCACCAGTGCCCTCAATCATACTTTTAACTTAAGTTAAAGCTCATGAGGCATTTTAAAGAACTACAGAATGAAACTTGTTCAACCCTCTGCTGCATATCTTCGCCCCGAGGCAACAGAATGTGTGACTGTGTCTGACTCTCACCCTCCCATGTATAAATATTTCATTTTTGTTTTTTACATATCTGTAACAGCTGATGACGTGTTTGTGATGAAAACATCATTCATCATCATTTGATTCATCCGGAACAAAATGTTGGATTTTGGCTGTGTAAACAATCTCTCACACAGCAGAGGTACAGAAAGGGGTCGTATAAATTTGACTATTTAACTTCCACGTTTAAATCATGATAACCTTTTTTGGGGAGAAAATGTGCATAAATAACTAAAAAAGCATAATTGATGGTTTAAAATCATTTCTTTCCAGACCCAAATCCGCCAAAGAGTAGGATAACCCTAAGCATAGCCCTACCCTTAACTTAAAGTGAATAACAATAATTAGAAAATGATATGCAAGTTGCAACACAGCAGTAGCGTAGTTAATCATATAGTTAGGGATGAACCTATCTGACTTTTTCAGTCCCGATACGGATAGAGATACCTTAGGCTTTTTGGTACCGATCTGATACCAGTGTTTGATTAATAAGCTGTTTGCCTCACTGTGTGGAAGTGACTGGGATCATTCTGTTATGTCTAAGGCAACATCAGGTTTGACTTAAAAAAATATTTTTTTGTAATGTTGTAAAGTAAAATGTGAACAATAAATACAGAGATATAAATTTACTGAAATGTTCTTTATTATTAAAATAATAAATCGTACACCAGAAACTTTCTTAAAAATCTTAAAAATGAATTAGGAATTACAGTTCAGGTGTAAACCATTTTAATGCAGCAACAAATTGGTCAAAACAGAAATTAAAATTGCATTGAAAAAATGTATATAGTATATAAACATAAAATTGAGTTGAATGGATCACTGATATCCGACCCAGTATCGGTGCATCCCTACATATAGTATTAAGTGAATATAAATAATGATGCTTATGGTGTAAGAGCAGATTCTCTCTGCTTTAGAACTTGCAGAACTAATTATTATTACTGCTATTTTCTCTCTGTTTGAAGAAGTAAAAACTTGGCTGCCTCCACAGGAAGTATACTGGCAGAAATAAGGACAACAAAGGCAAGAGAAGGGAAATTCCCCTGCATGAACTGAGCTAAAAGGTTAATAATCCCGAGCTCTAACAGGTCCCTGATAATGAAAGGGAGAGTGCAGGCTTCAAGTGACGTCTGAGTGAAGGTGGTGGGTGGAGGGGTGAGCTCAGTTTAAAGAGTCTAGTGAAGTCAAAGACGTGTTAATAAACAGTTATGGAGAGCCCCGGGAGTGGGGGGGTGCATGGGGGTCGTGAGGATGGAAGGAAGCAAGGAGGGTGAAGGGGTTGGGGGGGGTTGCTGGATGGGGTGGAGTGGTGGGGTCAGGATCATGGTAGTCAAACCGCTGTTTCCTCCTGGGGAGAAGAAAGGAGTTAATGACACCCTAGAGCTTCCCACCCCCACCCGCCGCTCCTCCCTCTCCTTTATGGAGGGTGAGCGACACACACAGCCCTTTCGGAGGTGAGGAGGCCAGGGAGACAGCCATGCCGTCCCACCGCCCCGCTAGCGGGAGGCTCTAACAAAAAGGAAGGAGGAGGAGGAGGAGGCGCGATAACTGTGATTATTATTACTAAATATAATATAAAACAGTCAGTGCGGGGGCGCGGGGAAAGGGATCCACCCATCCGCCCACATGCTCACTATGGTAAAACTCTGTTGAAGATGCGGGGACAGGTTTAAAGACAGCGCCTTTTCAATGCCAGGGGAAAAGGGAGGGGTTAATGAGGGGCTTGGTGAAGGAGCTTATGGCAGGGTGAGGGGTGAGGGAGCAGGGAGAGGGGTAGCGGGGAGGGATGCCGGCGATGTCAGCGGAGGAGACGGCGGAAACAGACCCGGAGACAAAGCTGAGACAAGGCGACAGTGAGCACGTCTTCTCCCCCCCACAAATGAGGGACAATCAGTAACAAATATGTCAGCGTGTTTTTGAGCTGTAATTGTAGCTTCCTCTTTTGGCCAGGAAGTGTAATTTTTGAAAAGGTGAGATGCATCATTTCTCCCGGTTTTGTCAGAAACGGGAGGCAGGGGTGTCTGAGGAATCACATGTGATGGAGAGGGTAACAAAGTAGCTTCCCCTGCCGTGCCATTTTGAAAATACCAGAATGTAGTCGATGTGGGAGGATATTTTTACTGTTTTTCCTGTCTGTGATTTATCACGAACTGATACATCATTTCCCCAAGTTTCATGAAAAGTGGAACAGTGGTGACAAACCAGCGAACAAACAAACAAACTGACACAAAGCCTTTCTTTGATATACGGATAAAAGAATGAGTTAACCTGATTTTTTTTTTTGTCTCTCCGTGATGAAGTGACGGCGGCGGCGGCGTCCTGACAGCCACAGGAGAGGTGTTGACCGGTGGAAGTTGAGACAACACCGGTGCAAGTCAAGGTCACAGGAAATCAGGGGAAAGACAGCGGTTAAGTGCTGATGTGCTGTGGCAGCAGCCCTGAGCAAAGGGGCACTAAGTATGGGACGGTCCAGGCTGGAGTCCCAGGGCTATAAATCCCTCCTCTCCCTGTCCAAAATTCATTAATGGCCACACAAAGTGGCCGGTGGAACCAGATGGAAGGAGGAATGAGGGTGTGTGTTGGTGTTGGGAGGGTGGGGGTCCTGGGATAGGGGATAACTGGTTCTACTCCAGTGTAGTGTGAAATTATAAAGCGTTACCTGCTTTAATTTTCCAAATACAAATTAAATCCTCAGTAAGCTGACTTTAAATCAATAGTTTCATTTAAGGGGCCGCGTGATTTAACAAAAATGAAAACTAGCTGGTCTGCTCAATGGAGCCGGGTCATAAATCACAGAGCTTTGGGAGGCAAAAAGCCGATTTGACTTGTATATGGAGCGGCCGGTGGGCCAGGGGGGAGCGCAGCGGGGAAATGAACTCACGCTTTATTAGGACTCATATTGACCTGCCTCTCCCACCTCCACCAGCACCACCTCCGCCTTCATAGCGTCATGCTGTATACCCCCCCCCCCACCCCCCCCACACTCCCCTCCTCTCCTTGATTGAAAACCAAGAGGTGTTTCGACTGGAAAACATTTATTCCTTAAGTCACATGAGTGAATTTTTCTGTTTTTGCCTCCTGGATTCTGGCGACTTTCTGGTTCAAGAGGAAAGAAAATAAGAGATAAAACAATCCAAACTTTTAAAAAGGGGGGGGAAAAGGTAAAACTTGAATCGAATCTGGAAACAACAAATGTATTGTCAAAATGCAAGAAGAGAAAAAAAAAAAAGAAGCATGTCTCACCGGTGAGGTTTTTATTTGTACATCAGTTGTGCATGCCAACATCAAACATTTAATGTCAGCATTCTTCAGAGACACAGACGAAAGGAAGCGAGATGCAAGGCTCACATTGTCATCAAACAATCAAACAGTCATCCGCTTCTCCAAACAGCTTGCAGCTCAGCTCAGCTGGCACCAGACACTCACATTACAATAAACATCTCTCCTAATGTTGTGCTTACACCACGCCATGCTTACACAGACACAATGCACACAGACATAAAAAAAATAATACTCTGTTTAATAGGTCGGCCTGACAGCTGGAAAATGGAAGTCAAAAACACAAAAACAGCGCACGCACACCGTCACGCAAACATCAGCACTAGTTGAAGTCGCTCTCGCCGTCGATACTTTGCCGGAGGATTATGAAGGAAGGAGGCCGTGAACATTATGCTTGATTGTGAATGAATGGTTCAGAGTGCCACAATAAATCCATTATCAAGTTGTTATGTCATACTTAAATTCTCCCCCAAAGTGTTCCCATATATCTTGTCAGTGGTTCATTAGCCATTTGGACAGGTAAAGCTTTCTGAGTTCGGCCCACAGCTGACCCCATATTCTGCCTCTGTGTTCCACTTAAAAATAATGGACATCCACTGTCCCGCATCCATCAATCACGCGGCGAGAATCCCCGGAAAAATAGTTTCGAGGGGTTAGGAATTACAGTTACAGCGGCTTTCTGACTGCGGATAGATTAGCCAGGCATTAGCAGTGTTTCATTAACCTTGCGTTAAGTGACATCCTCACATGATTAATGGACATTATTAACAAAAGGGAGATTGTATTTCCGAAAATGAACCTTTTATGAAATGTCTGCTGCATTGTTAATAGCTTTGTTTATTAATCATTCATAGGAGAGGGCCTTCATTTCTGAGCTAGTGATACATAGAATGGTCTATGAAGGAGACTGACAGCGGCACTGAGTGAGCTCCATGCAGAATGCAAGCATTTGTCTGCCGGTGAACACCGTTTGCATTTCAAGTATTCAACAGTTTCATGCAAGCATAGAGTATGCAGTGCAGGAGAGCAGCTAAGTACTGTACTGAAGTACGTTTCAGGGTACTTGTACTTTACTTGAGTATTTCTATTTTATGCTACTTTACTATATACTTCTGCTCCACTACATTTCAGAGGAAAATATTGTACTTTTTAATGCACTACATTTATTTGTCAGTTAGTAGTCAAGATTTTACACTAAAAAACCCTTGTTATGTTTTGATGTCTACGAGTTGTTAGCTGTTTCATTTCTTGTTTCACTTATATACATTTTTGAGGCCCAAAATTTCACAGAACAGTTGGAGAAACATCCAAAAAATTAAAACAGATTTGTAAAACAGCATATTAGCACCATTATAGGCAAAAAAATAATAATTACGGAGCAGGGTTAGGGGGATAATATTCCGAGAACAAACTTGGATATTCTTTAAAGTGGAAAATTTACCAGAAAGAAATCACAAATTTCAGATTATAAAATCATAAAACTAGTGCAGTGCAAAACCATGGTTTTCTTGTAAATTTACGACTTTAAAAACTCACAAATTTGTGAGTTTTTTCGGTACATTTATGACTTAAGTGAAAGAAATTCTGAGTTTTTTTCTCTGACTATTTCACCCTTCCCTGGATCCGTAATGTTTTATTTTTTTTCTAATACGCTGTGGTAGATTTTTGAAGTTTGTGACCCGGCAGCCATGTTGAGATCAAGTTGAGGAAATACCAAGCACCGCCCACCAGCCGGAGAAAACTTTCTCATTTTACAGCTAAACAGTACACTACAAGATGATTCTGAAAACGTTTGAGGGGAGAAATAGGCATCAATGTAACAGAATATTGATTCATATTTGATCAGCGCTGCCTACTTTGACCGTTTGATCGGAGATCGCAATGATTGACAGCTACCTCCGTTGATTGAACAGCCAATAGGAACGCTCTCTCTCTCTCGAATGAACTGTGTTTGGCTAAAGTCTTCCATCACGGGCTAGATTTTTTAAAGCCTGAAAACAGAGCCATGAGGAGGAGCAGAAGTCTAGTTATCTCTCAGAACACTTGAATTAGAACATGCTGAAAAGTTATTATGGAATTTTTGCCCAATGATGCCAAAAACATTCTGCCTACTGCAGCTTTAGGTAGAGGATGTATTTCTTCCACCACTGGACATACACCGATCTGCCATAACATTAAGACATCTGACAGGTGAAGTGAATAACATTGATTATCTTGTTACAATGGCAACTGGCAGTGGGGGGGTGGGGGGGATATATTAGACGGCAAGTGATCATTTTGAACTTTGAAGTTTGTGTTGGAAGCAGAAAAAATGGGCCAGCGTAAGGATGTGAGTGACTTTGACAAGGACCAGATAGTGCTGGCTAGACCAGAACATTTCCAGAACTGCAGCTCTTGTGGGATGTTCCCGGTCCAAAAGTGGTCCAAAGGAAGGTGAACCGGTGAACCATCGACAGGGTCAGACCCGAGGCTCATTGATGCATGTGGGGAGCGAAGGCTGGCCCGTGTTGTCCGATCCAATAGGAGAGCTACTGGAGCTCAAACTAATGAAAAAGTTAATGCTGGTTCTGATAGAAAGGTGTCAGAACACACAGTGCATCAGTTTGTTGCGTATGGGGCTGCGTAGCCGCAGACCGGTCAGGGTGCCCGTGCTGTCATAATGTTATGGCTGATCGGTGTATGTCCATTTTACAACCGTCAATCACTAATACAACACAGCAGTAGTGAATCAAATTTGAGTTATTTTCACGACTTTGACATTTGCTGTTGTAAAAAACAACCATGGGTCCTGCATCACACAGGCAGGTGATGCATTTGACATTTTAGATTAAGTATGAGCACTGATGACAAAGAAAAGAGCACCACCTATTGAGACTTAAAGGAAGAAAGACCCCACAGACGCTCCTTGATTGACACATGAAACCACAAAGCAAAGACATCACAGCGATGTACGGAGGCAAAACACAAGCGTTTTGAGGGATTACCGCTTTAACTCTGTTTCCTTTTTTCTGTTGCTTCATGTCACAGCGAGCCGCCTGTCCATGACGCTGGCCGGAGAGGACGAGAGTTCACACCAGAGACGGCCTGTCCATCAACTCTCATCCTGCCGGGCTCTTCTGAGGGTTGCTGTCCTGCATGGTGAAAGGCAGTGGGTGAGGCTGGAGGTGAGGCAGCAGGTGAGTCCAGGGAGGAGGGCGGGGGACGGGGGTGAGCGGCGGCAGCAGCGAGACGAAGGGAGGGCATGAGGTGCTGCTGTCCGGGCCTCCTGTCCTGCTGTCTGGAAACTCTCCAGGCCACATGGGAGCTCGCGGGGCTGTCGGTGCTGTCGGATGACCTGACAAACCGGGCTGCCGCCACATCCTCTCTCTGTGTGTGTGTGTGTGTATATGTGAAGTATGAAGTGCGGGGTTTGTTTGAGCGTACACCTGTGTTTGTGCGCGTCCTTGACTGCCATGCGTGTTTGTAGCAGTTTTTTTTATCTGCGCTCCTTCTGGGGTGACATATTGCACCCTCCCGCAGCTTATGGGCTAAAAAAATATATAAAGCAGCATAAAATGAAATAAAAATGCAAGTCTAGCCGTCAGGTCTGACGGGATAAGCAGCTCAATCATCAACTCGCCGGCTGTCAAATCCCCAAGCCAGGCACACACACACACACACACACACACACAAACACACACACACACACACACACACACACACACACACACAAGCATAAAGCAAAGAGGTTAGAGAGCCACTAGAGGGGTCGCTTCAAATCCTTGAACCAGCTGAAAAAATAGGTACCGCCCTCCTTTTTTCTTAGCAAGTGAGACTGTGTGAATGTAAAGCATGAAACTTTCGCCTTCTTCTGCATCTAAATGTTAAAAATATCAAATCAAATGCAGGACGCATGACGTGTTCGCACGGGAAATCTGAGATTTAATTTTTCCTGTAAACGCTGGACTCTCCTCTCCTTCCTCTCCACCTCCTAGTCAGCCTGTGGTGAAGGTCTTGCCCCCCTCTCCCTCCTCCTCCTCCTCTTCCTCTTCCTCCTCCTCCTCCTCCTCTCTGTCCCACAGCCTGCTGCTGGGCTGGAGGATGACTGACGCTGTCATAACGTCTGGCAGTCAAACAGACCCGCTTCCTGACGGGTGGCGGCAAACGCAATGTGACACAGCCAGCAGTATCTGGTTTCTCCTGCACCGACTACATTTCATATGGCTCAGAGGGGCTTAGAGCGGCCACGGGGAGGGCGTCTCTCTCCCTGTGTGTGTGTGTGTGTGTGTGGCTGTAGGAGGTAATCGAGCAGATGTCAGGAGAGAGTCTGAGAGGGGATGTGTACACTGAGGGACGACTGAAACCTGTCACATTGATTTTCAGTGGTCTAGTAGCATGGGGCGGTGTGTGTCTTTGTGGAGTGTGTAGAGTATGTCCATGTTCAAAGCAGTGGTAACAGAGCAAATGTAATCACACACTGTTACATTCATTCACACTGTTAATACCCACTTGCATGTAGAAAGCACAATAAAATAGAAGTATTCATATAAAAGAAAGAATAATAAATGTATTTGATTTTTTTAAAAACACGTCATTTTCATAACACGTGCGAGTATACATTTTTCACACTTTCACATGTTGTATTTTTCTGATAATAATAATGTGATGATTCCCAGTTAACCCACCCCAATCATTCATGTCTGGCAAAAAAGAAATAGTTTAGTACAGATTTAAAAGTGCCTCTGCAGCACCGGCGTGAGGAGAGAATGATTAAAAGAAATCAGCAACACCCATAAAAAGACAATTTTGGGTGGGATTAATGAGCGCGCTTCATGACAAATTTGTTTAAAAAAATGATGTATGAACGGATCTTTTTCATTCCCCTCTCATTTTTTCTTTTTTTTTTAAGAACCAAACATATTAACCTGCACGATACGTCCTACCTGGTTAGCTGGTGCATTTATTTCCCCTGAATGAGACGTTTAAAAACACAAATCATCAGAATCACCATTATTCTCAGATGGCACTGTAACTTCCTCATGTTTCTACAGACAGAATGAACCGGGAGGGCTCTCTCAGATGAAATGTCACAGCTATATATCCTCGGGCTCATTTTAGTGTAAAAGCAGCCACAGTAACGGCTTGTTGAGCAACATGGGCAGAAGCATGACATCCGTTCACCTACCTAGCTCCTTCTTCTCCCTCCTCCTCCTCCTCCTCCTCCTCCTCCTCTATGAATCCTAGAAGATTCCCAGCAGAGGAAACACAGACTCTCTCCAGGTTCTAGGTTAAATACAGACACCACACGGCCGCCACAACGCTCATCACAACCCCTCTTCCCGCCATACATAGTGTGCCATCTTTTGGCCTCTCGCAGAACTGCTCCCTCTTCCTCCTTCCTCTTTTTCCTTTTTTTTTTTTTTCTTCTTTGCAGGAAAAGATCATAAAATCAGTGAAATAAAGTGAAATGGTTGTCTGGGGATGGATATGTCCCTTGCAACGTGAAGTGGAACTTGAGGAAATCGACGGATCTCCTGCAGCTTTGCGGAGGACTATTGCTGCAGGGCTCTTTTTTTTTTTTTCCAAACCCTTACAATTTATGCAGGGCTCTCCAGCCGTAAAAACACACATTTCTGCCTTCTGATGTCTCACACGCTCCGCTCCTGATGAGAGGATCGGACGAATGAATGAGCCGAGAGCTGAAAGTAATTATGGCGGTTAAAAACAATTAGACATAAATATTACAACTTCGTATAAAATCACGAGGACTTGTGTGTGTGTGTGTGTGTGTGTGTGTGTGAATGGCATGCATGCATACGCTTCCACACAGCAAAACACAGAGAGAGAGAGAGAGATAGAGATATTCACCTTCGAAGGGTCACTCTCCTCTTCCTGGCTCATTAAAAACAGCCCCATTAGCAGTGTTCCTTCAGAGCCTGACTGCCGACAGATATGTGAGCGTGTGTGTGAGGGTGTGTGTGTGTGTGTGTGTGTGTGTGTGTGTGTGTGTGTACACTGGATTGTAAAGACATGCAGCGTTTTGGAGGCCTCTGGGCTGCCGAAGAATACATTAAACAGCAAAGAGCCCCTCTTCTCTTCCTGACTGACTCCTGCTGGGACTACTTAGCATTTCTGGGGTGAAAACTTCTCCAGCAAGGTTGTCAAACACTATACACAAATTACAGCGGAGCTAAATTGCTCCTGTACATAGTTGTTTAACTTTTGTGGTGGCTCGTGTGTGTGTCTTTTTTTTTTCGAGCGTGTGTTTGTCTTGGCCCGATGAAGGCTGTATTCCCTCGGTACGCTACGGGCAATGTCGCTGGAAGGGAAGAGAGCACATTTGTAAAAAAAAAAAAAAAATTGCGAAAGAGACGTTCAAAGCTGCAAATCCCACAAGAGTCCAAAACAACTTCACAATCGTCTTGCTCATGAAAATTCTGGAGGTTTTAATGTGTTTTTGGGTCACAGATGGTAAGAGGAAGTAAAAATATCTCATTTCTTTTGCACTCATTGTATCGTGATCCAGAGAGAATTAAGCTGAAGAATTAAAAAATTAAATGAAATGCTAATCACAGTCAGCTCACATGTAAGTTTGTCCTTGTTGCCTCATGGAGATAATGAGTGAGGTTTGATTGGCAAAGGCCTGATCTCAGATCAGCACTGAAAGTCTCCAAACTATTCTCCTTCATTAGATCTGTCCCGCTGGTGTAATTACAGGTGTTACTGTAACATGTCTGTACTGTACTTCCTACTTTATTGCTTTATCTGTAAGAACTACTGCATGTTTTAGACCTCTAACTTTGGGCATTTCAGTGGTGGAAGAAGTACTCCAGTACGATCTTTTACTTAAGTTAAAGTACAAATACAACATTGTAAACAACCTGCATTCAAAATTCTACTGAAGTAAAAGTACAAAAGTAAAATTTACAAAAAAACTTCAAACATAAAACTCGTCATTCTGCGGAGGCGTAATGTTGTTAGTACTAATGCACAAATGTACAGCTGTAGCTGGTGGAAATGGAGCTATTTTTCACTATTTTTGTATAGTATTTTAGTCCAGTGTTTCCCAAACTAGGGGTCGGGCCCCCTCCAGAGGGTCAAAAAATAAATGTGAGGGCTCGTGAGATAATTAAAGCTTTGTTACACATCTTTGTATGCATTATTGGACTTGGATCTTTTAAATATAAATAAATATTTATAGGGGAAATCTCTGTTTGGTGGAACAGCTGGCAAGTACACACTTTTTTGATTGTAACCTTCTGAAGAGGTAGTTTATGATAAGGACTTGAGTTTAGAATTATGTTTTCTAATTTGTGTTAATTTAGGTTGAGAATTAAATGGCTCCTTTTGTAAAAACTTAAAAAAGTCCTCTTTTTATATATAATAATTTACTGAAAATTCAGTAAAATTCAGTTTTGCCTGTGAGGACAGTTATTATCATGATTATACATATATTATTACTAGAATTCTAATTTAATTATATCTTAGATTAGTTTAGGGTAAACCATGTAGTAGTGAGGCTGAGGCTAATAGGGAATGAATGGTGTCTATGGAGGTCCCTAGAAGGACAGTAACACCAATGTGTGTGTGCGTGCGTGCATGCAGACGTGTCTTGTAAGAGTGATAACAAATCGCCCCGCCGCTCACCGCCACCAGTCATCCATTAAAACTCAACCAGGATTCAAATACTGGACCCATCAGAGGTGCCAATAACGAGGAGCCCCGTAGAAAATTACAGGGGAATTTAAGTATGCCGGCTAATGGCATTGGCACCGACACTTTGCCAATACACATTTAGCGGTGTGGTGGTGCGGCTGGCCCGGGGTGCCGGCGGAGACTGACACATCTCTCTTGAGTCTGTCCAGGCGGGAGATTGGCCTGTCTGTCAGCGGCCAGGTCCCTGCCATTACCCATGATCACCCCCAGCTCTTCTTACCCTTTTAACCCCCCCACGCCCCTGCACTAACATACCCTCTCTTCTCCCTTTGTCCACAACATCCCTCCCTGTTTTCCTCTTTTTACTGCCACCTCTGTCCTCCATCCTTGTATTACAGCCGTGTTGTAGTGGTAAACAAAAAAAAGGTGTTTAAACTCTGCCCTCCAGTCGATGATCTTAATGAGACAAAACAACCGGCGTAATAAAAATCAGATAAACCTGCATGAAAGCACTAATTAATGGGCTTTAACACCATTTGGTTTACATGTTACATTGAACTTGTTCTACAGTATTATCAGTAATATTACAGTACTGATCAGAAATGATGCTGCTAAAGCGACAGTGCATACTCTCTGGCCTTTATTTGTGAAATATGTTATGTGTCTATTGGTAATTACTTTAATTAGATTACACTTATTGAATTGGTCAAAATGTAAAAATATAAGTTCATCTCAAATTCTTAGTTTTTTTTTAAAGTTTCACTCAATTTTCATTAAGTCTAAGTCATGTGCAGACTTTTTCTGTGTTGGTTTAACTCAATTTTCTTCTTTCTTTCTTTCTTTGGCCATTTCTCATATTTTGTACTTTTTAGCATGAAGTCAAATACATGTTAGTGAGTTTCTTAAAAATATGCAGAAGTTCACCCAACTCTTTAAAAAAAATGATTGTAAAATGTTGCCTCAAAACTTGATCAAATTAACAGTTCTTACAGTGTTCATATTATGAATATGAATTAATTCAATATAATGCCACTTTATACTTGTAAAGGTTACATGAGTTTATGATGGTTTACACCCATTACATCCCTGCATCCCTCCCTTTGTTCCTTTCCCCCCCATCAAAAGCATATTTGCAATTAAATTACCATCATATTATGAAAATGTGTAGCCGGAGAGGCTTGACTCTGAACCACCTTCGTCACATGCTCGCTATAGGATCGGGTGACCTCCCGGTAGAAACACATGGGAGCAGCTCGCTGCCCTTGAACAAGGTTGGAGACCATCACTAATTACCAGCGAGGAGGGCGGAGGGCTCCCGGAGACTGTCGTTTTGTTTGATAGAAACACAATGCTCATTTTTCCACGCAATAATCTCCTCCATGTACAGATCTAAGCGAAGGGAATGATAATAAAATGCCAGCGTTTCTTCGGGGCCTGTTATCCTCTGTGATTTGGCTTTGCTGAGGGGAGAAAACTGTATAGCGGAGTGAGGTTCAAGCCGCTGAAGGAGAAGAGGAGATGAAGGGTATCGGACAGCATTTGTTTCAACAAGAAGGGCTGAGGGTGATGGAACAGGCGTTGAGCCAGAAAAGAGATGACCCCCCTTTCTCTTAATCTGCCGCGATGCTCGTGTCAATTGGTAAAGGGGGTGTGACCGATAGAATAGATCCCAACTTAAAGGCTTTATACGACCCCCCCTCCTCCCTCCCTCCCCTCCTTTAATTCTCCTTCCTTGTTGTCTTCATGTGAAGGAGCAGAAAAAAGTGAAAGAGGACGAGTGAAAGATCTCTGCCAAAAGTGTAAATTTAAGCTGCAAGAAGCAGCCACCAGCATTAGCTGGTTAAGTATCAGCAGCAGAGAAGAGGTAATGAATGTAGAAAGGGGAGACATATGAAATGTCATTAATGTTAATTCTAATCACTTTTTGGCTATTAAGCACAAATTAGTGAAGGCGATGTTAAATGTCATGGTCTGTCCTGGGATTCATATAAGAGAGGGTGGGGGCCACAGAATAGGTTCTCATTTACATACTTAAGATCCAACTTAATTCTCGCAAGGGGGTGATGGAAAACGAAGCCGAGTCGTAAACCGACGACGACGATGACACGCGGGCTGGGGTAAAAAAAAAACACAAACGTTTTCTGGCGGCTGATTCTTCATTGTTCGCGCTCAAGGTTATTTTCTTGAGCTTGTCGTCGAACGTCATTCCCTTGAATAATTCCGCTCAGGCTTTTTCCTCCCTCTGGCTTTTAAGGTTCGCGCTATTTAAGACCAATCATGTCAATGTGGAAAAGAATTAATCCTGCTTAAAAATATATATTACATGACTAGAATGTATGTTAACATCCCCCCCACCCCCTGATTCTGTCTCTGGATATAGACTTTAGTTTGGTGGAGCAGGAGATAGTTGAAGTAAATAATCATGCGGGCTAGATATCAAGAGTTCATTGTCAAGTTCACTTATATACTCACAGGAGCTTGTTTTCATGTAGGTACTCTGTATCTGTCAAGCACTCCAATCCTGGAAGGAAATCAAGGCGGTGAACAATGCAGCGTTTTAAAAGCAAGTCGAGCTCGAGCCCCACAAAAACCATGTCATGTAATTCATTGCGATAGATAGATTAACCTCAGTGCACCGCAGAGGCCTCTGCATTCTTGTCCACATTGTTCTAATGGCAGCCCACGGTCTATGGGAATATCCTGTGTTTTTTTTTGCTGCTCTCTCTTTCTTTCCTCTGTGGCTACAGTTGACTGTGGGAGAGTAAATAACATTTGATATGCATAAACAGCCCCTTCCTATTCATTACTGTCAGAGCGTTGGAGTGCAGGAGGCGGAGGTCAGCATGTGAAGGTCCTCCTCAGGCAGGAGAAACGCCTGTGGTAGCTGTCACTCCTCCACTCCCCCCCCACCACCACCACCACCACCACAACCCCCAGCCCTCCCTCCCTCACTCCCCTATTAGCACAGGCTCCGGGTCATAACCTTTCCGTGGCATTTTGCGATTCCACAACCCTTTGATTAGTGCAATATTTACATATTTCACAGTGGAGAGGGCGTTCTTGTGTCGCAGACACTTGAAGTGTTGTAAATGCGTTTGGCCTTTTGCCTGGGAAATGCGGAGGAGTCGGACTCTCCGGTGGTAACTGTAGTCAAGGCTGCAGCGCTGATATACGCCGTAGTGTGTTTTAAGTATATTTACCCCCTCCGCCGCCCACGCTGCGCCAGCCATCGCACATGGTACAAGTGCCATTTGGTCTGTGATGTGGCCCCTTGTCCTCCTGAGGAAGGCCGTTTAGCAGCCATTAGAGAGGGATAGTGCTCCCTGGTGGCAGATATAGATCATGCCCTCTGACTTGGACAGCACACAGCAGAGCTACAGAGGGTTACATGCAAAGAAGAAGAGAGGAAGCTGCTCCAGAGGGATGACTATACAGTTCACTCTTAGATGCAGGAACAGTGCAAGAGATACCAGAGAGACATGGATGAAATGCAAGGTGTGCAGGGTTAGAAACTGGCCCTCTATTCTATCATTGATTGGCTGAAGGTTTGAAGTTTTGTTTGCAGAAATAGCAAGCAATTCTGGTAAGAATTAGAGCAGTCCACGTGTTCCATGTATTCTGTGTCCCTGGGTCAGGTCCTTGGTTACTAGCTTGATTCTCACGATGTCACCCGATCACGCGAGATTGCGGGATCAAATAGCACACAAAAATCCATCATGTCAGGCTTCAAGTAATGTGTTTGTGTACGACAAGCCAGAGCATGTACCAGTCAGAGTCCTGTGAAGAGCTACTGCAGTCGTGGCTCAGGTGTGTGACGCGACACAGAGAGGCTGCTGTTCGTTTCAAACAACAGTGGCGGTTCCTGAAGAGGTTAGCGTGGATGCTGCAATGGCATCAGTTATATCAGAACAAAGAATGGTACTGAAAGTCTTTCTCAATGGAAAAGATGTTTATGCTTGTTTGATTGACAGATCCACGTTCATCCAATCACCGATGTATTTTTTTTAAAGTGCCTGTTTCCAGTGACAGCTTCTCAGATAGTTTGGTGTAATAAACCATCTAGCGGGTCAGGTCCTTGGGGGGAGGTGTAGCATTGTGCATCGCTGACTGCCATTCTTGATACCAACACAAGATGGCACCAGTTGTTGTTCATTTGTTGATCAGAAGTGTGAAGAGAGAAAATTAATCCAGTGTAACTTGGAAGCATTTTTGGGTAGAAGACAATATGGGCCTGTGGATCGGTCGGTCCACCGCTTTGCCTAAGCCGGAATATCTCTAACTATTGGATCAAGGGCGTAGCTTTGCATATGGACAGTAGGGAGTTGTCCCTCCCAATATTTTGGGAGAACAGAATTGTTCCTACCAAAGTTTTAGCGAACTTGTTCGCATTATCTTTGGAGTGAAGTCATATTAGATTATTCTCCAAGTCTCCAAGACGACCTAGCATGCTAGCATTTTCATGAGGGGTCTCCCCCGTGAAAATTTTAAGTTTTTTTTTACTGAAAACCATGCAATTTTACATAAATTTGGACTATTATTATTACTATAGATAACGTCTCAACATTTAATTCTTCTGGCAATATTTGCCCTGTAAAATCATGTAAATCAAAAGAGCACATTCCGAGAGCTGAACATGGTTTTATCAGTGCGTAACATTGTAAACAACCAGTTCCGTTTCAGCATTCTATCAGAATGACAGCACCTTCGTTCTCAGCCCCCCTACCCCGTCCCCCCATGCGGTGCAGTGAGTCGACTCATCCGGATGCTCTTGACGTAGTTTTTACGCAGCGCAAAACATGCTGCAATAGCAGGGAAAACCCTGATTTTAGAAAAAAGCAAACTTGACAAACAGCAACATACTGTATGTCGAAACAGCCACAGTCAACAACACAGAGTTAATGCATGAGAAAAGTGAGGAGGAGAAGAGGGGGGAGGCGGCGTATGGATGACCTATAACCAGGTAACTATAGTTCATAATAATGCAGGACAGTGAGGATACAGGAGACGAGGGAGGATCTACTGATGCAGGTTCATACGAGATAGTATAAAAGTATTTTAATAATATATATTTTTTAAATTCCCATTGCTGTTAAACAATAGGCCTACAGAAAAAAAACGGGGTGCTGCAGCACTCTCAGCACCCCTACTTCCACTGTCCCTGAATGCAGGGTGTACAGATGTCATATTGTTCAAATGTGGATAACGGCACACATCTCTCCTTGAAGTTATTCTTGGTTTGAACAACACTAGAAGTGATAAAAGTTTTTGTGTGAAGAATGAAAGAAGAGAGCTTGAGAGTGTAAATCCTGCCTACCTTCTTACCTCAGTGCTGCGTGCGATGGGCTTCTCTTGTCAGATTTGGTTTTGTAAAGTTACAAAAATTGTCAGACACAGCCCCCTCAGATCCAACATTATACAGGTACGGAGGGAGGGGGATTTTCCTGCGCTGTTTGGCCATTTTTTTAAGCATACTGATGCCTTTACTGTTCTGTGGAAGTCTAAATGTTGTTTTAGGCTTTCTCAACTTGATCAGAATATGATTCTGAATGAAACACCATCAAAATCATTCAAATGGTCCCATAATATCTGACACAATGAGTGTCAATCCAAAGATCCTGCTTCAAAGTACTGTATTGGTTGAACCCAAGTTGCAACCACACATAGATAAGCAATAAACATGCCTTTAAACAGGCCTTTTACATGTTCTGCTCGGAGTTATCTGTAGATATAACCCTGTGGTTACACCTCTGTAACTCCCAAAGAGAACAGCAACTGCCTCCTTTTGCGACATAAAGATGTGAAATAAGAAAATCACATTATACTGTGTTCTCCACCACACCTATCCGTCACATTTGAGTCAGCCCGACGTGCGGCGTATTTTCCGCCTCAGTCAGTCATTCAGTCAGTCAGTCAGTCAGCTTCTCTCTGCTGTGTGACAGAAAGAAGAGATGTCAGCGAACAGGTTTTTCCAGGGAGCTCAGGGCCGTCACGTCTGCCTTCGCAGTGACTGATGAGGTTGGGAAGAGTGACGGGCAGCTGCAGTCTTTTCTCAGCCCGCGGGCCTGCCTGGCATTAACGTTATGTGCCATGTTCTCAGAGGGAACCCGTCATTCACCCGTCGCTCAAACCGACAGACAGATGGTGCACATAGACGCCGAACATGAAAGAGACTGGCAAAGTAGCAACGAATCCCTAGGTGGTCCCTCGTAGTTGAAGGGTGAGGGTTTCTCATCGCCGTTGCTTGGCAGCTCGACTTCAACCGCGCGGCCACACACGGACATCAAGGTGCCAACGGGGCCCGGACGAACATCAAAGTCGCTATCCATCAAACATGTCACACGCTATGAAAGGGAACAGCTTGCAGTATGGCTTAGGTCTGATCTGTTTTCACCTCGTCTTCATGAATCATGACCACTTTCTTCTGCAGGTCATGGAGATTGTGTGAGGAGCCAAATCAGAGCCACAAGGTTTAGGAAAACAAACCTATAGTAGTAAGTAACATAGTTGTTTGTTGGAGTGAAGTTGCAGATTTGCAAGTTTGTTGTGTGGGTGGAACTACTTCCGTAGGAGCGTGTACACCATAATGAGACACTAAGACGCCAGATATGGGAAATATTTTAGACAGAGTGGTCAGACCCATCTATTCACACATCCAACTAAGCTGATACCTATCCCATTCTTTTAAAGGCAGTGAAACATCCTGGACACTGGATACGTTAGTTAGGTTGTATCCATGTGAAGTTGGGGATTAAAAAAAATAGAAATTACTAGAAAAACTATTCCTTCAGTATATCGTGAAAGTTAAAGTGGCTAAAAATCTATATTTTTGTAATGACAATGTATCAAATGACAATAACAAAACAATGTTCAGGCTGTTCTCATACAATGTTCGAAGCTATAACCATGAAAAGTAATGCATTGTAATTCGTACATATCCCTCAAAATCAATTAACGTAATCTTGAACCAGGAAGTATAAAAAGTGACAAACTCCACGTAGGGAGCATGGATGTATTGAGACAACTGGATACAGCGTTGGAGGCGGGGCCCCGTTCATTCCTATGAAATTTGCTCAGTGGAGCATGAAGCCAAAATGGCTCCACTTCCGTCTGGAAAAGTACCCGGATCTTGGGCACATGGAACATGCGGAGTAGTGTCCGCTCGGTCACGTCCGTCGCTTGGCGCTCCAGCCTCGGTCTGGGTCTCATTCACATGAACGGAGGAAGGGAAAAAACTTAAAAAACTTAATTTTTGGAATAAGGACTATTAGAGTGTTCGTACTGGGAAGTTGATTCACCTCAAAAAAAATTATCCGTTGAGTTACAGACGTCTCTTTCCCAATGTAAGTCTATGGGAAAAGCCTTTTTGGGCCGAATGACATCACGTGACGAACACAGAAGTTGCAGTACCACCGTTTAGCCATTACGAAAGTCCGGATCGACGACCGGCACTCTTCCTGGGGGCTAGGTAGGGAGGAGGCCAAAAAACACCAGACTTTCCCCCGAGAGGCCGGTGTTTGTATCTGTGTGAAACTATAAGTCAACGTTGAATTATTTATCACGTAACTTCCATACTTATGTTACGCCCCTTTATTTTGCACTTCATCTAGTTATTTTAACCCGAACCACGATCTTTTCCTAAACCTAACCAAGTAGTTTCCTGTGAAGACGGAAGTTTATTTTCAAAAGACTGTATGCATGTAACGAGAATACATTGACACGTGTGGCTGGGCTTTCGTAGGAGAACGCACGAAAAAGAGAGGAATAACTTTTCGAAAGCTATCTTACGAACCGTTGTATGATGATACGTTGCAGTGTTACAATATGAAAGCGATCGCTCCTACTGTAGTGATGAACCTCCAGAAAATTATCACCTGAATCCGCAGCCTGCTTCACATAGCTTCATGGTGAGTTTCAGCTCATCGTTCAGCTGTCTGTCCCATAACCTTTACTGTTCTGATTCACTCTCACAGCTCTCAGAGTGATATTTTTGATCGCGGCAGGCAGCTGTTTTCAGTGACTGTACATTACCTGCTCAGCACCAAAAACACAGAGTGGTGTAGGCATGGTGGAATCTTATAAATGCCATTAGGAGCACTAAGAGGAGGGAGAGGAACCTGATCTTTTCACAGATTATCCGTCTCATGTACTACTGTCAGGATATAGTGACAGTTTGAGCAAATATGACAAAAACATTGTTATTTTGGTTAACAACTGTAGCTTTAACTCTGGCTTGTACAAAAATTAGGGCTGTCAGTCGATAAAAATAGTTAATCGCAATTAATCGCAAATTAATCACACATTTTTTATCTGTTCAAAATGTACCTTAAAGGGAGATTTGTGAAGTATTTAATACTCTTATCAACATGGGAGTGGACAAATATGCTGCTTTATGTATATGTTTATTAATGTAAAACAATTAACGACACAAAACAATGACAGATATTGTCCAGAAACCCTCACAGGTACTGCATTTAGCATAAAACAATATGCTCAAATCATAACATGGTAAACTGCAGCCCAACAGACAATAACAGCTGTCAGTGTGTCAGTGTGCTGACTTGACTATGACTTGCCCCAAACTGTCATAGCCCCAAACTATACTTGCCAAAGGTACTATTTAAACCTAACATGAATGTTTACATTCATTTTGTTATAACAGTCAGATAGGCCAGTAGTTATAGCGAGTAGTATGTAAATAAGGTTGTTTATTGAAGATCGTTCCACCTTTGTTCAAATCATTTACGCTGTACTTCATTCCTGCCGGGTGCCATTGTATATTTTGTCTGTACTCCACACTGCAACCCTGGTCTTGAATCAATAAATCAGAATCTGGTCATTTGGAGCTTCCTGTTAATCTAACATGCATGTATTTGTACGGTGTGAGGAAACCAGAGCACGAAGAAGAAACCCAGATACATGGGAACTACATACAGTATAGCTAACCATAATATTCGGGTTAAATCCCTAGAACAGTTTTAACACTTCATTTTAAACCTGAATTGTAACAAAATAAAGTGTTGTTGTAGGATTTACAGGGTTTTGTGTGTACTGTAGCTGCAGTCAGGGAGGAATACTGAGGATTGATATACCAGCACAGCTTGTGTGCACAGTGCTGACAGTAACATCTGATGACAGCGAGTGACCATAGCGAGAATAAGTCGTGCGAGAGAGACACAGGAAAAAAATACAAAATATGCTCAGTTTTTTAATCATGTCAATATTCAGAGACGGAGCACTGCACGGCTCTTTGTAAATCTCACACCGGCAGTGTGAGCAAAAGGGAAAAAAGAACATTTGCAAACGGCGAATCTGTGTGAAGCTTTTTCATCTAAACTTGGACGTGTTCAGTCACGGTGGCTGAGGTAGATTCAAAACAAACGAGCGAAACCAGATGAAACAGCGCCAACAGGTGCCATTTTGTGTGTCTTTTATTGTGGACATGACATTACATCTTTTTGAAATGATGTACAAAAGTGTAACAGAACTGAGAATGGCTCAGACGAGGTAGAGCTTTCACATCGGCTTGCTGGCATGAAAACTACACAGTATAAAAACAAAAACAACCCAGAAAAATTAAACAAACGCTCCTGTCTGCCTCGGTCCTCTAATCCTTTTTGAAGTGATAATAAATACAGATATCAACCAAATACATTTGGAATAATAATGTCTTCTAAGGTAAATTAATCATGAAGTTCATAACAAATAAAAAAAAAAAAGCAATACGGACACAAATAATACAACTTAAGAGGCATGATAAAAACCCAACCGAAGAGAAAAGAACAACACCTGCCAGCCCCTCTGGGAGGGCAGCCATGACTAGCTACTGAACAAATCCTACAGTTTAGCAAAGAGAAAAGACTAAAAACACACTCTTACATCTTTATGAAAAATTAAGCACTGCTGCACCTAGCATTATCAAACTTCCAATGAGGAAACGAAGCTAAAAAGCCGTCACAGAACAAATCATTTGTCATTTAAAATCTATGGAATCATCCTAAAACAAAAAAAAGCCTCTAAACCAGTAATGACATTGAAGTGTGTTAGCTGGCACCATTAAAAAGACATTCTCAAAGAAACCTTAGCTAGACAAGATGAGAACGGTTAAAGCAGTAACCTAGTCTAAGTGCACTAGTAATGCCATTTGGTTTCTACCGCTGTATATAAGGGGTTTGGTAAGAGTGGATTACAGATATACAGTTTATATTACATACACTCACTCCTGCTTCATAGTTTTTTTTCTAAGTCACACTTCGGAGTACAAATTCATAACTGAGGAGTTAATCTTAAAGGGAATTCTGTACAACATTGGTATTAGTACTACACTACCTCGAAGGCTAGAGTATCCGTTTCAAGTATTTTCACTACCCACACCTTCAATATACACTTCTGTGTATTATTTATTAGGCAAGCACACAACGTTGTATGCATAACTCGACAACCCACTGGTATCGCAACCATTTCATCATCATGGAAAAAACTGCTGAGGTCTCAAAATAGATGGGAAGTAACAGTACTCTGTATGCTCCGTAATCTTTCACTGAATTTTGATTTTATGCCTACAACAAAAAAAATGTCTCCACTCTTGCTCTGCAAGTCTGCTTTCAACTGCTTTGTTTTTTCTTCCTCTTTCCCCCTCCTCCCCCCTCCCCAACGTGTCGAGGCATGGCTTTTATCAATGGAGGAGAGAAAAGCGAGCCCAGGACACGGAGAGAGCGTCTCCTCCGAGCTAAGAACAGTCCCGGCTTCATAGCAGCAGCCGATGAACTTAAAACAGGCTTTCATTGCAAAGGAGGTAGGCATCTAGAGGGAGGCTGATGTGGTACACAGGAGTTAGTCAACCTCTTCTTCAGTATGGAGAGGATTGAAAGGAATGCACATACACTCGCATAAATGCACACTTGCACACACAAACACACACAGACACCTGTGTTAAGGCTGTCACGGCTCTACAATTCAATAGGCTTCAAAACGTCTCCATCTCCTATTATCATACCTGAACTCTCTGGAAGCCTGACCTCCTGACCTCTGGCTGCTCTCTCTTTCTGACCTGCTCACTCCTTCCTCCCAGAATGCAAATCTTCACATCACCATTCAAGATATTAGACCGACGGTATGGGAGTTTGGTTCATTAGTTTGCTTAAATGCTTTGGTAACAAAATCTCTGCATCTCTGGTTGTTTGCTCTGTCAGATGAGCTTGTTATGTTACAGCCGACATGTTGAATTATATGTCCCTTTTATGTGTTTAATGAACCTGCCACTTTTAAAGGAATAGTTTGGGACAGTTTGGAAAGTACGCTTATTCACTTTCTTGCCGAGATTCAGATAAGAAGATATGGAGCTTTTTCCCTATCTTTATTCAAGAGCGTGGTCTTTCATTTTAAGAGCATGGCTTATTGATTTTACATTCAGATTGTGTAATGCTTTCCCTCAAAACTATGTCCTCAAACTCAAATAGCGTCTGCTTGGGCTTGGATTTGCTCTGCTTCTGCTCAAACTGTATGCTTGCACTCAGATATGTTGTTGCTTGCACAGATTTGCTGCACTCAGATTCAGCCTTATTCACCTCGCACTCAGGCTGCTTCTGTGTGCTAGTGAAACATCTGCTCTTAGATTTCTCCTCTGCGCTCTGATTTTTTGTGCAGTAACCCTGTCAAAATTCCCAAACCAATAGAATGTAGTGTTGACCAATGAAATGATCCCTGCGTCGTTGCGGGTGCGTTCCTTCGCTTTACTAGAGCATCACTGACGGGCGGTTACTCTTTAACCGGGTTCATTCACTTCCAAGGCAATGAGGCAGGGATCATTTCATTGGTCAACACTAAACCTGTATATCTGAGTGCAAGCATACAGTTTGAGCAGAAGCAGAGCAAATCCAAGTGCAAGCAGGAGCTATTTGAATCTGAACGTGAAATCAACGAGTCATGCTCTCAAATTGAAAGACCACGCTTTTGAATAAAGATAGGACAAAAGCTCCATATGTAGATTGATACTGCTCTCATGTCTGTCCATTAAATATACAGCAAGTAGCCGGTTAGCTTAGCTTAGCTTAGCACAAAGACTGGAAACCGGGTTTTGAATTTCCCTTCTCAAATTGTTTAATTTAGTAATTTTAAAGGCCTGAACTGGTAAATATATTTTTCACAAGATTAGAAAAGTCACAAAACATAAACTTAACTTTGTGTATAAGAAGTAGAAGTATTGATTTTGGTACCAAAACATTCATCACATAAAAACCAACAGGCCTAAAAAGTCAGTGTTGCCCTTCAGCAATATGAAATTAAGATGCATCTTTGCTGGCTAACACGTACAGTACCATATTCTCTAAATTTAATCTGTGCCATCCACAGCTGAGCGTCTCCCCGTCATCCCCGCTGTTTTTGAAGTCAGTCTAACTCAAAGTCAGAAGTGTCGGAAACACTCCTTAATGTGATGGAGTTATGGAGGAAAACTGCCTCCACTCAGTCCCTTCCTCTTAAATGGACAATAATTGAATGGCCATAAAAATGGTACGCTCATTTATATTGGCTATTAAAAACGCACACTCTTTTTAATGAGCACTAAAGCAGACACCCCCATTAGCGTTCTCTCTCTCTCTCTCTCTCTCTCTCTCTCTCTCTCTCTGTCTGTCTCTTTAATCCTACCTCTCTCCAACTCTCTCTCCTTCTAATCATCAGCTACACGGCCTCAGAGTGGTCACTGCACTCCTAACATTACACTCTGGAGTGGAGGGAAGTGAGTTTAACACACGCAGACACACACACACACACACAGACTTCATCTTCATGAACCCAGAGGGGAAAACGAACTTGCAATGCGTCAATTGACTGTTGATGAATCGCAGAGCATCTTCTCTCTCATCTCATCTCTGATGATTGGTGTCCTGAGGAATGCACAAACTCTTATACAATAAAGCAAAAAAGAAAAAGAAAGGGAGAGAGGGTGTGGGGGGGGGGGCAACTATAGCAGCCATGCAATGCCACAGTCCTTGATTAAAAGCAGTTGCATTCAAGTTCCGCTTCTTTTCACAAAAACTTTACTTTTCCTTGTAAAGCTGCACTAGGCAACTTCACTCGTCGCTACCTCCGAAATGGTAGCAAGAGGTAACTCTTTGAATTTTAAGGGGGCTTTCTATATTCAGAAATCCTTTAAGGTGATGTAAACTACACACAATCTGCTCAATTTTGCCAACCTTCAAGCAAAAAGATCGATCATCGGTGAGTCCAGCTTTTCCTGCTGAGGAGACACTTTATATTTCACTCTTCACCTTCACCTGTGTGCACACCTGACACCTGAATTTCTAACAAATCCTTCCTGTTAGTAGATAAGACACTCTTTCTCTGCTGCAGCTCCACGTTGTGATTTTAAAAATTGCCTAGCACAGCTTTAACTAGCTTCTTATTTCAAATTTCCCAAAACTACAAGAGCCTTCATCGTAGAAAATT
Organism: Sebastes fasciatus; assembly: GCF_043250625.1. Lineage (NCBI taxonomy): Eukaryota > Metazoa > Chordata > Actinopteri > Perciformes > Sebastidae > Sebastes > Sebastes fasciatus. The sequence goes on along the minus strand of NC_133806.1, from coordinate 32,189,895 downwards.
CGTCTAAAGTCATTAGAGGATGACGGGTGGAGAGGAGAGGCTCAAAAAGTCTTGGGTCCTACTTCCAGTCCTCTCATTCTTAGGAATGGTGATGGAGATGGTGTTTATCGGGTTGTGTGATTCCCTGACTAGTCTGGTCCCAAGTCTGGATCCTAGTCTTATCAGATGGTCTCTACTGTTGTTGTTGTTGTTGTTGTTGTTGTTGTTGTTGTTGTGGCGTTGGTGTGTGTTTGGCAGCCAGCGCTCCTCGCTCCTCCTGGCTCAGCAACAAGCTCCTTGTGTCTGGGTACTGGCTGTTGTCAAAAGGCATATGGTGGACACTCTGGACGTGCGTCTTTAGGTTCCCTTTCTGAGATGCTCGGTATGGGCAGAGCTGGCAGCAGAATGGCCTCTCCCCTGAGGAACACACACACACACACACGACACACACATTAAATTGAAAGGTCAGGTGGATGGCAGAGAGGACGTCACAGGACATAAGACTTTTTAGAGGATTCTGAATGTACAGGGGATTTAACGAGACACAGCGATGTAAGCCACAGATGAGACTCGCTGCAGTGAAAAGGGGGAGAAACAAGCAAACACAGAGACAAACATAAACCAAGACACATGATGGCATTCAACTAGAAATAGGGGGATATTATGCAGGTTAAGAGCAGCATTGGCACACCTAATTTCACTTAAAAAGTTAACTTTGCATCTTTATTCTGACCCAGATGGACGAACTCTTCCTTTCTCTTTCCTGGCATCTGGAGAAGAGCGCCACACATCCCCTGTCTGAACAGTCCTAATTTTGTCTCCATGTATTTCTCTCAATCACCCGGGCCACCCTATGCCCCCACGCACACACTCAAACACACTCCACACACACCCCGTACTCTCTCTTCTAATTAGACTGACCTACAACAGCACAGACACCTCGGCAAAAATATAAAAAAATAATAAAAAGACTAAGCAACACACACCTGAACAAAACAAATGAGATTGCCATTTAATTGCACCTAATTATCATTTTGATAAATGGAAGAGTATCAAAGCGGGAAAACAAATGACTCCCCGTGCCCCTCCCGCACCCTTCTCCCTGAAGAAGAAACAGGGAAATATAGCTGTTATCATACATCATCAGAAACACAACGGAGAGAAAGAAAGGGAGGGGGGAGGGTTGGTTGGCAGGGTGGGGGGGTTGAGGAAGAGAGAGATAAAAACAAAAAAAAGGTATAATTAATCACACAAAAATCTAAAAAAAAAAAAAAAAACAGCTGGAGAGACGGCGAGGGCGAGACGTGAGAAGAAAGCGAGAACCTCCACGACATCGTCCTGCGAGGAAACATCGCTGACGGGACCGGTGCACTACATTATAATAAAGGTTATCGTCACCGTAAAGCAGCGTCAACACTACATCTAATTGGACCCCTCCGCCGCGCCTGCTCCCATCATTCATAGCGTGCGGTAAATCTGAGTCCATGTGGGTGTTTGTGTGTGTGATTAATTAAGATGGAGGCGCAGCGTGTAGAACCCAGCTCTCTCCGAATGTCAAAGCAGAACAGATTTACTCCTCTGTTGCTCCTCTGTCTCAATGACTGACTCTAAAACTCTTTAAACTACAGGGAATGTGTTTCTTTAAGTTTGTGTTAAAACCCATTTACACTTTTCTTGTTCCTAATAGGGACCACTAACAAATATTTCCCGTTATTTTCTCATTTCATTGATAACAGTTTTTTATAAACTGCTTTTATGAAGTCTGAACTAGGCTGAATTGCTGTTGTGTTACATCAAGTTTGTGACAGAAGGAAATACAATGTGCTGTAATGTGCAATCACCCCAAATGACCTTTGAACATGGTCACAGATTTGATTGCATATATTTAAAAGTGTAAAGTAAGTGCAGCCAAAGACAAGACCACACTTGAATAATACAGAGAAGTGATGCAATCATGTATTTAAAAAATCTCAGCCCAGTCACCAGAAAAAAAAACGTTAGCATTGTACGTTTCTGCAAACCGTGGAATATCAAAGTTTTTTTGCATTCGGTGAGAGCAAGCGATGCAGTACAAGGAGCGACACACGGAGCAAGTGACGTAGTATATTATGTGACCGTTATAGAAAGTTGTAACGTGGTATAATAACGAGTCAAACAAGCGAGGAATTCCACTAAGGACGGGTGGGAGGGGTGCTGGATGGGTCAAACAAACAGGACTTTCACCCAAACGTTGACTTTACGGCTGTTACTTAACATTGTTTTGCTTGTTACGTAACATTACATAAGAAAGTCCACTAAGGGCTATTTATCTATTTGTCCACTTTTTGCGTTACGTTGTTGCGTTACGTTGTTGCGTTACGTTGTTGCGTTACGTTGTTGCGTTACGTTGTTGCGTTACGTTGTTGCGCTGCGTTATGTTGTTGCGCTGCATTACCTTGTTGCATTACCTTGTTGCGTTACCTTGTTGTGTTACGTTGTTGCGTTATGTTGTTGCGTTACGTTATTGCGTTACGTTGTTGCGTTACGTTGTTGCGTTACGTTGTTGCGTTACGTTGTTGCGTTACGTTGTTGCGTTACCTTGTTGCGTTACCTTGTTGCATTGCCTTGTTGCGCTGTGTTAATTGTTGCGTTACGTTGTTGCGTTACGTTGTGGCGTTACGTTGTGGCGTTACGTTGTGCTGCGTTACGTTGTGCTGCGTTACGTTGTTGCATTACTTTGTTGCGCTACGTTGTTGCGTTATGTTGTTGCGTTACGTTGTTGCGTTACTTTGTTGCGCAATGTTGTTGCGCTACGTTGTTGCGTTACGTTGTTGCGTTACGTTGTTGCGCTGCGTTACCTTGTTGCATTACCTTGTTGTGTTACGTTGTTGCGTTACGTTGCTGCGTTACGTTGTTGCATTACGTTGTTGCATTACCTTGTTGCGCTACGTTGTTGCGTTATGCTGTGTTACGTTGTTGCGTTACGTTGTTGCGCTGCGTTACCTTGTTGCGTTACCTTGTTGCGTTACCTTTGTAGCGTTGCCTTGTTGCGCTGTGTTAATTGTTGCGTTACGTTGTTGCGTTACGCTGCTGCGTTACGTTGCTGCGTTACGTTGCTGCGTTACGTTGCTGCGTTACGTTGCTGCGTTACTTTGCTGCGTTACTTTGTTGCGTTACTTTGTTGCGTTACTTTGTTGCGTTACGTTGTTGCATTACGTTGTTGCGATACCTTGTTAGGTTACGTTGTTGCAATACCTTGTTAGGTTACCTTGTTAAGTTACCTTGTTAAGTTACCTTGTTACGTTACCTTGTGACGTTGTTACGCTTGATAAGTAATGTTAAGTAAGAAGGCCCGCTAGGGGCGGTCGTTGTTTATTTATGATAGTTACGTTGTTACATTACGTTGTTATGTTTTCATTATTTTAACACAAACCATGTTTTTTTCTAACCTTAACCAGTTTTGTTGCATAAACCAAAGCAATCGCTTCACAACGTTAACCACGTGGCATCGTGCGTTTCTGCAAGCGTGATTCGAGGCTGATATGATTTATGAGGCGTTTTTAAACGTCGGCATTCAACGTATCCAGCGGTTTGTTGAAGCGTACAATGCCAAAAAAAATTCTGGTGAATCTGACTTCAGTACTGAGAGTGTTGGAGATGGTGAAAAATGACCTAAAAACTAAAGAAGTACAATTCTCATTGCATTAAGTGACATTTACAAACATCTAGTAACTTCTCCTCTATTAGTAAAATAACCACTAACCCTTCAACTGTTATTAAAACTAGAATGGATGTTGTTCCGATGAGGAAACTGTGATATGTGTGCTGGATACACACTCTACTGTCAGGTGTGATCCGGCAGCATGTGACAATGCCAGGTGTTAATGCCAGGTGCAGAGGGTGCCACATGTGACTGTTACACATGAAAAAAAACACACTTTTACAAAAGGATGGGGGGGATGCGGGACTGACATAGACACACATGCGGAGGCGAGACGATGATAATAATAATAATAAAAATAATAGGAAACATGCAGAAGCGATGAGGGAGCCCAGTGGTTAGCCATCGTGCCACATACTTGTTTGGGAGCTTCAGAAGCGGTGGTGTGAGCGTCAGTACCTCTGTGGAGTCCGTTAAAATCAAACCCAACTGTGGGGGGAGAAGGAGGATGGGGGGGAGGAGGAAGGGGAGGAGGAAGGGGAGGAGGGCATTCGGTTAAAAGCTCTACCAGATCCACACAAGCATTTTTTTCCCTCCTGCCACCAGCACCCCGCACACAGCAGCGTTTGCCACCAGCACCTTTGCTAATAGAGGGGAGCTGGCAGTGATGATGATGATGATGGTGATGATGGTGGTGATGATGGTGATGGAGCCTGGTGGAGGCAAGTCAGTGATTTAATATGACGCATGTTAATAGAGGCCTCCGGGTGGATGGCCTTTTTCTGCGTGTGCACGTCCACGCTGAAGACAACCGTCAGTGACAACATTAATTACAGCCTCGGCGAGTGTTTACAGACCCTATGTATGGGCGTGTGTGTGTGTGTGTGTGTGTGTGTGTGTGTGTGTGTGTGTGTGTGTGTGTGTGTGTGTGTGTGTGTGTGTGTGTGTGTGTGTGTGTGTTTACATCAGGGCTCAGGGGGAAGCGTAGCGCTGCATCACTTACCATTTGGCCTCTGTCACTTAGAATCACTGGCTGTGCCACATATCATTCACACTCTCTATAAAGAAGCTACTTATCTCATTGTCTACTGTGATCACCGCCGGCCCGCTTGATGGACATGACAGGACAGGAGAGGGAAGAGGAGGAGGAGGAGGAGGAGGAGGAGGAGGAGGAGGAGGAGGAGGAGGAAGGGGGGAATGAAGAGGGAGGAAGGCAGACAAATAGGAGAGGAGACAAAAGGGAGAAGGATGGGAGAGAGGTAGGGGAGAGGAGAAAAGGTGAGATGAGAGGAAAGGGGGAGAGAAAGAGGGAAGGAGAGACTATAGGTGTGGAGAGGAGAGGAAGAGGAGAAAAGGTGAGATGAGACGAGAGGAAAGAAGAACAGAGGACAGGAGAAAGGGTGAGATGAGAGGAAATAAGAGAAGGAAGGAAAGAGGGAGAGGAGACGGAGATGAGAGGAAACAAGACAGGAAATGAAAAAAGGAAACAAAACAAAAGGAAAGGAAAGGAGAAAAGTGCACTAGGAAAAAATGAAGGGGAAAAGGAGAAAGTGGAGGAAAAGGCAGGATGTCTAAATCAAGCTGTTTAGTGAATGGCATCGGGACGCATGCAAATGGATTCATAAGGTTGGCGTGGACAAATGCTGTTCTGCTTCATTAGAATGCGCAATTCCATCTCTCTAATTGACATGTGATTAATAATGTATACAATTTGTCACAGGTCAGTATCCGGAGCAAATCATGTTTCAGTTTAAAAAATAGAGACAGCTGCCCAGCCCAGGGCGGGGAAGGGACTCACAGACTGGCTGTCACACTCAACTGAACAAAAAAGATCGGTTTTGATTTATTTTGGAGAATGCGGGAACGTGGCGGACGTATGGAGAGTCAGACGATGAAATATGGTGGAGGAATGTGAATCCCCATGCATATATTCTCTATATCTCATGTGAGTGTTTCTGGGTGAATAAATAGCGGCGAGGGCGATGATGTGTGTGTATGTGCACAAGCGGCACGGGAATGAGTGACTGTTGAAGGAGTGGCCAAAAAAGTGGGAACATCTAGTAATACATGAATAACAAGTAGTTAATGAGGTTGTTCCACAGGTTAAAGCTGGACTTTTCCTACAGGATATGCTAAATTGTCACTGCTGTTTCTTGTTTGCTGAGGTTGTTTGTCTATGTCTGTCATACCTTGCCCTTTTAAATTATTCTACAGTTTTTTTTGTGACTGATGCTCTTGCAATGTGACTACCAACCATTTTTCATCCAAAACCTCTTTTAGTTACTGCATATATTGACTAAAAACCCATGTTAAAGGACTTGATTGCGACCCAGGGGCCTATTTAATAGCACAAAAAAGCATACCTAGCATTGTTTGAGCACCTTGATACTTTATAGATTTTATTAATTTTAAGAATATTGCTTGTAAACATGATTTTGAACGTATGTTTCAACAGTCGGCTAACACATGAAAAGGACTTCTGACCCCAAACAGAAGTAACAACGCCATGCAGGACAACATGCAGTACATCCCTTTGTCCAGGAATGACATATCATTTGTTTATGCATAGCCCATACACATAATATATAAAACATAAAATATTTCCTAATTTGTTGTAATACCAAAGCTTCATGCTCATTTTCATATTTTTTCACCTTAATCAAAAATGCAAGCTCAGTTTGTGGGTTGCCACTTAAATACTTTTCCACATATTGGGTTTTAATCAGGTCAGAAGAAAAGGAAAGAACATTCAAGGGGAAATGCTTAATTTTGCAATTTATTATTATTATTTTTCCGCATACAGCCATAGTCTGGATAGTGAGAAAGTAAAGTCAATTTCAACCGAACACAAGGGTTAAAAGTTGTGATTTAGTTGTCGGTATGTCTCAATGAGGTGTTTCCATTATGTTGTCGAGCCACTGGAAGTACGTGCACGTATGTGATCTGTGTTCCTTTGGGTGTGTTTGTGTCTCGTGGCTGTATTTACCTGTGTGGGACCTCATATGAGTACGCAGGTGGCTGGGCTGACTGAAACTCTTCCCGCACTCGTGGCAGAAATACTGTCCCTGCCGCATCAGAGACCTCAGCATCCCTGATTACACACACACACACACACACATGGGAAAGAGAAACGCACAATAGTGAGTACTAAAGAGCAAATCTCAGAAGAGTTCAATATGACAGTGGTCTAAACAGAGGAAGGATATAAATCACATATAAACAATAAACATATGGAATGTACTGTTAGCAGATACAGCTGTGTTCTAGAAGTGATTCAATTGAAGTCAACGTCATTGGAGGCCCAGAGATTCCTCTCTATTAAAGCTACTAAGAACTTTTTGTCATATTGTGCTTAACTGTCACTATATTGCAAGATTCCACCGTGAAAAACATCCAATCAGAGCCGAATGAGTCTCTAAAGCAGCTGTCAATCACTGCTTCTGAAGCTCGTTAACTCCGATCAAACGGTGAAACTAGGCAGCGCTGATCAAAATATGATAGTGTAATGTTTAGCTGTAAAATGAGAACGTTTGCTCCGACCGGTGGGCGGTGCTTGGTTTTGGCTCGACTGTTTTCAACATGGCGGCCGGGTCACAAACTCTCTCAGTTTACAGTTAAACTGTAGCTACTGTATGTTCCAGATTGCATACTTTTTCTTTTTTACTTTTAGTACATACTGCAGCTGCTCTTACAAAGCACATACTATTGCTTGCAGTATGCATACGATTGGGACACACTACTTTGTCATAACATTGTGCTTTGAACTTTGACCCTCCTGCTCAGCTCATATATCTGCTGTGCAGGGGATTGTGGGTCAGAATAGCCAGAAAAGCATGCTGGCTTGCATACTGCAAAATGTGACCGGATGTAATAGAGCATCCTGGTATTTTTGGCATACTGCATGTGACATACTATGTATTGGGACATACTTAATCTTTTTCTGGCATACTGCACTAAATAGTATGGTAGTATGGATATAGGAACGCACAGAGTGACACAAACTCAGGATACAGTGACAGTTTTAGCAAATTTGGAAAATGAAATGAAAAAAATACTTTTATTAAAAGCTTTATTTAAATGCATTAAATGTGCTACCCACCATTTCATTAGAGATTCAGAATTCTGAGAGTGAGAATTTTATGCTTTATATCAAGGGTCTCCAACAAGTAGCTCGCTTCCTGTGTCTGAGTGGCTCACTCACTAAAGGTTACAAGAATATGGACATAAATTTGATAACACAAAGTCACATTGTAAACCAGTTTAAATGTCTATCCAATCAAATTCACAGACATTGCGCCCCCTTCTGACACAAAATGATTATTTGCCAATCAGCAATTAAACAAGTTGCTCTGCTTTCAAATTTCATGCCATCAGTGACGCCGTAACATCAGGCGATGTTAGCAGACCAGCAAGCGTACACAAGATCTGACAACGACCGCAGAAAATAGCCAGGCCAATAAAAAGCAAAAAATACTATTTTAATAATGAGGAATGGGTGATGACAAATGTCATTTGCGTTGCGAGCGTGTCAGTCGGTAAAAGGTGTAACGTCGAGCGCCGCTTCGCCAAAGTCCACGGCAACTTTTCACGGGACTTTCCGACTGGTAGCAGTTTACGAACGAAGAAGGTAAAGGAGCTGAAAACAACGCTTAAAAGACAACAGTCTCTGTTTACCAAACTGACAAAGAAGGCCAACGCTGCAGCAGAGGCTTCGTTTAGTGGCGCGCATCCTAACGAAACAAAAGCCCTTCACCTACTGCGGGATTGTAATAGAAGCGACGACTGTGGTGACTGCAACGTTATTAAAGGACCATAAAAGTAAGACAGAAATGATGTCTGCTATTGGTGATGTACAGCATGGTGGCGCTATGTGTAGCTCTCGACCACTTTCATTTTGTCACATTAGCTCTCAGAGGAGAAAAGGTTGGAGACCCCTGATCTATATGATGCCCACGATAGAACAGAAAAGTAGTGCTCACTGTATGTACACTACTTTCTGCAAACAATACCACAATGCAATTCGTCCCATTTCATATAGATAGATGATGATTGATCATGATTCATACTACAGAGAGTGAAGTACTGAGTGTCTATTCTTAGACCACAGTTGAGTTAAAGCAACTTTTCATTATTAATTCATATTGCAAAATTCAAAGTATGTCTTTCTCACTACACCCATTTATATCTAAGCAGGTAATATTTTGCCACATTTGTTCTTGATCAGGTGTTTCAGGTTTGTAGCAGTTTAGATTTTTGAACAATGCCACTCTCTTGGAGAAAGGTGAATTCAAAACATAAGCCCTTCTTGGTATATAGATCAAATATTATAAGGAAAGCAAAGGCACATGTTCACATTCAAAAGCCAGTGTGTGCTTTTAATTCCCACGTGAGATTTCAGACAGACTGGTGGAAAAAGGTGGACATCAGCATCAGTTTATTTCAAGGCAGAAGAAATTTTTTAGATTGAATGACAACGCAAAAAGGTCAGCGATGGGCAGAGAGAGAGTGGGTAGGTGGGTGGGTGTGCAGTAAAAGCACAGAGCCTGGTCGGCTGGCTGCAGCGGTGGAGGTAGGTAGCGTCAGTAGTGGACTCGCGCAGGCATCATTAGTATGTCTAATGTGTCATTATGAGCGGCTAGCTCCAGGGGCTGGACTGCAGCTGTCACACAGCATCATCTCAGAGGCTGACAGCCAGACACACACAGCACACACACACACCGCATAAATTACAGGCAATTAAAACGCCCCGGCTGTGATGTGCCCGCTCCGCTGCCCGTGTGTCACATGTCAGGTGTGTGTGTGTGTGTCTGCATGTGTGTGTGTGTGCTTCAAGAGTTGTATATATATGTGTGTGTGTTTGGTCCAAGGGAGGAAAGTGAGGCATAGGCTGTGGCGCACACTGGCACACACACACACACACACACACACACACACACACACACACACACACAATGACACAACAACGCTCCCATTACATGCACAAGTCAGATTTACATGTTAATGGCCTTCAAAGGCAAAAGAAACTTGTTGAATTTTGATGACTTCAAATCTCATAAATCCTGACACGTGACACGACGTGAGTGAATGAGAAATCAGGAATCAGTCAGTCTCTTAGTGGAGGTGGGGGAAAGATTACATCATTGTTGATAAATCAACTTTCTTGCCTTGTCAGTAGTTAGTACAACTGAAATAATGGATGAATTTACCATACCGTAGTATTGCAACCCTTTGCTGAAGTTATTCTGACTGAGACAAACTGATTTATGACACTCATATGATATTAAAACCTCCTCAAATCTACTGTACACCTGTGCAAACCTCACACTTCTTCTTTCAAAGCTACAATACCCAACAAGAGCAGAAATCCATTAATTGCAGGTAACCAAATTAGATTTAAAACTTCCTTTTTTATCTATATATTTTTTAATAGTGCTAGACCAATACATCAGCAGGCCCATATATCAGTTTATGGAAGATACATATCGTTATCGGTGTATATGACAGCCAAACAGAAATGCCAAAGTAGAAGTAATTTGAGGTAATTTAGAAAAAAGTTTTGCCATTATTTAGTTTGTCCACTGGAGAGCACTTACAAGTTGATTTTTATTTTAACTATGAAATGTCCCGCTCAGTATGGATCGCAATTTAAAAAAAAAAATGTTTTAAATCAAAGGGATCTGTATCAAGAATGCACATTGTCTGTGTAAAAAAAAAAATACTGTCGACTGATAAATCATTATCGGATCTTTTTAAACTCAAATATCGTTTTTAATTTCACTTCAAGACCAGTTTAAAAAAAAAACAAAAAAAAAAACAGACAATTTCTAACTCAACACAGTTATATATATATATATATATGGCGTTGTGAAACTGTAATGAAGCAGTTTACTGTAAGAAGGAAGATAACTGTTCAGGGACGTGGAGCCCGATTGTGCAGGATAGCGACCGGCTAATTCTTTCAGCATAAAGAAACCTGTTGTTACATGCTGTGGAAAACTGGAATGACTGTATTTAAGACGTCACATTTTTATAATTTAGATAAATATTTAATAAAGGACCTGTCAGTCATACTATAATAATTTTTTTTCTGGTGTGCATGTAAATATGGTTAGAGCAGCTGGAGCCACAGGGACATCGGCAACAGGAATAAGAAGGTTTAAAGATGGTTGGATCCATTTCACATCAATGTGACCACTACACACACACTCATGCACACAAACACATGCACTCCTATGACCTCTCCTGGTGACAGATACCAGGCCGGGGGGTTTAGGGGTGCTTTCGGTGAGGGGGACGCCTGCCTGCTGCACAATCCCCCCGGCAGACGCATCAACACCCCAAGCATTAAGGCTGGGTATACCCGGTTCAATGCCACATAGTTGTGTGCATGTTTGTGTGTGTGCACGTGTAGAGTGTGTGCATGTAAGTGTTGGAGGGACATAGCAGGACAAGGAAGACGGGGAGGCGGAGGAGGTGACAGAGAGTGTCTCTGGCAGCCCGACTGCTGGCCTCTGGATACTCTACTTCTACTCCGGGCCGCCAGCCCTTCTCACTGATGCACTAATGAAAGACAAGACAGAGCTGGACGGAAAACACAAGCAGACACACACACTCGTACACATATTACAGAGAGAGAAATGGGAGAAAGACTCAGTTGCTCAAAAAAAGGTCACTTTATAGCATGTGACTCAAAGGGCTAAGGCGGATCGTGACGATATGCGCCTGGACGGGTGACAGCGATGTCACGCGTCTGCTCTGGGGCTGTTGTCTTTGACCCCTGGCTCCACACAGCCCCACTTGACCTTAGAGACACAACTGAAAAATGGGCAAATAATACGCATGTTCGGTAATGACCATTTCCAAAGCAGCTGGTGGGGTAATTATTCTGTCTCATCTCTCTCTCTCTCTCTCTCTTTGCCTCTTTATTTTCCCTCTCTCTGTTTTCGCCTCCCTCCATTCGCATCTGTGCGAGTCTCTCGTCAGGCAGAGCCGTGACCTAAACAGTTTGTGACAGCTTTCTGGGAGAGTGGAGCTGGAGACTAGGCATGCCTCGCAGACCTGAGAGTAGCAAAGGTTCTCTCACGTCTCTCACGTAAAAAAAAAAAAAACACACACACACACTCCTTTTACATCTAAAAACCCGAGCACATATGGACACACATGCTGCCCCAGATACGGCCTCTTATCAGATCTCACAAACATGCAAGCACACGTGTGTGTGCCCATTTAATGGATCTCCTCTTCATTATGCAAAACCTTGTCAGAATCGAGTAGTGTATGTGTCTGTCAATCACTTCCTGCCAGATGGCGGGTTAGTGTGAGAGAGAGAGAGAGAGAGTCAGCATGTGTTAGAGAGGATTAATGTGTATATCTAATATGGTTCATACGTGAAGAGTGGATCTATGTGACTGCAGGTGTCGTTTCCTGGTTTAACCTGTCAGTTCTGGCAATTCTACTCATGACAGCTCGAAACAAAATGCTCAGTCACTGGAAAACATTTCTCTTCAACTCCTGACATTTGGCATTTTCTCCAAAGCAAAGATCCTCTGGGCATTTTGTATGTGAGCTGATGATGAGGGATTTCATAGGACTTTCTCCAAGAGAGCCTATTCCGAATAATGGTACTACCAACAACAACAAAAAAACATTTTACTAGTACACATTTTAACAAATACATATGTCAATAAGTCAACTAAATTGAATACAAATTGAAATAGCTCCCTACCAGTGGGATCCATCAGTGCGTTGGCTGCACCCCAGCGGTGGTAGAGGGCAGCCAGTTCATGGGGGTTGTAGTTTTTGAGGAAGCCGAGGATGTCAGCTGGCGTCTCTGGTGTCTCTGCGATTGGCTCCGGGTTCACATCTCCACGAGCCTCCGAAGGCAAAGAAGAAGAGGAGGAGGAGGAGGAGGAGGAATTCAGCAGAGTGCCCCCGTGTGCCTGGGAGGCTCCGTAGTTGTGTCCCGCTATGGAGGTGTGGCTGATGGAGCTGTGGGTGATGGAGCTGTGGGTAATGGCGCTGGGCCTCGTGGCGTTAGCCCGGCTCTGGCCGTGAGAGTTGGGAAGCGGCTGATGAGGGGAACCCCGAGCTCGGCTGTACTCTGCTAGGCCGTGTTTGCTGGACAGCATGAAGCCGAGGCCCTCCTGAGGCATCAAGTAGCGGTCAGCGATCCGGGATGCGGTAGCAGAGCTGGAGCTTGGGGCTGAGGAACGTGAGAGGGAACCAGTGCTCTTCTCCAAGGAGCTGGAGGAAGACGACGAGCCTCCCCGAGGGTAAATATCCACTTTGGGTCTGAAGCGAGGCTGATGACTCTGGTCCTCCATGTGTCTGACGCTGCTGCTGCTGCTGTTGCTGCTGCTGCTGCTGCTGCCTGGCCGGACGGGGACTCTCCCAGCTTGGGTGCCTGAGGTGGACGAGGAGCCCCTGGAGAACGAGGAGGAGGAGGGGGTAGAGGAGGATGATGATAATGGCATGGCTGCCTGACTGGCTGGCCTGCTCTTCTTTAGAACCTCGCTGGAGTAGGTTGGGGGCCGGGTACGTTGGGCACGCATCAGTGGAGGCAGCGGTGGGCATTCCTTCCCCTCCAGGACTGGCGGGGGACCAGTGCGTCTCCTGGAGGATAATAAGTTGTCCCTGGAGCCCTTGGAGCTGTTTTTCAGGGCCCATTTAGGAGCGAGATTGGAGCTACTGCTGTTGATGCGGTGAGCCACAGTCTGGTGCATCCAGAGCACCTCGGGGTAGCGGGTGGAGTGGGAGCAGAAGGAGCACTTGTGGCTCGGGAGGCTCTTCCTGTCCTGGGATAGGGAGGTCGTGCCCCTGCAGCCCTCAGCCCTCATACATAGATCCATGGGGGTCACGCCGGGATCGAGCGGGGAGGATCGAGCTGAAAGGTATGCATGAGGGGACGCAGAGTTGTTCAAACCCTGAAGAAGAGCTTTCTTCAGCTTGGGATAACCACTTGGGGTGCCTCTGTCCGAGCTGGAGCTGGGGCTGGGAACGGGGCTGGGTCTCTCTGAGGGAGCAGCCGGGTGTTGGACACGAACATGAGTCAAATAGGCCTGTAACTCAGTGGAGGCGAAGTCACAAAGGCTGCAGATGTAAGGCTTCTCATCTGTGGGGAAAATGAATGACAAGATAAAGGTCAATGAGTGCAGAGGAGACCATCTAGATTATACTCTACTCTACTACCAGCTGTAAATCAGAGATCATTCCTACAGCTCACTGTGCCAGATTCATTTTGTTCCATCCAGATGTAGTTTTGCTGAACAGCCACCAGGCTGCAGTATTGGCCAGTATTCTCATATCTCCTCTTTTCATTTTACATATGAACGTATCCTGAAATACAACTATTACTTCTGCTATTACAAGCACAATAAACACATCAACATTTTTTACATCATATCATCAGTAGATATTGTTTCAAGGATTTGATATTTGTTCAATGATACACAGTGACCCTGTAATAGATAGTACTCCTGTGAAGGTTATCATAGATGTTAAAATTGTCTCAGAGATTGATTGATTGATTGATTGATTGATTGATTGATTGATTGATCGGTAATGGTTTGGATGTATTATGGTCCACATGGTGTGAAACAATTGCACCATAATATTAAAAGAGCACGATAGAGTTGAATAAACCCATTTTGACTAATTAAACGAATGGGGTATTATAAAGCTTATAAAGTCGGTTTATTCATTATAAGGGTCTTGTACTGGAATTGCATTGTATTGCACATAATACGACAAAGTATTAGGGCCACATTGAGGGGAAAAAAAATCTGACACTACGAGAATAAAGTCATAAGTTTACGAGAAAAAAGTTGTAATATTATGAGAATAAAGTCAGAATATTATAAAGTAGTAATTTTAGAGGGGAAATAGTGTGAAAATGACAAATGTGGAGCATCTTCTGAAGTTATACTTTAGTTCAGGTTTCACAAATAATCAAATATTTCATCTTTTGGCACATCAGCAGCACATTATCATCAGTATCAGGACCTTGAAAAGATTGAACAAGAAACTACGTTTATTCTGAATAAAGAACCAAATGGAGCTGATGGGGAAACTGACTCTTTTGTGGAGGAGGAAATTACTTTTTTTCTAATAAAGTTATGACTTTATTCTCGTAATATTACAACTTTTTTTTCTTCTTGAAATAGTGTGACTTTATTCTCATTAAATTATGACTTTTTTCTAGTAATATTATGACTTTATTCTCGAAATCTCCGATTTTTTTCCCCTCAATGTGGCCCCTAATACTCCATCGTAATACACATGTTTACTCTATTGGGTCAATATTGCTTCCTGATTCCTGAAGTGCAGCTCTATGAATTCCCCACAAGATGGCGTTTGTGACCCGTCTTTCTTTAAAAGTGAATTTTACTGTTGTCACTGGGAAACTTAAGCTCTCCCCAGAGTGCTCAATTTCAGGAAGTAAGTGAATAAGGATATAAATAAAAATAGAAATCAAGGTAGTATAAGTAATTGTATTCATATGTGAAAGGCTGTAATATTTAAAACATGAGAATCTTCAAGATGGAATTGAAAGGTTTTGAACATGAAACCATAAAATGATCCAGAGGCTGTGTCATAGAGCATCTTACATGCACACCTATGATCCAACAGATCGGATTGTGTCAGTAGTACATTATGGTAGTCCCCACTCCCCCCTCCTCGTGTTCACAACAACACCAGTAACCTGCCATCTGTTTTTCATTTGGCTTCCTGTTGGCAACACTAGCCAACACACACAGCGCAGACTCTGCCAAGGTGAAGCCCTGAGGCTGGGCAGTCTTAGTAAGGGAGGGTGGTTAGACTGATGTGTCCTGTTTATCAGAGTGATATTGGTCTTTTATCAATGAGTTATTGATCAAGTAATTAATGGAATATCATGATTATAAATAGCTTTACACCCAAAATATTCTTATTGCCCTGCCAAAGTAAGTATCGGATGTCTAATCCTGTATCCGACTCACAATAATTACCACCATGGAAAATGTTATCAATCTAAAAACTAATCAGAACTGATTTGTCTAAAAGCCTGTCATGTTGGCATGTGCACGTATACGCTGTCACTTCTCATTTGCATTCCCAAAAAAGTAGCTATATAGCTGTAGGGGACATCAGAGCATTCGCGACTATAGAGCGTCCTCTGAGTGTCTCTTTCCCCCATCGCCTGCATCCCTCTCCATCGGGAGGTGACTCTATAAATAACCAATCCCTCAGACATGGGGCAGCCTGGCTGGCTCAATGGTAAGAAGAGTGGATGAGTGACAGTGGAAGTGTCACAGGAGGTAACCGTAGAGATTAGGGAAGGAGTCAGAGGGGGGACGGGGAGAAAAAGGATGGACGGACGGACGGATGGACAGAAGCCATCTTCACAAGAAAAATGTTTTTGGTAAACACTGGATTCTTAAGTTGGCTTCGTCACAAATATGAATACATTTCAGCAGATATCAGCAAAGAAATGCATCATGTCTCTTGATGTTGCAAGTTTTGTATCTCATATTACATACATTTGTATACAGTGTATATATTGAGCTAAAAAGAGATCCTGTATCCCAAATGCATTTCCTGAAACCAGACACCAGGATGTAAGTGGGTTGGGAGAGAGACTGATTACTATACAGTACATTTCTTTCTATAAAGGAAGTTAACCACACCTTTAACTGCTACAGTTCAGGACTGTTATTATGTTTCATGACTAATAATTGGCTGTTATACAATAAACAAGCTCAGCAAAAGAGTAAAGCGGAAACACACACATACAGATTTTCGTGGCAAAGACATAAAAAAGGAGAGCAAAAGACATTCACACACAGATAAGGGGGGCTGAGGGGAGTTTCCTGAGACAGGAAGACCTGAAATAGCACACAGCTCGATCAGGCCTGAAGAAATGTTGCTGCTATTTTTGAATGTCTGCACTAACAGGGAGGAATGGAAGCAATCACTACGAGTCTTAGCTGTCCACTATCCTATCCTAAGTTAAAAGACAAAAGCCAGAGAACTCTGACGCGCTGCTTACACACGAATCCTTCCTTTAACGTATTTCAGCCGTGATTACGGGTGTTTTGCCCTTGCATGGGTAGATTTTCTTTTCTTTTTTTTTTGCTTTGCAGTGTTTATTGGTTGTGGAGGTGGAAAAATGATAGGCATTCCAAAAATGCCATCTCCTCTACTGACCACTGAAAGGCACAAACTTTCACTTGACTGTTAGCTTTATTGCTCTGTGATACACAATATAATTGCACTGTTGTAAACAGGATTTTCAGTGGCAGTTAAAGTTTATTGACCATATTTGATAGTATTTGCGTGTAGCACTCTATAAAACAGGCTGAAGTCAGTGATGTAATTCTGACATTTTGCCACATGGTGGCTCCAGCCCCCTCTCCATAGAGGATGAGGCGCTGAGGAGCTGCACCTACACAAAGCACATTTCATCAACAGATGTTTACTACAGAGTGACAGAGGCAGAGGCCTCGAGTGGGAGGCTTGAAAAAGGGCTACAGTCATTTCTGCCACTAAAAAATCCTGCAGGGAGGGCTTCTATTAGTGAACTGGTGTGTGCACCGTTCATTTACTTGTATAGCAGTTACATTTTCCTATTGTTTCTTGCTGGAAAGTAGAGTCGGTATCTTAAAAAGACAAATAGAATACTGACTTGGCAATGGTGGTCATAAGCAGAGTACGAAACAGCAACAAAGGAATGTTCAGCACTATGAACTCCCATTAATGCATTTATACTGAATATGTGACTGAAAGATTAAATTAATCTGCAGTTCCCAAATGACTAATATTTACCACAAATCAATCCTTCAGTGCTTTTCCATTGTTCATTTGATCATAGATGATCATATCAAATCAAAGTATGAGAAAAAAACAGGATAACAAAAGGACTTTTTGACCAACCTGCAATCTCTCCAGAGTTCGCGGTACCGATCTCTGAGGCCTGGTCTCCAATGGCGGACTCCGGTGGGGAGTCTCCATACCCTGGGGTGCTGGGCCGGCTAGGGGAGCCTGACTCTGGATCACTGGTGGAGCCCCATCGGTCGTCTCTTGCAGTTCTTTCCTTGTCTCCCACGGATGCCCTACCTCCATCCTTCCTGTGTACCCGCCGGTGGACGACCATCTGGTGACGACTGCGAAACACCTTCCCGCACTCAAAGCACTCGGTGGACTTGGAGGAAGATGATCGTCGTCGGTCCTGGCGAGACGAAGGCCGGTACTCAGAGTCGCTGAGGCTCTCTGGTGTCCGGTCCCCTGAAGAAGCATGGCTTCCCAAACCGGAACTGCTGCGTCGCCCTGAGCTGCGTTTCTCCTGACCTTGCAGGACATAACGGCTGCTCTCCTTCTCAAAAACCACAGCGGCTCCGGCGAGTGCCTCCTCCCCCATACTTCCTCCCCCATAGGAGGCCTTGTAACTTGGCTCCACTGGCTCAACAACCCTTCCCTTAGTAGCTAATTGCCAGGCCTGATAGCTGCAAATTGGATCTAGCTCTGGGATTCTTTGACCTAGCATCTTCTTCTCACTCTCCTCCTCTTCATCCAGGGTCTTTTCCTCAACAGGCTGGAGGTTCAAGAAGTCAAGGTAACGTCTCTTAGCAGCTGGTGGGTCCTCATCATCACCCAGTCTGCTTTGGCTCTCGGATTTCCTGCCATAGCCGAGACTGTGGATTTTTTCATGGGCCCTCAGGCTCTCTCTGTTGTGGAACAGGTTCCCACATTTAGAACACATCTGATAGATGGATGTAATAGAGCCAGTGACACTTTCCGGATCCTGGGCTACGTCGTTGATGGTGGCCGGATGCTCTGCGGAATCTGCTTTTGACCGTGACCTAGATTTGGTGTTGTGTGTTTTCATGTGCGATTTGAGAAACCAAGCTTCGCGGAACCGACGTCCACAAATGCGACAGCAGTGGTCCAGGATTCCTGCGTGTTTCTTCATGTGTGACTTCAGGAACCAGGCCTGGCTAAAGACCTGGCCACAGGTCTCACAGGGGAAGGTCCCGTCACTCTGGGGTTGGACGACATCAGGTTCGGGAATAGCCTCTTCCTTAACAGTGGTCTCCTCCTCTGCGTCTGCTGTTATGTGGACCTTTTCAATGTGGCTGAGGAGCTGGTCTTCTCGATTGGCCTCGTAGCCACACAGACGGCAACAGTAAGGCCTCTGGTCGGTAACGGGCTTCTCTCTTTTCAGGCTCCTCCCAGGCACTTTCCTCCGACTCTCCTCACCACTATCCCCATTGATCATCCGGTTACAGGCCGAGCTGCTCTTAGTTGGACTCGTACCTCCGTCGAGACCCTCTGAAACACTCATCTCTTCCTCCTCAGCCCCACCCTCTTCATCCTCATTGGAGTGGTGGCTAGAGAGCGTGCCCAGTTTGTGGCTGCGGATGTGAACTTTTAGGTTGCCCTTCTGAGAGGCCCTGTGGTCACAGTATGGGCATTTGTAAGGGCGCGCACCAGTGTGGCGTCTCATATGCTGCGACAGAGAGCTGAGGAACGGGAAGCTGCGTCCACAGATGTTGCAGTCGTAAGCCCCGGGGATTTTGTCATCCTCACCGTCAACCTCGTTTCCAGGGTTGACCTGGTCTCCAACCAGCTTCTCCTTCCCTCCCGCCCGGGTCTCCATCATCTCCACACTTTCTCTGGGATTCATCATACGAACTGAACTACAAGGCCTTTCACAAGCTCAATAAAACCTCAAACTACTGCTATCTGCAGTTGCACATCTAGGGATGTCTAGTGTGCCTTTGTTGGTCAGTTAAAATGCTATCTGCCTTCAATCATCCAGAGATCAAGCTGCTTACACAGCAGCTCATTTAGCACTCTCCGGTTACTGGATGCAACACCATCTATCCATCTTCATCTGGCGCTGTCAATGAATCAGCGGCTCAAACTATCTGTGTGCCACTGGCACCATATGTAGCTTTGTCATTTATTTAGACAATGTAAAATCTAAATAAGTCCCAGCATATAAATCATAAGTGAGATTTAGCAATCTCTTTGTCTGAATAAAGGGACGGTTTTCACTTAGTTCCAGGTCTTCATTGTGTCAGCAGTGGATGGAAGTTTTGAGGGGTCTTTCCATCAAGGTAACTATTCCACCGCGCTTCTGTTCTCCATCTTATCGGTTTCTCTTCAATCTCTTCAGTTTTTAAGCACATGAGCAGCTTCCAGGTTCATGTAGGAGTGAGCTCTCTATAGCATGGCCTGCATATCATTCACCTGAGAAAGACACAAGATAGAAAGTGGGGAGGAGGGTGAGAAAAGAGACAAAGGACATGTTAGTAAAGCAAAAGAATTTCAAAGGCACTTTCAGCTTTCAGACCCATCCAGTTACCATTTGCATACAGAGCTAAGCTAGCTGTAGGTGGACTGCTATGTGTCATAAGGGAGATCTGCATATGTTTGTGTAGTAATTGTGTAACTAGGAGTTAAACACCTGGGGGTTGGTGATCATCATGAGGCAAACCATGAACAAAAATAAAATACAATCCATGACATCTTTAGAAACACATAGATTGGTGCTTTTCGGGTAAGACTGCGAACCTTAACATACAAGCAACTTAAGGTTAAAAGTGAAAATGTTATTTGATCTGAGTTTGAATTGACCTAATAAACATTAACAGTATAAATTGAGTGTAGATGGGGGTATTATCTATGTTTCTGGGGCTGACATTGTGCACCACTACTATGCATGTGCATGAGACGTGCAGGGCTTGGGGGCTCTGACGCCACACTGGCTGAGTCGACACTTTACACAATCAGGGTGGGTGGTGGGTGGTGGGGGGGATGGTGGGCTGTGTTCACATCAGCAAGATCAGCAGTGCCACCATATTCCCTCCCCACACTGGCCTCACGCACCCGCCTCAACTGACACAATCACATGACAGGGATCTTAAGTACACAACAGGAAGTGGCTCTTCAGACAGTTTGCTTTGCTCTATTTCTCAAACTGGAGTTGAATGGGTTCGGGGAGGGAGTCAAACAGAAAGAGAAAGGGAGAGAGGGTGATAAGAGAACAAAGTAAACAGTGTTGACTAATTTCGTACTTCATAAATTTCCTTCAATGGGTGGAATAATTTGCATATTTTCATCAACAGTTTGTGTTAGTTATTATTATTCCTTGCTGCAAAGTCCCAATCTTCCCACAAGAATCACTCAAGGTTAATCACATCTTTATTCCTTTTCTCTCTCTCTCTCTCAGCTCATCGATAATATCATTACAAAAGAGCCCCTTTCTGTTACAGCTTTGTTGATTACACTGGCATATTTCTTACTAGAGTATTAATTTTCAGCAGATGCTGGAGCCTGAAAGTGTGGACTATATGAAATGTGACTGACAGCATTATTACAGGCTATTATATAAAGTGCCAGGGCCCATAAGCTGAGTTACTGCCAGGCTCTAATTATAAGTGGATAATTGATCATAATCATAAGAGGATAAGGTGGTGGAGGAGGGAAGTTAGCACAAGAACAATCATATGTCTTAAACTCTCGCACTGAAAATGACTACCCGGCGCCAGAGCCACCTATCTATCCAGAAAGATTTATGCTATTGAAATCAGCGTACCCACAATGGTTCACCGTGCTTCCTCCTGGAGTGCTTAGTAAGCTAAGGCTTCCATCTAGCAGTACTGTTCCAGCCTGAAGTGCAGCTGTGGCTGACGTTACTTTGAAAACGAAATGTATTTCCATATCCAGACCTTTTTTTCTGTCTAAATATAACAAAGGCTTTATCAATGCTGATCTAAACAAGGATAGAGGCCCAGTATTTCTGCTCGCATTTGAAGAAACCTAATCCTTTCACATTTGTGGCAGTGATGTTCTGTCGGTCAGTTGACTGAACAACTTGATGGATTGCCATAAAATCTTCTACATACATTCATGTTCCCCAGGGGATGAATCCGGATGACTTTGGTGATTCCCCTGACTTTTCCTCTCGTGTCACCAAGTTTTTACTCGTGAAATATCTCGCCATCTACTTTGATGGATTGGCATAAAATTTGGCAGGGACATTCATTGGTCCCACAGGATGCATAATGACTTTGGTGATCCTTGACTTCTCCTCTAACTACGAGGTTCACATTTATAGTTTTTGAGAGAAACGTCTCAACAACTATCGGATGGATTGCCCTGAAATTTGGTAGACATTAGTGTCCCCCCTCGGGATGAATTATAATCACATTAGTAATCTCCTGACTTTTCATCTAGAGGCATCATCAGGACAAAATTGATTTGGTGAATGACAAAATACCTGCAAAACTAATGACATCCCCATCAACTGTACTTTATGTTTGATGCTAATTAGCAAATATTAGCATGCTAACATGCTAAACTAAGATGGTGAAGCATGTTAGCATGACTTAAAGCACCACTGTGCCTCTCACAGAGCTGCTGGCATGCAGTAGACTGTTAGTCTTGTATTAGGATTTGTATTGCATTCAGGAGTTTTATTTATTTTAACACCGTATTGATTCTTTGTGTTGTATTCATTATATCCACACAGGTGCAGTGTTTGATAGGACTGATTCATGTGCCTGGGCTACATAAGATATTCACAAACTGTTTATGAAGTATTAAAATCCTCAAATCTGACCGAGTTAATTTCATGAATTTATGAGCTTTTAGGTTTTAGTGGAAAGATTAAAGATAAAGGAAAAGATTGATGAACTCCACGCATCACTTAAACAAGGAACAACAAATCTTAAGGGAATTTACACCCGACACATGGCATGATAAATAATCAGGTGATGATGGACATAAATCAGCAAAATAAGGAACACAAAGCCGTCCGACCCCGTCTAGTGTTTCCCCTCCATCTGTTCCATCTCTCTGTCTCCACATCCTAATGCTACTCATTAATACTTAGTAGTTTCTTCCAGTTCTGGCGCTAAAAACAGAGGATAATAATCTTATTTCCTGTTAAATGGCCTCGCTGATCGGGGGGTCAGGAGGGCCGGGGGGGATTGAGACTATTCAACAGTAAGCCTGTCATCCACCAGACAGTCGCATGTGCAAATTGAAATGTAATGAGATTAGCCCCCAGAAGGGAAACAATGCAGGCTCCTCGCCATACAGGCAAAAGGGGGGGGGGAGAAAAAATTACAAATTGGCTTAAGGAGGGAGAAACTGTCCAGGAGAGACGGACAAGATTAGCAATCATCGGAGTCATCAAAAAAGAGAAGAGAGGCATCAAAGCTTTGTTAAAGGCCAACATGGCACAGTAAATGGATAAAGTGGCTTCCTGAAGCTAGCAAGAACAGTCCACTTTGACTGTCATTGACATCCATCTAATGAACCTCTCACACACAGATTAATAACTAGTGTGTAGCTGGAATGTTTTATTTCTTAGTTAAATGCTGTGTTCTGATGGAAACATGAGTTGTCTTTTTTTATCCTGGAGGAAAATGATCACCTTTAAATACTTAAGGCCAGTCCAACCCTTGTTGGGAACGTCATCGGTCTGCTATCAGACGTGCCATTAATGGACACTTAAGCTGCCCTACCGTGAGTCACAGGGAGTGAGTGGAGGCCTACACTCAGCTGATAATGACTGCTGTGTCAAACAAAAACAAACTGTTCTCTTTTTTTCCCCCTCCTCCCCCTCATGCTCAGACTCTGCTGTTCTGCTGTTCTGCTTTCTGAACGCTGAACCGTGTTGGCTGAGGTCCGGCCAGAGGAGGAAATCCACTCTTATTTTCCCATCCGCACACAAACCTTTTTCAGAGCAGCCTGGCTATTTCTGTTCCTGACACTCCTGAGGTTCACATCTGGAGCGAGTCTTGAAACAAACAGTGTCAAACTGTGCATGTGGGCCAGCAGAAACAGCCCGGCTCACAGCTGTACGGTTTTCTGTTTTGTACTTGTTTTCACACATTAGTAGCGCTGTCACAAAGCCACAATTTTAACTTAAAGGAACAGTGCGTAACATTTCTGGGGATCGACTAGCAGAAATGGAATCAAGTATTCATAAAAATGTTTTCATTAGTGCATAATCTAAGAATCGTGTTTTCGTTGGCTTAGAACGAGCCCTTCATATCTACATAGGGAGCAGGTCCTCTTCACGGAGTCCGCCATGTTGCTCGGCCATGTTTCTACAGTAGCCCAGAACGGACAAACCAAACTCTGGCTCTAGAGAGACCTTTTGCATTTTTACGTTACCTGAAGGCCACCGTAGTTCTCTGACACGCTTGCAAAACCGTGGTACCGTCAGACGCCGTCTGACTTCCGTTGCTCCTAAAGTAGTGTTATTATGGTAAGGATGACCTCTGAGCGAGTTGAACGGCGTTAACACGGTTTTACACTCGGCGGCTCACGTTACCGCAGTCTTGGAAAGGGAGGAGTGAGCGGAGGGGTATTCGGTTGGTTGCAATCTGCAACCACACCGCTAGATGCCGCCAAATCCTACACGCTGTACCTTTAATAACCAAGTTTAATATCAAACCATGACACCGTGAAAAACAGACAAAAAACTATTGTAAACTACTGTTTATTAAGTGAAACAACTCAATACATGTCAACAAGTTCAGGAGGAAAAGAATCCAGCTGTAAACTAATTGGTCTTTTTCTGTGCCAGCCATTATTCCAATCTGCTTAACTGCTCCCTCTAGAGGACACACATCCAGCTCACAGAACACATTTGGTGCCACTAATATGAAAAAAGTATTCAAATTTGGTTAAAAACAGAACTACTGCAGTCTCCTATTATTATTATACAGAGCATTTTAACGAAGAGTCAGACAAAGCTTTAGCAGGAGGTGCTAGCTAAGCCTCACTGTTTTGCTCCTCCATGATAGAAAACACTGTCATCCAGCCAGGAAGCACCTTCATCGTAGCAATCATCTCGGAGGCAGCCGTGACACAAATCTCCTGCACCCAAGGGTGGGGAGATTGGCTTTCATAACACACTGACTCACTCACACTGTCACCTTATCACTGATAATGACTGTAGGTCGTTCTCGTGTGGGACATCCTTCAGCCGCGATGGGCTCCGCTTCCCTCCCACGCAGCGGCACAGAGACGAGCGTTAGAGGTTAAGAAAAAAATACGCAGCAGCGGGGAAAAAATAAAGAGTGGACCTCTTGTTTAAATGCACACGCACACACACACACACACACACACACACACACACAAACGCATACATGCAGGGGGAACTGAGGAATCAAGAAGCAAAACAGAGGGGGCTTTTAATGTTGTCCACACACATCTTTTGAAAGTCTATATGTGCACACAGTGGGCTTTTAACACTGTTTCATACAGGCAGCATTGAGAGGTTAACGGCCCATACAGAGAGCTGCTCACACACACACACACACACATACTGCTTCACGGAGCATAACATACAGAGAGCACTTTACAAAAAACCTTGCTATCCTCTGTTCAGTTGCTCATAAAGTGGAGACATTCAGTGCACAGAGTGGGACAGAAGGGATGGTATGGAGTCTTAAACGTACACACACACACACAGACACACAGACACACACAGACACACGCACACACACAGTGCAGAGCCAGTGTATTCTCAGACCAATCAATAATCCATTATGAACCGACTGCTCTTCACCTCACACCCTGCTCTAAACCGGCAGACAAAGAGGTCTGCTGCAAGCTCCACGATGAAGAGAGAGAGAGAGGAGTGTAGCACAGCTGGATGCACACACACACACACACACACCTACAGGCTGTTTGCAAAACACACGTACACTCGCTTTAGGGACATTTTTAGAGTGACAAACGTGTCAGCTGTGGAGCACACAAAGCTTTTTTGCAAACTTTGTGGTTGACAAGACAACGTTCTGCTTCAACTGCTGTTAAGTTCTGTAGATTCAGTTCCATCCCAATTTATCCTAAACTCTCCTTCTGCAGTTGGAAGTGGAAAACACACACACACACACACACACATATATAAGAGTTATTCTCTTCTTCTTTTCACTATATGAAAACTATAAACAACAATACAAAAAAAGGACACTTTCAAAAATACTCTACAGTTATTAATGTAAATGAAATACTTTAAAGTATTTGACCTAGAATGTATTTTCAATCCCTACATTGTTATTACTAGATTGTTAAAATGCATACGTGCTCATTTCAGGATAGACTTACGTCGCTCGCATACTTACACATAACCACATCTGGCCATGTATGCATTTTGTGTGTGCATGCAAGCTAGATGGGGGCAATCCTTTAGAGACTAAATGCAGATGATGTGGTGCAGCTGTGTTTAAAGTCAGTGTTGTACTGGATGCTCCCTGATTTAGGTCTGCTCTGACTGTAGATTGTGTCTAGACTGGCAGATCGTTATTCACTCTATTTTGACTCAATGTTAACTCTAGTTTTAACTCTATAGTTTTGGCTTCGGTATGACTGATTATGGTCTAGTTTCACTGGTAAACACATCACACATCTTATCACATCATGATGTCTGGTAGTTTGGCTCTAGTTCTTAATTTAGATCTAATCTAGGACCAGTTTGTTCTAGGACCAACTTGGATGCAGTTTGGTCTTTGGTGAATTATGCTATAGTTTTGGTCCCCTCTGGTCGGGGTCTGTCCCTGGTCTGTCAGAGCAGGTCATGCTCATAAGCAGGAAGAGCAGTGGGGGGTTTTGTGGCATTGTTGGGGTCTCCAATTCCCATCCTATCCCTAGTTCCATCCCTGCCTCCCCCCCCTCCATCCCTTAAACCCAGCCAGAACAATAGAGGGGGTCCACGCTGTCTGTCCCTTCTCAACCCCCCCCCCCCCACCATCTCTGATAAATAGGCTGAGAAGGGATCCTGCCTGCCGACTCTATTTGCGTGAGAAGGGCCTTTGGATAGAAAAGAGTCCACTGGGTCTCTGTGTATGTGTGTGTGTGTGTGTGTGTGTGTGTGTGTGTGTGTGTGTGTGTGTGTGTGTGTGTGTGTGTGTGTGTGTAGGAAGTGGCAGGTGTTTGGGTCAATACTGTCATGTTACATTTTGGTGACCGGTCCATGCTAGTGGGATTACTGTACGCTTCTCAGCCGTACAGAGTTCATTACACACCAACAAAACACTTTGCTGTAAATGTGACGTAAACAGCTCCCTGTTTAGACTGATTAGTTTTCAGTATGATTGGTGTGTACCTGTAAGTTGCTCTCTAACTGTTGCATAGTGTGACTTAATACTATTGCGTATTTTCTTGACTTAATTTCGATTTCTGAATGAAAAAGGAACAAGGGTCAAAATAAGATTAAACACAATTTGTCACCATTTCCAGAACTAAACTGTGTGTTCTGTTGGTAATAGGGATGTTAATAATCAACCATTTAACCGACATTAAGCAGTTTAACCGATTAACGCTATCGGTTAAAACGGTTATAAGAAATGTTAATAATTAATTAAAAAGCTGAAAAAAACCTTGTGGCTTTAAGGGGAAAAGCTGGTCCACCTTAAGAGAGTCTGATACAGATACAGGAAGTTGGCTCGGGACTTGAGCTCGTTTGAGCGGAGGAGTTTAGCATTTATTCACCGACAAATAAAGTGTACACACCCTGTCTGCTACAGCTACGTTCACAGCTAGAACGCCACACACACACGGTCTGTCGGAAACTTGCTGAAGTTGCGCCGCGCTGACAGAACGTATGTGTGTGACTACGGGGAGCACGAAGCTACCAGCAGAGCTACAGATGCCAACGTAGCACAAACACTTACACTGTTTATCGGACAATCGCTATCGTTAATCCGGGCAGACAGAGTGTCGTTACGCCGGGCAGACACACAGCTGACAACCTGCTAAAAAAAATTCAAAATTAGCATCCCTAGTTGGTAACAAATTTAGAGATTTACATGCATTCATTTTTGCATTGTTTACTACTTTAAAGTACACTGTATTACTACTATACTAATGTAAAAAACATACTTTAGTAGCATGAAACTGATCAACATGGAGTGATACCTGCTCCTATCATTTAGCTCCGTTTAAAGCCAACAAGAGCTGCCTGCTCTCATGGGCCCGACCATCTTCAGCCTCCTCTGGGACTCAGTGTGTTTCTTGTGTGTGTGTGTGTGTGTGTGTGTGTGTGTGTGTGTGTGTGTGTGTGTGTGTGTGTGTGTGTGTGTGTGTGCATGCTTCCCTCCCCCCTCCTTCTCAAACTCTGCCTGTTTTTCTCACACCGCTCGTTAACCCCTGGGTGCTCCTGCCCATAGAACCCCCCCTTCCTCCTCCTGCACCGCAGCAGCATTCCTCACACACACACATATATGCACACAGTGAGATCTGCTGTCACCGTGCAACGCAGACTACACTGTCATTATTATGATCTAGAGTTCACAAACAATAGATATGCCTACTGCATAAACTCTTCTTGTGCAGGGATTGCTTTCATCTCCGAACTCTTGAACACAACCTTAACCCTGACCTAGACCTTACTCTAACCCATGGACCTAAATCCAAATTATAATCTTAAACGAGTAGATGTAAGGATGATCAAAATGTGCTTCCTCATTTTCCGTACAGGGATCAACATTTAAAGACACCCAAACGTTAATTTCTAAACAAGTCATTTTGACATTTTACAACCGTGCTTGATCAAAGATGCTTCATTGTTTTCTGTTAAGATCATAGACCGTATAGAGAAGTGGACGTAGTCACCGTGATGTCACCCATTGGTTTGTGGACTACGGTTTTGAACTACTACAACTATGGTTTTGGCCGTCGCCGTCTTGGTCTTTTGCAACCAGAGGTGACACGAGAAGGTGGAGCTAAGTACAACCGAACGCTGAATTAAACATTTGTAGACGACCAAAATGTTACAATTAAGTTTCATGAACTGAAAACACACGGTGGAAGGGTTAAAGTTGTAAGACAAAAGCACTTACAACACCTAGACCAGACAACGCCATAGTGACCTGTCAATCGAAACGTAGACATGCCCTAAAGACTACCCGTCTGTTTGACTCTAACGGGGACCATAATTTACTAAGAAGACTTGAAACTAGTGATTGAGACCATAAACTCATGTTTACAATGTTTACTGAGGTAATAAATCAAGTGAGAAGTAGGTTCATTTTCTCATAGACTTCTATACAATCAGACTTCTTTTTGCAACCAGAGGAGTCGCCCCCTGCTGGCTGTTAGAGAGAATGCAGGTTTAAGACACGTCCGCACTGACTTCTCTTTTCAAATCCGGAGGATGCGCCTGGGTAAGATCCAGGCAAATGGCTGCAAAACCAGTTCCCTCCTACGCGTTCCCTCACATTGACATCACCGACACGGGGAGGCAGTATGGGCTGAAGAAGGATGGAGCAGAAACACACCAGGGGAGCAGAGGTGAAACGAGCGCTGCCGCAACTTGTTGGTGTAATAGCGGCGAAAGCAGAAGAGGCACTCGTGGTAATAGTGTTCGATTGAAATCTAAATTGAAACTCCTCCATCTCTTTTCTCTCCGTGCCCAACTGTCCGCCCTTCTCCAAACTCTCCCCGTCCTCTACCTCCTCTTCCTCTGCGCATCCTCCATCCGTTTGCAACCCCCCGAACAACCTCTGCAACTGAACCTGAATCGGTCTCTCTGAAGTGTAATTAGACCGGCGACCTCAAAGCTGGCCACCAGTCTTTCACACTGTCACACTTTCTGATATAACCGCTTTATTTTGCTGCTCGCTGCGGCGAGATGCCCCAGTGGTTACTGAGTTTACACACACACACACACACAATATGGTGGGATTGATTTGATCCAGTGTTGCAGTGTTACCTGCCAACTGTGTTGGGCAAGTTGCTTAGGTGAGTGTTAAAGTTGCTTTTTACTTGTTATTCATTTAAAAAGTAATAATATTGCTTTACTTATTACTTGGTAAAAAAAGTAATTAACTACGTTACTCGTTATATTACTATATTAGTTTTGCAAAGCGAGTGGCCATCGCTTGCCGAGGCGATATTCGCCTAATAGTTCAACTCAACGTGATACGAAGATGCACACTGACCTGCCACGCGTTCACGTCATTGCAACATAAACCTACCTGGCACAAAAACAAACCGTGGTGTTAATAACTGTAATATTACTGGAAATTGTAATCCCTTACACTACTCATTACTGGGGAAAGTTATAATATTACAATAATGTAGGGATGCACCGATACCACTTTTTTTCAGACCGAGTACGAGTACAAGTACTTACATTTGGGTACTCGCCAATACCGAGTACCAATACGAGTACTTCTCTGTGCCAAAAGACCCTCGTTAACAGCCAGCTGGAGGGTGTGAGCGACACACGGCAGGCTGGGGAGTCCCGCATACGAGGCGGTACGCCGCGACCGGCTCTATGTCGGCTTTGGAAAGGCTCGGGTTGAAGGTGCTTCCCGGGGCCGTGGACAAAGTGCTCGCTGCGCCCTCTCTCCCTGCCGGGGAGGGACGGGGCCCCCTGCTCCCGGTGTGGACTGTCGACCGGCCCATCCCGCCCACACCGTCGGGGAGGTGGAGCGTGAGCGCGTGCGATAGGACCCGAAAGATGGTGACGAGAGGTTAACGTCACGCTGACGTAAAGTGGTATCGGTGTCGTTGTATCGAAGCCATTTTGCGAATACGAGTACATGAGCACAGTATCAGACTCAATTCCCGATACTGGTATCGGTGCATCTTTACAATAATGACCTACTGAGTAAAGCATTACGGCCCAACACTGCCTACTTGTTCTTCAGCAAAAGCATACGTTTAAAACTAATCATACTGTATAAATGCAGGAAGAGAGCCCATTAAAGTTGAAATTCTCTTTTTTCCGTCTGGTAGTCATCGAGACGCAGTGAGTGTAGGACGCAGGGTTCTGACGCCAGTCTTGCCGTGTGAAATACAACCGTCTGCGGTCGATTCTATTGTCGACGTTAATTTTGTGAGTCATCCAAATTACACAATTAAACTCTTGTTTGTTGTCTCATTAACTATCAGTTTACCTTCAACTCATTTCAAGATCTGAAATTTAGTTTCAGATCTGTTCCACTGGCATAATCTCAAATACTATTCAACACAGTATTTTTTTGGTGTCCGTCATCTCATTCCTTAATAGTTATATTGACCATAAATACATGCTTTTAGGAGCAAACATCCATGCTGAGGTGTTGCATTGGCACTCTGATAGCTTTTCTTACAGTAGCTATGTACGTCTGTTTGCATTTTCTTTGACTGCTCATTTACGTGGTTACTTGTTTTTGTTACTTGCTGTTTGCTTAGTTTTAAAAACCTGTCTTTACCTCGAGGCGAAATCTGAAGAACACATCCTGTAAGAGTTGTCAAGAGGAGATATGAGAACATAACAGGGCAACAGATCTGCCTTTGACTCTTCCTTACCGCCTGCACACACACACACACACACACACACAGGCAGGATGGGAGGGTTTCCACAGAAATCTCCTGATGGCTCTACTACAGAGAGAATGTGTGGGCTCCAACAGGCCGTTGTTGTTGTTGCGAGGTGGTTCACGCACTGCTCTAAAGTACAAACACACACACACACACACACACACATTATAAAGAAGCACAACTCCAAACAAAGTAACCTGTGGGTAAAATCCAATTGAATCGCCTGGAAAATGTGTTATTGTGCCGAGTATACTGGATTGAATATTGAACCGTCTCTGTGTGTGCAGATGTGTGAATGTGTGCGATACCACGGCAAATATAAGGCAGTGCCATAGTCACTATAAATTACCTTTAGCTACCATATAGACACTGTAAATCCTTATAGGACTGTCATAGAAACATTATATGAAACATATTTCGATAAATAATGAGATAAAAACTACCATTGATCAATAGTCTTAACAATATTTCTCGTAAAATTATAATGATAATAGTGCTGGGAAATATGGTGGAAATCAATATCACAATACTATTCTTCCAATATTGATATGGTATAAATATGCATTATATCAAGACAAAACTGTACATGCATGTGAAACAAGAGCATCAATTACAAGCCTACTTCTGATAGTTTTTCATTACAATTTGCTTTGAATAACTTTATAGACACCCTCGCCCACAGAGACGAGGGGAAAAAAGGAGAGAACTAACAGTCTGTGGTGAGTTCTGAGTTCAGTCAGGCTGAGCTGACCACAATTAGTAAATTATACCCCTTTTCCACCAAAATTAGCGCGTATATGCAGTTTTTATAAACATGGGAAAACCCACTAAAAATAGGCGAAAGACTCCTTTCCCGTTGCCAGTAGATGAGTATGCATTCCTGTTCTGTTTTTTTTCTGGTGTGTCACGTTTGACGCCACATATGGGCCGGAAACAAGTTAGTAAAAAAAAAAGTGAAAATGTTTCGGTGGTTACTTTTTCTTTTTTTTTTTTATCTGTTACTTATTCAGTCTCTCTTTCAAACTCTCAAACCAGAGTTGGTGATGAGTTTTGTTTTGTTTCTGTCGAATGTGAAGTGTGTTTTACGATGATCAGCGAGGTAAACTGGCTGTTTCTGTCAATGGAGTTTGGTGGCTTTGAGGAGGGCATATTAATTGTTTGTTTTGTACGTTAATACATTATAATAATTGTCCAAATCCCTGTTGATTTTATTTATTATATATTCACTGAAACGCACGTCACGTAGCATCGCGGGGCAAAAGTTAGCACACTTCCATCCGGGTGTCATGTTAGAGATACAACAAAACATTTTTTACCATCCACTGTAATAATGTGCCTTTAAATCCACCAGTACGTCCTACAGACATAATTTAAGACCCAGTGGGATTAATATGAGAATATGAAAGCGATACAACTGGAAATAAAAAATACCACAAAGTTCAATATGGTCACTACCACCAAACTCATTATTGACTATCCTAAGTCTCTGAAGGAATATTCTAGGAGGGTTTTTGTTTGCGTGTGAGCCAGTGAGTGTGTGTGCGCTGAAACATCTGCCCAGGATTTCATAGCCAAAAAAATAAGCACCACACAGGAACTGGGGCTGCTAGATGAGAAAAACAAACGTTGTTAGTCTTTTATACGGGACACAGAGTTTTTCTAGAGAGCGCGCCGAGGCTACATGACACATTTCTTTCATACGCAGGCTGACAGGCATTACCGTGAGAGAGAGAGAGAGCTTATGTGGCTACGTGGTCGTGATGGATGGCTGTATAAAAAGAGCCGGAGATCCCATCTGGGTCACGTCTTATCAGGCTGACTGATTCACATTGATGAAATCATGCCGGCTTGTTAACCCACCCGGTGGAAAAAAAACTCTAAACTAATACCGAGGAAAAAAACAAGGCAGCGTCTGAAGAGAGATGCATGTCAAGGAGAGTAGAAAAGGCAGAGCAAATAATGAGAGGGAGGGCAGCAGAGGGAAGATAAGTGGTAAATAGTGATGTAAAGTCACGGCAGGAGATAGATTGGGATAATAAGAGCTGACTGAGAGGGAGATGTGAGAGATCGAGGCAGACAGAGGAGCAAGAAAGAAAGAGAGAGAGAGATGCAGGCCGTGGGCTGCACACTGCAGAAAATGTCCATCATACAGGAGTACTCTCACTTTTTTTGGGGTGATTATTGATCACCACTGTCTGATGAGAAGATGGGAAGCGTCTTTCTGGTTATTAGCTCCGTCCGGTGTTTTCTTGCTCACACTTTCTTTAAGGAAGCGCGATTGAATCACTCAATACCAGACTACACGGCTTGTTATGACAGATATTCTTTGCAGTGTAACCACAGCACAGGAAATTGGCTGGGATCCACTCTCAACACTCATCCAATAGTCCTACTGAGACAATCTGCTAGTATAGTTACACTCTAACCCCCTCACCCCCCAAATCAACCCACACTGCACTGTGCAACAGTATGCATGCACAGCATGTGTGTGTGTGTGTGTTCATCAGGTTGGCGTGTAGGTGTGTTTGTGCGAGGGGTGGGCGGCTGTGTGTGGGAAACGGTGAGTTCTCAAGAAAATTTGACTTACTTTTTCCTCTGTCTTGACAGATGTTTCAGTTTAAAAACATTACAAAAATCAAAGAAATCTCCCACTAAAAAAGTTGGCAGTTCCAATCTATGTGCCCAAGTAGCAGTAAAAAAAAAAAAAATGAATGTCTATAATGGCTGAAAACAGCTGTCTCCAGAGGTTTGACTGGAAATTTCATGAAAGCAGCTACTAGCTGCGGTGTGAAATGTTTCCCTGCAAAAATATGACAAACAACGAACACACCCACATAAATGAAACACTTTTAACTTCAAAATAGGAAAATATTGCAGAGCGTAATCCTGTAATCTGTATTGTAAATGCAGCAAAATAAGGGGAAAAAAGAACTTTCCCCTTCTGGTGCAGGTGGGCTTAAGAAAACCAGATCACAGCATCTTGTCGGTAAACAAGCAGCATTCCTCGACCCGCCTGTTTGCAATAAACTTAACCAGCACAACCCGACCTGCACCAGTTACTGTGTTTAGACAGTAGTGGATTTACCAGATCAACATCTGGAAGCATGCAGCGCCCAATACTGGCATGAATGTCAGGCTGACAACCTGTCTGGTAATGGGCTACATAATGTCAGTGGGATATTAATGCTAACAAATTGCTGTCAAGTGAAAACTGTGTGAGTCCACTTTCTAAGTTTTTATTTTAAATGAAGGAAACTGTCCTCCGTAGGCTTGGAAACAGTGTGTGGTCAGGGTTTGTAAAACTCTTTCACATATGGCACACTTTTGGTTTTACTTGGGGATGCACCCATCCAAATTTTTCAGTCCCGATACCGATAGTGATATCTGAGCTTTGGTATTGATACCAGTGTTTAATTAATAAGCCGTATGCCTCACTGTGTGGACGTGACTGGGATCATTTTTTTATATGTAAGGCAACATCAGGCTTGACTTAAACATTGCTTTCCTAACTTTGTAAAACAAATGTAATAAATAAATGCATAGATAACATAATGTAAATTTAGTGAATTGTTATTTATTATTAAAATAATAAATTGTACACCAATGACTTGGCAAAAAAATCTTCAAAAGTAACAGGAGTTACAATTCAGGTATAAACCGTCTTAATGCAACAACAAATTGGGACAAACAGGACTTTAAATTTCAGTATATAGTGTATATGGTTTATAAACATAGATTTGAATTTAAAGGGACTGTATGTAAGTTTTTACACTTAGAAATCATTTATTATTGTCAATGTGTGAACAGGTTGTAACCTAACCTAAAAAATTAGACCTTCCGAGACTTTCAGTCTGTAGACTGATTTTAATGTGAAGAACGCGGGCCCGTTTTTTTTCGGGAAAATCCAACAGATGTGACATCATGCACACTCGCAAGTGCCTTTATTTTTCAGCTCCGCTTACAGGGTTAACAGTGTGCAACCATAGCTAACGTTCGGTTAGAAATGGTGCCTGCTAAACGCTAAACGACCAGCCCCAACCACAACTCAGACTCCAACACAAACTCTCCGCTGACTGTCGTTGACTTAGCCACAGGTTTCACTGTTAACAAGCAAGTTCTGATTCTTACATAAAGTCCCTTTAATAGATCGGCCCCGTTGTCACCGATATCCGATCCAGTTTTTGAGTCACTATCGGCCCGATATCCGATCCAGTATCGGTATCGGAGCATCCCTAGTTTTACTTCCTGGAGACACTACAGTAACATATATTGTGTAAATTAGACTGTTTAGTTTGGTATAATATTAGTATATTATAATATGTACAGTACAGTACCAAGCCTCTGTAGTTGCTCTGTGTTCGTTCAGCCCGGTCGCACGAAAAGGTGTTTGAATGACGCGATCATTTGTAAGGTATTTAGTGTGCAATAAGAATGCCCTTCTTGCTTTTGGCGTATCATTTGTACGCCACGTAGTCTGCACTGACTAGGGATGTCACGAGAACCGATACTTCGGTACCAAGTCGATGCCGAAATTTTAAAAAAGTGCCGGTACTCTTTTTCTACAGTACCGAAGGTACCGTACGATGCCTGTAATGGTCATTAGTAGTGATGTGACAGTGAGGAAATTTTCCCAACGGTTAATAAACTTGTGACAACACCGCTGTTGCTGACTCTGATCTTTACCATCGGGTGGCGGTGTGTCTGGCCTCTCCGGTAGAGATTTTGCTGCGGGGCTCCGCTGCGGGGTTCTACCTGGCGCCGCTGCTCCGTGCAAACCGGCTGTGACGGCTCCATCCACCTCACGGCGATTGCCTCATTAACGTTATGGTTCCCTTATAGCATTTCGATTAAATGTGAAATATCGCCAAATAGGTGGTATTTCGCTTCCACAACAAATCCTCTGCCTCCTGCTCCTGCTACTCTATGCTGACGGACCAGATGCGTTCACGGTCAGTATGTAGTGTCCGTCGTCTGACTATCGATTGATAACATGCTGCTGATACACCAAAATGAAAAAAATGGGTCAATTCTTTTTATTTATTTCTTAAAGGCTATATGCCTCTGTTTTTTGTAATGTTCAAATGTTTTTAATAAAAGAGTGCGTGTTGAATTACAGTACAGGGGATTTATTGTTGTTTTTTTGGGGGGTTTTTTACCGTGGTATCGAATTGGTATCGAGAATCGTGGAAATTCACTGGTATTGGTATCGACTTCTAGATTTCTGGTATCGTGACATCCCTAGCACTGAGTCCGATGTAAACGCATCTACATAAATATGCTACGCTCAGAGTTAGTAAAGGAAAAAACGCCTGCACACTACTCCAAAATTATCAGAGTTAGTGACGTAGAATAAAACGTGAGAAAGACTGGTTATGGTGGGTGGGAGGGGAGGTGGATGGGCCCAACAAACACAGGACTTTCAAGCAGGAGGCCGGTGTTTTGTTTTGTAAGTTACATTAGTGACGTTTTTTTTAGTGGCGTTTTTTCCGTACTTCTGTTACTAAGTATTTTACTTATTTTAAGACCAACCATGATGTTTTTCCTATAACTGAGTGGTATTGTTGCGGACGTTACCGTAGTTTTGTTGCGTGGCGTCCTCATGACACGCAGAATGTCCTTTTAACGTTGTGCTATTCATACACCTTCCCATTGAGATTGCTTCTATTACACACCAATAATCAATTACTAATGCTCTTTGTGAGACCCTGATAGTGAGGACAAACTGTAGGATACAATGCTGGCTGGCAGCTGTGAGCCTCGCCTCACTCTTCAGCACACAGATATCAACTGGCAGCAGATATGTGCCTGAATTTGAATGCAGTTTGTATATATGACACAACGATGTCTGCACTCTTTCAAAAATACACTCTTAGCAAAGGAAATAGTGTTGTGCGGTATGTTTATACTAATAAATCAGGCTAATTTTGGAGGTATGTGCTTTCATGCAGTAGTAGCAGTTGTCATAGTATTAGCAGTAACACTACAGTAGCAGCACCGTATGAGAGCCGTTTGCATTTTGACAAGAATGAAAGCCTGAGGAGAAGTCTCATTAAATGTAGATTTGAGGTATTTAAGAGTTCATTTACCAAATTGTGCAAAACATGACAGAATATCAGCTCCACTCTGCAGCACTCCACTTAATGTTGAACTATTAATTCACAGGAGCAACTGAGGGTAATACAGGAGAAAGCAAATGTTGCATCAAGCAGTCGTGTTTGCGCAGCGTCCCCTGGAGAGATCAGATGCCTCCGACGGGAGTTACCTGCAGCAGCCAGGCAGCAAAAAACAGCCATTAAGCCAGGCAGCCAACACAGCCAATCGGCCCGCCGCTGAAAAAACGACGGGCCTGTTACACAAGAAAATAAGCGACGGAGGATTACGCACACACTGTCATTCTCTCCACATCGCACCAGTGGACCAGCTTTACACAACACACACTCAAAGACTGCAGGATGGGTTACTAAAAATGGAGACAACTCACTCCTAGAGACACACACAAAGAGAGAGAGAGAGTCTTCTGCGTAACTTGCATGTATTTGTATAAATCTAAGATAAGCAAATCAAATAGTGCCGAAGGTTTATAGCTGACAAAGAATGAACAGAGAGACGGTGACGGTAATCGATATTGTGGTTACGACGAATATGGTTTGAGATGTACAGACAACGTTATGAAAGGAGAAGGAACTCCACTCTGAGTACTCTATCAAGCTTCAATTATGAGCTGAACTTGTGACATCCACAAGAGATCGATGGTTACAACAAGATGACAATGGCCCTTTATTGCAGACCATACAGACTGTTATGAATCTGATATTGTTGGTATAATGCAGCTTGATTGATTACATATTTATTGTAGAATTAATCACACTTGTTGAACTGATTCTAATGAGATATTCTGAGTTGCTCTCACACTATTAGTAGCAGAACTTGTCTTAATATAATAGACATTGTATTAAATGCTGTTTCATTTGGAATTAAATATGAAAATAAAT
The DNA here is from genome assembly GCF_043250625.1 of Sebastes fasciatus. Taxonomy (NCBI): domain Eukaryota; kingdom Metazoa; phylum Chordata; class Actinopteri; order Perciformes; family Sebastidae; genus Sebastes; species Sebastes fasciatus. The sequence goes on along the minus strand of NC_133806.1, from coordinate 32,151,969 downwards.
AGCGTTTTTTTTAAATACTGAAATTTGGCACAACACAACTGCTGCTTCAGTTAAAGAGTTGGCAGTACCAGCCCTTAAAAAAAATCCTAAAACATTCAAGTATAGCGCAAAAACCTCTGCCTCAGATCTATCTGGGACAATGATGCCTGTGGAGCCTGCTGTCCAGGTATTTAAACCTAAGCATACCAACTGCTTGTGGGACTCCAGGCTCAAACCTAGTTTTGAAAATCAATATGCATTTACAAGAAGTCATATTAGAACATGAGCAGCAGCCAGCTGCTACCACCTTAAATAACCACGTTAGAGCGGTGCACTCATAGCATCTGTAGTTTGGGGATAATGTGCAGATTAAGACGGTCCCAATATGGTTTGGTGCAAATGTTAACTGGCATAAAAATGCAGATATTTTCTTTTTTGAAGTTCCCATTGTCAACTCTCTTTCTAGATGAGGAGTCACGGCCATGTTTAGGCTGTACTCCACCCGCCTCTGTTTGAGACTAAGTATTAGATTGAAACTAGGGCTGTCAAAGTTAACGTGTTAATAATGCGTGAACGCAAATTTGTGTTAGTGTTAGTTGTGTTTTAGGTTGTAGCAGGCTCCTGGTATCATATGAAACTAGAAAAAAAGAATCCATCGGTAACAACCATGTCATACTAGCTTGTCGCGAAGGAGGTTAAATAACGCTCAGAATTTGCGCTAAATTTTGGCGAGGAAAAATTGGCACAGCCATTTTCAAAGGGATCCCTTGACCTCTGACCTCCAGATATGTGAATGAAAATGGGTTCTATGGGTACCCACGAGTCTCCCCTTTACAGACATGCCCACTTTATGATAATCACATGCAGTTTGGGGCAAGTCATAGTCAAGTCAGCACACTGACACACTGACAGCTGTTGTTGCCTGTTGGGCTGCAGTTTGCCATGTTATGATTTGAGCATATTGTTTTATGCTAAATGCAGTACCTGTGAGGGTTTCTGGACAATATCTGTCATTGTTTGGTGTTATTAATTGATTTCCAATAATAAATATATACATATATTTGCATAAAGCAGCATATTTACCCACTCTTATGTTGATAAGAGTATTAAATACTTGACAAATCTCCCTTCAAGGTACATTTTGAACAGTGTTTTAAAAGATGTGTGATTAATTTGTGATTAATCGTGATTAACTATTTGAATCGATTGACAGCCCTAATTAAGACCCCATAAATGGGTCCGATTTTTCTATGCGGACGACGGGCTTTTGTGACCATTCTTAAGACTATTAATTGGGTGATTTTGTGGAGTTGGTCAGGTATAATCTGATGGGATTAGCGGCTATGCTCTTTAAATAGAGTTCTGCAGCCAGGGATTAGATGATCACAGCCAGTCGGCCTCAAGAGCAACAGATTTTCATCTCTATGGTTTTAGTTTTAGAAGCGGGATGATGCAGTAGGTTATGATGCCGTATGTAGATGTTTGTGTGTGCGCGTGACTCAAAACATGATGGAAGATTGGAATGAGAAGTGTGTGAATGTGTTTAGCTGGGATGGTGTGTTTGGGTCTGAGGGGTAGAGGTGGAGGGGGGGGGCACTAACAGGGGCCCCTACCTTCCTCCCCTCAACTATCCTCCTCACATCTGGATACAATGTGGGAACAGGGCACTGAGGCCAGGGGGATAGCTGAGGGGAGGGTGTGAGTGTGCTGGGGGATTCTTTACAAAACATCAAGAGCCAATGGAAAAAGGTGGTGCTGCTGCTGCTGGTGGATGTGGGGCAGCGGTGGGGCTGTGTGTGTTGTGGTGGTGGTGGAAGGGTTGGGAGGGTGGGGAGGGTGGGTACTAAAAAGCTCCCTGTCTTTGGTCTCTTCTTCCCTGTGTAGTTGACTGCAAGGCCCCGAGCAACAGACAGATAGAGAGGCAGCTGGTAGCCGAGGTAGGCAGCAAACAGCAGCCCAGGAAACACAATGTGGGAGCACCAATCCAGACGAGGTAGAAATCTGCTGTTTTTTGTTCTTAACGGGGCTAAATACACCGGAAATAACAAGCAATCACTCCAGTTTTAGATTATAAATTCAGTTATTGAGTTCCGCTTTTGATGCGAAACACAGGAACGCCCACATTACCCACAATCAGGGTTTCTGCAGGGTGCACCAAATTCAATTAAGACTTTTTCAGGCGTTTTAAACACCACATCAAATCCAATTAATGCCTGTTTCATGACCGTACTGGCCAAGTACGGTGGAAAACCAGTAGGGACGATATATGGCCTAGAATTATTTATTATCATATCAACATTTTTGCAGTGCTTCACAGCAGTATATACTGTTTAACAATAATTCCTAGTGATATAATTAATTAAATCAATGCACCCTGGACCTGGATAAGCAGCATAAAATGGATGGATGTATTAAACAATTAAAAATTATGAATTAATTTGTTAATTTTTGCTAAAAATGTACACTTGCCCTGCTATTATGATGAGACAATGGTCTTCCTAGCTTATGTAACTAGCGGTAGGTCTGATTGCACTGACTGAAACAATCCCACTTTTATTTTTCAGGTGTATAACTTCCCCCGACATCTGCAATCAGATACAAAAACATTTTATGACTAACAATCTTTCAGACTTTGTGCACCTCTCTCTGGAGCCATAAAAGGCATACTTTCTTTCTTTAATATCATGTAATACATCCATCTTGTCAAGCAAAAACCCATCTGGTACAGAGCCAAAACAATCTGATTTGCCAACGTTAACAAAGCCCGGGCTACAACGAGGGTCTCGCTTGAAAGAGCACAGTGTATATCACTCACAGTCGTTGTTATGACTTTAGTAAGTGATTGAGAGGAGAGTATTTGTGTTATTTGTGTCAGTAACAGGCGTCATATTAGCATAAATATGATGTACTTATTTGTCCTTGCTGAATAGAACCCCTCAGAATAGATGATAGATGCACACAGCCTGCAACCTTGCAGCTTACATTCATCTCGCCTGCATGCGTGGAGCTGAACTGTATCTCTGATCCACATGTGGATTTGGGGTGAGCTCATTAGCCCCTGAGCGACCCTCCTCCCCTTCCTCCTCCTCCTCACCTATGTCCTCAGTGACCCTAAAGCCTGCTTGACCCTGCCACAGCTCCACTACCACTTCCTATAGCCTGTTTCCTAACTGCCTGTTCAATCCCTGCACTACAAGTATAAAAAGAAAGGGAGTAAGACTGTCATAGTATCACTGTCGCAAGCGTTCCCTAAGTTTAGTTTTATCTAGCTCTTCCGTTTGGCTGATAATGAAGCTTTTACGTTGTACAAATATGGTCACATCTTGTTACTATCATTCAGTCTTTTGACTCATTTTGAGACAGTTTCTGGCAGCGAAGGAGAAGTCGAACTGCCCCCTGTATTTCCATATGAGTGGGTCTGCCCTACCTCTTTTCCCTCAGCAAAAGGACATAACAATAGTGACACGAAGGCACGTCAATGACGGCGTTGCACCAAAGTCCTGCTCATTTAAAAAGCACTGCAATCGCTGTTAGTCATTGTTCTTTGGGAGTAGGGTTTTATTTTTATGTTGTAATCCCATAATTGATGTCTTTCTCCTCTATAATGATCAGAAAAGAAAGATTAAATCCAAACTTGCATCCATCTGTGCCCCCCTCTCCCACACACACACACACACACACACACACACACACACACGCTCACTAAAATGCATCATGGCAAGGTTAGGCTGACATCGGCGGCTAACGATCAGTTCCTCTGTGGGCTGAATGATTAGCTGCAGTAGCCTGGAGACTTTTCCAACTTGTTTCCCTAAGTTGGTCAGACATGCAACATCACTGGCCTTCAATCTGCACTAACTACATCCACTCTCCTCCCTTCTCCCCGTCTCCAAAAAGAGAAAAAAGACTTTCACGGACTAATAGACGATGCTAACAATGTAGAGGACGCGGGGCAGTTTAGTCTGTTGTATTTCAAGTTGTTTTCATACTCAAATGGAGGAACAACGGTAGTTCCTTGAGGGAGATGTGTGTGTGTGTGTGTGTGTGTGTGTGTGTGTGTGTGTGTGTGTGTGTGTGTGTGTGTGTGTGTGTGTGTGTGTGTGTGTTTGTAAATGGGTGGAGTAGCAGATATTTGCATCAAAGGGAATCTAATGAGAATAACAGGTTACAAATATTTGTGGTAATCCAAAACTATTCCTGTTCTTTATTTAGTTTCCAACTGACGTTATTAACATTCACTGCTGCGTAGTTCCAAGGAATCACTTATCAATCAAATCTTATGACATTTGAGCTCCTCCTCATGGTCGACACTCCTTACTTTGTCTGCACGGCCATACTGGCCATCAGTGTTAATGACTTCTTCTCTTTATTCTAACACAGCTGCAAACAAAGCATGACTTCCTGTACATCTGAGGAGGTTTTTTTCTTAGAAAAGAACCTAAATTTGTATAATTTGAGACCTATTTAATTTTCAGTAGACCTTTTTCTTTCCCATTTAGAGTGTGTTTATTAACTGGAATGGAACGGTGAATGCTAAAAAGGAGCCTCTCTCCGCTTAGGAAACAGTCCACCCAACCCCCCACCCACCCTTAATGCCCTCTGGGCTGCTGTGAGTTTGGATTAAGTTTGGGTGCCGTGTCCCCTCCCTATACCGAGCCCGGCCGTCACCCCTGCAAAAAAAAACACACGTACAGAGTTTTTGTGTCATCGAGTGGCCCATCAAATGTGAAGAAGGCCATTAGGAAGGCCACAGAGAGATAATAGACTATATAGACGAGGTAGAAAAAGAATGCAGAGGAAAGAAAAGCAGGTTTTACAACTAAACTAGATGTCATTATATCACAAATATATATCACAAATTAAACATCAAATAATTATAATACCAACACATCCATTTTCTGAAATTAAAAGTGAATCAATGTTAAAAGTTGCTTCTGTAAAAGCATTGAGAGTATAGCTTTTAAATTCCCATTTTAATGCTGTCTAATTAAGGCGTGTGTGTGTGTGTGTGTGTGTGTGTGTGTGTGTGTGTGTGTGTGTGTGTGTGTGTGTGTGTGTGTGTGTGTGTGTGTGTGTGTAAAGCAGTGGATCAATAATGGTAGTCTACTACGGTGACATCTGGGCTGGACAAAGAGTGCTGTTCCTTCCCCCGGCAGCTCTCCCCTTCTCTCTCTCTCTCCCTCTCCCTCTCTCTCAATCCCTGATCACAGCCACGTGGTTCTCTGGGCTATTTCTCCCAGCTAAGCTTATTCCTCCTCTTTAATCCCGCAGCAATCACAGCAACAATGCCGAGCGTCGGTTCACAGACGCGGGCAGAAATCTATTAACTATGATCACCATGTCAGCTCCAAAAAAACCTGATAAGCGCCCGCTAATGAATCCAGAGCATTCAGCTCCGCGCTGCGTGTGCTCGCGATTGTTATTTCATTGGATCATCAATAATGTGTAAGATGGAAAATCAACACGAGCGCCAAGTGACGGATAATGCAGCTTGTAATGTAGTAAAGGGGCTTCCATTTGAACTACTACTGTCTGTAAAAAAAAAAAAACTCCTATTCAATTCAGCTGATGGAATCTATATGCACTGACGAGGAGCTCTAAAGATGCCGAGTGTCCTCAGTTAATGCAAACAGAGAGCTGCACTGATAAATGGGGTCGATATCCAACCCTGATCATCAGATTATATGCCACTCAGTGTGGTCCACCTCCGATTTAAATGATGGTTCCAGCCTTTACACGGCAGATTAAATTAATATCTATTAGTACAACTTCTAGTAGTAGTGGTAGAAGTAGTCTGACCACGCAAACTGTCAGTGTTCAAACAGAAAATATTGCAGAAACACACCTGCATGCGTGAGGTGAACACGAAAACGTCAGCACAAACTCAAAACGTCATTACACACTTGCACTGCTTTCCCATTATTTAGCCATTTAGAGTAGCTTCATACCGCAGACTGTATATCATGGTGCCTTCAAATGGGGTCGTGTTGACATCGTTCACGAGAAGAGTCCATATGAAAAAGGCCCTCTCATGTCGTATTCACCACCTCGTTAGTGGAAAGTTTCTGAAAGCTCAGAGTTCACGAGTTGTGACGTGTTTGTTGATGTTGTCAGAAATGGTGGACGCCATGGAAGTTTGTTTTTCGTCGCATAATAAGTTAATATATTGTAATTTTAGTCGTATATTGTTTTTCTTTGTGATTTTATAATATGTCTGAGGAAAATATTGATATTCCCAACGGCCTCATCTTCTTCCTCTGTCATTATGTCTTTGCATTTCCTGCATTATGTTACCCACTTGCTAGCTTGCTAAATTGTTAGCCTCTGTGGCTTCTAGACGCCGACAGTAACGTTAATATTGCCGTCGCTTTGCAGCGGTGTTCTCACGACTTAACCACTTGAACGCCACGCATATCGTGTACACGACTTCCCATGTTGTTAACACAAGCTCAAGAGTTTCATTTGAAGGCACCGTGAGAAGTGTACATAGTCACCGTAACGTCACCCATCGGTTTGTGGACTGCCGTTTTGAAGCCTCGAGTTCGGCATTTTGGCCGTCGCCATCTTGGTTTTTGGCGGTCGCCATCTTGTTTTTTTTTGCAACCAGAAGTGACACAAGAGAGTGGTAGTACAAGTATTTTTACTGCTGTCAAGAGAAGAAAATTCCAATCAGAGGAGTGCCTGATTTCTTAAACTACTTGCACTACAGCTCTCAAATACATTCACAACAACTGTAATCATCTTCTTTCGTCACTAAAATATTCAGGAATCCTGCTCATCGCTGGCACTGATCTCAACATTGAATGACTTCAAATGTTTCCCATGATCACTGTCACGTCAATTATTGTAACTGAAAAGCGGGCGTACCCTTTGATCTTAACATTCAGTGTGTAATTTGAATAGTGTGTGTTATTTTGCATTAAGCTGTTAATGTTGCAAATGTGGTGATAATATTTATAATGTAGCCTTTTACGGTGCATATTGAAAAACTAAAATGGCTACACCTAATTAGCGTGGGTTGTCTCCACACTTACATTCATCTGGTGTTACTGTGGTTAATGACAGCTGCATGTTTAAATAACGCTGTCATCTTTTCATTAGTAACCCTGAAACATCAGTCTAAAACTAGATTCAATAATTACAGTAAAGATTGACTAGATTCCATTTATGAATATCCCCTTCTGTATGCCAATAAATTGTTTATACATTTGTCTTTTTTTATTGAGGATTTCTCAATAAAAGTATTTAATCTATTTTGTACTTTCAGCACAGCCGTTATAAGATTTGGTGATGCTTGATGATTTACAGTTTTTCTCAATTGTTTACACACAAATACTGGTACTTGACACACAATGACCACAACATGTAACTCATGCACCAACCCCCTGAACCAATTCTGCTAAACTACAAGCACAATTCCTGCTTTACACTCAAATTGCAGTTCTAAAACACACTTTTTTCAGAACACTACACACAATTCTCTGCATTTGGCACAATTTTCATGAAGAAAATCTCGTTTTCACAAGGAACACACTGTCATTCAAAATTCTAAAGTCAATTGCCCTACTATGCACACTGACTCATCACATGGGCAAACACCTGTCACACAGTGTTACAATTAGCAATCAGTTGATGCTTTTCATGGCTGGATTCGACATGCTAAGCGATATTTCCCCCGCTGCTTGGCCAGGGCAAACATTGCTTGTGATGTGGATGAGGTGCTGTGGCCAGACCGAAACAGAAGAGAGGATGCAGCATAGTTTTTTTTTCGTTTTTTTTACTGTAACTGTATACAGTAAATTCTTCTGTTGTTTTGTATGTAGACCACTGTATGTGCAACTTTGTGTTGGTTGGGATGTACACTGTGTACATTGTTTTTGTGGGGAAAATAAAATATATTTGTTACCGTGTATTTGTGTGTTCTGAGTATAAAAACAATATTCTAAAATATTTTACAACACACTTATGTATGTACTGTCTGTAGTAAGTGTAACACTGAACAAAAAAAGGGCCTAAGTCATTATGATGAATGGAGAAGAAGTGTTTTCCATTCATCATAGTGTTTTACATTGAGCACATCAGTGTTCAACTGGTTCTTATAAATGTCTATTCATATGATGGTTTGTGTGTGTCATTTGAAAACAAAATACCATTTTGAGAAGAAATAACATTGTTTTGAATGTAAAGTTTAATTTTGCAGGAGAATTGAGGGGTTTTGCCCATTGTGTGTGTGTTTTTGGATTTGTGTGTAGAGTTCTGAGAGTATGAGGCATGCTTTCAGAAAATGTGTGTAAACAATCGAGAAAAACTGTAATGCTCCCCACAGGCATATATTATGAATAAACTGCACCAGATATGTCTACATTTGCACATTGTGCAGGCCGTTCTCATTCACCGTTAGTAGATATACATACAAAAAGTAATGCACTCTAATTCCCACAAAATCCATTTGTATGTAATCCACGTAATCGTGAACCAGGAAGTACAAAGAGCAACAAACACCACATACATTAGGGAGGAGGTTGGATGGGACGGATGGGTCAAAAAACACCAGACCCACCAGTGTGAAACCAAAATCAACATTCATTTATTCATCATCACTTCCGGAGTTATTTTAATCCATATTTAAGTAGTTTTTATCATGTAACGTTTCCGGGGTTATTATAACCCAAACCACGATCTTTTCCTAAACCTAACCAAGTCAATCTTGTCCTACACCTAACTAAGTAGTTTTTGTCACGTAACTTTTGTACTAAAGTTACGCCACTTCCAGAGTTATTTTAACCCAAACCATGATCTTTTTCTGAACCTGACTAAGTAGTTTGGTTGTCTAAACCTGTTTAATTTGAAAAGACTGCAGCGGAAATTGACAAATGCGTCACGTTACACGACATTTGTAGGAAAAATTAAGAACAACTTTTGGTAAGATATCATACGAGCCGTTGTATGAGGATACGTTGCGTTGTGACATGTTTGACTGTTTGTATCTGATAACCACTTGTGGTGAAAAAACACAACACAAATAACTTTGTCACAATAGTAAAGTTTGATGATGACAATCTCAGCACCAAAAATCATCTGTCGGCAGCTTTAAGGAAAATTCTATCAGCATGTACAACAGTTGAACCCTACGCAACCCCAATACCTCACTCCTCTCACCACTCTCGCACCACCGTGGGCAAAGGCTAAAAAGGCCCTGTGCCTTAATCCCCCCCCCCCCCCCCCCCCCCCCCCCTCCCACCAACTCTAACCCCTCTCCTATCTTAATCCTCCGATTACTACATAATTTTCTTTGGGTCTAATTTAGACAGCTATCGAGCCTCCCAGTTCACTACCTGGACAGTGCTGCTCAGCCCTGTAGACACTCTATTGATCCTTATGGGTGGGGAGGATGCAGGTGTGACCCAAATAAAGGGATCAACTACCACCTGTTAGCTAACTGTCATGAAAATGAGAATGTTTTTGTATAAAGAATGGTCATACACATATAGATATATAGATATATATATATATATATATAGTGAAAATGTGTAGGATGACAGTCACAGGAAATGTAAATTCCTTGTGATTATCCTCGACAGTCAGCAATGTGTTTCCCATGGAGGGCTCATTTATAATTTAATCCAGGAGCTTGGTGTTTCTAGGCTAACACAGAGAGATTGCCCTTTCAGAGTTGAAACCCCCACCATGCAGCAGGGAATCAATGCCGTCACCACAAAACAGACACTAGACCTCGTAGTATTTTCAGTTTTTTGTTTCATAGGCAACCCCTAAAAAAAAAAAAGGGAACAGCTGCTAAAAAACTTGTTTGCTGCCTCTCTCCATAATCCAACCCCAATATGTCCCAGAAAGTCATTTAAGCCTGCGAAGGCAGATGCATCTTTGCTTTCATTGCAGAAAGGATTGATACAATCTAATAACAAGGACGAGTCGAGAGAACAAACAGAGAGAACAGGACGCACAAGACTTCAGCCTAACTGACTCGGTGTCTGTCTTGTTGTCTTTTCTTTCACATTCATTCTAGTTCAAAGCTGCACACAACATTAGCATGAGCAGTTTGGACAGAGATGAAGAAGCCGAGTCAAAGCAGGGTAGTAATTACACTCTAAAAAGGACTGAATGGATTCAATCTGAGACATAAGTAGGCACAAACCAAATGGCTCACTCTGGAGCTCTTCCAGACGTGAATTCCACAAGGTGCTGGAAACCACCCACAGAGACCTTGGTCCATGCTACACACTTGTCAGTATTACATTTAAAAAACAGGAGATCAACACACTTAAAGGTCCAGTGTGTAGGATTTAGGGGGATCTATCTGCAGAAATGGAATATAATAAGTATGTTTTCTTTAGTGTATAATCACCTGAAATTAAGAATTGTGTTTACCTTAGAATGAGCCGTTTATATCTACATACAGAGCAGGTCCTCTTTATAGAGCCGGCCGCCATGTTTCTACACTTTCTACACTTCTTTTGTGTTTTTGCATTTTTCGCGTTGGCCACCATAGTTCACCACTAGATGCCACTAAATTCTTACACACTGCATCTTTAATCCGCTGCCATTTTCCAGAACCGTACACAGACACTAACCTGGAGATGCACCTAATAACAAGAGTAAATGTAAACCTAGTTGTAAAAATGTGTCTTGAATTAAGGCAAGCAGAAAGACAATTTTCCCAACCGAGATCATAAAGCCAGTGTGCTATTCTTAAACCTGCATTAAGTGATCGTTTGGCCACTTATGGGCAGCAGAAACAAGCTGAAAATACAGCATACATAGTTGATATGACAAACTTGCTAGCAAACAGTGGCTGATTTAAATATCCAGTAACTGTGGAGCAACATTAATTTGGGGCTGTGTTTCTGGCCACATGATGAATGTGAGTCAAACATCCACACTCCTTTTAGCTCTGATGTGGTCTACACCAGTCTTTCCCAAAAACTGGGTCGTGACCTACAGGTGGGTTGCAGGAGATATTATCACGGTCGCCAAATACATTAACAGAATTTCTTCCACAGTCTTTTATTTAACATTTATATCTGCAGTACACCTTTGAGCCACATGAGGTAGCCTGAATGTTCGTATTGTTCTGATAATTGTAGCCTACTTATAACACTGAATCAAATATGAACTGATAGCGTTCATTATGTTTGTTTTACCGATGAAAGGAAAAAATGAGCACCTGTTAACTCCCCCTAAATGCATTTATTTGATTTATCAAACATATATCTCTTCGACATGGCTGGTTTACCTATTCGAGATATTATAAGGGAATGTGCAAATGGCGGTAAAAATGGTCAGGAACGTTCATTTATGCACAAATTCGACTGATAGACTATTTTTAATTGGGTTGCAATGGTTTGTCAGTTTTAAAAAAGTAGGTCCCCAGAAAAAAAGTTTGGGAAACACTGATCTACACCAACTCCAGAGGGAAATATCTGGTTCTTTAGCTGCTAAATAATCCACTATTTTACACTAGCTAGTTGCTATTATTTTTCTGAGCAGGTAGTGTGGATTTTTTAGAGCTTTTTTCTCGTCACTTTGAGAGTGAATCAGAGCTGAGGGGAACTGCAAAGTTTGGTGATAATTCACCGTGCGTTCATCACTTTGATCAACACCTTTCATGTTACACATAGTCATTTGATGATTTGTTAAGATCATTTTTTTTATTATAGCAGCTTTAATATTAACTGCTGAGAAAAGCAAAATTCAGCAGAACCATTAACTTATCAATTAGTAAAAAGAAAAAAAAGAAAAACAAAGGTTTGCTCCATGTCCAGCTCCGTGATATTACCTAAAAAATATTTCTTTGACAGAGTCTTTATAGCATTGAGGTTGAACCCCCCCACCCCCCTCTCAGTTGGTGAAGGTAAATTACTATGTCCATGGTGAAAAGGCACAAGGCAGTAATGAGTAATGAAAACAGCCGAGTTAGTGCTGCCATTCAGTAAAGGGCCTGCTGCTGTGGAATGTGAGGCGCCATTCATTCACATGGGTTAAAAATGCATTTCTGCCACCACAAAGCCCTGCCTTGTCCTCATTGTTTCTCACCACACCAATAAAAAACACTTCCCCGTTCTGAAGGGAGAAGATAAAAAAAATTAAATTGCTAATTTTACTCCTACAGATACAGGAAAAAAAAGAGGGTGTGGGGGTTGGTGGTGGTGGGAGGGGTGGTGAACTTCGCAAAGAGTCAAGTCTTTGGAGGAGATAAACAGTCATGGTAGAGTTGAAAGTTTGATCATGATAAGCAGCACGGGGATGGAAAAGTAAGCACACACGAGCTGCTTACAAAAGACAAACAGTCCTATTGACAAAAGCTGAATGTATGCAGCATTTATTCAGTGTATGAAAAGAGACACAAGGGGTGGAAGGAGCGCAAATACAAAAAAAAAAGAGCTTCACCCGAGTCATGTGTGAGCTCTCCAGGGATACGTTGGTGAATATGAGGCTCCTGTGACTGACTACCTCTCTCTATAAAAAAAATCCTATTTTGCAACTGCGGTAGAATCTTGATTCAACACGAATCCCACATTTGTATTAGTCAACCGATATGTCACATTTAAACATAGGCCATGTTCCTCTTTTTGCCTCGCCGAACAATGCTCAACAAGTGATCTCAGACGTGACAGTGTTTGGACACTTGTGTGACATAACCGTCTACGAGAGAAAAACACTCCCACATTGTGGCTTTCTCTTGAACAGGCATGTAAGAAAGAAAAAAAAAACAAGTGTGACCCTGACATTACACTGAAATTAATATCAGAAAAGCATTAATATACATTTTCCCCCTAAAGGGTCACAGACTGAATGTGTTGGGTTGGAGAACAGGTGGCGCCTTGATAAAGACTATTTATTATCCAACAGCTAATTTAGGGAAGTAAGATCATTTATTGTTGTGATATGTTGTGTTCACTTGTAAAACCACAGTCTCCACTTCCACTGCAGGCTGTCGAGAAATGTTTAACATAACGTCTGAAATCTGACATCGGGGAGACAATGTAATCCAGTCTGCAAAACAACGCTCTGTCTCTTCCTCCCTGCCTCCCTCCCTCCCTCCTCTCTCTAGCTCTATCTCTCTTTCACTCTCTGTATGTGACCTTACACAGAAGAAAATACTGTATCTCTACACAACTGGAGAGAAAAACAGCACACCACAGAAAGACAATATCAAAGTAGAGAGAGAGAGAGAGAGAGAGATAGAGAGGGGGGAAATGCTGTCAAATACAGAAAGCTCACAGCGTGATGCACACTGGGAGTTTGTAAATGATAATTACTGGAATAATGAAGGAATACCAGACAGAATACAGTACTCACATCACCGAGTACTAACACAGAAATACATTCAAAGTTATATACAGCAAAACTCACTCAAGTATACGACACACGTCACAACATGTTGTCAAAATTCCAACAACACCAGATAAGAATACCATTTGTATTCCTTAAACTATGAAGAACATGGAAGTGAGCACTGTCTTCTCCCTCCCTCTCTCTCTCTCTCTCTCTCTCAAACTCTGCTTTTACATAACTATCTCCTGTGATCCTCCAGCCTGCCCCCCTAAGGGAGGGTCACTATGACAGTCCCATAATATACCTATCTTTGATGTTTAATAGCTTTTATTGTGACTTTGATGGATTCTGGTGTAGCTCTAATGTTCACTAAGTTTATTGAGCTCTTCTTGCTACTTTACACATTGTTCTACCGCCTGTAATATCTCTATGGAATCCCTTTAACAAACTTCATTTAGCCTGTTATTAGTATGGCACCCTTCCTAAGTGTATCATATGATTACTATGGCTCTTTCTTTCCCACTCTGTTATCAGTCAAACATTCCTCTAAATGAGCCTTATCTCCATTGTAGCACATGGACTTTTTTTGTTGCCCGTTTCTTAATCAGTCCTCTCTACACTATAAAAGGCTTAAAAGCAAAGAGTCTGTATTAATAACCATTAAGAGCAGCGCAGACTGAGCGCACCCTGAACATACCAAACAGTGATAATGACACAGAGTCACTTCCTTACCAGTTAACAACAGTCTCACAGCCAACAGGACCGGTGCAGCTCCACAAACACAGCCGACAGAAAAGAGTCCAGATCCGGCAGAGATAGAGAGGAGACACTCTGTGTCCTCCAGTAGAGAGAGGAGACACTCTTGTGTCCTCCAGTGCAGCGACTTGACAACAGCGACCCGCCGTTCAACTCCTGCAAAAATCGTGCGGAATATTATTATTATCTCTGGCGAATTCCTCTCTCCTCACTCCTCTTGTGTTAGAGAACAGTACAGGTTCCTCTCTCTCTCTCTTCTCTCTCTCTCTCTCTCTCTCTCTCTCTCTCTCTCTCCTCTCTCTCTCTCTCTCTCTCTCTCTCTCTCTCTCTCTCCTCTCTCTCTCTCTCTCTCCTCTCTCTCTCTCTCTCTCTCTCGTCTCTCTTGTCGTTACACTGGTGCTGCCTTCAGGTGTAGTCGGAAATGTCGTGAGTCGGAGATAAAACACTGGCAAACGTCGGAATTCCGTGGTAAACTCAGTATAGTGGTTAATAGTTATCCCATTGAGGAAAAGGGTGGATTTTTTTAGGCTATGTGTCTTGAATTAGGGATTGTGTTGTGGGATATTGGGTGTGTTAGTATCATGCTATTATAAGAAACTGGTATTTCATGCAGGGCTACACTATGTTGATAATAGAAATGAAATGATTAGTCGATTAATTGGCTGGTCGATTGAAAGAAGAAACTATATTTTGATGGTTGATTAATTATCTTTACAGCAAAAAATGCCAACATATTTGCTGGTTGCCGCTTCTCAAATGTGAGGCTACTTCTGTTGAACGGAAACAAAACAAGACAGACATTTATTTTGGACTCTGGGAAATGTTCTCTATTTTCTTTTGTAAATATATTTAATTGATTTTCAAAAGTTTTTATCCAACAAGAGTAGAATGTACAAAACATTTATATATTTGACTTTAATTTCAATTCACTTACTCAACCCCCAGCTACAAAGAGGCACCATTCAACCAATACGTTAACAAATTGAAGTGGTCATTACCATCCCTACCAACCACCCACTCTTAGGTTTACAGGATACAGAAGACATTCAGGTGAATGTTCTCTATTTTTATGACATTATAGAGACTAATCAATGAATAGAAAAAAATAATGTAGTTATAGTATAGCAAATAGTTCACGGTTTAATCAATATGCTACACATGACGAATAGTTTATTCAGATTAAATAATATTTTTGTTTCCTTGTTAGTGAAATCTGATTTATTCCATCCTGACACTGATTGGGACCTAATGTATGTCCACTCCATTTCCCATAATTCACTCATCTCTCTAAGGGAGTGCACTAGGTACGGTCACGTGTGCCCTTGTGATAAAACACATGTGATCATCCATGTCAGTTAGAGAGAAGGCCACGGCTTCCTTGTCTAACATGACATGGGGGATTTCTGATCAAACTCGTGCGATTCAGTCATGGGAATTGCGGAGTTTATGGGAGCACCTGAACGCACCACGAATGGAAAAAAAAGCCTTGTTTGTGTGTTCGTGTGTTAGTGTGTGAAACACCGAGGACAAGATCGAGGGCGAGAAAAAAAAAAGGAGAAGCAGAAAAGTTTGTCCCCGCGGTGAAGTCTTGGTCACCAAACCTCAGTCCGCTCACAGAGGTCACTGTGTGTCTTTGTTTCATTTAGTGTCTCCGGCGCTTCCTAGGAGCTGGATCAGCTGCTGTGTGCATGTGTGTGTGTGTGTGTGTGTGTGTGCGTGTGTGTGTGTGTGTGTGTGTGTGTGTTTAGTGTAAAGTGTAAAGTGTCCAGAGAAGAGAAGAGAAGAGCAGAGCAGAGCAGAGCAGAGAAGAGAAGAGAAGAGAAGAGAAGAGAAGAGCAGAGAAGAGAAGAGCAGAGAAGAGAAGAGAAGAGAAGAGAAGAGAAGAGAAGAGACGCTGAACACTTGTCCCCCAGCTCACTCGCAGTCCCACCGCCATACATGCGCAATCGTGCGTAAAAATACATTTTGTGGCACCGACGTGTCCTTTTCTCGTACGTAAAATAGACTCGTCGGTGCCACGGGCAGATAGCACTATCTGTGATCGGCTCAAATCGGCTTCTGATTCTGATTCTGAAATACTTTCTTTTGCCCTCATTTTCAATCACCTGTACGTGCACGTCCCATAAACGACATTAACTCGGATTGTCTCTCTCCCCCCCACAGCCGCAGCTTAGTCCCATTGTGTCCCTTTACAATACCAGCAGGCTCACATCCTGTAGGTGCAGCATCATACAGGGGAAAGAAAAGTTACATGCACACACGACCCCCCCACCCCCCCCTTTACTCTTCGCCACATGTTTCCACCCCCCACCCCCCTCCCAAACACACACACACACCCACAGCGCATGCAGATGAGTAGTGAGTAGTGAGAGGTTGAATCAGCGCAGAGATTGAAGAAGAAGCAGAACTGCGCCATCAGAGCTGTTCCAGCGGTTTCACATCCTCTTCTGTTCTTAATGACATGAGGAGCTGTTTCCGCCTGCTGGACACCTGTGCCTTGCTCAGCGGCAGTTGTATTCTAGCCTATGTAGGACACGGCTTCCTAATATGGATATCCCCCCCCCCCACCGTCCACCTTCACCCTGTGTGTCTCCCTCCGTGTGAATAAAACTATCTCTTTTAAAAAAAAAGAGAAGCCTGTTCATCCATCTCCTGGATGTTTTCTGCACTGCGCTTTTTCTTTTTATTCTACTCGCACTTTTATTATTGTTGCCACAAAATAGTGTGTCGGTCCGATGCTGCGGTGATAGAGTGTGTTGTCCAAAGAATTACTCAAGGAAGAGATGAGTGTGTGTGTGTGTGTGTGTGTGTGTGTGTGTGTGTGTGGTGAGCTGGTGGAAAGTTTGCTTAACCTCAGGGATGTTGGCGGAGGATACATTTATTCCTGCTTTTTTAATTATTATTTAAATAAGTGACTTCAGGCAGCTTCTTAAAGCAGACTCACACACATCTCAAGTAGCATTCAACTGCTGCAAGTTTATAGGAAAAGTGGAAATTATGAATAATTTTTTAACCCCCTTCTGACTCTTCTGCCTTGAGATGATCACCCGACAGGAAGTCATACAATATATATATATTTTTTATATGTTTCTCTTTAATCAACCACTACACCCTCTGCCTGCATGTAACCTATTTATAAATCAAGATCCGACCATCGCCTTCCACCTCCATACCCATTGAGAACACACGAGGTGGTCCGGTCCACTGTGGATATGCGGACATAATAAAGGTGAGATAATCAGAGATGTGTGTTGCTTACCTGCTTTATCCAACAGAATAATCCAGGGTGATTTGAAGAAGCGCAGACAATCCTAAAGGTGAAAGCATGCTCTTTGCAGTGTATGCTGAAGTGCATGATTGAGTAGGTCGAGTCCATTCTGCCCCGCGGGGGTGGACGGGGATTCTTCTCCGCGAGTATATACATATTGTCGACATGTTTCGTGTTGAAATTCAATATATAAACTCATACCGTATATTGTAAACACTGCAAGGACTGCCTTAAAACGAATGTGAGCTTGGTTCCTCTGAGCGTGTTTTGCTAATTTCCTCACACCCCTTTCCTGCGGCCGAATGGTTTCTCCCGCATTAAATGGAACTATCTGCTATTGTCTCATCAGCGAAAAGTTGTTGATGCTGTTAGGGACTCAAAAAAGTGCGAGAATGTCCACCATGTCGACTTATTCAGACTTGTGTTGAGATCTCAAATGATGTCAAAGCAAAGCATCACAGATGGCGATGTAATTGAACTCAAGCCAGTGTCATAATATAGATGGAGAACTGAAGAGTCATCCTCCATGATCCACCCTGTAGCAACACCCAGGCAGCTGTTTGTCAGGGAGGATCAAGACACTGTTATGAACATGAATTCAAAGAAAATATGACTAGTCGAAGTGTAAATAACTTGCTATACTGTTTAATTAAAGCTTGGAAAACCCACTTCCTCTTATTCCATAAAGATGTTACACTCATTGTTATATTATTCTATCAGTACAGTGTCTCATTCTGTGCTGTCAAGACATTGATTTTTGTTTCATGTGGAAAAGCCCTGACAGAAATGAAACCGCGTTCAAAACAATGTTCATTTGTCCTACTTCTACTGGCAGAGTTTCCCCTGTTTTTTTTATACTGATGGAATGCATGACTATAGCTGAACTACTTTATTTTCAGTCGAGCAGGTTCTCAATCCTGTTCCACACACACGCTCTTAACGATGACAAACAAAATAACAACCGAAGTTCAATTTAACCTCAAAAGTTAATGACATAATAGCTGTAACTACAAAAGTTTTTACGACATTTAGTTGTAGCTGTAATATTACTTAATTATTGGGCTCCAATTTTGAAAAATAAGCCTCGAACAACTGGAATTAGTTGATTAATTACGTCCTGTGTTAAACAAGCCGAGTGAATGCCAGGCTTGGGGTTAAAGTGAACTCCCTTGCAGGACTGGAAAATCTAGAAAAGCATGAAAAATAAATGTGATAACTTGATGGTGTATAAAAATGTTTTGGACAACTTTATTATTCAGCAAATAATCCTGATTACGCGTTATAATTGTGGATCTCTTGTGATACTTGTGACATTTTTTCCAGGCATTAAGAGAGATGAGACTATACAGTTTTTTTTTGTTTTTTTTAAATGTCTCCAGCTTATTGTACGCTGAAGTCGTGTGTAATAACTATCACTCCACAGTGCTGTTGTAGATGTTGTGCAGAGGTCAGGCTTGTTTGCTCAGCATGCGTGCAGTGAGAGGGAGCCATGTTGCTGACTGGTGATGTACCAGTGAGTTAAGACACACAGACATCTTATCAGCGGAGAGCACTTGAATTGTAACGGCAGTGCTTTATATATATATATATATATATATATATATATATGCAGCCCCCGGAGGAGCTCCATTGGGGCTCCCTGAGCATTTGCACACATATACCGAAATACATACACATTGACCGATGAGCATCATAAGTGCTAAAAATGCATCGCTGCTTCCTCAAATATATATAAGGACACATATATACACGGCCATACGGATGAACGTACGAGACTGTTAAGTAAGTCGTTATCTCCTTGATGACATATGATCTGCTCAGCTGAGACACACATGAAAACACACTGATAGCCCCTCCAGCACACGCATCCACACCCATATCTACCAAAATGCAGCGCTGCATTCTTGAAACGTGATCCACTCGCACACACTCATACACCCACGCCCGTACATGTGCATGTGGACTTCCTTACACACTTAGATATGCTTAACATGTCTTATCATACTAAAATACATAATTCCTTTGTAAAATGTGACACTCCAATGCAAGCACACTCCGTCACTACTGACGTCCACTATTACATTCATGGTAAAAGAGAAAATCTTCTCACACCCATGAATGTAATAACAAACACACGGCACATTAGTTATACATAGTTACAACACAATGAACAGAGAGCCTCCCTGCTCTCTCTCTCTCTCTCTCTCTCTCTCTCTCTCTCTCTCTCTCTCTCTCTCTCTCTCTCTCTCCCTGTAGTGTGTGAGTCACTGTTCAGATACTTCCTGTTATAAGAGAGCAGTCTTTAAAACAGCCTCTCTCTCTCTCTCTTTCTGTCTCTCCATTCCTGCTTTCCAAGTCAGAGGGAATGTCAGGCCAAACACACACCCAAGGTGTCCTCTCTCCCTCTCTCTCTCTCTCTCTTTTCTCTCTGAATCAGTCGGCAGAGAATCCTCCCTGTCGTTTGTCGAACGCCCTTCAGCCTGCAGGTCACCCACTCAGCATTTTACCTCAGTGAACCTTCACCTTTAAAAAAGAAAAAGGGGGGTTTGAAAATCTTCCGCTACCTACTGTACCAGCGGTGCAAATGCATACAACAATGCATGCATGCATTTGCACACTATCGCATGCATAGCTGCTCGTGCGTGTGTGGCAGACACAAACGCACACCTCAGGGCAGCTCTTATAATAGCTGCCCCGCGATATCCAACGCAATGATGTGCATTGTTATAGGCGGCACTGATTTACATTATTGTGTCTGTGCGTGTTACCAGACTACAGGTTTAATCACATTTAATTAAAAGGAAAATAAATGAGTTATATAAAGATGTTGTTTGAGCATCAGTGCTGTAAGTAGCAAATAGTTGAGTCACAACCAATTTAATATCCATATTTATTCCTATTGCTTCCTTAAAGCTGCAGTAGGCAGAATGTTTTTGGCATCATTGGGCAAAGAATTCCATCATAACCATTCAGCATATTGTAATTCAAGTGTTCTGAGAGAAAATTTGACTTTTGCACCTCCTCAGGCTTTAAAAAAGCTAGGCCGTGACGGGAGACTTTTCAGAGAGAGAGCGTTTCTATTGGCTGTGCTCCGGCTGGTGGGCGGTGCTTGGTATTTCCTCAACTGATCTCAACATGGCTGCCGGGTCACAAACTTGCTCATTTTACAGCTTAATAGTGCACTACCAGATGTTTCTGAAAACATTTGAGGAGAGAAATATGCATTACAGTAACATTATATTGATTCATATTTGATCAGTGCTGCCTAGTTTGACCGTTTGATCGGAGTTAGCAGGTGATTGACAGCCGGCTCATAGACGGCAAGACTCCAGCTCGGCTCTGACTGCTTGTTTTCCTCCGATCTGTGAAACCTTGCAGATACCATTAGGAGCACCCAGCGGCACATGATTTCTTGCATATTTCCTATCTCATGTACTACCGTCAGGATATAAGGACCGTTTTATAAAAATAGCTTTTTGAAGTTGCTCCGTTTCTACCCACTGCAGCTTTAAAAACACAATATTAATATACAAAATATTTTCTTTTTTTAAGTCTTTTTGGCTTCACTTGGTGCAAACGGTTGGATAAAGTTTATCCTCTCTTGTCTTAAAATGGCACTAGTGTTGGGTACTAGGATACGCAACCATCACAAGCCCTCTCCAGTGACTGACACCTTCAGCCCCCTTGTGCTCAATTAGCTTGTAGTGCATTAGCGACCGCATGCTAATTGTCAGCTGGCAAAGGAGGAGTGCAAGGAGAACGCTCAAGGAGATACCTCAGGGAGGGGGGGGTGTTGGGCTGGGAGGGAGGGGGTGGCAGTGTGCTTTGTTGCCGAACCAGCCCATGAGCAAATACAGTATCTCGGAGCAGCAGGAGGAAGCCCACGTCTTGCCACTCGACGTGAAATATTTATGGGATATCCCATTACCTCTTTTGAATGAGACAAATTACACCCTTTTTGGACCCTGATGCCACACCTCTCTCAGTTCAAGTGAACAGAAAAAGAATTCGGCTCAAGTCAAATGTGCTTTATACTGTAGGCATGAAACAAATACATACTTGTACATACAGTACATACAGAATCCACATTTTCTTCTTCTTTGTCACTGTTAATTGTGTGAAATGGTGGCAGCTTTGTGCACGTTTTGTATTCGATTTCTCCTTCTTTCTCTTCAGGGGATGTTTCCCTAATGAAAGCATATAGTTTTGAGCTGAGAAAGGACTGGCTCCTTTTACCTCTTCATCGCTACAGGAGGAAGTGCGGCTCCCTCACTCTCGCTCTCTATCTTGTTGACTCAATCTGAAACAGCTTTTGGATCTCATCTATTTCCTGGTTACACGCCTTCCCTCCTCTCCTCTTTAAATTTTTCACATCTCTCTCATTTTGACCCTCCTCTCCCTCTACTCCTCTTCTTGACCACCTTTCCTTTCCATCTTATCAAATTCCATAGGGTGAGGAGGGGAGGGGAGGGGGGGAGAGGATCCACCCACACCAGTAATCATTCATGCTATTTTAGCGCTGTTGTTCTCGGCTGGGCCGCAACATCCACCTGCAGAAAAGAGCTCCCAACGCAAACGCAAATCTTGTTGCGTCACTGCATCGACATAAAATCAGAAAAGCCAATGCATCACAGCGCAAACATCGTTAAATTATGCTTATAATGGCTAATTCAGCAGCAGCAGCAGCAGGGAGGATAAGAATGAAGGTAAATGGCTGACTCCTGCTGTTGTTAGTTCAGGTGTGTGTGTGTGTGTGTGTGTGTGTGTGTGTGTGTGTGTGTGTGTGTGTGTGTGTGTGTGTGTGTATATCTGTGTGTGAGGCAGGCAGGCAGGGAGGGGTTGTTGAAAAGTCCTCTCAGTACAAAGGGAAGGTGACTGATTGAGAAGTCCCAGGTTGTGTTCTGTTGCTAATATAGTTATGTGGTGTAATCGTGCAGTAATAACATCATAATCCCATCTGGAATGAGAAACTGTGGACTGTGTGCTACAATGATTGAGGCCATTTCCTCTGTCTGTGTGTGTGTGTGTATGTGTGTGTGTGTGTGTGTGTGTGTGCGTGTGCGTGTGTCTGTGGCAGTGCATTTTAAGCAGCAGTGACTGCAGGAGGCAGCTTGATGGATACAGGATCATACTGCAGCGCTCACATTGTCTTCAGTCCTCCTCCTCTTCTTCCTCCTCCTCCTCCTCCTCCTCCTTCACCCTCCCCTACTGTCTGCCTGCCTCTCAGCAGAATTATCACTCTAAAACACACACACACACACACACACTAGCCCTGAACACACACACACACACACATACATGCAGGACCAAGTGCAGCCACATGCAAGCATAATACACATTCTCTGCATGAAAAAGCATGACACACGCTGAAAAAGTGCACAAGCTGATTGCAGGAGAACTGCTGTCCAAAAGTGCTAACACACACTCAAAAAGGTAGCTACACACACCCTCCAACTACACCCCCCGCCTCCCCTCTTGCATACACACATACTCCCCGGCTCATTCAAAAGCAACCATGCATGTTCAGAGACGAGGTGCAGTGAGAGCAAACAACAAGACAAAAACAGCCATCAGGGATACACCGAGAATATCACAGTATCACAGCATGGGGATTTCATCATCAAATCTTATGTCACTCTGTGAGTGCGTTGCAGAGGCTCTCACGTAAGGATCCCATGTCCGACTTACACAAGGTAACACAACAGGAAGTCAGACAGGGAGCCGTTGTTGCACCTTGCCACGCGAGTACGCACGGTTCATTTTACCGGTGACAGCACAGCGGACCCCCCCTGTTAACATACAGCTTGTCAAAGAGGAAGGGAAGTATCCACTCCCTTCGTATGGCCCTTTAATTCAAACACAGAGCCGCCTCTGTGTGTCCTCAGGTTCAAAAGAGATAGAGGAGGGAGAGGGGTGTTGGTCGTCCGTGTGTGTGTGTGGTGGGGGGCGGGGGGGGTCAGGGCAGGAAAAGGTGCCTAAAGCTTGTGTACATTGTGTATATAATGCTAGCGCTTGTGTATCAGCCTCGCTCTATACACTGGCACACACTGCAATTTGAAGCCGCCACTATTGTGCTTTACATTGTATCACCTGCTTGCTTTGTAACAACCAGTGCTGCTTGTACTCCTGCATATTCTGTACGGTGTCCAACGGCGCTGTTAAAAAAAAAAAAGGACCCGTAAAACATCCTTTTTACTGACTTCTCTAGTATCACTTCCACTTTTCTCATCAGGTGAAAAGAAGCCTGTGAAAACTAGATTTACAAAGATGATATGGTGTGTTGGGATTTAGTAGCACGTATGAGGTTAATAAATTCCTAAATTTAATTTGAGTAAATGTTGTTTAACTGCAGGCAATTTTTATGTAATCTCTCCTTTGTTAATCTAACCAAGTTTTAACATCATTAGAATCAGAATCAGTTACATACATACGGTACATACATACACGATTCTCTAAACCTACTTACACAGAAATAGGAGGAATAGACAGGACTGTTATATACACAAGTAGTGAAAAAATAGGTACATATATAATATATTTATAAAGCACCAATGACCAACAATAAAATAAGGAATAAAATACAAACGTCTATATACAAGTCAAGTGTTCTTTAAGTGTAAACATTACAAATAGTGCAAAGAAATATAAATACTGAATGGAGTGCAATTAGAGAGCATATCACATTTGAAACACGTCCGCAGCGCTACCTTGCTTCAAAAGCTGTCATATTACCACCGCGTCTATTTGTGTGATGATGTTGTAATTAACACGTGAGCCCTGGACGTGTTGCCTGTTTGACATTGTGTCTGACATTGAATCTGGCGGTAGACAAGCGCTCGGAGGCATGCGATGAGTATGCCGGCGAGAGGCTGGTCTGGACTCCGGGCGACACACCATATGATATTGATTATCTTTTGTTTGCCTATCTCTGCAGCTCCTTGCCCTAAAGGACTTAACTCACATTATTGTCTGGCATGAGGCTCTATTACTCCAATTTAGAGAGGCTCTCTCCAAGCCAGCGGTGAATGCACTGCTGTTGAAATGTGTCCCGTAACGAGGCAGCTACACACTGCACTCACCGCTTTTTAGTTGCACAAACTTTTTTACGAGAAATAACTTTAATTGGTTGAGATAAATGTGCCGGAGATCCTCAGATTGTGGGATCACAAAAACAAAAGCAAATTCTAAAGATATAATGTAAGTAATAATAATAATATACAATACATGATCATTTTATATTATTAATATAAAGAGAAATTACTTCTTATTAACATTAACTAAACATTAAGGTCAACTAAGCACATTTTGGTGCACAGAAAAGCTCTATCTGTAATTTGTTGTCTTGCTAGATGTTCTTTCTCTCCCTCTCTCAGCTGGGTTTCATCACACCACACAGTGCAAAAGTTCAACTAGACGAGTGTCATTTCCACAGTGTTTATGTGCATGTGTGTGAGCGCCTGCTTTTGTGTGAGTTTGAGGTGGTGAGAGTGAGACGGAAGCGTTACTCAGGCCAGTTGTTTTCCTTTTTTTCAGGCGACCCATTTTCTATGAAATACTCTGCTGGTGACCGAGGTCACACAAAACATAATTTGTGGCAATTTAATGTTCAATTTTACATTTTAAAGGGTACATATCATGAAAAACTCAAATTTTCAGTGCTTATAATCATACATGTGGGTATCTGGAGTTCCTAGCAACCCACAAACTGAAATAAGAGGACCCAGTCACTTTTTTGTGGGCTGTCTAGATCAGAAAATATGTGAATCAACAAGCCATTCAGATTTGGCTCCCCTTCCTATGTCACATGCAGGCTCATTAGAATATATTGTTTTTTGAACATTAAAGCATGTAAACATGTTTTAGTTGAAACCCAAAATACAAGTATGAACCTGGAAATGAGCAGAATATGTCCCCTTTAAGTTCATTTAAAGAATATTTCCGTAACTTGAAACAATAGACAGCAACTTAAAAAGTTTCTAATCTTTCATTAGAAGAAAGATACTGGATGCTGACCCAGACTTTAAAAAACAATGACTCAGACAGTTTAGTGATGTCAACAGGCTATTTAAGTAGATACAGTTACAACTAGAATGGCACTCGGAGAGCGCAGACCTCCGCCAAGGTGCATGACTTTAAAAACAGATCACACCTCACAGCTGGTGGTACCGTGAGGTGGTCGGCTTATTATTAACATGGTGTGTTTCCGTGTTGGCGGATGCCTCTCTCATTCAGCAGCCTTGTTATGTCTGTAAAACGTTACACTACGTTGTCTCTCATCCCGTCAGCTACCGCTTTTTTCTTTCTCACTGCGGACGGCCAGCAGCTCCTGCACCTCGGAGTCTCGCCACACATCCACACACGTATCTCTCTGCTCTCAGAAGGAAGGAGGCGGGGTCACGCGTCATCAACACGTCATCAGTTACACTGCACATGTGTTCTACCCTGTGGTCTCTTAATGCTCAGGCTGATCGGAATCCTTAAAAAAATTCCTGAATCCGGATCATGAACCGGATCGCCACCAAAATCTAATGTTGTTCATTGTGCCACACCGCACCCCTCCAAAAAATGTCATTCAAATCCATCGCAAACTTTTGGAGCAACCCTGCTAACAGACAGACAGACAAACCAACAAACCAACACCGGTGAAAACATAACCTCCTTCAAGGCCAAAGGTAACAAAGATAGTGAAACAATAAATCTGCAGTCAATGTCACACATGCTGAGTTCCTCAAAATGCAAAAAAAAAAAAGCTTATAGCAAACACAGTGACATGAGTACATTTAGGTGACTCCCAGGACTATTGACTATCCATGAAACATGATTTCAGCTGGAGGAGCTGTAGAGTTCAGGCCCCATATTACCTGCCTTGCAGACACTTACAAAATCTGAAATAGTACTGTATCTAAAACCTGCTTACACACCCACTCACCTAACCCTCGCCTCAAACACTCTCACTCACTCACCATCATACCGTGCCCACCCCCACGCTGCCTCCCTCCCCTGTCAGGACAGAGAAGTTGAAATGGATATTGCCACTACAACTAATAGTACGACTACTGTTACTGCTATTACTACTGTTGAAACTGACCGCAGTAATAGTGGTTGAGGTTCAGGACTAACAGCATTAAAGGGGTCACTGTTGCACTATGGTAAACTTGATGTTTTGCAATAGACGGATTCAAGAAGACGGTCAAAATGAAAGAAACTGCACACCCCGTTTGTAGCAGCCTTCTAGTGACCAAACCCAAACTGAGGTAACGCTGATTACATCACTGTGACATCATCATGGTTTTTTTCTCTTAACTCTAGTAAACTGATCTTTGTGTGAAATTAAAATTTCTGTTTTCCATTTTTCCATCTTAAAGGTCAATAATGTCTTACTGAAATAATTGCATATTTTGGCTCGTAGTTAGTGAACTTGACTTTGCTTTATAAAGATTGAACTGAATTTAAAAAAAGAGGCAAAGATGGTTCTTCAAATCAGTAAAATTCAAGATTCAAGATACTTTTATTGTCATGGAAAGCATACAACGAAATTACTAGGGCTATTTATCGATTCAAATATTTAATTGCGATTAATCACCCATTTTTTGTCTGTTCAAAAAGTACCTTAATGGGAGATTTGTCAAGTATTTAATACTCTTATCAACATGGGAGTGGGCAAATATGCTACTTTATGCAAATGTATGTATATATTTATTTTTGGAAATCAATTAACAACACAAAACAATGACAGATATTGTCCAGAAACCCTCACAGGTACTGCATTTAGTATACAAAATATGCTCAAATCATAACATGGCAAACTGCAGCCCAACAGGCAACAACAGCTGTCAGTGTGTCAGTGTGCTGACTTGACTATGACTTGCCCCAAACTGCATGTGATTATCATAAAGTGGGCATGTCTGTAAAGGGGAGACTCGTGGGTACCCATAGAACCCATTTACATTCACATATCTGGAGGTCAGAGGTCAAGGGACCCCTTTGAAAATGGCCATGACAGTTTTTCCTCACCAAAATTTAGCGCAAATTTGGAGCATTATTTAATATCCTTATGGACACGCTAGTATGACATGGTCGGTACCGATGGATTCTTTCGTTTTTTCTAGTCTTATATGATGCCAGTATCTTCACTCTAGCTTTAAAACTGAGCCCACTACACCCTAATAATCGCAAGTTGCGTTAATGCATTAAAGAAATTAGTGGCGTTAAAATTAATTTGCGTTAACGCGTTATTATCGTTAACTTTGACAGCCCTAAAATTACGTTTGGTAACTTTCAGTGACCAGCAGCAAGAGAATAAATTAAAACAAGACAATAAGATAAAAACAAGAAGGATTAAAACATGTATTAAAAGATAATAAACACAGCGAGTTAGATGTGTGAGTAATAAATCACCTGCTACCAAGCTGAACTAAATTCCTGTTCACTAGATATCTACACTTTTATGCCTAAATGAAAAACCCAGCGTGTTTCTCAGATCTGTAAAAAAAGGAATACCCTTGACAGGTACTAGGATCTTACTTAGCTGACCTATACTCGCTACAAATACAGTGGTGAAATATGTCACATTAAGTCCCTTTCATGCGACACTGAAGTTGAAGGAGATAATCGCCTGCTGGTTGATGGTTAGAAACCTGCATTCATGTCTGGGCTGCCTTGCTTTTCCCACACTCTACAGCACATCCATCATCCGGCGTGATGAATTGAGCAGTGCGTGTACTAATACACAAATTACACATGGTCACACAAGGTGACAGAGCCTTGTGCTGGTTCTCCACCCACATCAACTCACATTCACCAGCGTTGTGGTGAATAACACCTCCCTTCACCTCAAAGTTGGTGCATATTTATCTGCAGTTGTGAAACTTAACAAATAGTTGTTTTGCAGCGCGCTAAACACACACACAGACGTCTTGAGTTGCCCTCCACTTATCTCGATCTCGCTAATTATATCCAAGGCGCGCGCGCGTCTGTGTGTGTGTGTTGGTGTGTGCCTGCGTACACAACTGAGTGTTTGACTTTCCTACTTCTGCCACAGACAGCTGTTGTTTGTATTGCCCCAAGTGCTCAGAGCGACTTTGTAATTAGCCCTATCTGTGTTTTACTTTACTGAAGTGATGTGGGGGGAGGAGGGGAAGAAGCACGACCCTCCCCACCTCCAACACCACCAGCACCATCCCAATTCACAGCACCCTACCCACCCCCAATCCCTGCTGCAAAGTGGAGCCTGATTCATCCACACATACACACACAGCTCCAGCCGGTAACAATAGCTCCAACACAGAAGCCATGTTCAAAACAGCTGACATTGAAAAGTGTTAGTTTATGACCTCATTCCAAAAGAATTAAGGACATATGGAGCATATGTTTGCATGAAATCCCACTGAAACAATATTTTTCACAGTCTACTAGCACAGCAAAGCTGCTTATACGCACAGAAACCTGTTGCCTCGAGCGGCAAACTCGCCAACAAATTTCCTCAAATCGATGCGAGAGTCAATAAAGTCGCATGGATCGGGATAAATTAGAGTGTTTTGCATTATCTTGAAGGCAAGTTTGAGTGTAAAAACACAGGCCTAGTATAGGAAGGTGAGAGAGGAAATCATGGCAAGGCATGCATTTTTTTAGCGAGAGGGGGGATGGGTGGCTTTTTAGATTGTCCCTCCTCCCTCTTCCTCTGTCTTTTTTTTTTTCCTCTTCCCTCTCATCTTTGTTCAAGGGCTGCCTGGCTAAAAACAAGCCGCGCCTGCACACTGAAGGAAAAGTCATAATAAATGAGTCAAAAAGTGGTCGGCAAGACATTGTCACTGACTGGGAGTTGGTGTGTTTACTTGAGATATTGTATATTATTATTGTGTGGTGGTGGTGGTGAAAGTGTGTGTGTGCATGGGAATGAGTGGGTGTGGTGTCAGGGGAGCTGCAGTAAAGTGAACATAAATTAATGACTAAACACATATTTGGGATATTCATACATCTATATCAAAAGCACAACTTTTATCGCTTTGTTACAATACCTCATAGTTTTTAATCAGAATCAGAAATACGTTATTGATCCCCGTTAAAGTTCCTCTTGTATAAACATAAAGAAATGTAAGAAGATGGAAATAAAGGAGTATGTAACATGTAAATTATAAACATAATGCTACAATACAAACACAATATATGTGAAGAAATATAAGTAAGTACTAAAATTAAAAAAATAAGAAAATTGGAATATAAGAAATATGTAGAAATATTTGAATTAAGACGTAAAATACATAACAAATAACCATAATTAGGGCTGTGTATTGGCAAGAATCTGGCGATACGATACATATGATACAGGGGTTACGATTCAATATATCCCAATATATTGCGATACTGTAAGCAAGACATATATATATATATTGCAATTTCTAAAATCTAATTTTAGGAAAACTGTCATAGTATAAAGAAGACTGCCATATGCATAAAATCTGAGTAAAAAATGTTTATTTTTTATGCAATCTGAACAGTAGGATCTGCATTTGCATTTTTCACAGTACTCGTAACATCCAACATTACAGCACTACTTTGAGAGAACACTGAGATGGCGCATATCTTTGCAAATTAAATAAAGTGTTGACTGATTAAATCTTTGCATGTAAACTATTAATTAAAATTCGATGCAGTGTTTTTGAGAATTGATACAGTATCACAAAACGTAATATCGCGGTACTCGATATTTTCTTACACCCCTAGTGCAAATAAGTAAATACAAAATGCTGAGAAGTGGGCTCTATTAAGTGTATTAAATATAAATGCTTAATAAATAAGAATATTTCTTGAATGTACAGTACAAATGCAGTATTAATGACAGCATTGCACAATTGAATTATTGCACAAATTATAGTTATTCCACTCCGCAATGAATAACAAATAATAATAAAAAGACTCATGAACATTTACCATCTCCATCATCTCCATTTTCCCTTCTCCCCTTCATCACCATACTACGAGTGGCTCTGGTGTATATCTCCTGATTTTAATGACCACTGATGACGCACAAACACACATTTCTAACTCCATCTATATGCCGCTGGTAGGCAGGGGCCACACAAAGCCTCTCACTGAAAACTCCTCTCTCCGTCCCCCTCACAAAGCCCGCATGCCTCTCATTTGTAAATCACTTAAAAGCATGACAAATGTGCATTGGAAGTTTCAGAGCGTCCCTCTTGAAAGCATTTTCTAGTCTGCTCATTCGCACCCCTTCTCTGATACACAACCGCATTGTGCTAACTGGGAATATAGCAGCTTGGCATTAGATGCACGGTTATGGTCATTTGCTATCAGGACGGTGGCAGGCAGGGTCAGCGTGATTACATTCAGTGTTTCTAGCAGCCGAGCAGAAAGGAGTTTTGTCGTTGTGAAATGATTTGAGAGCAGCGAGAATGTTCGACTGAAATCCAAAACAAAGGAGTCTTGTCCACAACACTAATCCCACAGGAACATTTCTGCCGTAGACTGGGAATTACTGTGTGTATTTCAATCATGTGATGGGCCATCAAGCAGGGGGTTATACAGCATTTTCTTGTGTGTTTGGGTCTGAGCTGACAGCCAGTGGCAAGGAATTTATACCGTCACAAACAGTGTTTTACAATGTAGGTTCTGAATGAAACGTAGTGTATTTCAGCATGTTAACAGGTCATCTTATTTATAGAAAAATGTGTGGAAAGGAAAGGGAGGGGTAGTATACTGTGTTTTTAAAAAGTCTGGGTCACAACCCACCAGTGGGAAGATTTGAATGGGTCACTAAGGGGTCACTAATTAGGTAGATATCTCACACTGCAGTCTCTCCTGTGGCAAACTAATGGAAGTGCTGTACTGTAAGTGTTCAATATATTGCAAGTCTACATTGAAAAAAAAAAAAAATCAAGGTCATAACATTTATAAATGTTCTTCACAGCTACACCACAAAAAAAAAATCCAATATCAAGTGGTGGAAGTTTTTTGGCAGAGAGGTTCGTGTGAAAAGAACGTTAACGTTTCATTACGTGTATTCAGCATTCAGCAATTAGCAACAACATTGGCGACAAAAATATCAAGATAAACCGTTTAATTTGATTGTTATTGAAAGTTGGCATCGACTTTTACTGTCTGGTCTGTAGATTCATTATCTCTGAGAGACACATTTTAATCATTACCACTTAGAGAAGGACATTAAATATCAACTATACAAAATCTAAAACTGTTATCTTTCTACTTCCTGACCCAGTGGTGGAAAGTAACTAAGTACATTTACTCAAGTGCTGTGGTACTTGTACTTTACTTGAGTATTTCCATTTTATGCTATTTTTACTTCTATGTTTCAGAGGACAATATTCTACTTTTCACTCCAATACATTTATTTTTCAGCTGTAGTTACTTGTTACTTTAGAAAATAAGATTTTACATTTAAAAAAAAAAAAACATGCAGTAAAGATTAAAGGAACAGTGTGTAACATTTAGGATCTATTGGCAGAAATGGAATATAATATTAAGTATGTTAGTGTTATGTTATGTTTAGTGTATAATCATCTGATAATAACAATCGCTGTGTTTTCGTTAGCTTAGAATGAGCCGTTTACATCTACATACGGAGTGGGTCCTCTTCAGTTGGTTGCAATCTGCAAACTCACCGCTAGATGTCCCCAGATCCTACACACTGCAGCCTTTAAAACTGAAAGATTAAACTAGCGTGGTTTCCAACCATTTTGACATGTGACCCCTTACGCCGAATTCACACCAGAGCCGCGGCGAAGTGCGGCCTGCGGCGAGCTGCAATGCGGTGTCTATGAAAAGCTGTGGCGGCCGCTCCCGAGCTCAGCGAGCTGTGGGCGTTTGATTCTGCGGAAAAGTGCGGCCAAATTAAAAGTTGGGAAAAAGTTGAACTTTTAGCGGCGAAGTGCGCCCAGAGAGGACAATCAGCCAATCAGTTAACAGATCCTGTGACTCCTGTGACATGATGACCTTTGTTACAAAAGAATTTCTTCCCGCCTGAAACACATGAATATGCCTCCCGGCCGCAGAAGGATGTCAAATTATCTAATATTTTACAAAAAAAGAAAATGTGTGTAGTTGTTGTTTTTTTTCATCTCACGACCCTTCAGACTTTTGTCAACATGTTTAACTGTTTTTACTACAGCAACATTTTAATTACATGATTAAAAATATAGAACCATCCATTTTCAGAACAATGCCAGCTGTCAACAATG
Source organism: Sebastes fasciatus (assembly GCF_043250625.1). Taxonomy (NCBI): domain Eukaryota; kingdom Metazoa; phylum Chordata; class Actinopteri; order Perciformes; family Sebastidae; genus Sebastes; species Sebastes fasciatus. The sequence continues at coordinate 32,119,458 of NC_133806.1, read as the reverse complement.
ACTTGATGTACGATGACTGTCTGTCTGCCTACAGACTAGACATTTATTATAGACACAACATGAGGCTTTGGTGCCAGTACTTGCAACCACAGGCAGTAAACAGGCAGTAAACTCACTGATGAGCTGGACTTACTCTTTAAGGTTTTAGTCACACATGTGATCCATCATCTCTCGTCTATATGTTCTTTATTCTTACTGGGATCAGAACTCATATAGTGTGTTTGTTCTATCCTTCGATGTCTATATCTACTGTATATTGTCAGAGGTTTTTTAAAAGTTGCTGCTCTCACAGGAAGTTATGGTTTACTGTCAAACCTGCTGTTGCAAATACTTTCCGAGATACTGAAATGATTCCTGTGGTTTTTAGTGTGTGACATTACCAAGAAAGAAAGCTAAGAGGAAAACCTAATTGATGTTACTAGTCTATAAACAAAATGGTTACAGCTTATTTATACATCACTGTGGGTTTGCTAACCCATTTTAATACTTCTTACTGTCAGGTCACCTGTGACCTCACTGACGCTGTGAATTATGTCTCTCACAGTTTGTTTTACAACCATGTGAAATAACAACAAAAAGTACTGGTTACCTAACGAAATGGCTGCCAAGCAATCGTTGCCATCCTCACATAGAAACCCAGATAACACATAGAGGAATCACGTTGCACAGCCATTCACTACTGTATGGAACTCCCCGAGGACAATGAGGCTTGTTTTCTTATTCTCATGAGCCATAAAATACAGTAGGGAAGTCTGTGCTGTTGCTTTCACTTCACCTTTTTACTGTTATCTCTTGTCTTAATGAGACATCTAACCACCTAATGCTAAAGGTTTATGTGTGAAATGAGTCACATTCTCCTTGAGCGCAGCTCGCAAAGTGATGGGGAAATAAGAGACAGAGATGTCTGCGCCCCGATTCAACTTGTTATCAGGCCATTAAATGTGCGTTATCAGTCGTTATAAGCCTCATGGATGTGGGTCAGTAGGGGCCTACTATGCCTACCACATTGTAAAAGTGAAAGCGAAACTTAAAAGCAACACGTGAAACTGAATGAAACGTTGAAACTGAATGCAAACGCCACGCTGTCTTTACTACAGCGCCTCACTTCCGCTTCGCGCCCGTTATAATTACCGCAGTCCCTGGAGGTCACTGTTGTCTCCTTCTATTCCTTCTTCCGGTTATCGACCATGTGAATCGATGAAAAAAAAACTACTAGTGGGTTTAGCAGGGCCCTACATACTACTGATAACGCCCATTTAATGACCTGATAATCGGCTAGAAAGATAATTTGATCCGATCTATACGCCGTTTGAAGAGGAGCAGTACTTCTTTTGGGCTACACACCTGACAATTTAAACTGATACAGCTATCACATCTTCATGATTCGCCCATAAATATGCTGTAATGAAAAATTAACGAGGTATACTTTGTCAAAGGATAAATAATTTATCTCCGCACGAGGTTTCAACACCTCCATTAAGCGTCTGGTCACTCCCTGCAGGGCTGTTATCTTCTATTCTACTTCACCGCAGCAACACACACGTAGCGAAAGGATTTCACATCACATCAAAGTTTTCAGCCTTTATTTCTGCACTTTGGTGTCTTTGTTCCAAAAAACGCCCACTCATAATACACATATGCACACCTCTGCTCCCACACCACCACCACCCCTGTGTCTTTTGTATGAGACCCCCGCCTCATCCCCATTGTCATGTTAATTACCTGTTTGCTCTGTTTTGCAGGAGCCCGCCATCCATCAAAGCGTCTCCAAGCTTTTCATCTCACACAGTGCATCTCTACCTGTAATTAGGTTTGGGGCATGGGAGAAGATGGATTTTGTTAGCACCCTGCAGAGGGAAAAGAAGACATTAGGAAGTCTACATGGCTGTTCTGGGACCAGCCTTTAATGGTGTCTAATTGATCTGAGCTGCCATGGGGCCACGGCTTCATGTGGTAGGAGGCTGATTATCCTTATGTGTCATCCTCGGTGCACGAGCATTAGCTCAGCGCTCCGGCTTTCACAGCCCGATAAGGTGGGTGCGTGCACGTGTGTGCATACAGGTGTGTGCATCTGTGTAGGCAAAATGTATAACTACACATTTGATGTACTCTGCATCTGTGTGACTAAAAGGTGGGGGATGGGATCTATATATGCATTGCATTCAGGCAGTCACAGATTAGTATGCACCGTATTGCTGTGTGTACTAAGGGTGACTGTGTATTTTTACGAGTGTGTATTATATGCAGTGGCTGAGGAGAGGAGAGGCTGTGCTGCGGTCAGAATAATTTAACATCCAGATGTGTGCAGGCTTGAGGGAAATCGATACGGACGACGGCTCCCGAGCAGGTGATGAGCATACTGTCATAATGCAATAAGGATGGAGAGGGATTAATATTTAACAGTAATCTGGACTGAGCAGATGGCCGTTCATAAAAACGTTGAGGAGTGTGAGGGTGAATTTATATCAAGGCCAAGTAACCACAGTAAACAGTAATATAGTAATCAAAATAAATTGGAATAATAAGTAGTGTTTAGATTACAGCCTGTAAAAACTGTTTAATTATTTAAGAGTATAGATAAAATACTTATTGGGTACCTACTTATAAGGAAGAAAAGAAAATGTTAGGCAATAAGGGGGTAACCATTTTGTGCTTAAGAGGGACTTAATAAATAATAAATTACACTTTTACACATAAATTACAGCATTTTCTTTTTATTACTGAGTACCGTTTATTTTTTTAAATATAGTATAAAATTTTTTTTTATAAGAATAACTTAAAGTGCCATGTGTAGTTTGGCTCCTTTTCATGACATAGTTGTTGTGAAAGGACATATACAAGTATGCTGGTATCCTGTTTGTGCCTTACAGTTATTAAAAAATACTTACCCTCCTAAATGCAAGTGTTGTTTCCTGTACTTCACTTGCACCTATAGGTGTCCAGCATTTCCCTGGTACAATGAGGGGGCATTGTAGCTTGTGGGCTGCAATCTATAGCGTCACCCATGTTGTCATTTTAAGCATGTTATTGAAAAGATTAGATTACATGAGGCATCAGATTACACGACTAGCTTGGAACAACCCTGGTTACGTTACGAGCACTTAATCAGAAACTTCTCGTCTCGTTAAGTGTCCCTTCGTGACGGCGTATAAACATGAATCTAAGGTTGGACGGAGCGAATGTAAAAATAATGTTCTGTTTACTTCCTGGTGTTGTGTACTGTAGGGACGTCCGTGCTGCTCTGCTGACCTTCAGCATGAAATGAAAAGTGTCTGATGCCTCTGGTGTGTTTGGAGGGGCTTTCTCTTTTTCCGAAGATGGACAGCCATGCATTATTGATTACAAAAACACTCCTGCAATGCTATTTCATCTTTTGCAGCACAGCTGACCGTGAATAGGGCTTTACTTTTTTTCAGATTTAGTTGTTTATTAATGTGTGCACCTTTTTGATTGGCTGCATGGTTTTGTTTGTGTAATGCTTTCTCCCCCCACCCCCTCTCTCTCTCTCACCTCCTTTCCCTTTAACACCCAGTGGGAGGCTAAACGGTAGATATGCAGAAACAACTCCCTTATCTCCACATCCCACCACGCAGTATGCTGACAGAGGATTGCACAAGACAAAAGACAAAAGTAGGCAGAGACAAACCGACCTGGAACAATGGGAGGTTGAAACACAACCTTAATGGTTATTATCACGCCAATTCGTCACACCTAACGTCACTTATTTGACTTTATTTTGAGCATCGTGGTGCAGCAGTTATTAAAACACACACACTTCATATGTATGTACATATGCATTACATTGTGTACATATGCATGTCAAACATGAGAATGTTTTTGCATATTGCAGTCTGTGTATATGCTGTATGTTCACACCTCACTGAACATTTTATGTTTGCATACTCTAAAACCGTTGTTCTCTAATTTCTTTGCCTCACTGTGCTCTACTATTTTGCACAACCTGCATGCTGTTAACAATATCTCATTGTAATTCTTATTAATTCTAGTGTCAATTACTGACTGTGAGATGTTAAATATTCATTTGCTCGCTTATTTATATTCTATATTTCTTTCTGGCTCCTCTTTGGTAGCTGCAACATTTCACATTCATTGTGTTTTATGTATATTGTGTCTTGGATTTTCACAATAAAACATCAAAAATCTTTTGCATGATGAAAAAGCAGAGACCCAGCAGACCGCTGAGTGTTGCTGAGCGTGGCCTTACCTCCCCCGTCCCCCGTTGAGGCTGGTCACAGGGGAGGACCATGCCCATGGCGACCACGGCTGTCAGATGCTGTTTCCATGATGCCGAAGAGTGATTGGTTTCATGGATCCGGACGGTGCTCTCCGACAGCGCGGGGGGAGCCTCTGCCACACCTGGGAGAAGAAACGTTGGCAGGATGTGAAATGTTACTGAGCAAGGTCATTCCACGGGTCATCTTAAGACCTGTCACCCCTCCCCCCACCCCCCTTTCCCGTGATCGAGGAATTTATAGCCCGGCCTTGTGCTACATATGGAGAATATTGTGTCTGAATTTATCCTTTGTTCGAGACGGGAGTCTGACTTCGGCTTTGTCTGCCTCTTCGTGAGGTGGTGGTGAATCTGCAGACAACAATGTCCCGGTTTGAAAAGGGAAACATACAAGCCAAAATCAGCAAGGACACCCTCCAGGCAACGGTTGTTTCTGTTCTAACCGTGAATAGTCTGGTGGTGTCACTGAATTGCAACAGAAGCTTCTGATTGCACAGGAGTTTTTTCACCAGATACCTCATCTGCAAAGTGCTGCAAACAAGCACCGCATTTTCAAGTCTGACTCATGTCTAGCCTCGCGCATTCAGTATCATTGATGTCAGAGCTGTTGGTGAGGCTTGTTAGCATGAATGACAGGGCTAGAGATGGGACTCAACGACAGCAGCTCTCCTCAACTCTCAGCGTGTTTTCCACAACACCAGTTTTAGCATGTGTCCTACAGAGGTGGGCTTCCTGACAATCCCACTCCCGGAGCCCATGACAATTTTAATGATTGATCACTCTCCTCTTGACTGCGGTGAGGCAGACCGCAGAGCAAAAAGAAAAGCAGAGGGAGGAAAGAGGGGCGTGGACAATCCCACAAGGTCAGAGTGATGTCCAGTCTTTTGTTTTCAGTGGTGAGATCAGTGGCCTGTGCAACCGCGAGGGGACAGGCAGAGTAACCGGCGGCCTGGCAGGAACAGATGTTCTTACACAATGAACATGCATTTGGTTGGCTGCTCATTCACTGAAAGTCAAGGGGGCTGACTTCCCCTTTTTTAGAAACAAAGAAAGATACAGCAAAGAGGCACAGCTTCCCACCTGTAGGCCTGTATGTTACACCTAAACATGTTGCTGAGACTATCAGCCTCCTATACAGTATGATTACGTCCTGCGTCTATAGGCATGATAATGTTAAAGTTGCACATAGTCCTGGTGTGTGTTTGCCTGTATGTTAGATTTTTCAAGATTTTTAAGAGGTCAAACACTCTTTTTTCTTTTTAAAAAATGTATGGACTGAATGGCATTAGTTTCTCTGTTCACAAAGTGACTAATACTCCCAGTTATTTTTTTCATTGTATTCCAAACTGGACATAAAGTACCGCAGGATTTACCCTTGATAATTCCTCTAAGCATTATACTGCACTATACAGTAGACATTACACACTACATGCAACTATGGCATGTGCTAATTAGTGGATGCCGTGTTCTGAATGGAATATTTGAAGTAAATGATCTACTAGCTCACCAAACAATTGTCCCAGCAGTTTAACTTGTGGCATAATGTTAAATGGAAAATTGTTTTCCTAATGCAACTGTGTGTAAATTGATAATAGTGGGAACAGTAACTTGTGGCCCATCAGAGGGAACATACAGGTTTGAACCAATGTTATTTATTGGTTCATTAGCAAGGACTGGATGATAATACTTCACTCCATCGCACGTAGGCTACTGTAGGCTTTTAGATCTAGGATCAGGATGAAACATGATCTAACGAGACAAACATGAACACAAATTACTGTACTTTTTTTGTTTTTCGCTGATCTAAAGAGTCATGATATAATCCACGAGTGGCATGACCAGATGGAACCCTGTGGGATTTATTTATATTTGGTCACCAGGATAATAGAATCAATTAACCTACACACATTAATACACACAGTGTTTTTGTTTCAATCACTCTGGACAGCCGTACTCTCTATGTTCGTCCTTTATTTTAACACACAGCTCTGCTCCCTAACGGTCTATATTAGAGTGCTTATTTGTGTCAATTGAAAACAAATGTGATCTTGACTCCCTGTCATTGTGAATGTATAAATGAGATGTCATCAATATCAACATCAGATTAAAAATATCCAAGGAAAAGCATATTAAAAAGAGACCTGGATCTAGTCTTAAACATGTCATAAATCTCCCTGTGTGTACGTGTTTGTGTGTGTTTGTGTGTGTGTCTTTCATGTAAGATCAATTTCAAGTGTTAGGGTAGGATATTCACACACAGTCTTTGAGATCAGTAGCACAGTCCTAAACAGGAACACCAGCAGAGTGAGCTTGTTGGCATCTCCAGGATTTTTGGCCCATAAATGACCAAAGCCGTTCATAACTCATTGCCTCCCTCTGCTGGTGTTAATGCACAGTAAAGTCATTTTAACAACGTGCATCATACATTCTTGAAAAATCAATATGACATTGTCTAAGGCACTCAGTCGTGAGTGCAAAACTAACATATCACACTTTATGATACTTTTATATGTCTGATACTCCTAAGGGACTTAAACTGTGTCATGGGTGACTCTATAGTCACTTTATCATACAGTATTTTATGGTATCTTTTATTTCCTGTGGTATCAGTAATATTCCAGTAATATCTCGACAGGTACTTTATGAGTCACCGCAATCAATATGTGGTGTTTTCTCTCCTATACGTCGTACCACCAGAACTTTCCACTAATGTTCCTCCTGGGAATTACGCTGTAGTGTTTTTGTGATATAAGTTACTTTTTCTCTAATTAATGTAATAGAGTTAATATAAGGGTTATTGGATGTATGTGTGTGTATGGCCTGGGTAGTGGTGGTAAGGAGGTGTAAAGATAATTAAATACAAGATCAATAGGATCAATCTATCTCTTACATTTGTAGCTAGCCTGCCTGTTGTTGTTTTTTTGGAATTGGACTTGTTATTTTATTGTCAGTTTGTGGCTTTTTTTCATGTTCAATTTCAGACGTTATTTACTTCTGTCAGTTTATTTACTGTTGGTAGAGGGTTGCGTGGGAAAAAATGAGCTGTGGGCCCCAATTAATTCCCTGGTTGAACAGAAAATTGTTTTGGAATATGCACTGTTTCATTTTTGTTAGACGGAGCAGGTAATAATGCAGTACCCGCCTGTAGGGCCTTATTATTTCAGTTATTCATGTGCTTTAGCAGTGCATATATTGTCAAACAATTTGCTATAAGTCATATTACCTGAAATCAACAGACAGACAATGGGGCCTTCGGGGGCCCCTGACAGTCTACATACAGTAGACCTACAGCTAAAACAGCTCCAGGTGGTACATCATTTATCATAAAGTCATTTTAAATATATATCAATGGGTGTTCCTAACCTATATTATTAAAGGTGGGGGATTTACAATGAATTAAGCCATTAAGTATAAATGATAGACCTAAACTTTCACTGAAGGAGTGGACTATATGCTATAGGCTTAAATATATCATGTATCACTTATTCATCATTATAAAATTGCTCATTCATTTACTAGTAAAACAAGTTGTTGTGTTTTGTGTGCAGCCGAGGATGCATGTACAATGAACCTGACGGTAGATGTCTCCCTACTCCGTGCAGCAGCGTGTCTTCATGGGGTCCGATGCTGTCTGCAGCTCCAGATGACAGAGTCGCCATTTTGAAAAGCAAATCGTTCACAGCACACCCGCCCTGAGTACTGGAACTATGCCGCGGGGCCGGCCTCGCAAACTGAGAGTTAAAAGCAACGACGGAACAGGTAACAAGTACCAAAATGCAACGAATAAAAAATACACATTACGATCTATCCAAATAACCTGCTATAATGTGGACAAACCGCTCCGTGCCTTCTATAATAACACTTCAATGTGGTGTATATAGTCCCCGGATATAGTATTGCGGGTGGGCTTTGCTTTGTGCGGCGAAGGAGTGATTGAGGCGGAATGATATTAATAACGTCTCGCTGGCTCTTCTTATTGGCTTCCATTCTCAATTGGTGTCCGCGAGGAGAAGAGCCGCGGTCTCGTGCACTGTTAGTTAACGCACGTCTCTTTCACTTTAGCTTTGCTTTTTTATCATTTCTCCGTTAGCTTGTTGTTGCTAACTAGCTCGCTGCGCTACCGTTAGCTTCGAGGCTAACACGCTACAATGTTTACCATTATTTAGATGCTGTGAGGCGCTGCAGGAGCGAGGCTGCAGCCCGGCTGCTGCCGGTAGCTCCGTTAACGCTGTGAGCTCCGTTAACGGTGCGGTGAGAACAAGTTGGCACATTGACGTGTTGACATGTTAAACTAAGTGTTGAAATGTGTTGCTGAAAGCATTCAGTGTGCTGGCATGTTGGTGCCATCACCGGAATATAATATGTAGCTTAGTTATTATGTGACGTTAGTTGATAAGCTAAACGGCACGTTCACCTCACTACTCCGCTGATGAGCTGAAGTTGCTTGGCAACAAAACCAAAGCGACATCACATTAACGTGACATCTACATTTAACAGTGGGTTATAATGTCCTTTATATCAGCCACATACTGTCCGAGCGATGCCTGTGTGACTGACATGGAGGATGGGCGTGACGGAACCAAACTGTTGAATATCTCTAAAACACCCCCACAGCTTCACAGGATCATTAGATAGAAACTTTATTTATATGTGACTGCAAATGCATTTGTGTGGTCGCAAGCTTAAGAGAGTGGAACCTAAAATAATGTTTCATTCGTCTTCTACGGAGGCAAATAAGGTGAATTAAAAACAAGTTTACCAGCGAACCTCCATCATGTAACGTGACACAGACCTCGCTGTTAATAGTGTTGTTGTTGTCGAACATAGACTACTGTATTAGTACAATCAGTAAAGGCCTGCTGTTATAGTGGGTGTGGTGGTCTACTGTTAATTTCCATCCATGCATTTGAGGGATAACACTTTATTTTTAAGAGTATTTTTAACAGTCAAGCTTAAAAATATAGAATATAGGAAAAATACCAGTGGGCTTAGCCTTGATTTGCCTAATGGGGATCCCACTAAACAATACAACTCAAAGAGATGAAATGAAAAACCTCCTCATGCATTCTTTGGGATTATTTCTTTGTAGTGAAACTAACCTGTCCCACTTCATTCGGACACTATGAGAAACACTGAATTCATATGGATGCTCAAACATAAAGCCACTGAACGCAGCACCTGAAGTAGAAAACGCTCCATGTACTTCAGCTATTTCTTGTCAGGAGAAAGCCTCTTGAACCATATTAAGATATTGAAGTGATCTCTCTATCAGATGCAGATCCCAGTGACACTAAGGCGGACAGTTTCAGTGATGGAGAGCTCAAGGACAAGAAGTGCACAATATGCTCCCAGGTGTTTACCACTGAGAGCCAGCTGCAGAAGCACCTCCGCGAACATGAGATCAACGATAAGGTAAGCACAGCACATGAGTGTCGGCACTCAAAGCCATAACAAGACCGTAAACACAGTTTTTAACCTTCTATTTGTCTGGACGACGTCAGAAGAGTATGCTTGCTCTCTATCGTCGGCACTTGTATTTGTATTGTTGTTACGATTGCACACATTCAGATCTTGAATCTGGCCGGCATATCCACGTCCACTTAAGTAGAACCACACTATTATTATCAGCCTCTCAACAGCCAGTTGAGATTCAAATGCTCTTTTTGAAGCCACCTTCAGGGTAATTCTTCACAATGCTAAGCATGGCACCACCACAGGTGCAGTTTGCGTTGGTACAGGGGGCTAACCTAAAATACCTAAAATAATAAAATAATTACCTAAAGTAACATCGGAGGCTCCCTGTCCACACTGAATCTGTTAAATATATGCTTCCTGTTACGTCATGTAAACAAACCACGTTCTCATCAGCTGTGCGCTCGAGATCAGACTGGAGACGTAACCACTTAAAATATAGATTATACTTGCTATTTATATTGTGATATTTACTGGAAATGACATACAATATAGCCGACAGCAAGTACAAAACGTTTAGGCTATCTCCCTCCAACCAGCTGCCACCTTATTTAGGCTTTTGTAATGAGATGAGGAGGTATCGTATAGGTAACTCCTCATTTCAACTTCACCAATCAGCTGTTCTTCGTCCATTGCAAAGCTTTCAAAGTGAGCAACAGGAATAAATAGAAACAGGGCGTCTGACAAAAGTTCAGCGCAGCACTTCGTCGATCTTGGCCAGTAAGGACATTCCAGCAGAAAACAATGCAATCATACTGATTTTGTCGCTGACACTGGCTCGCATTCAGTTAGGTGGTGTAATATGTAGACGACACACAGCATCCCAATACACTAGACCTCTCTGTGTTGTACACATTACATTCCCTCTAGATTTGTTTTGCTGAACCCCCAACCTTAAAGTTCAAACTGAGCTTATGGGCACCACATACACATTTACCAGAGCAGTTGTCACAGTGCAGCTGTGATGGAGGTATGAGGTGACAGCATTTGAGCCCTTACAGGAGCAGTAAGCTTCATCTGTGAGGTACTTGACCTGTTGTGGATTGCCTTCACATGGCACAACAAAAACTCAGCACTCCATTTGACATCTCCACCAGAGTTTGGTGCAGGTGATGAGGATAACTGTGTGTCCCAGCTACAGGTTGGATTTGGGCCAAGCTGGTGGCTTACCGTCAAAGCTGGAGGTGTCCTGGATTTTTCAGCTCAGATGATTTTTCACAATGTGGAAGTTTAAAGCTGCCGTTGTTTATTTGAAAGATTCATCAAGGGTCTGCCAATCACAATATTTGGTGCCAGCCGCTGCCAAAGCTTCTGCAATGTGCTGTTAGTTACAAGCAGCAGTGTGGTGGGCATCCTCTCGTAGTTGCTCCATACTGAACACATCTGCGGTTATTTACTTATCCTTATGCAACATGACATTAGAGCCACAACATTCTGTATCACCACATGTTTTCAGCTAACAGGCTAAGATGTAAATGAGCACAGCCTCAGTTGAGTTGATTGAATAAACTTCTGTTGAATAAGACTTGATGCTTTTTAAGGCTGTTTTTAAAATATGTCTTGTGCAAAAGCACAACATGTCCACTGCACCTGAACTTTGAACAGTGATTGTCAAACTGCAATGGCACAGTCTGACTCCCGGATGAATGAATCAATGTGGAAGATATAGGTCCATAGGTACAGTGTGTGTGAATGGCTGCTTCAGTCATAACACAAGAGTGGATTTCCAAGAAAAAGGCATACACTTTATTTATTGCTTTGCATTGCTGGTCTTTGTTTGTGTCGTGGTGGTGCAGCGCAGTTACAGCAGAACTACGCATATCTAACATTTTGCAAAGAAGTTGCTTAATCCAACCCCCCCCCCCCTCTCCTTCTCTGGTGCCCAATAACAGTCTTAAATAGCACAGCAAATATCACCTTCTCATAGATGTTGAATCACAACCGCAATTTCCTCTGCTGCAGTGTTCACTGGCCAGTAATAGTTAATTGCTTTCAGTGACTATTTGTTTAAATTTCCATTCCCTCCTCCCATACTTTATGGCCCCACATCCTAAAATACATATTGAACTCAAAAACCTAAATGTTCACAGTTAGCATCCACTGAGTCACCAGATGAGTCAGAGGACTCTGCTATCCATGCTTGCTTTGTAATGTATGATAATTATCATGTTTTGAGCTACTGTATGAAAGATGTTCCTGCCCATCAATGAGGTATGATGATGTGTTTACACTTTTTGGTGGCTACTCTTGGCGTGAGTAGGCCTATAATGGAATCGTTCTGTGTGGGAACTTATTGTTCCGAAAGAGCAATGGATTGTTTTTTTTTCTTTCTTTTTTTAGGGTACATTATTTATTTTTTTAATTAATAATACACATGCAAAATACATGTGCATTTGTTCATGTTGAGTAATACAGATTTTTGCAATTATTAATTCATGGTGTAGTCACCCTTTCGTGTCCAAGAATGCCTTCTTCTCTCTGATTACCAGCTGCTCATAGCTTTATCCATATCTTTCCCCTCTCCCCCTTTAAGATCCATCTACACTCGCTTTCTGTCTCGCTGTCTCTCTCTTACTCCCTCTTTTGCAATCAGACACATGATCATAGACAAGGTAAGGGGCTAAGTTCCTTCTCTCCATGCTATAGAGTGCTGGAAGGATGACGTATTTTTGTAGGCCAACAAGGAAGTTAGCATCGTCCTGGTTCCCTCGACAAAAAGCCAATGGGATTTTTCCATTGGGTTTTGGATTATTGCAGAAAATAAACTCTGTGGCAAACACATGTTTATGATACTTACACGTTTTGTTCAGCAAGATAATCTCCACAAATGAACACCACTTTTTAGATTTTTGTGGTGTGAATGCAATCGCAAGAAGTAAAAAGCTAACGTTAGGCTATAAACAAACTACACCACGGTCGCATAAGCGCGGGTATAAACAACAAGGCTGTAAAGGGGACAAGTCGGCGTGATGACGTTTAGTAGTCTCATTTAGCCACATGATTGCAGCCGCCTTTTTTAAGACACATAAAAGCTTCAGAATTCATGAGTGGGGTATTTACTGATATAATTGACGTCGTAGAAGAAAATGTTAAAATCTCTTGTGTTAACCACAGACCTTATTTCAGGCATCTAACTAAAAACCCACTGACTTCCAGACGAGGGAACCGGAAGTGCTAAAATGCTAACTCATTTCCAGGTTTTAGGACCCATTCCTGTAGCACTCAATTAACAAGGATGTTAGAGTAAGGACAACTTCTGTCATTTGGTCTCCTCTTGACGAGTCTCTTCTGGCATAAACAGACGATAATAGGACCCTACCTCTCTTCATTTGCAGTTGCACCTGTGTAGTTGTGGGCCATTTCCATTTTAAGGCCACTATGTAGACTCTCTCCAGGCTGAAGAGCAGCAGCCTCGGGGCCTGCCACTCTGAGTAAGACTCACCGGTGTCAGTGTTGCCCTCGGCCTTCACCGCAGTCAGAAAGTACTCTGAAATTAAGTCAGCAGCTCCTCTAATAGAAATAGAATTTAATATTGGGACCATTTCTGCCTCATGGGAAATATTTTTTTTTTGCAGTCTGGTAATATAATGTACTTGTATATCAGTGTTTTTTCTCTCTTTCAGTTTCTCCATCTCTCTCAATCACCTAAAAAATAAAGATTACCCACACATAAATCATTGTTTATGATTAGATGATAAAGTGAAATTTAATTTTTTTAACACACCTGTTGCTTTGCAGATGCCCGTCCATGATTCTTGAAGACACTTTAATAGGACAGGGGGAGAATATGGGGAGAAAACTTCCGTAGAATATTTTGTTGCTTAAGTCAGTTAAGGTAGCACATTGATTGAAGTGCTACAGGGTCTCCTGTCTCCACCAAAAGTGAGAATTAACAAGGACATAATTGCATAGGGAGACATCTGAGATCTCTCCCGTTTACATTATTCACTACTTTCTTTAACTTCTCCTCTCTCCCTTGCAGCCTCATCGATGTGACCATTGCCCACAGACATTTAACGTGGATTTCAACCTCACACTCCACAAGTCCACACACACAACCTCTGACTTCACGTGCCCCGTTTGCAATAAAAGGTTCTCCCGCATCGCCAGCCTCAAATCTCATATCATGCTGCACGAAAAGGAGGAGGTTAGTCGGCTGACCAATCAAACACGAAACCCATCATTTATTTGCACTTAACTGCCCGTTAGGAAGAAACTTATCTCTCTGTTTTTTCTCCTCTACCACCTTCGCTACCCGCCCTGCAGAATTTGATCTGTGCCGAGTGCGGAGATGAGTTCATTCTTCAGAGCCAGCTGTCTCTGCACTTGGAGGAGCACCGCAAAGAGCTGTCGGGCGTCAAGGTCTACACCTGCAAGACCTGCGACAAGGAGTTCAAGACATCTGCACACCTGAAGGAGCACATGAAGAGTCACGTAAAGATGAGGTCAGGCAGGGCTGCAGATGCCGTTTTATTTCATTTGACCAAGTCAGGCGGAAAACTGCTTGAAGTTAAAAGGGAAACATAAATCCAAAAGCTATCAAAAGAAACTATGGGGATCTCTTTCTAGGCAATTTACAGTCGAAAGTCTACCACTGTGGTAATGATATTTTGGATTGTAGCTGCCCACAGACAGTGTTTGTGTGTTGCATCTCATTATATTTTCCAGTTTTTCATCTGAAACAGCAGTTAGACTATCAAGAGACAATAAGTCTGCCATTAAACAGCAGTCCTCTAGGGTAGAGTCACAGAATTACTTTTTCTGGTCATTTTAGTGGTGAAAAATATCCACAAGCTGTGTGGTCAGACATGAACCTCCCATCAAAAAATGGGACATTGGCTGCACAAGGACATGTACATTCTGCCATGGCATTCAACAGAAGGTTTGAGTTTTGTACATTCTCATTCGTTCTCATGAATTGAATGCACATAACAATACAACTATACAAGGCAACAGTCCTCAATGCTTTTTGTAAACTCTATAGACTATTTATAGTGGAAGCTAAACATAAGAACCAAGGTCTAAAGAGCCTCGCAACAACAACACTAACAACACAAGTTCGGGACTACATTTAATGCAGTAGCAACTCAAAACTGCATGCGTGGAAATTAATGATGTGGTTTGAAAATATTTGTCAGTATCAGGGACATGCGAGGCTGACAGACAATACCCAAACAACTGACATGATCAAGTGCCATAGATCCATGGTGGACAAATAAGGCATGTAACTATTGTGGCTCAAAATCCTGCAATACAAAAACTCTATTATGAGCATTGTGAAGCTGAAAACGGATTATATTATAAAGTAAATCTAGTTGAGCCTCCAGCAGATGTACGTTCAGCTCAGTTCGAATCCAGAAGAAAGAATATAAAAAGCTCAGAGTGGTGAGTTTTGAAAGCACTGTTATATCTAAGGAGAAATAAATGTTTTTTTGTACTTTCATAATTTATTTTCATAAAAGTTTTATAAAAATATCATCCCAAACTGTGAGCTGACTTTACACTGACTTACTAATGTCTAGTGTTCACCAAAATTACTTCTTTTTAAGGTATTTTCTTTAGGGCTGTCAAAGTTAACGTGTTATCGCAAATTCATTTTAACAACTCATTTCTTGTAGTGGGCTTTAAAGCTAGAGTTAAGATACTGGTATCATATGAAACTAAAAAACCTCAGGAATCCATCGGTACCAATCATGTCATACTAATCTCAAAGGAGGCTAAAATTACAAAGTTAAGCAAAATTTTGGCGAGGAAAAACTGGCATGGCCATTTTCAAAGGGATCCCTTGACCTCTGACCTCCAGATCAGTGAATGTAAATGTGTTCTATGGGTACCCACGAGTCTCCCCTTTACAGACATGCCCACTTTATGATAATCACATGCAGTTTGGGGCAAGTCATAGTCAAGTCAGCACACTGACACACTGACAGCTGTTGTTGCCTGTTGGGCTGCAGTTTGCCATGTTATGATTTGAGCATCATTTTTTATGCTAAATGCAGTACCTGTGAGGGTTTCTGGACAATATCTGTCATTGTTTGGTATTTTTAATTGATTTCCAATAGAGAATATATACACAACATTTGCATAAAGCAGCATATTTGTCCACTCCCATGTTGATAAAAGTATTAAATAATTGACAAATCTCCCATTTTGAACAGATAAAAAATGGGTGATTAATTTGCAATTAATTGCAATTAACTGGACAATCTGTGATTAATCGCAATTAAATATTTAAATTGATTGACAGCCCTAATTTTCTTTCTATCTCCCTGTTATATACTTTTGTGTTGTCGTAGTGTTGGTTGCACCTTTCAAGGAGAAAAAAACTTGCTACAGAATACGTAGAGGATTTGTAGGAGAAGCATATTGAATTGAAAAGGGTTAAAACACAAGAATGATAAAATCTGCATTGTGGTAATTTCGATGATCCTCTGTGAACTTATGTTATGTAAACTTGACTTTTTTTTTGTGTTTACTCCTTCCGCAGGCCACTGAGCTCTAGTTCCAGAAACTACAAGAAAAACATTGACCGCAGTGGGTTCCAAAACAGCTGCCATCACTGTGGGAAGGCTTTCAAAAAGCCCAGCCAGCTTGTTAGGCACATACGAATACACACAGGTGAGTGGAAAGCACAGAAAAAGGGACGACATGTTCAGGTTACGTAGATCAAATGTCCATTTAATGATTCATGCTCAGATGGATTACTGTAAAAAAATCTGTGTTGTTCTGCAGCTTCCGCAAAACCTGAAGTTTTGTAAGGTGTGGGTGGGCACTGGCACCAGTTAGTAATTGGCGGGGGCTCAGTAGCCTGCTGTTCCAATGCCGTAGGTCGTGAGTGGGCAGCGGTGCCACTAACAGGAGAGTTGGCAGTCTGGTTTCTTGATTTGAGTTTTTTAATGGCCCCTGAATATTTAATTCTAGGCAGTCTCACATTTGTCTTTCTGAACTGGACTTCCTCTGATTGAAGTGGTAGTAGGCAGTATATTTTGGCATCATTGGGCAAAAATTCCATAATAACCTTTCAGCATATTGTAATTCAAGTGTTCTCAGTAGGGATGTCCATAATTAACCGTTAACCGACATTAAGCATTTTAACCGATTAACGCTATTGGTTAAAACGGTTAAAAGAAATGTTAATAATTAATTAAAAAGCTGAGCGGCTCAGAGGAGCGGCTCGTCTCTTTAAGGAGAAAAGCTGGTCCACCTTAACAGCCCACCTTAAGAGGCGGAGCCAGAGTTGCAGGATACAGAATGTCAGCTCCGGTCTCTCTCAGCTCGCTTGAGCGGAGTGGAGGAGTTGTAGTTTGGTAGCATTTATTCACCGACAAATAAACTGTACACACACTGCTACACCTACGTTCACAGTTATAACGCTACCAACAACCTCACACTCACCGCCAACAAAGTTACGCAGACTACGTGTGTGGCGGCGAGCCTCCGACAATGCGAGAACGTAGCACAAATACACACACTGTTTGTTGGACACTCGCTAAAGTTATGTCGGGCAGACAAAGTTATTGTTACGCCGGGCAGACACACAGCTGACAACCTCTAAACTAAACTAAATGTGCGGTGGAGACTTTTACTGGGAAAGTGGCTGCATGTCCGCGACACTACACGCAGCATCGTATCTGCTAAGTTAACGCTCCCATCAACAGATATATCTGTTGTGCTCCTGCAACTGGTACGAGGCACAAATGTTGTCGGTTAGCAGTTAAAAATCGGTTAATGGGGGTCGGTTATCGGTTAAGAAAATTTTTCAAAATGAGCATCCCTAGTTCTGAGAGATAACTAGACTTCTGCACCTCCTCATGACTCTGTTTTCAGGCTTTAGAATATCTAGCCAGTGACGGGAGACTTTGACCAATCACAGGTCATTTCAGAGAGAGATCGTTCCTATTGGCTGTGCTCCGGTCATGTGACCGGAAATTGGCGTTCCTTCACCAGATTACACAATGGCAGCGGCGCCACAACCTTTCTCATTTTACAGCTAAACCGTGCACTACAAGATGATTCTGAAAACATTTGAGGAGAGAAATAGGCATTAACGTAACAGAATATTGATTCATATTTGATCAGCGCTGCCTAGTTTGACCGTTTGGTCGGAATTCGTGAGTGATTGACAGCCGGCTCTCATAGACGGCAGCTGGACAGCAGACCTCAGATCAGCTCTGACTGCTTGTTTTCCTCTGGTCTGTGAAATCTTGCAGATGCGGTTAGGAGCACCGGAGGACACAGAAGACAATTATTTTTTTCAGGTTACCTGTCTCATGTACTACTGTCACGATATAGTGACCGTTTTATAAAAATAACTTTTTTTAATATTTGCTTCAATCTCGCCTACTTCAGCTTTAAGTTTTCCTCTGTTAACTGACTCCATTACACAACGCCACCAACTCCTGAGCAGTTGTTGTTGTGTTTACCCTCCATTTCTGAGCAACTGTATACCTCAGTCTCATCTGTCATGCAGAGATGTTGTGTGTGTAAAATTTTAATATTAATATAGAGCATATTCCCGTGTGGATGTGTGCTTGTTCAGCCGTCTGTGTTCAGGTAATGTAGCCAGTAGCTTCCAGCCACGTGCTGTTTACACATCATCCACATGTTAATTTGTTTGGTTGCCAGGCTGGCTGGATGACTAATGGTGGATGGAGTTGATTCCTCTGTGCTTTGAATCTCAAACAGCCCTTAAGCTGATGGGGTTAAGAGTCGCTTTTGGAGACTACACAGACAAACACACACACACACACACATGCACACACACGCACACACACGCACACACACACACACACATTATGCCTCATTCTCTGACTCTCTGACGCACAGAACAGTTGATACGCGTACAAGATTGTATTCGAGTCATCTTTATTTAGGCTAATACCAGAGATGGCCTTATGTTGCTGCCATGGTAACAAAATTGCGTCGTCATACTGGTATAAATTAAGGTATTTTCATATGTCATTGATATTGCAGGATGAATTATTTGGATTTGTTGAGTATTATAAATACTAGAGATGGACACAACCGGGTGTCGTGTATTTTTTTTGGTCTAAATGTATTAAATTGCTATAAAATGCAACCAAACATGATGATATAAGTCTGATATGTGTTAAATGTAGGATTTACAGTATCTTGGTAAATTATTTTTTGTCAAATTTTGTTGAAATAATAAAGAATATATATAGTTAAGGAAAATAAAAATCCTTGAGTCAATCATTTTTTAAAGTAAATGCTTGTGCTTGAAAAGAGTCACAATAATTTACTGGTTCAAATATCAAATGCTGTAACCAGCCTCAAAAGGTGCTTTAAGTGATGTGAATTTAACAATAGAGAGGAGTAAGTGAGGATGTCTTAAAGAAGCCCCCAGTATTTACCCCTAGTTTACCTTTTATTTTGAAGTTTGTTGATTTAGATTCTAGAAATTGCAGTTTCAAGTGAAATTGTCATCAGTGTTTCCAGCTATTTGACCCGACCTTGCCCTTCCCTTCAGGTGAGAGGCCCTACAAGTGCTCACGTTGCGGCAAGGCTTTCAACCAGAAGGTGGTGCTGCAGACTCACATGGTGAGACACACTGGAGAGAAACCTCACCTCTGCATGTTCTGCCCTGCTTCCTTCTCCCAGAAAGGGAACCTGCACTCCCACGTTCAGAGAGTCCATTCTGAGGTAAGAAGAGCAAAGTGAAACACTCAAACCTCAAAAATACTGTATACATACATAACTGAATGCTTATATTCACATTATGGGTATCAAATGAAGTACTCTATTGGTATCAGTATTTTTTGTTGTGTATCAAATTTCTGAGCTCAAGGAGTGAATGAAACAGCCTTCAGTAAAAGTGTCTGCTAGTGCTTTTAAATTGAAATGATTGCCGATAGTTTGTTTGTTGTTTGGTTGAAAGAGGAGGGTAGAAAACCAAAAATTAAATGTCCTTAATAGAGACAAGACTGGTAAATGGTTTCAATTTATGAACTTGAAGAGCTGCATCATATATGGCAATATCAGACAGATGAGGTAATTGGACTTTTCATGCTCTTCCAGGTTTTGGTAATTCAGGATCATTTCTTTTATTCTGGTTGCTGTCCAAGACATTTCGATTTTTTTTTGTACACCTTTGCCTGCCCTCCTGTTCACAGCTTGTTACATTCAGTGCAACAGGACACCTTGCCATATCGTTTGTCTGTTGGAAAGGGAATGAGGTGAAATTGCAGCTTTTTGTTACTCATTTGGTTCTTCTCCTTTTGTGTGGACTTCACAGCAGCCGACCGTAAAGTGCTTTTTATCCATCCTAATTTAGCCTGGACTTTGGTCTCCGACGGTGCTGCTCTGTCACTGAGGTCACGTCCTCTTAGTGCCTAAAGCTGGTTGAGAGTTTGAAAGAATTGTTCCACGTCAAAGTCCTCCCTAGGTTCCCATAATTCTCCTGTGTGTGGATGTCCTTTGTCAACAAAGAGCATTAATGGATGTGAGTGACAGTGAGTGGTGGGAGTAGCTCCTAGTTGATGACTCGTTCCAATAATGTGGCTACAGCCTGGATTGGGTCAGTTTTCCTGCTGCCTGATTGTAAAGCAACACAATGATCTCCATCACTGGAGGTGCAGAGGGTCCCCCATCAGTAGATATGCCACAATGCTCAGTGCTAGTGCATTTTAGCAAAAAGGTAACAAAGCCCTAAAGTATAAAATATGTTTTGTGCCTCCACACCGAGCTTCACATTAATTTGGTTGACTACTGCTAGTGCCAGCTGAGAAATGAATTTACCTGTTTAGACTTTGGCTGTAGCTTCTGAAAATAGGAGACAAAAATGCTGTCATCGTGGTCCATAGGTCTGTTTGCTTAAATAATAATAATAATAATAATAAAGGTTTATGACAAAATACATGCAAAGCTAATGCCATTCCCACCAGCCTCAGCTGTACTTTTTATTTAGTGCAATTGAGCACATTTTAGCATGCTAAACTAAGATGCTGAACATGTTAAATATTATACATAATAAAAAAATCAACATGTTAGCGTTGTCAGCTTAGCTCAAAGCATCACTGTACAGCTGGAGAGAGCTGCTAGCTGAGCTGCTGACTCTTGTTAGTAAAGATCAGTGACTTCCCATAGCCCAACTCCCCACCACTCTTTAGTGGGAAATACTGTATGCCAGTCAGGCTATTGTATGAACACATCCCAGGTGATTTCACATAATGTAATATATACTTGAAGTGATTGTTTCCAGCACACCTTGAGGCTACACATCATTATCTTAGAATTACATTATTCAGGCAAATAAATACCAGAGTAATAGAAGGGGCACTTCCTTATTTTTCATGCTTTTTGTCAGAGAAAGTGATTCCTCAGATTGACGACCTCAGGAGGAATTGCTCCCATTAATTAATTACATTTGTGTAAGCAGGTAAAAACGATATCGTAGCATAGAGCCTCTTCATCACAATCTCTAATCATGCAGGTTGTGTGAGCTGCTTGGGAGTCCTTATGACTTAGTTTTACAAGCACTGTTTTTTGTAAGCAGTGTGAAAAAGTGAGCCATATACATCCCAAGTCATCGTGGGTACTTGGAAGTAGAATAGAGTTTACATATTGTACATTATATTGCTCAAAGATGCACTATGTATGAACACAGGTAACATCCATTAGGCAGTGTGGACATAAACAGACACTATTTACAAAATGCAACAAAGTAAAATTCAGAACATTGATCTACAAAATGTATTAAAGATTCCATTTTAGAGGAATATATAGAGTTTGTCATTTTCAGTTGGCTTAAACTTAACCTTTAATCGTAGACCATAAAAGACAGTGTCGCTCATGGGTTATGATATTTGAATTCACAATTACTTAATAATTATCTGACAGGAAATAATTATTATTTAAGATCCAATTATAATGTTATAGCTTAAAAAACAACAACTAAGAACTCAGGGGGTCAAATAGACGAGTGGAAGGGCGGGGGCAATTACAATGACGAAATTAGGAGGTTTACATGGACATTAGATTTGTGTTTTTTGTAAGTAACTGCGATTAAAACATTTTTGAAAGTTGTGGCTAGGCCATAACACACCAATGTCCTTATCTCAGGTTCACCTGGGTATACATTCTGTTTATTTATTATTCACACCATCTATTTTTGCCATTTCATTCCATGTTGCTATGGGAATGTCAATTTATTGACATTGATTTTGAATATTTCGCCCAATGTCAGCTGGGATCGGCTCCAGCCCCCCCGCGACCCTGAACAGGATAAACGGTTACATATAAATGGATGGATGGATAGATATTATTATTTGTGAATAGAGGTAGATGTGTTATGCAATGTCAACACAATATTTCAGTTACTTGACTTTTCATGTACACTGCGTCCCCCATATAAAACAAGATAAACCAATAAAAATTTGGTCACAAAAAAATAATTATCTTGACAAAAAAGATAGGAAATTGGTGCCACTGTACAAACAATATTCACACATTCTTTTTTGTTTCTACAATGGGGGCGTTTTAATGGTGTTTCTTTTAGACTTAATTGAGTCTGAATAAAAAGCTTCTCACTCTATTCACTGCAGTCAGGTTGAATTAATGTTTACGGGTACATATTTGATGGCTGGTTTTCTCCCCATCCATTGTGTTCCAGTCCACCTGGAAAAAAAAGTGTTTGTATGCGTAATTGAAATGTTACATAATAATTTTCTTTCAGGTGTTCAATTGGAATTTAATAGATTAGAACTAGTAGAAGCATGAATTTGTTTCTCTTTTCTCTCTCTCTTGCTAACATGATTGCGTATTCCATGCTAAAAGCCCGTGATGGGGCCAGTTGATTGAATTACTTCTGGAAAGCCAAACAGCAGGACCATTTGAATAATGCAACTAATTTTCACAAGTGTCCTTCAGCTTTGCTGTTCCAGATAGAGTTTGTCCTTATGATTGACTGACTTCATGAATAAATTATGATCAGGCGTTATTTGCAATAGATAGTAACACTGTCTGCACATAAATGACATAAATCAGCTGCAGAATATAAATTTACAGACACCTCAGCGGTTATTACACTTCAACTGACACTTCAACTGCTTTACGTGCTTTGACTTCAGCTACAAACAATTTACATTTTAAGACATTACCGGTTTTTGCAATTGCAACTGCAATTTTCAGCGTAAGTAAGCACACTTAGATTTTCTAGTTAAGATTGTGGATTTTAATCTAAGTTTCTAAACTATAAAGAAACCCTTCAACAACTTATTTATCCTTCATCCCAAACCCCATGTTTTTGTGTCTAAGTGACTAATGGGGACAACAATTTTAGAAATTGATCCAGTATTGAGGGAGTAGTCTGCAGCCATCGGCCGCTAAACAGGCAGCAATATAATCATATCGGGCAATTGTGCAACGTCATTTACGTCCACTTAAAGTTCTTGTTTTGCCGCTGACGGGCTCAGAAAGTGTCTGACAACATAATGGAAAGGACTCTCTTTTCCTTTCGCTTGTTATTGTGTGTCTCACTCGGAGAAATCTCATTCTGAAACTTTGCGTTGCATCTGCATTGTTGAAATCATCCAATATATTCAGCTATAACATTGACAATCTTTTAGTTAACACTAAGCTACACTAACTACACCTCTAAATCTGAGGCCATGGTTCTCAGCAGGAAACAGGTGGATTGCCTACTCCGGGTAGGGAAAGAGTCCTTACCCCAAGTGAAGGAGTTCAAGTACCTCGGGGTCTCTCGCGAGTGAGGGGACTATGGAACGTGAGATTGTCCGGAGAATCGGAGCAGCAGGGGTGGTATTGCATTCGCTTTACCGCACCATTGTGACGAAAAGAGAGCTGAGCCAGAAGGCAAAGCTCTCGATCTACCGGTCAGTCTTCGTTCCTACTTTCACCTCTGGTAATGAGGGCTGGGTCAGGACCGAAAGAACTAGATCGCGGTTACAAGTGGCCGAAATGGGTTTTCTCAGGAGGGTGGCTGACGTCTCCCTTAGAGATAGGGTGAGAAGCTCAGTCATCCGTGAGGGACTCGGAGTAGAGCTGCTACTCCTTTGCGTTGAAAGGAGCCAGCTGAGGTGGTTCGGGCATCTAGTAAGGATGCACCCCCCCCTGGGCGCCTCCCTAGGGAGGTGTTCCAGGCACGACCAGCTGGGAGGAGGCCACGGGGAACACCCAGGACTAGGTGGAAAGATTATATCTCCACACTGGCCTGGGAACGCCTCGGGATCCCCCAGTCAGAGCTGCTTAATGTGGCCCGGGAAAGGGAAGTTTGGGGTCCCCTGTTGGAGCTGTTGCCCGCGCGACCCGACCCCGGATAAGAGGTTGAAGATGAATGAATGAATAAGTTACACTTCCTGTACTTCCTGTACACAACAAACTCTGACAGTACCGGTGTCCCTTGGCACTCCTCTCTCCACTCTCACTCATGTTTCCACCGTTGTCTTCTGGCAACAAGTCACGTGATACCATAACAAACAGAAGAAAGTATTATTTCTCTGTATGGTCCTTTCCATAATGTTGTCAGACACTTATAATAACAATCTGAGCCTGCAGTGGCAAAAACTAACCCTTTTAGGTGGACGTAAATTGACGGTTTGCAATTGCCCGTCATGATTACCTTGCAGCCCATTTAGCGGCTGCCGTCTGCAGCGTTCTCCCTCAATACTGGACCAGCTTCAAAAACTGTTGTCCCCATTAGTCACTTAGACACAGAAACATGGGAAAACAAGGTCCACGTTGAAAAATACCAAAGTTACCCTTTAATGTGTGACCTCACTAAACTTTCTTCCTTTAATATCCTGAAAAAAAAAATTAATTTCATTCCCTTTTTTAATATCTCTTATCCCCAAATCTCCCTTTCTGCATCAACCACCGAATATGTTTCAACCTCACTTGCACAATCAATGACATCAAAACATGACTTCCAAAAATCTTCTAACTATGTTGATTACCGTCATCTTCCCCCCCTCTCCTTTCTCCGTAGACCTGATTTCTTTTGTGATCAATTTTGTATTGGTATTTAAGCATAATTATATAGGGTGGGGTTACAAATTGATAGATCAACAATAGAGTAAAAAAAAATATAATCACAAATGTCCATGTACTAATCAATACAAAATTGGCAAGCAGCTGCAGAAAAAGAAAACGAGAAAGACAGACAAACAAACAAACAGGAAGAAGAAAAATAACAACAAACAACAACAAAAAATCATTTAAATAAAAACTTCTGCGCCCCCATCCCCAAATCCCTCCCTTTGGGTCCCTCCCATCCCACCCACCCTAGACCTTGGGGACACGGAGAACAATTATATGAAGGATTTAATTGTAGTGATTGCTTGTTTCCAATGTGATATATTTTCTCTTTTTGCCAAGTGCATCTTTGCAGCCCAGTGTTCCATACCTGCTATATCTAAGAAGTCAAGAAGCCATCTTTGTATATTGACAGAATGTGGAGCTTTCCATCTGCAAGCTATTAGTCGCTTTGCAGCTGTAAGGCCAGCTAACCAGAGACGTCTCTGCTTAACACAGAGTTCCAGGTTGGCGCTGTCATTAAGTAACAGGACTTCAGGTGAATAAGGAATTGTATTTGACAATATGTTTGATAGCATCTCTGCAACCTTCTTCCAGAACTCTGCTACCCTTGGACACCCCCAAACCATATGAAAAAAAGTACCTAATGCATTTTGATTGCATAAGGTGCAGTTTGGTGATGGTAAAGATTTAAATTTATGCAATATGTGGGGGGTGAAATATGTTCGGTGTATGAAATTGAAATGTATAAGTTGATGGTTGGGGTTCCTGGAAGATAGTTGGATGTTCTGCCAGATTAGTTTCCAATTTAGGTTGGAGTTATTTGGAGAGAGGTCCGTCTTCCACAGTCTGTCAATAGTTAGTGGCTTACAGGAGGCCTTATGTAAGATAGAGTATATTTTCGAGACCAGTCCACTAGGGCTGATCAGAGCTGTGTGAAATGCATGTATGGGAAGAGATATGTTCCAAGGCACACCATAAGTGCGCATCGCTGTGCGGAGTTGAAGATAAAAAAAGAATGATGTTCCAGGTAAATTAAAATGTTTCTGGATGTCTTGGAATGCTCGTAGGCCCTGAGGACCATAGATGTCACCAAGAGTGTGCACCCCTTTACTGCTCCATTGAGAAAACGAAATTGGTTGGCTACCCAAACGGAGGTCAACATTATTAAAAATGGGAGAGTGAAGATACCAGTTAGACAAAATTTTACAGTGCTTTTCGGCAAGACGCCAGGTAGAGATTACTTATAGTTACACTTATAATTGAGCCAAATTTCTCTTGATTGTTTGAGTGAAATGTTGGAGTATATCAGGTCTTGTAACCTGTGAGGGTGTACCATGTTCTCTTCCATTGGCCTCCAAGACACCCGAGAAGCAGGATTTAACCATTTTGAGACAGGACGCAGTACAATCGACCAATGAAACCACTGGAAGTTAGGTACACGAGGCCCCCTTCATCTTTTGGCCTTTGGAGAGTTAATAGTTTCAGTCTTGACTTTCTATTCCCCCATATAAACCTCAACATTAAAGAATACATTTTTACAGTGGTCTTTAGGTGGTTGTAAAGGTACCATTGAGCCGAGAAAGTTGATTCTTGGGAGGACATTAATTTTAATAGTGGAGATGCGAGAATGGAATGATAATGGGAGGGTTTTCCATCTTTGTAAATCTGCTTCCATCTCTGTCACAAGTACGTTGTAGTTGTTTTTTATAATGTTTGCAATTGAAGGGAAGATTGACACTCCTAAGTATTTGATGTTCTGAACCACCGGAATATTGGATATGGAGGTCAACTGTCTTGCTGAAGCATTCAGTGGGAGTAAAGCAGATTTAGCCCAGTTAACTTTATATCCCGAGATCTGGCTAAAGCTGTTCACTATATTTAGCAGATGGGTAAGAGACCGATCATCGTCATCCATTGTTTGTGGTTTGTCAGCTGTCTCTTTGGGCTTGGAATTGCAGAGTCGCGTCGACATTATAATAGGCGAGGCAGGCAGAAATGAATCTGCTTGTTTGCAAGTTTGACTGACTAAAACGAGGTCTGATCAAAGGTTTTGTAGCAGAAAAGTTTGGGGAGTTCGGGCAGAGGGAGATCTACTCCGCCATCTTGATCACGTCACCTGCCTGACCTGATTTCAGTCCTGATCTTTTTGTCATTGTTGCCATCTCTACCTTCCCTGTCATCACCAGCTTTTCATATGACATCTATTCCACCTCTCCCCCTTTGCTCCCACTTAATGATTATCACTCTAGTGGAAACACGCATCTTGGCCCCATGAGAAATGGCCTCCTGTACCCAACCATCTTTCCCATATGTTCTACACAAGTACACACTAAATCCGTAAGGCAGCTGCCACATACCCGTCGCCATGATGGCGATAACACCTTACTGGAGCTCCTCCATATGCCCTCACTCACTCTCACAAACATTCAACTTCAAATGCATCTTTTCTTACCTTTCTCCACTTCCTGTAAACAATCTCTGTCAACAGACACTGATCCTCCACTTCACCCAGGGATTGACCCTCATGGAAAAGCAATCCCCTTCCCCTGTGATTTTTTTTTCTCGTTGCAAACTCAACAGTCACACTTGCTCTTATGGATTTTTTCTTAGTGCTTACACTCCTAAAAGTTGTTTTTCACCCACCACTTGCTGTTGTTTCAGTCTGGGATGTCAGTAGTTCAATTTTCAAGTTATTTCCCCCTCTCTTACCTCTGCATCTTACTCATCCCTGCTCAATTTCTAAGATTCTCCAAACATCCAAAACTCAATTCAAATTTCACTGGACTCTTGCTTCCCTCAAGGCTAATTAAAAAAAACTCCACTGTTTTCTATCTGAAAGTCTTTCCCATTTCAGATTCATTGGTGGTCAAAGCACCGTACTGTACACTACCGGCACTTCAGGGTTTCTGCCAGAAAAGTTGTTCGGACAGGCAGCGCCAACCCAACATTTTTATACTTTTAAATAACAAAGTAACGGGGGACTTTTATTGTGAAGAATATAGGAAATTAAATGTGTTTATCATCATTTTCCAGCAGCTCATTTGACCAGTAGTCACAGCCATGGTTACACACACACGCACTGAGTTAGTCCTTAAAGGAGTTTGCTAGTTGTATGACATATTGTAGTTTATAAAACATCTTAAAAATACATAATTCCCCGATGCTTTTACCCGACGGGGAGTCAATTTAGGCCTGGCAGGCTCCCGGGCTTGCAATACACTGGCGGAAACTCTGCACTTATTACTAAGATTGACAGACTTCCTAAATAATACTTTTCCCCCCTTGATTATATTATATATTATAACATTATACTGTACTTGAGATCTTAAGGTGAAATTACAACTGTGCATTGCCATGCATTGTCTACATCATGTTATAATAAATCACCAGGAGCCATCAGGTGGTGATATTCACAAGAGAACAGTTTCTTACTCCTACATATGTTATTATAAATCATAATAAATGACTCCCCAAGGGGTGTAAGTACTCAAAATGTATACCTATAAATGAAAGTGTACACTCTTGAGCAGTTCCCAAGTTAACGAAAGAAACTTGCATTTGACTCGCCCACAAAGTCGTAAATACCTCTAGTCTGTTGATAAAACAAAACACCAAAAAAAGGCAAATATATCCATATAATCTTCTATTTCTTCATAAAACTGTGTACATTGAAATAGAACCCATCATGCCTAGACCACTAACAAGAGCAAAGCGTGAAGTGTATGTTTACAACTACATGATGTTATCCCCACTTCAGACACATTATACAACTTTTACACTTACTGCATTTGGTCTGTCTTCAGTATCTTTCTATCTTTAAAGTGATATGATGATGATGATAATCTCAACTAATCACTGTGTGAAATGGAGCTGCAGAATCCAGCTTGCTGTAATTGTTAGTACTCAGTCTATAAATCTCCCAGGCCTTGCAAATAAATAATTCATTTAGTGGGCAAAGCAGTTGAGTTCTACCAAATGATATCTGCATCCCGTCCAGGGGAACACCACAACCTCAATTTGCTTTTGACTGTGATAGGTGGAGATCATATCATCATACATTTCTCTCAAGATTTTCAGTGACTAGAATGAGACACTGGAGGGGAGCTTTAACAGCAAAACACGTACATAGCAGCCATGGTTAATGTCTTGTATGCGCTTTATGTTCTCTTACAGACTAAAGGCGTACCACTGTTCCCGTGCATGGACTGCAGCTGTGTATTCAAGAAGTTGGGCAGTCTGAATGCCCACATCAGCAAGATGCACATCTCTGTGATTGAGGTGCCCTCCAGCACTGCGGTAAGAGAACAGCATGCAGAACACATGAGCAAAAATGTTGTTACAGTACACTTATTCGGCCCAGCATCCACTTTGAGTATATTCAAGGATGTTAATTCTTTTGACCCTGGTGAATGAGGTTAATGCTGTTAATGCACTTATTCTTAGAAACAGGGACAGATGCAGGGCACCGCAGCCTCTTTAGCCCAACAGCAGATAAACAGAGGACATCTAGTTTAAATATGCAACTATATTTAATTCTGAATTTAAAATCCCACTCACTGTATTTCCTTTATAAGCCATTGGTTCTTTTTCCAAAGATGTTTTTATCTTTCTCATTACTGGCAAATAATGATGCTGTCTTTTTTTTTCCCATTGCCATTTCAGTACTTCCACAATTTCCCTTTGCCAAAAACTCTAAAAGCTTCCGCTTCATTTGCACTAGAAGAGCTGCAATCTCTTCCATTTTAAGGCTGTTAAACAATTTCCATTCTGCTATAAATCAAGCAAATTGGACCTGTCATACAGCCCAAAATGCAGCATAGAGCCTGCCAAGCTTCTCAGCGATAACCTCCGTTGGTAATAAATAATAATAAGAAAATAATCCGTGTGTTGGAATGATCAGATGAGATGAAGATGAAAAATTAGATGTTTTTCCTCTTGAATTTACTTGTTGGTATGCTTTCCTCACGTCCGTTTCTCTTCTCGTCCACTGATTCGCTTAAGGTGAACAGCCAATCAGAGTGATATCTCTCACCTACGAGCTGAATTGGCCAAAAAGCCTCCGACACGGACTGACTAGAGCTGACGCTGCGGGACGCACCGCAAAAACTAGGTCGACAGACGCTCACCCACGGCCCCAAACTGGCCATCCTGATGGTCGGATGCAGCCGACCATCAGCTTGGTGTGTCAGGGCTTCCGTGAGGGCACAGTGTCTCGCATGTAGGGGCACATAGACATCAACTAATTTTCTAGCATGCACTGTATTGCGTTTTCTCCACTGGAAGGGCACCCTTGAGGGCTCTGCATCACATTTTCTCCATGTTAATCACTTTATCATGTTTTATCTACCATAGGTGCATCAAAGAGGGTACTTTTATGGCATTTCTTTTCGAACATGGGGGTACCCCAGGAATCCACCAGTGTTAAAATGCTACATGCCACATGTCCTCAGATAAACTAACCTAGTATAAGTAACCATAGCCACTGTCTGTATTTATTTAATTGTCTGTGTTTGCATTAAGCATGATAAATGAAAGTGTCAGTGATTCACACAGATGTAGACACTAATTAACATTTTGTTCAATAATGCCCAGTGCTCTGTTAATTTTATGCTCCAGAGAGCTCCTACTAAAAATTAGTCAGCTTTCAAATTGCAGCCTGTCCTGATCTTGTGAATGACCCTTTTGTCAAATCGGTCCTCGTCTTCTTTCTTCCCTCCTTCTCGCTCCATTCCCCCATTCTTTGTCTCCCTTAGGAGACGGAGACGACGGGTCAGGCTCCTGGGGGATCGGAGGGCGGCGAGGGGGTGACAGATGTCATCCAGCAACTTCTAGAGCTGTCTGAGCAGGTCAGCGGGGAGACAGTCCAGCCCCAACCTCCAGAGCCAGCTATTGCCATGGAGACTGCCATCAATCAGGACATCCTTCAGGTGAGCAAAGGGCATTCATCCACACTAAATAAATTACATGATCAGCACAGAACTCATCAGTATTCAGGGCCCCATAGACTGACCACATGGGAACCACATGCCTCAGACCAGACCTAGAGTATATGATTCAAATATTAATCTTAAAGTAACGAGTGCACCACTTCAGCTCCAATCCCCCAGTGTGACATGCACTCTTGAAGATGTGAGGATGGACAAAAACTCCTCGTTTGGAAAAATTCTCCTTGTCTTTCTCTGTGTCTGTGTGTGTGTGTGTGTGTGTGTGTGTGTGTGTGTATGTGTGTGTGAGAGGGACTTGCAGTTAGGCACAGGAGCACACAAATGCACGACTCCACCTACAGTTTGATGAGTTTAGTCATCATAAAGTTAGTGGAACCATTTATGTGGAAATGATTAGGCTGGAGACCGGAGGACCCACAGTGGGATGATATTTGGACACGGAGAAGGAGATGAAAAGAAGAAAGTTTTCTATAAACTCACTGAAAAAGTCCCTGAAATGATTTTAGTTAGAAACCAAATTATATTCTCTGTCAAGTTGCTTTTCTTTGGTGACTGAATGGCAGGATTTTGCTGCTTGTGGAAGCATGATCCATCCAGGAGAAAGGAGACAGAATAATAATGAATTTGTACCAGGAAACTTTATAAATGCCTTGGGTACTGCAGGAGTTGAATAGAGCCTCTGCTCTCCAACACAAAAGGATGTGATTGTCACTGAGCTTTGGTTCTGGACCATCACATCGCCAATGTTTTGTCAATGTTTGCCACAAT
The DNA here is from genome assembly GCF_043250625.1 of Sebastes fasciatus. Taxonomy (NCBI): domain Eukaryota; kingdom Metazoa; phylum Chordata; class Actinopteri; order Perciformes; family Sebastidae; genus Sebastes; species Sebastes fasciatus. Next base: position 32,088,006 of record NC_133806.1, on the reverse strand, counting down.
ATTTCAAGCCATACCTCAAATTGTTGAATCTATAATAATAATTCTATATGTGATTAAGTTTGGTATTTCTTTTTAAGAATTGAGAAAACATTCTGTTGTAAGGTTTGACTGTCATTTCCATAACTGTATTTTGTTGTACATGAAGGCATTTTTAAGCCATGGTGTTTATTTCTGTTCTGTTTCTGCAGCAAGCTCTGGAGAACAGCGGGCTGAGTGTGGTCCATCCGCAGAACGACGCCACATCCCGAGAGTCCCAGAACCAGACAACCGAGGTCGCTGCTGGAGAGAGCAAGAAAGCACAAGGTCCCGACAAACCGGTCAGGGAGAAGAAAAGGAGCATTTTCAAGAAACCTATACAAATGCCAGGTAGGAGGGGACATTACAGAGCATTCACACAAGCATTGCATCACAATGGCAAACTCATGAACATCGAATAACATTTTGACTCCTTATGAATATGTGTTGAAGCTCAGTAGGTTTGGTATTGCTTTTCAGTCATAAACTTGGATTCTCTCTTTGGGAAATTTGCAAATGTGAACCATGTTGCAGAAAAGATTACTCAGTAAAGCAAAAACAATCTACCAATTATAACTTAGAAATGATTTACTAAGTAAATATACTGTTGCAGCGGTTGCAACTTCAGAAATACATTTAAAAGATTGTCTGGTCTCATCTGCATTCATATAATTATGAAATCTGCTGTTCAAAGTAAATAAGAAAATCTGTCTTTTTTTTTTTAATGATTTACAAGGATTAATTTCATAATGAAAGCAGCTTCCAGTTGCAGCACCAGGCTATCGACTGACAGAAACACTGGACAGCTGCTTCACTCTGCCTTCCTTTCCCAGGCTCAATCAGGGAGGAGAATGGCGTTCGGTGGCACGGCTGCCCGTACTGCTCCAAGGAGTTCAAGAAACCCAGCGACCTCGTCCGCCACATCCGCATCCACACTCACGAGAAGCCTTTCAAGTGCAAACAGTGCTTCAGAGCTTTTGCTGTCAAGAGCACCCTCACGGCACATATGAAAACGCACACGGGCATCAAGGCCTTTGAGTGTCAGTGCTGCCTCAAGTGCTTCTCCACTTCTGGTAGCATGAAGGTACACATGCGTCTGCATACAGGTGAGAAGCAGGTCCACTACATGAAAGGGTTAACAAACTAAATTTCGACATTTCGAACGCACTTTTTTCACTTTATTGGCTTATTCCTCACGTCGGTTCAACACAATCAGTAAGCGCATAAGTCATACATGAGCTTTCAACATATTTTCAGATTCCTGGCAGCCTCTATCATTTAGTATTCAGCTATATGTTACAATAAATTATGCAGCAAATGACAAAAGCTGGACATGTGTAAATATAGTGGTGCTGCTACAGCTAGAGCCCTCATTTGCACTCACTTGTTTGCAATCATTCAGTATTTGCCTCTTCTAAGAGAGATTAACTTAACGAATCATCCCCCTGGACATGAAATGTCAGCATTAGTGTGAACAAACAGAACTGTAACACTTTAATTATTATGTGCATTAGTTTTTTTCTCTCTAATTGCTATGTAATGGCACTGTCAATGTTAGGTGTTTACTTTAGCTTTGGTTATGTGTTAGCTCTAAGCTAAGGCGTCTGATAGATATGTTCTCAGCTGTATTTCTCACCAAGGCGCTGTGCTTATACAGTTTCACATCTTTGTCACATTTCCTTGTGCTGTAATTTGGTTTCTTAGAAATCTATATTGTCTCCTGCTAACTGAAAGGCTTTGTAACCTTTTGTAGACAAAAAAATTAAATAAAATTATATGAGCTTGCTTACATTTTTGGTTTATGTGTGAGTTCCATATTTATTTAGATTGGCTTAGGGATAGTGAATTCTCATATATTTTGTGTAGCTTATTTATTGATATATCTTTTGATGTTTGTATCAAAGTACATGTGTCAGACTCAGTCTAATTCTCTAAATACTAATTCTCCAAAAGTGCTGTTTTTCCCCACTCTGCCTAGGTGTACGTCCTTTCCCCTGCCCTCACTGTGACAAGATCTTTCGTACATCGGGCCACAGGAAAACACACATCGCTTCTCACTTCAAAAGCTTGCAGCAGAAGAAGCACAAGTTTCCCCGAAAAACCAACAAAGCCAAAGTGTCCAAGAGTAACCTACCTCTGCCTGATATCCCCCTGCAGGAACCCATCCTCATCACGGACTTTGGTAAGGGCATATGTTGAAAGGCACGTGTGTTTACACGATCGTACACATACTTTTTCAGTTGTCCTTGGGATGAAGGGGAATGCATTAGGTTGCTTTCTTTCGTGTATGTTTCTCTGCACAAAATAAGATGTCTTTTCACTAGGAACACATTTTGCTTGTTCACGTGTCACTTAACAGGCCTCATCCCATCCCAAAACCCCCGCCTGGCTTTCCAACAATACCTTGAGGTGGTGGGCAGTGACCGGCCATACAAGTGCCAGTTCTGTAGTAAGGCCTACAAGAAATCAAGCCATCTGAAACAGCATGTCAGGTAAGGCTTCTTTATAACATTGCATGTCCAGTACAGAATGTAAAAGAGTTTAAGCAATGTGACTCCAGAGAGGGCCATTCGCGTTTTCATATCGGCGACCGTAGCTCTCCAACACGCTTGGCACACAGGACAGGCTTCAGTTGGTTGCAATCTGTAACCTCAACACTAGATGCCACCAGATCCTACACACGGCTCCTTTAAAGGTCCTTTAGAGACACTTACCTTTAGTCAGTCATGTATAAAACAGAATATTAAGAATGAATAGCCTAATAACTCCGCTTCTCTGACCTATATATCTCTGTTGAACTTTCTAGCATTTGCATTATGACAGACTTCCAGCATTTGTCTTCCTTTCAATATTGAGAGGTTAATCTAAATGATGGCGCTGTCATCCTCGCAGCCTTTAGTGACAGTTCCCTTGTTTCACTGATAACTGGAAAGGCACCACTTTAGTAAAACGTCAGGGAATTTGATTCAAATTGGCCAAGTAATAAATTGCCGTGACTGTTCGCACCAAACCATGCATAGTAACTTTTGTAACGATGTTTTCTGTTTATCCATGGGGGGAAATGCAGTTTCTTGCCTTAGCTCAGTGTTGCCATCCTTTTATCCTCCCAGGTCTCATACGGGAGAAAGGCCATACAAGTGCGTGCAGTGCAGTCGGGGTTTCGCCTCCTCAGGAGTCCTCAAGGCTCACATCAGGACCCACTCGGGCCTAAAGGCGTACAAGTGTCTGATGTGCGACACCACGTTCACCACCAGCGGCAGCCTGCGACGCCACATGACCACACACAGTGACATGCGACCTTACATGTGCCCCTACTGTCAGAAGACCTTCAAGTCATCACCCAACTGCAGGAAGCACATGAAGACACACAGGTTTGGGCTTTTTTTTTCTGCGTGTTTGGTTGTAGTTTTTTTCGTTTGTTCTTTTATACACTTTTTGCCATGGACTTTCTGTACAAACCAGAAAGTCACACTAGACACACTAAAATATTAATCTAAGTTTCTGCCTTTCTTGTTCCGCCAAACCAGGTATGAACTGGCCCAGCAGCTGCAGCCCCAGTCGACAGATGACCCCTTAGGAGGGGGCAATGTGGCCCATGATATGCAGGTGGAAATAGAGGGAGATTCCCTCCAGCAACCCCCTGCTACCTCAGCAGAGCAGCAAAGTATGCTGGGACTGGGCCAGACAGAGGTTGTGAATGGAAGTCAACAAGTGACACTGGAGGCACCCCTGACTGACCACGCCCTTGTACAAGGAGAAGGTAAGCAGGAGCGGGTCCAGAGAGGTGGCTCGTCATAGATGGATTACTGAACGGGCCTACTGGGTACAGGGCCAGGGTCCCTGGACCAGAGCGTCTGAATGGATTAACTGTTAATCTTGTAGGAAAGTCAACCCAAATGTTTATAAAGAGACACACATTACCCCAAGGAGATGCAAAGAAATATGTGGCATCCCATCATGCCCTGAAATTTGACCTTTCTCAAGAATGTTTAAGATTGAAACCCTAGCCCAGAAAAAAAAAGGCCAAAAATATCAGATGTGCCATTATGTTGCAATGAAAATGTCTGTCTTTCTGAAGAAAAAAAGAGCGACATCCATCTTCAAAGACCAGGACCTGGTTTCAGAAAATAGAGGTCATCACTGTCCTTCAGAACCAAGCGGATCAACATGTTTTTCATAATCAACGTTTTGTTGCTAGTTTAGAATTGGCTTTTCTAAAACTACCTTCATGTGTAAAATGCATGTTTTGTAGTCAGGTTCAGGTTTTTTTCTATACCCAAGACACTGTTATTATGAATAAGTGACTCGTGTGACGTAATCTGCTGTTCAACTACACTTTAAGTCCATAGTACGTTTTTCACCTTAACTAGAAGCAGAACATTTGACATGTCATCTCTATCCGTCTTTGTCCTTGACTAACCTATCGTATTGCTCTGCATCTCTTTCTCTGTGGCGGCAGACTCGTATGTGACTACCCAGCATGCTTTGCCCCAGAATATCAGCCAGTTTGAGACACCAGCACTTCCTCAGCCTGCCTTTGATCAGCAGGCTCTAACGCAAGGTACACACACACGCACACGCACGCACGCACGCACGCACGCACACACACACACACACACACACACACACACACACACACACACACACACACACACACACACACACACACTTTCTGTCTCACTGATTTCCCTCATGCATGCTTTTCCATTCTGTAGAATCAGATTTCACACTATCATGTCCGTAATGCATGAATAGACTATTTGCTGTGTGTTTATGTATGACAAAGAAGTAGAATATCTTTGTAGAATAAACTTTCTGTGAGCTTCACACGTCAGAGGAGACAGCAGCTGTTGGTTGTGGGGGAAAAGCCAGTCTCACTACAATTCAAACAGTTAATTTGGTCATAGAGAGACACACACAGATGGTACGTGTACTATCTCAGTGCTTTCTTCCCTCTGCATTGTATAACTCTTAATCCAGTGTAGTGCTCTCAAACATATGGTTGGTACTTTACTCCCACCAGCACCAACCACAGTTCCCAGCCAGTTGGCATAACTGACTGTTGTTGGCAGCCCGGATACTGTGGAATAACAACAGTGGGCACTTGCAGCAAACATCTCTCAGGCAGATCTACCTTTTCCTTGCTCTCAGGAGGCACTACACCCTTTTTATCTGTCCAGAACAGACTCATCATTCTCACATGGTCTCGAGTGCCATTGAATTTTCAAGGGCACACAGCACATGTGCCTGTGCAAGAGGACACTTGAGCAGCTAATCATATTTTAACCCCCAGTGTGCCACTGCAATGTATAAAGCATTTGTATGTAGTTGTTAGTGCTATAACTTTGATCCCTGGGGTTTTATGTGAGAAACCCTGTATTGTTTTTGTAACTTAGTGTGTTTGCTCACAGCAGTCATCAGTTTACCTCAAGAGTCTCACTTGGTAAATTGCTGCAGCTCAAAGATCACAGGTGCTGTGTTTTCATATTCGGGGCTCTTAAACTGTCACAGAATGAATGATGAATACCCAGACTGTCAAACTGCTAACATTTTTTTAAAAAAATCACAAAAAGGAGCTTCAGACAGTATTTCTTTGTGGATTAAGCAGAGGTTACTTTTGTTCTGACATATCCATGTAGGCACAATTTGAAAGCGTTTCAAATTTGAAATCATAGCTTTGAATGGTTATATACTGATTTTTAAATTCCATCAAATATAACCAAACTTCATTTACATTTCAACCGAATATTGAAAGACAGAATTTCAAAGGATAGTTTTAGTATTTTCAACCCATAAAACAAGCCCTTAGATGGATAACTTGTTTGAATGCGCATTGTCTTGAATGCATTTATTGTAATTTGCTTTGGAGAGAAGTGTCTGCCAAATGAATGTAATAATGTAATAACGTTATGAATCCCCAGAGTGGAAACTAGTTTGGTCGCCCATGCACAATAACATATAACAAGAGATTCACAAAGTCAGACAGCTCACAGCAGACAACACTTACACACAAACCAACACATACTCCAGGAGAACATTAGTGTAGCTCAGGAGCCCACCTAGCCACTAAAAAAAAAAACAATACTATATATTAATACAATCAATGTATTAATAAATTTAAAAAACAGACCATAAGTGATACACCTAAAAACAGGACTGGTAAATATGAAATAAAACCTTTAAGATTAACAAAGGCATATAAAAACAAGACCAAAATTATGTTGAAAACACAAATTATAGCTCAGGAAAAAGGCAAGTATCTAAAACCGTCGTTCCAACTATCACTTTTTAATATCATCACCCATAATCACTTGGGCAGGAGCAGATAAATCAATAAATATAGATACTAAAGTATAGATACTTGATCGAATAACTTACTGCTGTTACATGTATCATCTGCACTACCTACTAGAATCAAAACGTCAGCAAATTATGTGTTATTCGCTATATGCAGTGTGAACACAATGTTAGGTTACAGTAACACTGAAGCAGGAGTTAATGATCTCATCCCAGGTCGTTCAATCCATTTATTAATGGCACTTCAACAGTTGTTCTGGTCACATCAAAGTCCTTGTCTAGTGCGTTTTGTAGTTTTTAGACCGTTTACACACAGATTTCTAACAATAACAGACCTAAGGCTGTGCATCATCTCGCATATTTCTGCTGCAGGTTGTATTCCCTATGCTGGTCAGCGATCAGTGTCAGCAGTCAACAGTTTCAATGAATGATGTTTTTTTGCTCAAAGTTCAGTAATTTAAAATCAATAAATGCCATCCTCCCTGCTGGCGGGCCAAGTTTCTGCCTGTTGTTTTGCTGTGTTGTGCAGAAGTTGGATAAACACAAATGTTTTTTTCATAGTTATTATTTTTGCTGAGAGAAAGATTTGTGCTTTATTGACGTACCAACTGCATTTTTTTGCTGAGTTGTGGATCCATTGTTGCTGTTAAATGCTGTGGCATCAGGTATTCTGCCTCTTATAGGTCTAGTGTTTTTATTTTAAATTCCTCAATTGCTTGCAAAATTGCATAGAGCCAGTATTTCAATCATCCAATGCTAGTGCCTTTTAAATCTGACCAATAACTCAAGAGACTTTTTATTCTCTGTCGGCTCCCATTCAGGCTTCACTATCACTGAATCGAGCTACAATCAATCCCAGTTCTCCACCGTCCAGCAGCTGCAGGACTCCAGCACCCTGGAGTCTCAGGCCCTGTCCTCCAGCTATCACCCCCCAAATCTGCTCCACGTTTCCAGTGCTGAGGTGGTGAGTCCTGGGCCTCCATGTGTGCCATTAGCCCTTTCCTACACTCACCTGGACTTCAATTCTCAGATTCAGACAGCTGATATATTCACAGTGTCAGAATTATTTTTATTAATGATATTTAAGACTGATATCAGACTTTGGACCACAGGCTCCCCTTATAGTAGATGCATAGATTTGCATATTGATGGTACAAAAGCTGATCTTTTTGAAATTATAATGTAAGTACAATGCATTGGAATATATATAAAGTTAATTTTGTGATTGATGCAAATATTTGCTTGATTATTGTCCTGATTTTATCATTGATTATATAGCACACCTGGTGTTTTTTATTTATTTAATTGTTCTAATCTTCCTTATTTTCTACTTTTCATTTCGGTCTTATTTCTAACAACTGTCTCAAATAACACATTTGTTTTATATATATTATAGGATATAGCATGAGATATTACACAACAAATGATTAAGACATTTTGGTAAACATGCTTATTCTTTTTTTTTTTTGCTGGAGTGGGACGAGAAGATCGATAACCACTCTCGTGTCCCGTTAAGTACAGAAATGAAGGGAGAAACCCGCTAGCCTGGCTCTCTCAAATGTTTAAAAATACACCCAGCACCTTAATAATTAAAGCTCCCATGAAATAGTATTATTGCTTTCTTAATATGATGTACACTCAGTTACCATTTTATTTGGTACACCTAGCAATGCAGTCTAATCCAACCTGCAATACCTCTTACCTTCTAGAAGGTTATAATATACATTTTTTGTTGAAACTGTTTTAGAGAGGTGTTGATTCCAAAATGATCATACAGTTGAATTGAACACCTCTCTAAAACAGTTTTAACAAAAGCTGAACATTATAACCTTCATGAAGGTAGGATCAGGATGTATTGCAGGACATGAGAGTGACATCATACTTTTCATATAACTAAGCTAATAAGAGTATTTCACAAAATGAAAAACTATCTGAATCAAACATAAGACACTTGAAACTAATGATGTCCTTGCAAATGTATTTCTATCTGCAATGAGCCGAGTGTATTTTGTTGATTTGTCTTTTATAATCTAGACAAATGGGCTTCTTCAGCAGAGCAGTCAGGATGAGCTTCAGCTGACCTCTGAAACACCACAGGACTACCAGGAGGACAGCGAGGACAACAGCAAGAGAGCCTACAGGTTCACTTCTCAGTTATTTCTTTTGTGTGTGTGTGTGTGTGTTTCCATGACTGTATATGCCTGTGTGAGTGGCTTCAGAAAGTACTCCCACCTCTTCAGTTTTTAAATTTGTAAAAGCACCAGAAGTAGTAATTACAGCTTCAAGTTCTTCTGGTTCTTTTTGCCCACCTGTATTTCATAGTCCAGCATTTGGTTGGGTTATACAAGGACACTCAGTGACTTTACCATAACTGCTCCAGTTGTCTTGCCTGAGTGATTCGAGTTGTGTTGAAAAGTGGTGAATCTTCGCCAATTTTGATGTTGTTCATTGTCCCCTCAAATCTCACCAATCCTGCCATAGCCACATTTCACATCAGCCATAGTATTAACCATGCCATGGAAAGTAGCTGGTTTTCACCAAAGCACTTGGCATTCAGACCAAAGAGTTAAAATGTGTCTCTTCAAACCAGAACATCTTTTCCAACATGCTCTCAGAGTGATTTGAGAGCAGTTTGGTAAAAACTCCAGGTAACGCAGGAGTGGCATTCATTCAACCATGTAGGCCTGATTGTACCGCAGCACTCTGGCCTGCAGCGATGGGTTTTCTGTCCGATAAGTTGTCCCATCTCTGGACATGAACTGCTGCTAGCCTCCTCTTTGTCTTTTCTCTTGGTCACCTACTTGACCAAACAGTCCCGTTCCCCAGATGATTGATATTTGCTGTTGGGCATATACTATCTCAAAGGGCTAGTGAGAGTTACGCTGTGATCATTGGTCAAGATGAATTGCGGCGTCATAAAAGGTCTAAACAGGATCTAAAGACCTGGACAGGTGTGCACAAGAACTTTAGCTGATATTTCATATTCATTTCATATTGTTTTGATGATACCAGCTACTACCCTTAGAAACCCTGTTATCTGACCTGATGCACCACAGTATGGAGTTATTTTATTCCTGTCAGTTTGCTGGCTTTTAGTTTTCCCTCATTGCAGTGATTGCGTTGTATTTGTGAGCTCAGTAATATCGAAGCAAATCTTTCCCAGTGTTTAAAACAGATTAATGATAGGCACCATCATAAACACGGAGCCCGGGGAAATAAAAGCCATTATTAACAGCATTCACAATGACTGCCTTTAATAACTGTACCTGCCTTTTGTTATCAGCATCTTTCATTGCAAACTTTTCCCCAGATAAACTATAACAATATCATTTAGAGACATTCCCCAGAGATACATTCATGTTTGACCAGGTATCTGAGGCATCTCCTCAATATACTGTAATCACTGTTCCATCTACCAAAAACGTTTAAACAACTTTGTGAAAGGTAGAAACCGAGTCACACACATGTGTTTTTTTATGAATTTATTTTAATCCATCCAAGGGATTTGACTAGAATGAAATAAATAACCTTAAGTCGTCTGCATCATCCGTAATTGGATATTTCCCTGCTAGTCAGGATTTACCCCTCTGACAAGAACTCAGGCGAGGAATAGCAAAAACTAATTTTGATCATTCACACACACTATGTTTTCTTCCCTGACACCAGCTTAATATTTATGCAGCTCTAGTGAAGGTGGATGGTAAACATATAGAGGTGGTTCTCACCCTGTAGAAACTTTTCAGTGAAAGTTCACAGGAAGACACACACAAGTTCAGAAAAGAGTGTACTTAAGCTAGATCTGCCCTTATGAGGAGAAACAAACAAGTCTGGTTTCATATTTGGTCATCAAGTGGAACGAGACAGTCCTGAATCAACATTTAAACCAAAGCTTCAGATAGAAAATAATGAAGTCAGTGTTTTACTTTTGGACTCAAATTATAAATATGTTTTTCCCCCATATTTTGTCTTTTTTTCTCAGTACAAAAGTTGCAGCCTCCCTCCCCAACTTCTTTTGACAATGACAACGATACAGCTCTAGGTTTATTTGAAATGTTTCAGAACATCACACAGCGTAATTATCAGCTGCCCATGCAGAAAACAAACAACAAACAGAACTCACCCGCCAGCTGCTTTGGGGACGGTGGACACTTGGCTGTCAGCAAAAGGCGGTGGTGTTTATGATGGGTGCTTTCTTGAGTTATTCCGTATTCTTCTGTTTCGTATTGACAAAGAGGCAGACAGGTCATTTGTGTAGCTTGGATCAGATATGTTTGAAAAGACGTCTTTCCTCTTGTGAGCTGTTAGGTGCAGATACTGTATGTTTGAAAATTAAGCAGGAAACACATACTCTGACATTTAATAAACACACACATGTATGCATGCTGTTATTGTGTCCTCCATAGAAGAGTTGAAAACTGTTGAACAGATAAAGAGCCAGAGATTTGACATTGAAAATATACTGAAAATAAGGTGGATAATGCCCCTCAATGTAAGGACAGCCTCTCTTTTTCTATTAAAAATGTCCACCATCAGCCCAATGTGTTATGTGACTATACAGACTATCTAGATCTACCGAGTGGTACAGTAAATAACAGCAACAATTATGAGTCGTCTTTTTTTTTCCCTTTTCAGGTGTAATTGGTGTAACAAGGGCTTCAAAAAGTCAAGCCATCTGAAGCAGCACGTGCGGTCCCACACCGGAGAGAAACCATACAGATGTCATCTCTGTGGACGAGCCTTCGTATCAGCCGGAGTACTGAAGTCCCACCTCAACACGCATACAGGTGAGCTGGGAAAATTAAGAAAACTTAATTAGATTTTACAAACCAAAAGACTCTAAAGGTCATGGACACTTTTAAATATATCATATTCATATATTCATATTGGTATTTAACTTGGAACACTTAAATTATTAAAATCCAAGTGGTAGACTGTGATTAAATATGTGAATCACCTTTTCTCCCAGAGCCTGGTCGTGCATTTTACTGACATCAAGATTAAAAATTAAGAAGTTATACATTTTTCACACATTTTGTGCAATTCAAGATGTGTGAAAAATTGTAAAAAAAAAAAAAAAAGGAAATACCCAAATTAAATTTCATGACCAAAATAAAGTTATGAAATGAAGGTTTTAAAAGTATCTAAATGTCTTAAAAACAGTTATTACAAATGTTAGTTTTGACGATTAAATGAGAACAGGATTAGAACAATATACAAAATGGAATTAATGTAAGTACTTAAAAAAACTAAAAGATAGAGACATTGTTTCATTGACATTAAAGTTCCTTTTTAGGGACTTTCAGCAAAGGACATACATGAATACATACATTAGTAGCGTGAGAAAAATTAAGGAAAGTTATCCAGTTTTTATAATTTGTGTTTTTAAGTTGTTCTTAAATTACATTTCTCTTGTAAAACCTCCTAAAAAAGTTTAAAATAGAACTTCCTGAATCCTTCCATGCCATGACACGACTCCATGTGAAACCCGGCCTCTCTCATCTCTCGTTGACAGGAGTGAAGCCCTTTAAGTGTAACGTTTGCGACGCCTCATTCACCACCAACGGCAGCCTGAACCGCCACATGATCATCCACATCAAGTCTTTCAAATGCTCCATGTGTGACGACAGCTTCAGGACCAGCCTGCTGTGTAAGAAGCATATGAAGAAGGAGCATGCTGTGGAGGATCAAAGTAAGGACGCTTAAACAACATTCGGACGTTTCATTGCGTGACATGTTTTTTTAGACGCAAGGTCATTCAAATTCCATTGCATCTCCATAGTCAGGAAGGCTGTTTGAAGACATAAACAAATTTTCGAGGGAGATGAGACTGATTTAAAAAGGAGGAGAAAGGGGAAATGCTGCAGTCTATCAGCATGCAACAGATAAACTTTTGTCTTTGGATTAATGGACAGAAGGTTAGAAGCTGTTTCTACTCTACCGTTTAGAAAATCTGAGGTTTCAAGTAACGTGTGTGTGTGGAAACGATTTCCTGCTGTTGGGATAAGTGCATATTTTTACTCAAGAAGGAAATGTTTAATTTTAAACACATCTTCGCCTTAGTTTGAGAGTCTCCTAGCATGAAATGTAACCCAAAGACACATTGTGATAATAGGCCCCTATACTCACAGTTATAGGTCTGGATAGTCAAGACGTTGAGGAAGAGGAAGAAGACGACGACGAGGACGAGGACGGGGACCAAAAGTCAAAGAGGAGGGGTTTGGAAATCATCACTTTCACTGAGGAGCAGACGGCAGAGCTGGCGAAGGATCCCGGTGAGGAGGCCTCTGTGTCGGAGCGGATCCTCGCCCAGTCGGCGGCTGAGAGGGATCGAATCAGTGAGATCAAAGACAAGGCCGTGGAGCTGGAAACAGAACCCAAGTTTGCCAACTGCTGCAATTATTGCCCCAAGAGCTTCAAGAAGCCCAGCGACCTCGTCAGGTAAATATCAATATCTGTTTTATAGTCCTTAAGGAGAAACACGTCAGCTTGCCGTGGTCTTTATGACGCAAAGTTTGAATACAATGAATACACTACATATGTTTTTTTAAAAGACATTGCTATACGATTGCTTAAAGGGAATTCTGGTATTATTCTCATAATTGTAGCTGTTCTGTATATGGTTCAGGAAACTCTGGTAAACCAATACACATCAGGACGAGCAGTGTGAGCTTCCTAAAGCTTTCCAAATATACCGACAGAAAGTAATCACAGAAAGAAGCCCCCAGTTTATCTATTGCAGCTAACTGACAACCTTTTTCTCACCTGACACCACCACATAAACCACGGATATCAAAATAAAAAGACCATCTTTGGTGCAAAGTTACATTTGTGATTTAGGAGAAGAATTATTTTGAATAAATAAATAATTAATGTTATAAATATGTTTTAAACATCTCTCCAGAAGCTGTTATTGGACCGGTAAAGTTCCACTTGTCTTTTGAACTGAGCTTTGACTTTTCTTTCCCCCAAAACAAGTCAGATACACATCAGTGAGCCGCATTTATTATTTAAGTTTTATAAGTTAATAGTAAACACTGGCATGGCTGTATATTGTGCTGCCCGTTTCCATTAGTTCACTCATGCAAACAAACTTACGTTGGACTCGCTTGCTGTCTTTTTTTTCCACTTAAAAAATCACTGCTCTTTTCAAATGTGCCCGAATCGATCTGCTTCAATCTCTAGGCACATTCGGATCCATACAGGAGAACGACCTTACAAGTGTGATGAATGTGGGAAGAGTTTTACTGTGAAATCCACCCTGGATTGCCACGTGAAGACACATACAGGTTGGAGTTTTATCACTAGATTTCACTGCTTTATTAAGTTGATGATGAAGTTGTTTTACTTTCTTAACAGGATTTCCTACTGGTTGTGGAATTTTCTGGAACATTATGGTATTTGGAGAAGTGTATTTGACACAAGCCCGGAGATTTGATACAGGATCTTGCGAAATCAGACAATATGAATGAATCTTAGATTACTTAAAGGAATGGTTTCACATTTTGGGAAATATTTTATTTGCTTTCTTGCCGAGAGTTAGAAGATTGATACCACACTCTCATATCTGTGGTATTAATCTTGAACTATTTCTTTGACACTGAATTTTGTAATAGTTTCCAGCCCAACTGTATTGAAACTTTGATAACTACTCTAAAGGGAGAACAAGTGAAGTTAAATAAATGCTTAAAGCTTCCTGACCTGATGCAGACTCTTTGGGGCTGTCCTTTGTAATTTCAAAGCTGTTTGATATTAACAAAAGTTACATAACTGCTTTCTTATCAGATCCATAATACACAAAGAAAAGACAAAGAACAGAGAGGACTTCTGAAACTTTGACCACAAAGAGACAACAAGCTGGAGTTGTGATAGACCCACAAGTCACATTTATTCTCCTTACTGTATCTTTGCAGGTCAGAAACTCTTCAGCTGTCACATGTGCAACACCTCCTTTTCTACAAAGGGCAGCTTAAAGGTGCACATGCGCCTCCACACCGGCTCCAAGCCCTTCAAATGTCCCTTCTGCGAGCTCCGCTTCAGAACTTCAGGCCACCGCAAAACCCACATCCAGTGCCACTTCCGGCCGAGCCTCGACAGCCGCAAATCCAAGCGGTCTGCCTCGTCTAGCGGTCATGGTCAAGATCCAAGTACCGGGCAGGCTCTGGGACCGGGCCAGGGGCAGCAGACAGCAGCTTCAGAGGCTCTTCAATCCGTGGGTCTGCTACAAACGTCCAACTCGGACCCCAACATTTACCTCCCAGCCAACCAAGTCCTGACGGGGCAGTTTGACCAGAGCCTACTGCAACCAGGACTGGTGGGACAGGCCATCCTGCCAGCCTCCATGTCAGGTAGGGATCATAGATGGGTCACACAGAACAAAAAACAGCTTGTATTTAGTCTTGCAGAGCGGTAGATGATTAGAGCATTGGTATATTTTACTGCGATTGATGCAGGTGTTTGTTAACGAGCTTTGATTTTAGTAACTCAAAGTTATAGCGGACCATGGTCAGCAGGCATAATTTAGAGAGGATGAAATGACCAAAGACAGTGAAATGGAGGCACTGAATTGTATTATCCCAAAGAGTCACTGTGCGGCGTTATGGATGACCCAACAACAACACATTTTAATGACATTTGACACTTACTAACCGTAATGTCAGGCTGATGATTAATGCTTGTGGGTGTAACTGAAGTGCTGCAGGGTTCATCACTTCTAGTGTCGATCGGTCAGTTTGTAATCAGTTGGCAGTTGCTCAGGACAAGATGAATCACGTCACAATGCCTGATGTGGCCAGTGCTGGGAGGAGGAAGGTGCTTTATCACCTCAAGCCACCTTTGTGTACCCCCTCCCCCCAATCACAGGATACAAATCTGCTAACCCTTTAATGGAAAGTTTATGTAAAATTCACTGAGAAAGTTGCATGCATGAAGGAAGTTTTATCATAAGATCGGCTCCTTGTCCTCAAGTTTGGGCTCAAGAAACAAACATTAATGAAAAATGTTTATTGGATTGGGTTTATGGTGCTGTGTAAATGCTTAATGAGGGTGTTACGGAGCAGCTGTGATTTCTGAATGCAGCATTTTGCACATACTTTCACCAAATCACTCCAATTCATTTTAGTTAAATATGTTTACTGAAGTCTGGCTGCCGTTTGCAGCCAAGAAATAACTTTCCCCACACAGACCCTGGGGCATAACCGTTATGGCCAAACAGTTTTCCAGTCAGTGCTTTTTCTCTTCAACCTCACCGCTCTGGATTTTTTACATTCTCACTCTCTTTCTCTGTTTTCTGTATTTTTTGAGAGAAGTGCACAGTTCACTGGAGGCAATCCTCTCTCAAAAACCTCCATCCTTTCATCATCTGGGAAACGACTGAACACATTTCTTTGTTGTCTCTCAATCCTTTGGTGGTACTTATTCATGAGATATTGTTGCTCCAGCAGAAACTATCAGTTTATTTTTGTAGCTCAGAAGGCTAGCAGTGGATATAATGGACTGTATGGCATGCTTTTATATCTGGCCTCTGACATGAGACGTAAAATTATATATCTGCCTCCTCTACCATAAAGGTACCTTTTTGTTTCAGGCATAGCCCTTTGTTAATAAAACCGAATGCTTCTTTACCTGCCATAACCTCACAGCAATAGTTAGGATTTCATCCTTTTTTTTTACTGTCAGATGATAAAACTTTAATCTGGCTTATAACAGCTGGTTGAGCTTAACAGTAGGTTATTTATAAAATATACACACATGTTGACGCTGGAAAAAACTGTACTTTCTGTCCCTCTGCTGCCTGAAAGGTTAATTGAGGTCTACCATTTAGCACAAAATTAGTTATTAATACCAAAATGTGAATATCCAAATATGTCTATGTGTGTGTGCTGCAGCTGCAGGAGACCTGACCGTGTCTCTCCCAGATGGCCTGACCACGCTGGATGGCATCCACCTGCAGTTGACGCCTGCCAGCCTGGTGTGCCCCAACGTACAGATCTCTGGCATCGATACCAGCAACATCAACAACATCACACTACAGGTTACACACACAGACTTCTGAACATCGTGTTATTATCCATGTGTGTCCTCACCCTGACCTTAAAGGGACTGTTTGTAAGAATCAGAAATTGCTTGTTAACAGCGACACCTGTGGCCGTTAAGTAAAAAAAAGTCAGCGTCCTGTTGCTCGCGCTTGTGCTCGCTCTACATACACATGAACGACCATTGATCAACACAGTGAGGCGACACACGTCAGCTAAAACCACAATATCACTCTATATTTCACCTGCTTGGCAGTAATGTTAGCTGACCAGACGAAGGTCTCTCCATGAATCGATGCTGATACTGTGTTTCCTGCCTCAGCCTCCCGACCGCGGTCAGAAGGAACAGGGGAGACACCGGAGTTTTGGTCGGAGACGATAACGTAACTCTTCTGCAGTGTGTAGTAGGGGTGGGCGATATATCGAATATAGTCGATGTATCGCGGCTTGTCCCACGCGCAGTATATAAAATGACTATATTGCAAACATCGTCTACAAATTGTCATGTAATATTTTTAAGCCATCCCGCCGGCATGAGACTTGCTTGGGCATTTCCTTCTCTCCCTCTTCCCCTCTTCTCTCCTCTGGCTCCCTCTCACACACACATACGTCACAGACTCCGGCTCCATCCAGACCTCTCTCCTGGGTTAGTGAGTGCAGGGTTTTACCTGCATAGAGAATTACGAGGCGGCCGCCTCCATCAAATTTCCGTTGTGTCCGTTTTCTGCGGTGAGGGGCGGTCCCCTTCTCCGTACTTAAGTACAGTACTTGAGTAGCCTACAGTCCACCACTGCTAGAGCAAGAAATTAAAATTGTTCCAAAAGAAACCACTAATGAATATAAACAAGAATGTTTTAATGCAGACATACAGTGTGCTGCAGTGACTACAAGAATCATCATATTGGTGTGATTGTATGCATCAAAGGGTTAAATTGAGCATTTATGAAGTGCATAGAGGATATTTGAAAATATCGCAATATATATCGCGTATCGCAATATAGCCTAAAAATATTGCGATATTATTTTTAACCATATCGCCCAGCACTAGTGTGTAGTGTGCGGCATGCATGTGAAAGGTGGAGCGAGCGAGAATGATTGAGCGTGTGAGTGAAGGCAAGCAGGCAGGCAGAGGAACAGAGTGCAGCATTGATTCCGGCCCTGGAGACCAAAGCTACGGTCTCCTCTGTGTCTTCTGGCCGTGGTCGGGGGGCTGGAGCAGGGAGAGATTACACTGTTTTGCAAGACGGGCGTCACTAGATATAACTTTGTGGTTTTGGTGCTTCTGTGTAGTTTGTGTTGCAACAGCGTAGCCACACGCGAGCGCGCATAGGAAACACCGACCCGCAATGATTTACAAGAGTGTAAGTGTAAGAAGTTACAAACAGTCCCTTTTAAAGGGATAGTTCAGATTTTTTTTGAAGAGCTGTTAAGAGGTACTTATCCATAGTCAGTATTACCTACAGTAGATGACGATCGGCACGCCCCAGGTTGGAGAAGCGGACAGGACTTACCGAAGCAAAGCAATGTACTGCTGTGGACGGGGCCGGCAGCAAAACATATTTTAGCCACCTAAAAGAAAGGCCCACCTAAAAAAAAAAAAATAAATCTATATTAGTATGCTATATTTTTAATATTTTAACCACTTTACTTTGCTGTCAGACAGTCTACCGCTGCATCGATCAGTTAGTTATTGCATTATTGTGTGACTTTCATGAATCCAAACTAACCCTTTTAAACACCAAAGTTTCACAACAACACAAACAAACTAACCGATCGAGGCAGCGATTGACCAGCAACTCCCGTGTCCCCCAAGTAGTAGTGAACGGTGTTTGTCTTTTTATTTCTTAAAACATTTTCTTGTTTATAGCATTTCCAAAATATGTGCACTGTGTAAAAAATGGTACAAAATGGTTTATACCTGCACAATTTTTCTGAAGAAGGAGTTTATAGGTCAGAAAAGTTTGATTACATTAATATCCTGTGAATATATCCTGCCAAATTATTGTTACTATGGTCTTTGATTAATCAAATATCTGGTTATAATTCTTAGCTTTAGTATTAAGTGCTAAACCTCTTTTAATTGCAAGCCTTCTAAGTCAATATTTCCCAAATACCATCACAGGGCTTTATTATCATAGTTTAATTGAGCAGAAGACAATTTAATCAGTCATTTTTATAATTATTCCTGGGGTGCATATCATTTTGTCCAAACCATTTCTCTTAATTACTTAAACAGATTAGTTTATGCAAAAGGTTTTTGGGGATGTGTTGATGTATCATCAGCTTTATTTGAGGTAGAGTAATTCTTAATCAAGGTCTTGTACATTTCATTTACACAACTGAAAATTTAAAACCACCCTGTCAACATTGCCTAATTAATTAGAAATTAGGAGATAAAAGTTTATCTGTTTTTGTGTGCGAATGTATTCAGTACAACAGTGATGTGGTTAGGAGGACTTCAACAAGTATTAATGAGTTGCTTTTTACTGCAGCTGCATTGCCACAGTGGCGCTGTAATGATGGTTGGTCCAGGGCCTTAATATGTCTGCTCAGCGTATATTTACTAAACCAAATTAGCAGTCTAGTGGAGGAGAAACGCTACAATCTCACTAGAGCACCAGAACAAGATTGAACAGGGCTGCTGGACGGGGAGCCCATGATGAGTTTTCTTCAGTCAGCTGTAAAAGTACAACACATAAAACTGTAAAACACATTTTTGATGCATCTGATCTGCAAACTGGAGTTCCAATCCATTCCTTTTTTTGTGGTTACCTGATATGATTTGAATATTGAAATTTGTTCAGATAGTGTTGTTACTCATATCCTCTATCAAAAGTTTACTTTTCAATGTATGAAATTTCATACATTACATGCTAGAATAGATTAGAAGTAGCCTCCCAAAAAATATAGGACATTTAAGTAGGTTCAGTATGTATGTAAGCCAAACATTGTATTACAAATTGTCATCTAAATTCTTGAAGTGTATTTTAACAGATTTAAGTTGTTGAAAAGTAAAAGTATCAAAGGTTGGAGTTTTCCTCAATGCCCTGAAACGTTTTTTCAAAAAGAAAACACGTTGCCGTAGGTTGTGGTCATATATTTCTACAAGTCTGACTCTCATTTTCCTCCTGGACGTCACCCTTTCGTCTTTCATCTTTCATCTGAAGTAGTGCTTCCTCTTCCAGATCGACCATGCCCTCCTCCAGCAGACCTTGCAGCAAGGCGGCCTCCTCTCTCAGCCCCTGAGCGTCGACACTGGCCTCGTCTCCCACTCTGGCAGCCAGCTCATGTCCGCCACAGACCCCTCAGTTACCGCCAATGTCGTCATCCACCCACTGACTAGCCTTGCCCTGCAGCCCTCCACCATCACACCTGCTCAAGTCACAATGGCCAGCCTCTCTGAGCAGGATACCGCAAGTATGTGTGGCATCCCTCGGCGGAGAAAAAAACAACAAGACGCTCTGTGTTATGAGCTGAATAGCTGATCTATGCTTTCCTGTGGATTCTGCAGGTTCTCAGGACCTAAGCCATGTCATAAGCAGCTCTGGGCTGGTAACCGGAGGCGCCAGCGGTCAGGAGATCACGCTAACCATCAACAATTCCAGCCTGACTCAAGCCCTCGCACAGGTTCAGGCCCACGCGTCAGCTTCTGGTTCCAACGCTGCAGCAGGAAACCCTCAGGAGATCACCCTCACCATATCAGGTATGGACCACTTTACAAAAAAAAAAAACATCCAAATACATAGCTACATACTGTATAACCTTGTCTTTTCAGACAGACTATCAATAACAAACCAACAGATGAAGTAAAAATCCCTTCAAGGATCTGTAACACATTTATTGATTTCCTCACTCAAGCGAACACGTCTGCAGGCAGAGAAGAAACACAGACGCAATAATAACTCACAGCCCTTAGATTCATTTTGAAGCTGCTTCACAAATCAAAATTAAAAGCCACAGTGTTAGAGGTTATGAATGATACACCCTCTTCACAAGCCAATTTCACATCCCCAACACACAGCCAGCTGGTCGTATATAAGCTGGAGATATATACGTTGTATCCACAGTGTAGAGGTAAGAGCCTCTCTGAGCCCCCCTTAAGTCAAGATAGATCATTCCCTGCCTGCATGACTGGAGCAGTCCGAGTTTTTCCTCTGGGCACCTTGGACTGTCTCTCATTCAGCATTCTGATTATTACTGTAGTACTATCTTGACAGTCAGTGCAGCGTTTTTTCCTGCAAATTGTTGATTTTTTTTCTTCAAGCAGAGGCAGTGGAGAATTGAAGATGGATCACAGTACATGCAAGCAAAAATGTCCATGTCATTTTCAGTTTCTCCCATTTAACCTAAATTTGTGTGCATCTTGCCACCCCTGGAAGATGTACAGAACAACAACATTTTTCTTCCTCAAATGGACCAAAATATGCTACATCCTATCCTACCCTAGATAACAAAAACCTAAATGAGCTTGAAATGTGAATGACTGTGATCTCATTTCTTGAATTCTGGACTAAAAAACACTTTTTCTCCATACTTTTGCAGGTCAGGATCTGCTCCCCCAGCATAGCCACCATGCTAATGGTGCTGAGATGAACGGCAGCATCAGGCTGGCATCACCACTCAATAGCCAACCCACCGGCGCAACCCTGACGATCACCAACGACCACCTCCTACCTCAGGGTCACAACACTGGACTGACAGGTTAGGACCGGTAGAGATATGTGTGTTTTGTGTCTACGTGTGACTACAAGGACATCTTCTCTCTGAAGAGTTAAACAGAATGTTTAAAACATGTTCAGTCCCTGAAGCAGCTGTTAATGCTTCCAGACTTCATTTAATTTGCAGAGGTGCCCTTGAGTTAGACGGTGAAAGGCTATTTTGTAACCCTGGTTTTCCAATGAAAACTGAGTCTGTGGGGACCAATAACTTTTCTCCTACAACTCCTATTCTGCTGCTTGTATTCTTTTGCCATGAATTAACATACAAACAAGGATACATATAATAACTACCTCCTCAAGGAGAAGTAAATCCCACCTTGTCTTCGATCAGATCAGACTCTGATAAGTGAACAAGATGGGATCAGTTTGTGACAGTAAGCAAATACATCTCACTCCCTCATTTATTGAAATTAATTGGGAGTGAAATGTGCCCGTTCGTACCTGGAGAATCATGCTACTCCTAAGGGGTATATTAATAAAGTTAGAATTTAAAGGGGAACTACGACCATTTTCAAAATTCATACATGTTATTCCTATGGTCTAAGACGGTCCAAAAAACATTAGTTAACATGAACAACTCTCTCCCAAACCCAAAAACTGGAGTGCTAAAACTCAAACTTTTGATGTCATCAGGTATAAAGTGTGAAGCCGCTCCATAGACAATGGATAGGGAAAGATGTATAGACAACACTGAGAGCACCCAGGGGAATGATCTGAGTATATGGGAACATTTTCTGTTTCACAACTGACATCACTACAGCAGAATAAAGCTCATTTAGGTGTAAAAAAGAAAACAAACATTCTGT
This sequence comes from Sebastes fasciatus, assembly GCF_043250625.1. Classification (NCBI taxonomy): domain Eukaryota; kingdom Metazoa; phylum Chordata; class Actinopteri; order Perciformes; family Sebastidae; genus Sebastes; species Sebastes fasciatus. The sequence goes on along the minus strand of NC_133806.1, from coordinate 32,066,139 downwards.
TATACCCTTATACTCTATGACATCACAAGTTTGAGACTTACTTCTCTGGTTTCTGGCTTTGAGAGAGAGGAGCTCATGTTCACAAATACTGATTGAACTTTCCAAGGCCATGGGAATAACATATTGGAATTCTTAATTAAGGTGAGGTTCCTCTTTAACTGCTGGCCTCCCTTCCCTTAAAATAATGTACTGTATCTCCTTAAAACAAAATGGCCTTTAAAGGTCTCCCAGAAATCTATGGCTACAAAGAAACCAGCTCTTTTCTTTCAGCCGACTTTGTTCCACACAACTTCACTCTGTGAGTTTTATAAATGCACATAAAAGGTCCTCTCTGACCTGCATCAAGCCATCATTAGTGACCTGCTCCACTCACTCGTAACACCACTTGAATCAGGAACACCGCTTTAAGTCAATAGCATGGCATCAAAGTAGGAGATACCCCTGCCGGCTGTTGCGAAAACATCACCACAATAACCCACTTGAACTGAATAAAATTGCCAAGCAATTTGATGGAATGAACATGCACATCAAGTGGGAGTGCCTTGTGAATCCTGCCTGTGCTGTAAGCCACCGCACTCGCTCCCATCACATAAAGAATGAGACACTGCGTAGGCCCAGTCTCACCTCTTGCTGGTTTGAGCAACAAACAATGGATCACGTTGGCACTGGAAGGACCGAGCCCTCTCTCTATGAATGCGACTGAACATAAAACCTTTTCTGTCCATCAGATATGACAGGTCAAGGGTGAAGAGTCACCAAAACAGCAGTAATCTGTAGCTACTTCAGATACAAAGGATACACGACGAGTGAATGAGTGTCTGTAGTTCACGAGAGAGAGAGAGGAGCCACCATGTTAGCTTGAATTCCTTTAATGGTTCAAAAGAAGCTGCCCTTGCCTCCTGCGCCAGTGATAGATCCCAGGATAAAACCGAAGCATTGATGGAGAGGCTCAAACAGTCATTCGATCGATGCCCTTTTTCATGAAATGGCATGCTAAGGTGTGTGCCCCCTCCACCTCCACTATGGTGTCATCAAAGTTTATGTGGGAAGCTGAAATAGCTGCCAGATAGACTTTCAAGGTTGAATAAGGCTTGTCCTGGTCCACACATCCCAGTATCAGATCATGCAACACGTTCTCATCCCAACTTGTCCCATTTATATTTCGAACAGTAAAGAAAAACTGGTTTGCAATCATCGGTGTTGTCGGCTGAAATTACAGCTTCTAGCAGATTTGATCAGTTTTAGCTAGCTAGCTAATTAACACTAACTCTGTGAGTTACAAATATAGACCGTATACAAAGATGTACGACATGATAGCTCCCCAAAAGTGAAGCCAAAACATCTCTATTGCCCCCTGGTGGCTGGCTGCAGTATAGGCCGGTTCTAATTATTTTTTTGATGCTGTAAAAAAGGGGGTGGGACGTCATGATTGGCAGCTGTGAGTCTCTCTTACTGACAAGCTGCGGCCGCGCTCGGCCCGCGATTGGTTCGGGCGGGTGACCTCGATACTATGGCTCCACCACTCGATCACTACAGCGCAGACTCTGGCTCCAAATGACCTCAAAATCTCAAGATGGCAGCTCCCGTATCCGGGATATTTTGGCTTCACTTTCGTACAGTGGGGTGGAAGCGGAGACTTGTCGTCCATCTTTATATACAGTTTATGGTTACAATCTGCATCTTCAGCTGACCATTTAATGTTTTTGTAAGAACCTTGTAATAGGGTCTTAAATATATATGTATATATATATATATATGTATATGTATATATATATGTGCTGACTACATATATGATATATATAATAAATGACGTGGGTAAATCCACACAAAAGTCAGCATATGTTCTTTACTTTGGAAGAAACACTAGAAGACCACTGTACTGTAGTAAGCTAGTTTTTCAGGCGTGCAAACGTTTGCAGTTTACTTTATAGCAGCAAAACACTCGATTTAATCGATTCACAATTTTGCCGTCGTATTTTTACCTTTGGAAATGCTAAAAAAAAGGACGACCCATACAAAGTCGTTTGTACCGAGAAAATGGAGCAAGACACACTTGGAATATCAGTTATCACCCTGACCTCCATGTCCTGGAATCTGTGTTGCATGTCATATTTTAGTGCTATAAAATTCATCTTTAGTGCAAATACTGTACAGGCATCAATCAAGAGGATAAACATTTGAGTTTGAAAACTCTGTAGGTGAATTATTGTCACTTAATAATTGTGCAGAACAAGGCGTGATAAGAAAGTGAAGGGCTTGTGTGCTGTGAAGTGAACAAATATGATTTGTTCTGTCAGAGATGGCTTCCCGACTGTTCTGTTTACTGGCATGCTTGTCACCTAGAAGCTTAATCAAATTTCCAGTCTCTCATCTCTCTCCATTACCCTCCCCTCTCAACTCAAGTGGAAAACATTCCCACCGCTTCACAGAGACACTGAGAGCATCTCTGCTTTTGTTGATTACACTGAAGCATTCCAGTCACTCTGTATGTTAATATGGTTCAACCTGCGCCTCAACTGGTAAACTGTGCGTTTTGCTGCGATTTTTTTTATTAAAATCAAATATCGTCTGGTGTTATTCGCCGCTAATGGAGGTTCCTCCCTGACCAAAACTAATCAATATGTCGTTATTATTTTTAGTCAGGGAGCAAAGCACCAAAAGGGCTTTGGTAGCCAGCTGGTTGCAGTCACGCCGATTTTATTTGTATAGCCCAATATCACAAATTACAAATTTGTCTCAGGGGGCTTTAAATCTGTACAGGATACGACACCCTCTGACCTTTACAGTACAACCCTCTCATCGGATAAGGAAAAGCTCCCCTCCCCCCCAAAATACCCTTTAACAGGGAAAGAATAGTACACAGGAAAAAGAGATGACTGTTTGCTCTGTATACTCAACCGTAAATCAAAGATGTGTCGGGTGCTCTTGGAAAACAGGATATGCAGGAAGGCAATATAGGAACTCAGAAATATAAGAATAAGTAACAACAAGGAAGGAAATATATAAAAAGCCTTCACTATAGTGGCTAAATCATTAAAAAAGCCATGTCATAATTCATAATGAAAACACGAAATAACATCAGATGAGATCACACAGAAAAAAAGTTTTTTATACATCATACATGGAAGATAGGTACCCATATGTAGATTTTAATATAAGATGTGAGAAAAACTGGGAAGCCTATACAGAGAAAATAAAAAGCTATTTTTACAGAAAACATGTGAAGTCTAGTATATCCTCATTGAGACAGGATACTTTACCGCATCTAGATGGATCCAAAAAGCTTCCCTTTGGTTAAGTTTCAGTATTCTGTCTCCCCCCCACCCCCCTGACCAAAGGTTTAATGTGTTCAATGCCCTCTATGTGCAATACAGGTACACATTTTACAGTCATAACAACAATCCATGTACTGTACCGTAACCACTGGTCCAAAGTTCGACTCACATTGAGGCCAGTAACCGTAGAAACCATTCCAGTGCAGCGTGGGAGGATTTTATTCAAAAGATGAATCTGAATCGGAGTGAAACCATCCTTCATTCTGAGAAGTATTTAATTTGTTTCATCAGTAAAAGGCTTTAAATGGAGAGCTTTAATGTCACATAATGGTCTTAATGGAGACACTTTTGTTCAAGGAAGAAAAATGTATGGTTGAAAAGTTGAATTGCTCCTTCTTATTTCATTACTCCCTGCAATATTTAAAACTGATCGGCTGTCAAAAATGCTGCTGCTTCACACTAACAGCCATCCTGTGTTTTTCTAGAATGCTGTTAATGTGAAGCAGCAGTAACTTATTACAGCTCTAATACAGCTGTAGGAAAATGACCAATAGACAGTGAGGCTGATGTTATTGTGATAAAATTACAGTAACTCAATAACAGTAACTCTGAATTACTGTATATGCTGCATCGTTTCCTGTGAATCCCTCATGCATAGGTTGGCAATTTGAGCTGTATATGGCAAAGAACATAATGGCCCCCATTCAAATAAAGTTTGTATAAATTCTACTACATTGGTCACAAAAAGAATACCGCTCTGGCTGTTGTTGAAAATGGTGTCATGAACATGTTGAGGAATTGTGTGTGTCAAAAACTCTTATATCTCTAACTTGTGCTCTATCTCTCACCTGTCAGTCTCCAGCCTGCCACCGAGCACCACCCTATCACATACTGTTGCGTCCCAGAGCCTAGTGATGTCACCAGGCGGCGTGGCCAGCGATGACAGCGTCACACTGACACTGGCAGATGCTCAGGGTATGCTGGATGGTGTCACCCTAAACCTCAACACGCAGGTAAAAAAAAAGACACAATGCACTCAAAGACATTTAGATGCGCCGCAAAATTTAGATGAATATCTATTGCCGTTATTTGGTGCCATGACTGATTTAAAAATCCAGCCTAGGCTTAAAATGTATTTCTCAACTCTGTCTGACTCTAGAACAGAGATATTAAAGAGGACCTATTGGGCTTATTTTCAGGTGCATACTTGTATTTTGGGTTTCTACTAGAACATGTTTATATGCTTTAATGTTCAAAGAAACGCTTTATTTTTCTCATACCGCCTGTGCTGCACCCTTTTCCCCCTCTGTCTGAAACGCTCTGTGTGAGCTCCCGCCCCCCCCCTCCTGAAAAGCCCAGTCTGCTGTGATTCGTCGCTTTTGCGTCGCGTGGCGGCTGCGTGATTCATGCATCAGGTGTTCACACCAGCGGCTGCTGTGTTTCTGCTGTTGCAGCTGCTGCTGTCAGCCCTTTCTTTCTACATAGAGTTTGCCTTTCAAAATGAGCATTTCATTACATTATAAATGTCATTTATATTTATTTTAGACAGAGAAAAGTTAAGAAGAGTGTGGTCATTTGTAAATAATAGTAATAATCCACAATTAAAACCCGTACTATATTCATTCATGGAGCTCTCCAAGTCACTGCATGTTCTACAACACTGTCCGGCACATATTTCAGAATAAAATCCTTGTGTTAACAGATGAAGGAATTCTGTTGCTTACGGGCTTTTATTTTGAAATGAAAGCAGGAAGTGTTGATTAAAAAATAAGTCTTTACTTTTTTTTCATCTCCGTAACATTTTCTACAGATGTCTAGATATTGAAACTGTAGTAATGTTGCTGGTATGATGTCAATATACAGTCAATAGATCACTTTCACTGTCTTTTGTTGCTTTGAAACGCGCGCGGCTCGCATACAAAATAGGGAGACCTCGAGACGCAAGACCGCGAGACGCAAGAGCTCGAGACGCGCGTCTCACGTGGGCAACGTGGATACTCTAACCTGTTAACACGGACACCAAAATAAAAAACAACAGTTAAGGCAGCATCCACGCTCTCCTGACGTTCCCGGTGTGGGTGAGGCTTACTCCCTTTGGCGTGGACTTTGGGCTTTGTAACTTTGCAGGCCTTTTACATGCACAACAACTATATAACACACTAAAGGAGAAGCACAAAAGCATAATAGGTCATCTTTAAAAATTCTGTGATGTCATTAAGCATGTGTGATGACCAAACTTGACATGTAGTTTGTCAGCTGCTTTACCAGAATATGTCTTCATCTTTAGGGTCAGACCTTCCCTGCGGTGCTGAATGACCCAGGACAGCCAGCCAGCTCAGGCCAGCAGGTCATACTGGTCAGCCACCATTCCCAGTCCACTAACGGAGCATCTGACAATGGATACAATGTGAGTGTGTTGGTCATGTACTGTATGTGTAGTGTGCTATTTAAGATATCCAGGGGGAGGAATTGTCAAAACAAAGGTGGATGTAGGTTTTACATTGATGAATTGGGCAAATGCTTAAAATGGGAACACAATAATCCACTATGATGGATTACCTATCTCCAGCGTCTACCAGTTGATTGTTATTACTAACAGGAATCGTAATCAGGGGCTGCCCGGAGGATACAAAAGAACACATTCATTAATCTCATTTTATTTTTATGGAAATATGCACCATGAGTTTAAGACATTTTTGAGACAAGACCTGACACATGAAACTACTACCATTGTGTAAGCATAAGTAAATATAAGTAATATATTGTAAATATATTACTCACTAATCTTTGTGTGTGATCCAGATTACCGACGACGGCCATAAGGGTGGGAAGGACGGCCAGACGGAGGCTGATAATCGGAACCAGTGTTACTACTGTAATCAGGTGTGCCAGAATGCCAACACGCTGCGACGCCACTGTAGACAAGCTCACGGCAAGGATCGCTGTCACGTCTGCAGTCTCTGTAACAAGGCCTTTAAGAGAGCTACACACCTGAAGGTAAGAACTTGTGAAAAAAACGGATGATAAACAGCTTTGAATTTCAGCTACTGATGGCTTATATATAATGATGACATCAATCCAGCTGCTGCTTTCTCTCTCTAAACAAATTTAGCATCGTATATGAATGAATAAAGCAAATGAATAAAACTCTCAGGGTTTTATGAATACAATAAATCAACACAAATCTTATTTTTAGTTATTTGTGCCTCCACCTCAGGCTGGAGAATGAATGCTGTCTCACTATTTGGAGCAAAAATAAGAGTTATTCATCAAGTAGCATTTCAGATAGACTCATCTCAACTGTCACTTCCAACAACAAAACAAAACACTTAAAGTGAGAAGTGCTTTGCAGCCGAATTAAGAAGAGGAGCACGTGTGCTTCTCTTTCCCGACGATCCTCTTGAGACACACGAGCACATAAATGCCGGGGCTCTGAGATCGGGAGGAAAGAGGAGAAGCAGGATATGGCTTTATACACAAGCTCTTTCCCCACCATATATTATATTTCTAAGCAAAGGCCATTGTGCCATAGGCTTTCACTTCTGTAAATGTGCCTCGACATGCTGAGCAGTAATTGTCTTTCACAAAAGTAATGACACTGAGATTAGGTGGGTTTCACAGTTAGAGTGACCGAGCTTCATCCTCTCCATCTCCCCGGGCTGCTCATTAGTCTGCAACGAGAACTCAGATGTTGGTTTTAGATTTTTTTTTTAAAGGCCCAGTGGTGAGAAAGATAAATTGGTAGTGCTGTTATTTTTCATTTTTGTTGGCGTGTGGATAATAAGTTTGACATTCAATTATAGCTAGACAACCAAAAAAACTATGGCTTTATAATTTGGGAACACAGGAAAAATATTTAATGATAAAGTTTTAGAATTAATTGCAGGCTGATGGGCAGCGCTGGATGGGTTGGAAAAATCAGTAGACTTACAGGGAGAGGAAAAAAAAGGAGCATTTTTCCTCACATGACCTTGACAGCCAGATAAATGAAGGGGATTTGGTTTAATGGCCCAGTTTGAGGAATCACATCAACTCCAGCTTAGACTCTTTTCTCAATTACTTGGTCACTTAAAATTACCATCTATCTTATTTTGTTCATGACACACACACACACTCAGGCATGTATAAGCTTAAGTTGTAAAGTGTGAAACTTTTTAAGATGGAGAGACTTTTTTTAAAGGAATAGTTCAACATTTTTGTCAAACTCTTTCTTGCCAAGAGTTAGATGAGAAGATTGATAGCAGTCTCGTGTGAATATGAAGCTACAGCCAGTAGCTGGCTAGCTTAGCATAAAGACTGGAAACAGGGGGAAACAGCTGGCCCGGCTAGTCCAAGTGTATGTAACAAAATCTGTCTACCAGCACCTCTAAAGCTTACTAACGCACTAGATCTAGTCTGCTTAACCTGTACAAAAACTCAAGCATAAACATAGTTGTGGTTCTATGCTAAGCTAAGCTAACTAGCTGCTGTAGCTTCGTATTTAGCATACAAGAGTGATATTGATTTTTCTCATCTGATTCTCGACAGGAAAGCAAATGAGTGTATAGAAAAATACACCCAACTAATCCAAGGCACTTTTGATAAATGCTGCCTCCGTATTGAGCCCAAGCACCCTCTAGACCAGAGCTTGAGGCTCCGAGACACCCCCCCCATCTCATATTGTCATGGAAATATACGTGCATAGTTAACATTAACAAGTAGATATCTCATTGTACAAAATGAAATTATTTATTCAACAGTAGCAAAGGTTACAATTAGACTATGGACACTACAATGGATATTTAAAAATCATTTAAATTAAGAGGGATCGAGAGGGACCTAATTGTACCAAAATAAAATTACATACGGTTTGTAAAAACGGTACATGTCATCCAAATCCACTATTTACAAATATATTGCATCAAAATCCCCAACTCTGTGTTGAACTACAATGTTTAAATGACATTACGACAGCATCATTTAAAATTGAATGACAAAGTGAACTTAGTCCTGATTGTGACGCAACAAGCTTATCAGGCTTACTCACCGTCAGGGCCCTAATGAATCTAATCTAATCTAATGAGATGGGTAATGCTGCTGCATTGATGCTCTGAAGGCTTTGATGTCTGGCTGAATAGACACAAGCTTCAGACAGAGATCACCCAATGCTGGGTATTCACTGGGTAACGCCTGTGACCAAAACTGAGTCAAAGGCCTTCCTAGTTAGTTAATATACAATTATTTTGATATATTTTAATTCAGACTTTTTTTCCCAGAACAATGAATATATATTTTCATGAATTTGCTACATGGCCCACACTTTGGGCAGCACTACTCTAGACTTTCTTATCTCATTATAAACTTAGCAGCAGTTACAGCATAATCATTTTTGTCCTTTTCCCTTATCAACAATCTTAGTTAACTATCATACATGACAAAGATAAGCATCACATCCTCACATTTTGAGAGGCTGGGACCAGCAAATATTTGCTATTTGCTTGAGAAATGACAAAAAAACAATTATCTAAATTAATTATCAAATTAATTTTCAATTAATATCAAATAATTGTTTCAGTTTTATGACACAGTATCACAGTGTATAGTGGTTGTACCTGTTCTAAACTGATAATACGAATTACATGTGTCAAATAACCATTTATTGCACCTTAAAGGATATGGGGTAAATTATTGGCTAGAATTTCCATATTTCCATATATAATAGTTTGCCTCTAAACTATGAAATATTGAAACTTGATAAGATATATATAAGTCAGTCATCAAAAAGGGCGTTTAGATAATAATGAAGGCTATGTAAGGCTTCAAAGGGATCGAGAACAAAACTGAAGATTCAAAACAAGCATTTTCTCAAAATCACCCGTCTGCACACACATTTGTCTTGCCACTTTAATTTTTCTACTTATCACATCAGTTATCCGCCCAGCAACAGAGCACATCATTTCACAACCTGAGACCCCAAAAAGAAAAGAAACACAAAAGAAAAAAAGAAAAGACTGTGCCAGCTCAAAGTCTCTGTAGGAATGATTGTTGGGGTGTCCAGACCCTCCAGAATCTGTTTTGTGGTTCAAACAACAACGTGTTATTTTCTGCAAAATGACAGACATCTCTGTTCTAGCTGCGTTGTAGTAGAGGGGCTTTGTGTGCTAGACTGTAAACGGTGAAATTAATTTTTGGATCTGTCAACAGGAGCATGAACGAGTGCACCTGCCGGGCCCGTCACCCAGCTCCCAGAAACCCAGAGTCTTCAACTGCTCCTCCTGCGTGAAGGCCTTCGCCAAGCGCAGCCAGCTGGAGAGACACAACCGAACACACACAGGTGAGAACATCATGAAACAAGTTTGCACAGTGCATGTCATAACAAAAATCACAATATTGTGATTGTAATTAAAATGTATTTTATTTTTTACAATCAGTATCATTTACACTTACATATGGAGCCCCAAAGTTCTGTGGTTCATTTTACATTTTTATTTTATTGTTCTAAATTTTGTTTTCATTTCACAATATCACTTTTGGTGACAATGGTGTTGTCACCAGTCACAGCCACTTTAAGTCAACCAATCAGCAGTCAGACAGAAGCGTGAATGAGCTGTGACTGTGCGTACCTAACGGCCAATCACTGATCCCCATTGTTTGTCTGGGGAACTCTTTCTCCTTTGATTATATTTTTAATGATTTAACTTGACTATTTATGTTTAATTATTTCTCAAAATACACAATTTGCAAGAGTGGGTTTATTCATGTATTATTATTATTATTAGTATTAATAAAAAAAAAATTCACTTCATAAAAAGATTTTGAAGATAGAGGTAGATCGAGATACTTATTGATGAGATGATAGCAACTTTAAGAATAATTTTACCAAATGATGAAGCTAGTTCAAGTCAGTTAAGTTCAGCTTGACTTTTTTCAATTTACAATTTTTCATAATTCTTAAACAAAATATAGTATATATGTATGTAAATAGTTCCGTGATGTGACGTCACAAATATGCACAATAGTGCGTGACGTAATGTAGCGACATCTAGCAACTTTTCAAGCCGGCTATATTTTCCATTAAAATAAATAAAATGTGATATTAAATAAAAGTGCCATTGATAAATATACCATCATGAAATAAAGACATTAACTTTCTATAATTTAAATTTTCCATTGAAAATAAATAAAATGTGATATTAAATAAAAGTGGCATTGATAAAAATACCATCATGAAATAAATACATTAATTTTCTATAATTAAATATATTTAATTTAATTTCCATTATTTGGGAAGTAAAATTAGTGAAATTATGAGACATTTTATACAATTTAATCACTTTTTTTTTCATGACATATTTTTGATTGATTTAATATTGAACACTTTGGGGCTCCATAACTACCTACATGTAGGTCCTTGTGTTATTATGATTATTAAGGGACAGCATTTCAGAATCTGGTATCTAACAGGAATGTGTAAGATCATGCATCTGTGAAGTTTAGGGAAGTTGTGTGAAAGAAGAGAAACATTTGATCACCATGGAAACATGTGGGTCAAATCTATGGTCTGTTTTAGACTGCTGTGTGCATACGTTGTATCATGGGTGTATGTTACTTGGTCCATGGGCTGTGTACTGTGTGCACAGTGAATTACTACAGACCTAGTTTCCACTAAGCTTCCCTGTTATATCATTCCTCAGTTCACTCAAGGAGAATTATTTTTTTAATATATATATATATAATTATTGACTAGAAAAAAACAAGTCTATCGTGTCCAAATGGAATCGTAGCACCCACCCTCCGGTTCCAGCTAACACTGTTAGCTCTGTCAGCACTATTGCCATTGCTTTCACTGTTAGTACTGTTAGCAGCATTAGCTATTAGCCGCCGGCTCAGTGGTCGCCATATTGAGAGCTGTGCGGAGGCAATAGAAATGTTCCCATTCTCGCGTTTAGCACCTTTAAGCAAAAATGCCAAAAATTAACTGGTTCCAGCTTAAAAAAATTGAGTATTTGATGTTTTTCCTTTGTCTTCTATGTCAGGATATTGGATATCAAAGGTTACAATAGTGTAACCCTAGTTCTGTCATCACCTACCTTGGACTCTTGTGATAGGTATTTTCTGAAATATTTTGACAAAACGATGAATCAAGAAAACAATCAGCAGATTATTCTAAAATTTCCATGTTTCAACAATGCTGCTCACATCACAGCCGCTTGTCTACATGTATACACATTGGTGAAAAAGCAAGTTGGAGCTTAAACAACAGAGGTTGGTTCATTTCATTATTATTTTTTTAAAACAACATGTACTAGACATGGATATTAAAATGGCAGAGCACAATTTCACACAAATTAACACCGACTGCAGTGTGTGCAGCCGTGTGTGAGGGTGTGTGAACATGTGGGAGGCCACTGAAGTACTTGTATTTGCTTAATGGAACAAATAACAGCAGAATAGTTGATATTGGATACACGTTTCTGTGGCTCATGGAATGTAAGGCTTGAACAGCGTAATTGTTTTTCACAGAGTTTGCTGTTAATTCTTTCTGTCACATTACATATCGTATTATAGAGTCCAATTATACCAAATTACAGTACTGTATATCACAATTAATCTGACCGCACCATTACAATGCATGAAAGTACTAAACGCAATGACAATGAATGATAAACGACCTGTGGCTCTGTGTTTTCGTGCAGGCGAGCGGCCCTTCAAGTGCAGCCAGTGCGACAAGGCCTTCAACCAGAAGAGCGCTCTGCAGGTGCACATGGTCAAACACACTGGAAAGAAGCCCTTCAAGTGCGAGGTGTGCAGCATCAGGTTCACCCAGAAGAGCAACATGAAACACCACATGAAGAGATCCCACGGCTACGGTGAGCAGCCGACACACCAGTGCACACGCACACAAACCCTACTGACAGCCAGCTCTTCATGCAGCTGGGCAACAAGAGACAGTAATCATCTCTCTCTCTTGTCACTTTGTCAACTTAGTTCACTTAGTACTTCCAGGGGAACCGGGTAGATGAGCATTTTATAATGAAGTCCCCTTCTCCACCTCGTGGTGTTTGCGCGGGTGTGTGTGTTTATGTCTCTCATGGCCATCACACACAGTCCACATTCCTTATATAACACTGTTATTGCAAGGCACTGTACATTAAAAAGTCTCCCTGAGCACTTCAGACTGCTGAGAGGCAGCGTTGGCCTTCCCCTGTGGAACGTTAACTATCTATCACTCCCAAGTTCTGCGTCTGTTGCATTTCACTTGATGATCCTTCTCATTATCTGCTGAGAATGAGCCTTATGCCAACGCTAATGTGCATGCACACACACGCCCCCGTCTCGCAGACTCGGTGATATTGTAGAGCAGGAAAACCATGATGACACGCGCATCGGCTTTGTTCGCTCGAAGCTGTCAGAACAGCATGCTTTTCGATAGCAGCAGACGCATGTCCTGAATGTTAAATCATTACTTCTCCCCCCCGACAGCCTTGCTTTAGGTTGTGGCTCCCCTTTGGTTATGCTTGGCCAAGAGTGCGACACATTGTTAACATTGTTATTCATTCACCCACCATGGAGCCTGGCAGGCACCTATTGGTGATTACCTGAGGTGGAGAACAATGCTGACAGAACTGTTCTATTTGTTCAACAGCTCCACAGAAGCTTCCACTCAGGTTAACCCCGCTGGGTGGGTGAAGATCATTTAAAGAGTCACATCTGAGACATTGGCTTCTGTTGTGTCACTGGGAGTAAGGCCCACACTCTAAAAGGTTAGGGCACACTGAATTAACTTTTTCAGGGTTTTCTATGGTCTTGCAAATCCTGGCAGACCTGATGAAATCAAAACGTATGTTTCCAGGTTCGATATGGTTTCAGAAATGTTGTCTGAAATCTTGAAAAGTCATTCGGTTTTAAAGATAACTTTGATGTGGTTACATTAGGGATGCTCATTTTGAAAAATTGTCTTAACCGGTAACCGGCCCTCGTTAACCAATTAAACCATTAACCGACAAGATTTGTGCCTCACGCCAGCTGCAGTGTATGAGCACAACAGACAACTGAGAACCCAGTTCACCCGTCCGTGAGCGCTAACTTAGCAGCTACGATGCTGCGTGTAGTGTCGCGGCCATACAGCCACTTTCCCAGTAAAAGTCTCCACCGCACATTTAGTTTAGTTTAGTAGGTTGTCAGCTGTGTGTCTGCCCGGCGTAACGACACTCTGTCTGCCTGGATTAGCGATAGCGATTGCCCGATAAACACTGTGTGTATTTGTGCTACGTTAGCAGCTCTAGCATTGCCGGAGGCTTCTTGCTCACCGCCGCCGCCACACACATACAGCCTGTCAGCGCGAGGTAACTTTAACGAGTGTCCATGTGTGCGTTGGCTATGAGTGTGAGGATGTAATAGCTGTGAACGTAGGTGTAGCAGTGTGGCAACAGTTTATTTGTCTGTGAATAAATGCTACGAAACGACAACTCCTCTGCTCTGCTCAAGCGAGCCAGAGACCAGAGCCGACTTCCTGTATCCTGCAACTCCGTTTCCACCTCTTAAGGTGGGCTGTTAAGGTAAATGGTAAATGGACTTGCATTTATATAGAGCTTTTCTAGTCTTCCGACCACTCAAAGCGCATTACACTACATGTCAGCGTTCACCCATTCGCACACACATTCATACACTGATGGCAGAGGCTGCTAAGGTGTCAACTTTGCCCATCAGGATCTAATCTAAATACTCATTCACACATCGGGAGCAATTTGGGGTTAAGTGTCTTGCTCAAGGACACATCGACATGTGACCCGGAGCAGCCGGGGATCGAACCTGCTCTACCCTCTGAGCCACAGCCGCCCTTGGACCGGCTTTTCTCCTTAAAGAGACGAGCCGCTCCTCTGACCCGCTCAGCTTTTTAATTAATTATAAATATTTCTTTTAACCGTTTCAACCGATAGTGTTTATCGGTTAAAATGCTTAATGTCGGTTAACGGTTAAACGGTTAATTATGAACATCCCTAGGTTACATGGTTGCTGGGATTATTTTGTTTTGCCTACGTTTGTGTGGCTGTTGAAGACTCTCTCTTACAGTCATTTCGCCTGTGAAAAATACTGGAGGATTCAAGCCGCACACTCACGCACTTACAACTTAATAAATATGGGTTTAAAGCGTTTCAGATATAGAGAGCAAAAGTAGAGGGAGAAAATTAAATGACTCCCACTGTAAAAGTCAATTCCGTGCGTGGCCTGCAGCTGTAGAAGAAAGCGCGTCTGAACCTCTCAGCCTGCGTCAAAGTGACTTATTGTTGTTCTGTGCTCATTCTTTTAAGCTGAATGTACTACGACAAATGGCTCCTATCATATTTACAACTCACAACAAGAATATTCCACATTAGTCAAGTCTTATTATATAGTTTGGGTAATAGACAAGATGTTTTCAGAATAGCAAGAGAGAATGTGAGATATTAAAACAAATGTTGGAGGAGTGAGCAGGGGAAGATTGCTTTTTGACTAATGGTCTCATTTGCATGACGGCCACTGGCAAGTTGAATACAGAATCGGAGCTGCTGGTGCAGCTCTGTAAACGTATTTTAATGGGCTTTCCTTGTGGTTAACAAAGCGCTGTTATTACCTATCCTGAGGAGTGTTTAACTGCATGTGCAAATTCCCCTCTCATACTTCCTCTTTCTCCTTCCAGGTCAGCTCCAAGATGTGTCCCTGAGCCAAGAAGAATCAGCTCCCCAGGTCGAGGTAACGTCTGAACTTGACCTGGAAGTGGTTCCTGAATCATCCGGAGACTGGCACAATGTCTTCCCCTGATGATAAACCACACAAGTCCCAGAGTCAGACAGCATTGTACCAATGTACTGAGTACAGATTGAGTTTTACGACTGAACAGCAAAGCTTTGCCAAACATTTTCCTCCTCCCACAAGGCTTATTTGGTTAGAAAAATATCGGAAGACTTTATAGATTTGCTCCACTGTATACTGAGGGCTTTTACCCTAGAAGCAGCCTCCTGCTGTTTATCCACATTAGCAGTGAAGTAAGGGGAGTCTGGTTCCCTGGGATTGGCTTAATGACTTTTATCTGTTTTGCTACTGTCTGATTGTCATCAATATGATAACCTCCAGAGAGGTTTGGCTCAATAAACACAGGCATCCCAGAGAATTCTCCAGGAGATGCAGGTCCCTCTCATGCTGACCCTGTGCGAAAAAGCTCCCCAGAGAAGAGTGTGTTGTGTCTTCATTATTGTTGCGCTCACAGGTATGTACACCGAGCTGCACACAACTGTACTGCTGTCATGGCTTCAATAACAATAACATAGACAGCCTTTTTCATGGGTCTACAAGAAATGACACTTTTTTTTCCTTTCTTTTTTTTTTACATATTTGTACTGTATATATTTCATCTTGAAGTGAAAAGTCTTTTGCAGTTTGTTACATATTTGTTTTAGTTAGAAAACAGTGCCCAAAGTGGTGTACCAAACATGTTAGTGAAGAACGGCAGTGAGCTGCGAGGACGCTTATTCCATGGATTTAATGCTGTATGAGGTTTTTTGAGTGAACATGTCAGCGTTGTTTCCTGTTGTCATATCATTTGGACTCGCAGCAACGTCATTTTCGTTTACTGTAGTTCATTCTGTAAATAGTGTTGTTAGATTGCGTATATTTTTTGATGAACCGCCACAACATAGATTGGTTGGAAATATGTAATTTGAACATAATGTGCGATTTCTAATGAAGCAACGCCAATGTACAGACGATAAGCTTTTTTCTTTTTGCAGTTGTATTTTCTATTGTCCATAATAAATTAAGATTTAAGTAATTTTTCTACTAATTTAAATTTGCATTTGTTTTTATTGAATCTTTAATTTCCTCCCTGATAGAGGAATAGTTGTAGAAGAAAAAATCATATTAGAGTACGTTAAAAAAAATCTAAAAAGTCATAATATAGGATGTTGAAAAAAAGTTTTAAAAAATGTCATTATAGTATGTTGATAAAAAGTCATAGTATTGCATGTCAAAGAAAGTCATAGTATATAGTTTGTCGGAAAAAAAATAGTGTAGTACGTCGAAAAAAAATCCTACTATATAGTATGATATATTATACTATGACTTTTTTTCGACATTCTATGACTATTTTAAACTTTTTTTTTCGACATACTATACTGACTTTTGTTATGACTCTTTATTGATATACTATACTATGACTTCTTTTCAACATGTAATACTATGTTTTTTTATGAATCTTTTTCGACATACTATACTAACACTTTTTAATGACTTTTTTCGACATACTATACTATGAATTTTTTTTGACATACTATACTATGACTTTTTACATACTATACTATCACTTTTTTTTCGACATACTATACTATGACTTTTTTTTACATACAATATGACTTTTTTTCGACATACTATTACTTTTTTTTTTACATACTATACTATTATTTTTTTTTCGACATACTATACTATCACTTTTTTTTACATACAATATGACTTTTTCGACATACTATTACTTTTTTTTACATACTATACTATTAATTTTTTTTCGACATACTATACTAAGACTTTTTTCAACATACTATACTATGACTTTTTTTATATACTATGACTTTTTTTTACATACTATACTATTAATTTTTTTTCGACATACTATACTATGACTTTTTTACATACTATATGACTTTTTCGACATACTATTCTAAGACTTTTTTCAACATACTATACTATGACTTTTTTTTTCAATATACTATACTATGACTTTTTTTTTTACATACTATGACTTTTTTTTTTTTACATACTATGACTTTTTTTTTTTTACATACTATGACTTTTTTTTCGAAATACTTTACTATGACTTTTTTTCAACATAGTATACTATGACTTTTTTTCGACATACTATACTATGACTTTTTCGACATACTATACTATGACTTCTAAATTTTTTTTGACATACTATACTATGACTTTTTTTTCGAGATGCAATACTATTTTTTTTTATGAATTTTTTTCGATATACTAAACTGACTTTTTTTGACCTACTATGACTTTTTTTCATGAAATTGTTCAACATACTATACTATGACATTTTTCGACATACTATACAGACTTTTTCCATTCAATTTTTCATAATACTTTACTATGACTTTTTCATGACATTTTTCAACATACTATACTGACTTTTTTCATGAAATTTATAGACTATACTATGACTTTTTCATGAAATCTTTCAACATACTATGACATTTTTTAATGAAATTTTTCAACATACTATAATATGACTTTTTTTCGACATACTATACTACGACTTTCTTTTTTACATATTATACTATAACTTTTCTATGACTATTTTTTCAAAATACTATACTATGGGTTTTTTCGACATACTATAATATGTTGAAAACAAGTCATAGAATAGTATGTCGAAAAAAAGGTCATAGTATAGTATATCAAAAAAAGTCATTGTATAATATGTCGAAAAACATCCATAGTTTAGTATGTCAAAAAAAAATCAGGAAAAAAATAGTATTGCATGTCGAAAAAAAGTCAGTTTAGTATGTCGAAAAAAAAGTCATAGTATAGTATGTCGAAAAAAAAGCATATAGTATGTAAAAAAAAAGTCATAGTATAGTATGTTGAAAAAAGTTACACGCTGAATTGACAATAACAAAGGAAACACACACACGAGGAGAGCAGGTGATTAGACTTTCAAACTTAAACAGGAAACAAACTATAACAAAAACCAATAGGACCATGAAAGGAGGCCATAAACAAAGTCATAGTATAGTAGGCCTATGTCATAAAAAGGCATAGTATAGTATTTTAAAAAAATCATAAAAATGTCATTTCAAAAGGCATAGTATAGTATGTTATAAAAAAGGGCATATAGCATAAAGTCATTATATAGCATTTCATTTGAAAACAAATTCTAGTATAGTCTGCTATGAAAAAGTCAGAAAAACTGTTATTCAAAAAGTCATGATGTCATAAAAAAAAAAAAGTCAGAAGAACAAGACTGCAAGCTAGCAAAGATGGATGTTAATAATGTACGATTTTAAATATATATATTTTTAAATTGCCTCTACAAATGTTTTATGAAGAAGTAAATGTGAGTAAATGTAAATATAACTGTTTGTTTCAAGAAAACTACACTTACAGGTGATTAGCATAGCTTAACATAAAGACTGGAAGTAAAGGGAAACGGCTAGCCTGGCTCAGCACATGACGTCACAATTTGTTGTTCAGATCAGCGTTAACCCAGCGTGTAAACACAGCCTCCCCATTCATTTGAATGCTGCCAGCACAGCAATTAAACACAGAGCCATCTGGCAAAAAAAAAGTTGAAACTGACTCAACTTTTGCAAGCCTAACAAATACATGCAAAATCACACTTGTGGCCTTGTAATGTGAATACTGCATTTCTATGGTTTATCTCACGATCGTTGAAAAAAAGACGTACAGTCGTAATAACTTCCCAGGGTTATAAAATCCTGTCCCATAGTTTTATGAACCACTGTGCTGTGTTTTGGCGTCTGATAAGGCTTCAAACTCATAGACCTGTTACTCAAACCAGCCTGGGATTTAATGGAATCATTTCTTAAAGTTCACCTCACATTCAGATTAATAAAATATATTAAATAGCAATTAAAAAGAGAAAACGAATAGATAATAAATAGACATTGTTACATGATTTGTCATGTAAGGGAACTGTCATTAAAAAATCTTACGTGAAATGACTCCCGTCTGAGTTTAATAACCTGATGGCAGAAGGAATAAAAGATTTGGAGTAATGGTTAGTTCTCCTCAGAGGGGCCTGATAACAGCGGCCTGAAGGCATCAATGAGAACTCATGAGACAGAACATGAAGAGGTTGGCTGATAATATTCTTTGCCTTCTTTACCGCCTGATTACTGCTACAAGTCTCTTTGTGTGACTCCAGTAATCTTGGAGAGAACCTTAACGATGCTATACAGGCTGTTTTTGTCCTTAATGGTTAAGCCGCTGAACCGACAAATAAAAGAAAAGGTTAGAAGACTTTCGATAAAAGAACAATAAAAGTTCATTAAGATCCTCTCGCTGACATCAAAAGAGTTCAGCTTCCTCATTAAATAGATTCTCTGTTGACCTTGTTTGACGATAGACTCCGTATGAAACCTCAGTTTACAATCAAACACAGTTCCAAGGTATTTATACGACTCCACGATCTGAACATCTTCACCATTTATGACACTAACTTTGTGTTCAGTATTGCGTCTGAAGTCAATGACCATTTCCTTTGTTTTGGAAACATTGAGATCAAGATAGTTATCATCGCACCATTTAACAGACAAATGTAATGCAGAACCATGATTAGCGTCTGAGCCTTGAAGTAAAGATAACAGGACAGTGTCTTCGGCGTACATGATAAATAGGAGGGGTGACAACACACAACCCTGAGCGGAACCTGCGTTTGATTCGTACATCTTGGACATTTGTCCATTCACAAAGGGTTTATTTAGCGAATGCATGTCAGTATGCATTCCCTCTGATTCAGGTTTATCAATACAAATTGTTATGTGGGAACAGATGTTTATTTAAAGGGAATGAAAAAGACTTTGTTAGGTAAAACATTAGGTAATTCCCTTTGTGCGCGTCTCATTCACAGCCAGCCTTCTTTATCATTTCAACATGACTTGAAAATGTATAATATACTCTGTGTGATTGTACTTGAATAGTGAATGGTGCTCCATCTGCTCCAGTCATGAGTAGCTCGGAAAGCTCTGCATGAATAATGATTACCAAATGAGTCATGAATTCTGGCTTTATGAAAGAAACGGTGGTACATTTGCCTGCAGCGATGCTGTGACCTAACCCAATAACATCACTTCTCTCTCCCCCTTTTTTTTTTGAATGAGTCATTTGCAGTTGGTCGTGCCACGCCAGACAAAAACACACACTACACAACGTAGAGAGTAGTTTTATAATTTTTATTTTTTATTCTCAGTTAAGTGGCTGGGTCATGTTTTATTACACATACAATAATGAAGAGGATCTTTACATTCATCCACAGGGTCCATTCAGAAAAAAACACTACACAGCACTCACGAGGCTCAAGCACACGCAAACAGTGGGAGAGATGAATGCTATAGAGATCACACACGCATGCTTTTTAAACACATGTGGAAGATGGATGTTTTGAACAGCACAAGTGGAAGTGCTGAGCTTATTTTAATTTTTTTTTTTTTCAGAAAACTTGCAACTTACACATTCCCAAGAAACACTTTATAATGTGTCACTAAAGTTAGTTACAGAGCACCTTTTTTGAAATTGTGTTTGTGTGTTTTTTTAAATTATCCACAAGAAAGGCAACACAGCATGTTGTTTTGGTAGTCGGGAGGAAAGGCACTTGCTTGGTGAGCGAGGCTTTTTGTGAATTTCATTTACAGTATGTGTGCCGTGCGTGAGATAGAAACAGCGAAGACAAAGGAGAGACTACACTAAGGCGAAGAGGAAAGGTCTGAATCTGGCATCATTATTAGTGTATACCATTATCTCAGGGACTGAGAAAGAAATGATACGTTAGAAATTTATTTGTGTATTTTTTTTCAGTGACTATTGCAGAAAATGTGATTTAGAAGGTTTAGAAATTAAAAAATTTTTACCGCAAAAACCACAGCCAGCCTTAATCAGGCCCTAATGACAAACATAGATCGACATAACATTTACGACAGGACACTTAACTACAGCTAAGACACAAAGGTTGAATGAAGACACACTGTGACCAAATGGCTCTCGTAAGAATGTGAAATCTGTTAAACACGGGTTTATGTTTGGGTTCACAGAAAAGGTTTGTGGGAACGACAAAGACAGTGTGACGAGACAGAAAACCGCTCTTTTTAAAAAAAACAGAAACACCCCGGCCTTTTCACACAATCGGCAAGCGGCAATGACGGTCAAGTCAGTCGGACTTGCACCGGCCGTAATCCTTCAACTGCTCCAGGTGTGCTTCGGTTTAGCCACCTATTTTGTTAGAGGAACCGTTCAAGACGTCCACAGAAAACTCAAGCACAAGTAGAGAGAGCCATTGCGGGGGAGGTCAGGGGGGTCATTCGGGCTGCACATGTGAGCGGCTTCGGGATCAACTTCAGCAAAAAGTTCATGCTAATGATGACGACTGCACAGACTCAGCACAACGCATGCAGGGGAGGGGGGGGAAACAGATTGTGTCGCTATCTACCAGCCAAAGGGATGGGGAGGTAATGAAGGATTTAGCGTATGTTAAGAGTGTTATCAGAGGTGGAGGGGGAGGGTGAAGTTAGGGGGTGACAAGATTTCCTCCTTTTCTTCCTCTTTTTTCCCACTTTAGTCCCGCGATGTTGAACGTCTGCCCTCGTGCTGTTGGAAGGGGTTGATGAGAGGGACTTCAGCGTTTGGCTGGAGAAGCACTCCTGCTTCCCTGTTTAACAGACAACAAGACATATGTGATGAATGTGTGGAGATGGCACTCCCTCGGGTCTGACTCAGCATTAAAGGGCTACTCTGGTGTTTTCTGGAGTCTGGCCCCTTTAGTCATTTCACTTAGTCCATGACGGGAGTTTTCACATCAGTAGACAGCGGTCAAGCATGTTAAGTAATAGGTAATTGTAGGCAATAAGTTGTCACGGAAAATGTTTAGTTTTCACTGTTGATGAAGGCCGTTATGAATCATCAATGATAGCTGTCTGGCTGACTTGTCACATCCTGTGTTACAAAAGAAAACTAAGGTATTTCATCAGGTGTTAGCAGTTCTTTCATCAGTCAGGCCTGAGTGTTGTAGTCACACATCTTTGAATTAACCAACATTTCAGCATTTCAGCTGTTATAAGTTCTCCTACTGGATAATAAGACTTAACATGGCAGAGTAGCCCTTTCATGTGAGAAACAAGCTGGTTATTAAGTTTGTGGAAAATATTCAGGCCTGCAATGATGCATAGTTATAGAAGCCGATAAAAAACAAAATATAAAAGTAAATCACTGAAATGTTAGGAATGCCGAAGATAAAAAATATCGCTTCACAGATCCTGCAAAGGTGTTTTTATTTGTGGTCTACAGGCATTTCCTCCTTTCAGAGGTAAACCTCACAGTTATCCATTTGTTTTTTGTCCCCAAAGTTTCAGATTAGACATCCCGTGTTTATCACAAAGCCGTCTCTGAGACTTTATTGTACTCTTTCCCATCCCATTCTCTCATTCCGATGAAAAAGTGGGAAGAGAGGAGGATTCTGAAAGGCAGAAAGATTATACAAATGAGGCAAATCTTTATGGATCATTGAGGAAGATAATGCATATTGTGAGAAGCTTTTTACTCCTCCTCATAAAACAAAGGCTGGGGACGGAGCTTTAGTTCTTAGCATTCTCAGAGCCATATTCATTATCTGTCATGAAAAAGAAAACAAATCAATATACAGCAAAATCTGGAAATGAATAGAAACAAAGTGAGAAACATTAATTAAAATGGCTTAATGCACACTTCAGTATGGAGTGCGGCGCCAGTTTATGTTTGAATGAAACGGATAGTGTTAGTGTGATGACGATGAGTCAGCGCTAATTAGCCATATCAGAAAGATTTGAAACAAACGTCCCAGAGGTTCGTCATCTCCAGAGCTGTTTACTCTCTTGAAGCTTAGTGACAACAAGTGAGCCACTACAGATGAGGATGCAGCCTCGGGGAAATTTGGATTTCTCTCCAGCTTCAGTAATTGCTAAACTAAGTAATCTAAGGTACAGTGAGAGAGAGAGGCTGGCTAATTAAAACCTGACAGGTAAAAACTGGCAGAGCATGAAAGCAGACACTCCTTTTCATGACACATGAAAACAAATCAACAAAAAGAATAAATTGGAAAGTCAAGCATACAGCAGTCTGAAGGAAGTGTTGCCCACAAACTTTCTGTGTGGGAGCACAGAGTCATAACTTCTAACCGTGCTCTGATAACGCCCATTAAATCAGCCCACTACACTCAAAATGGGTGATTTTGGAAGCTTGGGGTTATCAACCTGTTAGAGGTACTTCTCTGTTAAAAAAACTTTGTAGATCTAATTCATTTTTGACCAAAAACTCAATGATTCCAACGTCCCTGTCTCACACACACTAGTACATATTAAACTGGGGAAACCAACGTTTCACCACCGACATGCCCGACTAACTTTGTGTTTACACTTTGACTTCCGAACGGAAGCTGCTTGCCAGTTTACCTTTACTCTCTTTTGACCAGCAGCTAACAGATGTGATGTTAGCATGTAGCTAACAGGTCAGAGCTAACTCTTTATTTAAAGACAAGATTTTCCAAGACCTAAACTTGAAAAGTCAGTTGTTCTGGTCTCGGAATCTGGAGGACTATTTGTGTGTCTAATTATATATCAAACCTGCATTTACTGACTTGGAAGCAGCGCAACAAGCTGTAAACACATCATTGACATATTAGCACCCTATGACGTTGCCTATTTACACCTTTAACAGACACAGAGCAACATTCGCTTGCCGTCTTGTCTCTGGACACATGGTGAATGTAAGTCCAATATTCATTCTACTTTTTGCTTTGTTTTGGTCTCCACTGACTGAAAAAATCTGTATCTTTAGCTGCTAAATGCTCCACAGTGTCTACCATTTGATGCTGGGTGGGTAGTGAGTGGGTTTATCACTGTCTACTATTGCTGCAAACAATGCTGAGAGACTGAACCTGTACAATATAGTTGTGGGCCGAAAACCGAAACAATGAGCTGAAAGATACTAAAATGCTCAGTAGAGCTGACGGGAACTGTAGCGTTTGTCACTACGAGACACATTTCACAATGCACATTGTCATTTGAGCCATTGTTGTTATAAAATAATTGATTACAGCAGCTTCTCTATATCATATATAATCGGGTTATTCACAAGTCAATTACTGGATTTTATAAACATTTTCAAATACGCTCACAAATGATTTTATATTTCCGTGTGCACAATCACTTAAGTAAATGCTTTATTACACACTATGAAAGTGAAGTAAGCAATTCTAACTATACCTTTTATTTCATTATGAATAATAGCTATTATACATGCCTGGCCTTTGAATGATTTTCAGGTACTGTGTACTGTGTGCCTAATGATCACTTTTATATTCAGCCAACATTTGTGCGCTGTGAGTCCTCCAAAGCACCTGAAGGAGCCGGTCGTGCTTGGCGAGTGATTGATGACATTGCATAATAATAATGTTATATTATACATTGTGCATAAACAACCACTCCCTCCCCTGTAAAAGCAGTTACAGCATGTTAGCAATAGCCCTGCTGGACCCCTTATCAGAACTGGATCTACCATCTTCAACATGATTATATCAGCGCGGGCATAAAGCTTGTAGCATGCACGATGATCAATCTTGTCTCTAAAAGCCTCTTATTATTCTGCTGCTGCTGCAGTAGTAATGAGATTAGGGTGTCTTCTAAGCATATCAATGTTGAGTGAGTTAAACTCAAGTATCCCTCCATCACGAATCAGTTACTCACTCTGCTGCTGATATCATCACTGAGGCAAGAACAAAAAAAACAAAACAGGGGCAAGAAAGTGATTAGGGATATATGCCTGTTTCTATGCAATTTGACTTCCAGGAAAGAGAAGTAGTGTAGAGAAGCCACTGGGAAATAAGTTAGAAAGTGTCTGACAAGCAGTTTTTTTTACCATTTTGAAGATCCTAGTCAGGGTGCCTTTGCCGTCCCCTGCACTGGCCTTCTTGGCTTTAGCAGACTGTGACTTCTGGTCGCCCTGCCAGAGGGAGAAGAGAAACGAAGAAAAGGAGTCAGTGTGTTACAAGAGTCTTGGAGAGGTTTCTCTGGGGATTTAAGACTTGGCTGACCTTTCTACGGATTGCCCCAGATTTAAATTTCAGAGAAAACATAATACTTCCTTCTCTAGGTTTGTGCTCAGGAGTGATGGATCGGTGTGCTCGACAAAAAAAATCCAAATATTTTCAAGGAAACTAGGTATTGATTTCTGTGCAATCCAATTTAGCCTTACTTCTACAGTATAATTGTGTTGCATTTCTGTCAATGTTTTCATCTAAGCATTTTGTGTGAATTATGCATGAGTTAGAAAAGCTTCGGAGCAGCAAAGTTTGATATGAAAAAGGAAAAGTTTTCTGCTTGCATATGTTGTTGAGAATTTGAAACCAACAGTTGCAAAACAGTCTTACTTTTGACCATACGGCAGTCGCCTGGAACCTGTATCGTCACCACGTGCTGACACTTGACAGCAAATGCTAATCAGCTCTTGAAGAGTCTGTTTTCTGTTGTATCTTAATGACTGATGGTTTATTCACTTCCTCGCGCTGGATGCAATCAACCAAATGTATTTTCTTTTGGGAACATTTCAAATCATTGCTGCTTGACTCTCCTTGTATGGTTATAAAGCTTCATCCTTTCAAGTGGAAAAAAAACAAACAGAGCGGATGTCTGATCAAATATGCATCAAACGCATGTACTATGGTTCATTCACTTAGAAAAACTTAGGGACTGTATGAAAATGAATAATTAGAGTAAATTATTAGAGTATAAAATGTCAAAAATTCCCAAGCATCATTAATATTGCTTCTGAACCCTTCCTTGACTTAGAGAAAAACTGAATCAGCCCCCAATCAGCATGTCAAAATAACATAAATTGGTGAGAAATTGATATGCGTTTAATTGCGTACCCCCAATTTAAACTATAATATCTTTATGGAACTTCTAATGTGTAACAATACATGCATTATTAAAACCAAGATGCAAAGACAGAGCTGTTGTCCTCTGCATACTGCAAAGTGCACCCTTATGAACACCATGGTGCAACTTAAATTGTTTTGTTCTAACTATTTTATTGCAAAGGAAAGCTAACACATATATATATATATATATATATAAAATAAAAGTAAAGATCCTCTTCTGTTCTCCTAAAAACAATCAGACTATCCTGCCTTCAGCCAAAAGAAAAATGATAAACTCCCTTTTTGACCTCCTGTCCTGCCCAAATAATTTTCATACAGTCCTTTAGGAGAGTCTCCTTTGTCTGAGTACACACACACTCTCGCACACACATGCACACACATGCATGAAGGCCCTAAATTAAGTGCTGATAACGTCGCCAAATGAAGCAGAAGGCAGCTTTACTGCAGCCAGTCACAGAGGATTTTTTTTAAATGAAGCTAGGCTAATGAAGAGCAGAATAAGGCCTGTGTTATCATGAATATACAATATACGCACATGATATGGATAAGCCAG
The DNA here is from genome assembly GCF_043250625.1 of Sebastes fasciatus. Classification (NCBI taxonomy): domain Eukaryota; kingdom Metazoa; phylum Chordata; class Actinopteri; order Perciformes; family Sebastidae; genus Sebastes; species Sebastes fasciatus. Next base: position 32,039,648 of record NC_133806.1, on the reverse strand, counting down.
GCTGCAAAGCTACAGAATGAGTATGATGTGGTTGGAAATGGACTTAAATCGGAGGGAAATGAGGGCGTTATCGCTGATGTATGGACAGATTACAACAGCTAAAGTGGTTGATGGAGACTAAATGGAAATAGAGCCACAGGCGTCACGCTCGAAGGCTGTTTGAGAGGATGACCTTACTTGCCCCCTCGGTTTAATTAGGCATGATACCTCTGTGTTCTTGCAGTTTTTTTTTTTTAAAACAACGTACCAGGCCTATCTTGGCTGCTAGTCCTCTCCACTAGATGTGTAGAGAAACAAGAGACAAGGAAAAAGAGAGGTAAAAGGGAGAGGGTGAAAAATAGAAATGTGTGTCTTACTCAGCGCAAAGGCAGGATGGGAAGGAGAGGAGGGTCCGTCCGGGGGGGGGGGAGTCACAGGGTCACGGGGGGGCAGGAGCAGATGAGGAGCAGAGGGAAGAGGAGCAGATATGTGGGGGGATGGAGAGAGGAGCAAGGCAGGTGCTCACATTGGAAAGAGCACAAATTTAGTCACATCCAGCAGCAACAAAGACATACAGCATGTAGAGAATACACTACCAGTCAAAAGTTCTAAATGAACTCTGGTTAAATGGTTGAATTTGTATGTTGGATGTGCGTTTGTCAAACTTTATCCACATGTTGCTGTTTTTGTGCATCTTATGTTTGCAAATTTGCAGTGAATGGCTTTCAAATTAAATAACTCACTACTTAAAACGTAATAAAAAAATCACAAATCCAGATACTGTCAGCATGCCCTTCCAATATGATAATAATTAGTCAAAGGAAGTCCTTTATCTAAACTGATAGCAACACTGTGATCAAATTTGAGTGTGCAGTGGGGTACGTTACTGTCCTCCAAAACACAAAAAATCATGTAATTTTAGTTTTATATGTTTTTGTTATAACAATGTACACATTTTAAGTTTCAGGATCACATCCTGGAGGTTCAGTGATGGTACAGATTACACAATATGTACAATCCCTGACTGTCGCTTCCAAATGTTCCTATATATATATATATTTACTGTCACTATTGAAATGTATTGGTCTATTTTTGTTGTATTTCACGCGCTAGTGTACATTTCTAATTCAATAGTAGCAACATAAAGCAGACTCACCCTAGACTTGGGAGGGTTGGGGGACACCTGAAGAGGAGTTAATCACAGAGAGGAAAGAGATTTGACAGAGTAACAGAGGAGCAAAGAGACAAACATGGAGGAAAAGCTGGAAGAAACAGGGACAGTGGCGACACTGCCGATGCAGACTCTTACTCCTAGATACTGTGACTAATATTATTTTTTTATTACTCACGATCGTGCGGAAGAAATGGACCACAGCGTTCTCAGCTCCGCGCTTCCGTGGGGAAGTTGCAGAGGCTTTCTGAGGGCCTGGAGAGAGAGCACCTCGGAAAGATCCCTGGGAGGGAAAAAGAGAAACAGGAAAGGAAAGGAAAAAAGAGGAAAAATAGACCCATGTGTTAAATAAATGTATGTGACTTGACCTTGACTCTTGAGAGTTAGATGCTCAAATAGTTTCACAGGGATTTTCTCAAAATCTTTAATAATAGATGTAACATTAATACTTAATACACTTAAATTCCTGAAAAAAAAAAAATTAAACACTACCTGAATTGAATACTTAAAATAATACAAAACATTCTGTAGGTTGCCCCGTTGCTTGTCCCACTTACCTGTTTAACAATGAGAACAAAAACACCAAATTACAAAATTATTTACTTTTTAATGGAATTGTTAACAATTTATTATTCATATTTATAATAATTGGATGTTAGTGTTTTTGACACAGGTGGTGATTTAATATCTTAATCACATAATGCTGCAATCTGTAACTTGAAAAAAAATGAAAATAATTGCATTGCATTAAAGGGTAACTTCTGTATTCTTTCAACCTGGACACAAAAACATGGGAATATAGGGTACAGGATGAAAAATACCAAATTTAAATAGGACATACTTCCAGCTTTTTGATGACGTAAGGATGCTTTTTTGGTGGATAATGGTGAATAATCTACAGCAAAGTCCTACTCAGAAACTTGGCTCATTTAAATGTTTTTCCATTGGCGGATTTCACCATCTGTTTCACACCTTTAGAGTCTAATGTAGGAACGTCTTTAAAAACTCATGCCGCACAGTCAGAAGAGAAGAACAGATGCAGAGACTCTGAATATGAATATATTTTCATGATCAGTGCTGCTGACTCTTCTCAGTAGAAAATCTCCTGATAACTTCCATCCTGCCACAGATATTCATGCAATCAGCAGCATTACTAGCCGCCTCACGTCTGCAGACGACTCCCTCCTCATTAACCCTCATCCCAACCTGGCAACAACCTTTGGACACGAGTCATTAAAAGCAAACTAAAATGGAACAAATGAGGAGTTGAGGATGTCAGTATTTTCTTGTCAATGTTCTTGATCTGAACAAAGAGTAATTATCATCCCAAAGAACAAATCAATGCAGGCAAGTTCTTCAAAGTCAGACTTTTACAAAGAGTACGTCAAGATGAGCTTGTAATTCGGTCGATATCCTCTCTGCCTTTAAAAAAACCCCACTGGAACATTAAAATATCCCTCTATTAAGTTATGCAAACAGCACAGACATAAAAAGGTGAAAAGTATAATTCCTCTAAAACCGAACGCCATCAACAACCTGCAGCCCACGGGAGAAAAAAACTAATTTCCACCCACTCAGTATGTTCAGTCTTTTCAGTTAATGTTACCTCATTCATCCCTTTCTCTGACCCCATTAATGTAACAGGAAAATGTGTGTGTGTGTGTGTGTGAGCTGTTGATGATTCACATCCATTATCTCACATCAAAGAACCTGAACAGAAAGAGGGGAGACTTTCACCGCCACCGCCACCGCCGCCACCATTTACACACTATGATGGATGTGGTGTTAGATTATACGTCACCTTTACTGTCTTTTGTAGGTTTTGTGAAAATGGACCAACCAACAATTAGATCAATACAGAGTAGGAAACACAGAGGAAAAGAAAGGTTCACACCGAGGGCACAATCCACCCAAATGGATATCTAGACGGACAATCATGGCTTATACAAAGACAAGGTTTGTTCCATTTGGGGAAAAAACCCCGTAATATCCTATTACTATTTCAACTATTTGAAGGAGATTTAGGAGTAAATCTAGCCTTTCTGTTGTTGACGTCATCATGTGTATTCCAGCTCTGTGGCTTCAATAGCTATCATGCCTTTTGTTTGGGGAAAAGAGACGAGAAAAAGGAAGAGACGGGAGACGGAATAGGAGATCAAATACTGTGTGAATTCTGCTGGTACGGTTCTCAATTTCCGCCAGTTGTCCCTTTGATGTGAATGAGTCTCTCCTCTGTATTTGTTCTTTCTTTTTCTCATCTCTTCTCCTGCTTGAAAACACCTTTTCTGTCTTTATTTTTCCATTTGAAAAAGCTAAAAAAAAAAAAAAAGAGCGATGACATCAAATCCTCTCATGAGGATGGATTGGATAATTTCATGCATCAACATTTAAATGGGGTTTCCATTAGATCCTGGCATGCTGTTAATGATGATGGAGACCATCACATCTTGAGCAGAGACAGTTTTCTGTTGTTAATTAGTTATTTTGGTAAATGTTATGCCTCTGCCTCCTTCAGCTTCTCAAACTTCCTCTCAAACTTTCACTGCAGTAGTATCTTTGAAAAGAGGGAAGCCACATCATTGATCCCTGTTTGATGTCTGAAGTGTGTGAGAGAGAGAAAGTGAAAAGAGAGACACAAAGAGCTCATCTGCCTGTAACACACACACACACACACACACACACACACACAATTTGTGTGCATTTCATATATAATATGCAGTGTGTCCAGTGTTGTGACAGCTTTCCTCTGGAGTTTGGATTTTCTATAGTTGGTGCCCTTTTCGTTTTTCTTCAGCCACAGTTACAATCACGGCTCATGCTAACTATCCACTTCTTTTATCTTTATCATTATAACAAGAAATTTAAATTGCAGAAGAAAGAAATATTAAGTTCCTGGATTTCCTGAAGTGGCTACACGTCGAATTATAGTTGGTTTATTTTACAATGCAGAGAGAAAAGGGCATGAATATGTCTTTAAAGGAGTAGTTAGACATTCTAGGAAATAAGCTTGTTAGCTTTTTGAGATGATCAATATCACTCTCATAACTGTCCATTAAATCTGAATATTGAATCAGGGGAAGATTAGCTGAGCTTAGAATAAAGACTGGACACAGCTAGCCTGGCTCTGTCCACAGGTAAAACAAGACTAACAGAACACAGCCATGCCAGTGTCTCTGTGAGGCAGTACTGTGGTGCTTTGAGCTAAATGTTAATGCATGGCAACATGCTTAAAATGATGACGCTATCAAGTTGATGTTTAGTAGGGATGAGTTATGATTTTCGATTTTTCGATTAGTCGTTATTTATAAAAAAATCGAATAATTTCTGTGACTATTCGTCCCATCTTAAAAAATCTATATTTCCCTTGTATTAACCGTTGCAGGCGCTGCCTAATAGTAACGTTACTACCGGTAAAACGTGCGTGGCACGTTCAATTCCGCTTTTTCTGTTAGCGCAGGTGTGTGAAAAATAAGCTACTAGACAAATTACAATTTTGACCTGATGGTGTGTTACATGAAAAGTAAGGGGATCACTAAATTGATTTGAATTGTTCCTGTGGGGAACGTGAACGCACCAAATTCAAGACCAATTAATCTAAAACATGTTTGTTAGTAAGCCAGGCTGGCTGTTTCCGTTTCTAGTCTTTATGCTAAGCTAAGCTAAGCATCGCATCTCATGGGTCCAGCTTCATAATCATCAGATTAGCTATGAGAGTGGTAGCTTATCTATGTTCTCGTCTAACTCTAAGCTGGGCAGCTCTCAGACGTGTCTGCTGTTATACATACAGTAGCTGTATTCTGAATACACGCGGAATATGAACTGGGTGAAATGAGTGAGAAATCAGGATTCAGTACACAGATTGAGCTTCAAGGTATTCGTGCCCTGTAGCTTATCACAAAGTGCAGGTTAATGATCACAACTGCCTCCTCTGAGGTTAGAGGTCACAGCCGGGACAGAAATCAGGATGATGCTTAATAATTCATCCTGAGCAGAGCGGACGACCTGGAGATTCATCATCATTAGTATCACTAATCGACAACTTCAAAAATACTTCAAACTAGCTTCACTCACTGAACATTGAACAAATCAAAAACTTGCATTTAAGTATTGTGTTGAGATATCTGCAGCTTATTTTCGAGAGATCAGGTATCTACCCTGCAGCACTGAACGAGAGGAACCCTGGCACATATTCATTTCCTCACAATTTGCTCCATAGTGTCAGACTGTGCATCCTCGCTCAACCAGAAGAAAGGAGTAATAATTGCATTCAATTCTTGGGATTGCTTTTTTTTTTTGCGCTCTTTCAGATTCATGAACAGAGGGAGCACAAGGCCAATCGATCTGGCTGACAAACACAGCAGTTTGTCTGGCGGTGGAGCTACACCAACATGGCAGCTGCAGCTCGCTGTTCCCCTCGGAAGGAAAGATCAAATACCAAACAAAAAGGAGGATAATGAAACCATTATCTTTGCTGTCAAATAGAACTGGTGAAGAAAAGAACTAAAATTAGTGCTGCGCGGTTCCCTGCCTCCGCCAACCAGTCAAGTTGCACTTTACATCCATGTTTTGTCAAAAATGTCCTCACTTCATCATTTTATCCTGTTAGAAATTTGTGTGAAATTGTCATCATTAGGACATGAAGTCTTGAGTTATGGCCAAAAGCGTGTTTTGTGTAGTCACAGTGACCTTGACCTTTGACCACCAAAACCTTCATTGAGTCCAAGTGGATGTTTGTGCAAAATTTGAAGACATTCCCTCAAGGTGTTCCAGAGATACTGTGTTCACAAGAATGGGACGGACGTGAGGTCACAGTGACCTTGACATTTGACCTTTGTCAAAAGAAATGAATGACTAGTACGTACAAACAGATGGACGGACAGACGACCCAAAAACATAATGCGTCCGGCCAAGGCTGTCGCCGGCGCGGAGGCTTAAAAAACGAATTTTCTTATAGACTGTATGGAAATCATTAGGATTATTATGGGATTATTAAGAAAAAGGATGAATTAAAAGAAAAAGGAGGATTATATATTTTTCTTTTTGCTGAAGGAAAGGCAGTCTGGTAATCCGGCAATTGATAATTCCTCTTCTATTGTTTTTAACAAATTAAGGTTCACATCATCTCAAATTCTTTGTGCTCTTGTTAATGGCAAAATGACTTGTATCAATCAATGTATTATATACTTACTGTATATATAGATATTGTGCGGTCATAATTGTTTATTTTTTTGTCAAAAAAATATATAATGATGCTGGAGAGCGCCTTGCTTTTTAAAAATGATTAAACATAATGTTCAGCTTCCCATAGTTAACTGTATTTACTATGTAGCACATAACCCTACAATTTATTATATAATAATAATATTATATTTAAATTTCTTGAACTCAGAGGCTACATACACAGAGGTTGCACTGTCTTCTTTCATGTGTGACCGATAAAGCAGGCCTGCTGTTAATTCTGCAATCATTTGCAGCTTGTTTTTAGATTAAATTAAACTGCATGTCTGTCCAGTGTTTGTTTTCATCGTGTAATAATTTCCTGTGCCCGGCTGTTCTTGTTTCTTGGTCCATCTAGCTAAGCGAAAACAGACACACATTTTGACTTCTTAAATAGAAATCAAAATGGGCCTGTATTAACTGAATTTCTAAATTGAACACTTGTTTCCTTTTGTAATCCTCATGAACATGCAAAGTCTATCTCAATTATCATGTCTCCAGAAAACAAGGACAATTGGCTTGCGGTGATTATTTTAGTGGACAAACTGTGAGTGAGAGATGTTTTATTCTCTCTTCCTGCCGTTTCATCTTTAGGCTCACACAAACAAGTCCAGCCAGTCATCCATTACTCAGTGCTATCAGAGTGGAGATAAACAGTAGCTCTGCTTTCCATTAAACCTTCTCTGATAATCCCTTTTGTTTTGCAGTATGGGGCTTGTGATTGATTGATTGACCTCTGGAATATCAATTTGTCTTAAAGTCTATCATCTTAAAGGCTGAGACTGCACACAAATCCCAAGATCCCTGAATAAATGCTCTCAAGTTTTCTACGTTTGGCTTGTTTTCTTTGTTGCTTGGGACTAATCGAAGAAAGATAAACTGCAACATCAGTTCAAAATTGAAGTAATAAGAAATCAGAGTGGCTGGCTGTTATCAGTTGTGAGCAGAGCAGTTCAGGCTGGGGTATAATAGTACATTTTATTTTAACATCCACATTCATATTTAATACACAACAGCTTTGTGAGGTATGTGTGTGTGTACTCCAATATCAGAAAAATGACAAAGACGCGTAATTGTTGCAGTAACCCCTCTCTCGTGGTAAATCTGTGTTCATCGTGTTAATTTTGCAGGTGGTGGTAAATGTTGATTTTAATCTATTTATTTATGACTTTACATAGAGCTTGTGAATTTGCCCCTGGGGACCAATAAAGCCTTGACTGATATATAATATAATAATTTATTTATCGATTATATTTTATATATTAACCTGTAGTCTGCAAAGTAACTAAAGCTGTCATACAAATGTAGTGAGGTAAAAAGTACAATATCTCTGAGATGTAGTGGAGTATAAAATAGCAGAAAACAGAAATACTTAAAGGTCCCATATTGTAAATAGTAAGATTTTCATGTCTTTTATATTATGAAGCAGGTTTAAGTGTTTTATAAATACTGTGAAAGTATCGAAGCGCATAATATACAGAGAAATACACACAGCCCGTATTCAGAAATTGTGCGTTTGAAACAAGCCGTCAGGATTTATGTCCATTTGTGATGTCACAAATATAAAATATTTAGACCATTACACGGTTTTAAACGTAAACATTCTAAATGTGTCCCAGTTTCTTCCTGGTTGCAGTGTATGTTAATGACATCAGCTGACAGGAGGTAAACACGGTCCCAAAGTGTTGCCAGGCAACACAATTCTGTTGCAATTCTGTTGAAATGCACTAAAACGGAGCATTTCAGACAGAGGGTAAATTCAGGTATATTCAAGCAGACAGTATGAGGAAAATAAAGGAAACGTTACAGCATGTAAACATGTTCTAGTAGAAACACAAAATACAAGTATGAACCTGAAAATGATCACGTTATGGGACCTTTAAGGAAAGTCCAAGTACCTCGGATTTGTATTTAAGTACAGTACTTGAGTAAATGTACTTAGTTACTTTCCATCACTGGTAACGTAACTGAGTTAAGAAACACCATGGAATTAGTTAATGGTAGCTAGTTTAGCTAACATTACATATCAGGAAGGTGGCTATAAACAGTCTGTAACGTTATTTACGTTCCGTTGTTCTATATGGCAATGGCCGCTGTAACGTTAGCCTCCTAACATGACAACAAGACACTACTACACGTTAATGTTCTCTAAAATTAACTCTCCCCTTAAAAAACGTTTTGGATCTACAAAATTGAATGACCTGGTTGAAACTAAAAACTACCGAAAACTTGCCCCTACTGAGGCTACGAGCTAACGTTAGCTTGTTAGTAGCAAGGTGCGAGCGGTTTGTTTTCTTTCCTGACAACTTCCGGTCAAGGGGTCAAGTACTGACGTAAACAGTACCTGTACTGTCGTAACAAAACTGAGTAATTTCTAAGGTTACACACACAAAAACATTTTATACATTTGACAGTTATTTATGACGTTACGGTATTTTTTTAATCCTACGAAAGGACAAGAAACAAATTAAGACCTTTTTAAACTAAATTCAATACTTTCTAAACAAATTTCAATATTATTAAAGTCGAGATTAAATGAAAAATGCCTTTTTAACCCTTTTAAATCACCTCCCTGGTCATACTGTGCACCTATATAACAATATACGCAAAAAAATCCATTTATTCATATTTTTATATCAAAATCCAATTATCTTTTCTTCCTGTAAAACAACATCTTACGTGAGCTTACGTACCAACCAATATTGTTGCATGAATACATAAAACCCATTCATACATCAATCTGCAACCTTTAGCGTCAAGGGTGGTGTGTATGGAGGATCCTTATCGCACTACATCCAAAGCCCCGTTATAATCAATGCGAAGGACTTGATTTAACCCCTTTTGTAAAGGCACTGTCACACATTCGTGAAATTAACATTTGCCTCCTGTTGACTTCCATTCTATGTCAGCGAAGGAGCAAAAAAACATTTGCTTCCGATGGCGAAGAAAATTTGCATCTTCAAATTTGCTGTGTTGCCGTGCCCTAACTGTACACCGTTCAAATATTCTGTTTCACTGGGGAATACTCACAGTACAGAAGCTAAAGACGCTCTAACTTATGTTTCACTCGGACTTGAAGGCCTTATTTTGAGATTATCAAATTCAATACTTTTTTAATACCTTTAATACCCCGCAGGTACCTTGCCCCAGCTCTAAAGGTCCAGTGTGTAGGATCTGGCGGTATCTAGCGGTGAGTTGAGGAGATTGCACGTCTCCTGTGTGTCAAGCGCGTTGGAGGGCTATGGTGGCCGACGCAAAAACACAAATGACCCTCTCTAGAGCCATTTGGAGCAGAGCCAGTGAGTAGAGAATGTGTGTATGTGGGAAGTGAGTGGTGAAGAAAGAGAGAGAGAGAGTGGCGGTGACTATGGGAGCGAGTAAAGTTATCTACTCCGGCCCGAGCAGGAAAAGTTAACAGAGTATGGTTTATCCGTTCTGGGCTACTGTTGAAACATGGCGGTGCAACATGGCGGACTCTGTGAAGAAGACCCGCTCCCTATGTAGATATAAACGTCTCATTCTAAGGTAACGAAAACACAATTATCATCAATTATCACGTAATTATACACTAAAGAAAACCTTCTTATTCATATTATATTCCATTTCTGCCAATAGACCCCCACCTAAATATTACACACTGGTCCTTTAAAACAATTTATGATACTTTCACAACAGAAGAAGAACCAAAGGAGAGACATGGAGCATTAAAACAAAACAAAGAGAGCGCTGAGAGTGTTGTTAAAGAGTTTTAATCAAGCAATAATCCAAAAAGCTTAGAACAGGATCGGGTTAGGAACAGGTCACCGGTCACCGGTCACCGGTCACAACAGTTTCACAACAGATACAAACGGTTACAAGTATCCACTGCAAAGTTAAAAGGCGTTAACAAAACAGGGATCAGCACCGATCCACTGCTGGTTCAAACAAACTCTCTGACTGGGTCAAAGACACGTGAACCTGAGGTGAGCACACTGATGTGAGGGGGGGGGGGGCACCGCCGGCACCCCCTCCTCATCCAAGACACTGGGGTTAGAGAACAGCATCACACGAGTTTTGGTTTTCAAATGTTCTGCTGGAGCCTGATTCATACAGTAATCACTCCTGCGTTGCATTACATGACTGATTCTGTCTGCCATTCAACAAATTAATATGCAAATTTTAAATTTGATCTGTTCTTTATGAGTCTACATTTCTGCTTGAATAGCTAATGTTCATGCAAAGTTTATTTTCCCTCCAATTAGCACATCGTTATATCTCCGTAATTTGAAATGATCAAACATCCGTTATCATTCAAATGCAGATTTCCTGCAGTTGTTTCGTGCCCTGAGGACTTATGAAACAAATCTCTCGTGCCGTCTTAACATTTTCTCAAAGCCCAGACTCGGGCTCGGATTAAAAATTATGTAAATAAATCAGACAAAGGACATGAAAAAGAAAAAGGGATCGGTTTATAAATGTCTCCACACCTGCCACATATTTAAAACAATCCAGCATTACTGAAAAAAAGCATGCATATTGAAGATCCAACAGAAAACACTGACACAATCTTTCCCCAAAAATACTGCAGCCTAGAAGTCAAAGTATGCATTTAAGAATGTCTGTGCACACAGACAGGCAGGGCGGATCAGAAGTTAAGCTAAAAAATATCTGTCTTCATGAGGAATTCTTGCTGGGAAATAAGTGTTTGCAGCAGAAAGTTAGTGCAGGTTGATCTTTTGCTAGAGGCAACGGAGGTGGGGCGAACCTGTCGGTCGTTCCTTAAAGATGCTAACACTTATCTTTTGAAGGCAAACCCTTGGTGAATACATAAATATATATTTGTACAACTTTGTTTATAGTAAACCTGTCATCAATATGGAGAGCAATGTACAATTTTATGGCATAAAGAATAAGAAAATCAAACAGCAACTAGCCTAATGTTGAATGAAAGCTTCATAATTTGTTCTGTTGACATTTTTTCCCTGAACATTTCTTGAGCAAAACACTATCTGGTCTGCAGATGTAGCTTACAGTATAAATAACATCATTTTTTATCCTGAATCCTACACTGAACACCTTTTCATAGTTGACATAAGGCGTGGGGGAAATGCACCGTGTGCATGCTGTTGAGTGGTTTCTTTGCAATTACCTTGGCAAACCTGCTGATTAAGCGCTCTGCAGGGTTAGAAATAGAATAGAAAAAAAAGCTTATAATCAGAGAGGATTTGGTTCGTTGTACCGTAGCTAGCTCTCCTTTCAATCCGTCATCAGTGATAGCCGTGTTTTAAGACGGCAGTCAAAATGAGCAGACTGATGATGGGACATACGGAGCAGTACATTTCCTCTTTCTGAGAGCACTACAAGAGGCTTTGGGATTTAGCTTCAGCATGTTGCTGTAATGTTGTCAAGATAACCAAGATTTCAATGCTGTTGTGAACTCCATATTTTCACCACATTTGGCATCCCCATTTCATCACCACCTCCAGAGGGCATCACTGAGTGCACACGGACTAAAAAAAGGAGTGGAACCACCACCAGAGCTGCAGTCTGGTTCTTAATGGCTGCTGGCGACAGAGCCGGGCAACCCATCTTGTCTGGAAGTGGATCCCAGTCTGTCTAAAACTGATGGACAAACTGGTGCCAGGAGTACACACAGCAACACTAAACCAATATAAAAACAGTTTTTTGTCAAAGTCAGTAAGGTTTTTATATCTACTAATGATCAAAATGATGGGATCTTGACAACACTAGCGTACAAAGTAATTATAAAGCAACGCAGGCTCCAGTGCCTCCTAATATGAACCACTTGCCTGCAAGATAAGATAAGCCCGTTCTGACTTTACAGAATGCAGACTCTTGTATATATATTCCCGAACAGGGGATGATAACAATGCTCCTACTCTAATACATATCATTATATGTTAATATACATCTCTTTGATCATTCATAGCATAATGTGATCATCGCTGACTTTCAGAGACTGACTGCTGTACTGTGCAAACAGCAGTGAAGTACCTCCCTGTGGCTGACTTATCACAGATGTTTAAAGATGACCACGGAGACAGAGACATCAAAGACACTCTACAAAGAAGCTCTGCAGAGTAATGCCTCTGCAAGAATCCGAAATAATGTACCACCATTACATTTAAATGATCCGGGCGTGAATTTCCCCGTCTCTGACATCACCATCCTCCTCATTAAGGAAAGTACCTGAACTGAAACACGGCTGTTCTTAACTCCAGTTTGACGTTTCTAATAAACAAACTGCATAACGGCAGCGAACAAATCCACCAAATCACATCTACAACAGATATATTAAATTTAACTGAAGAGAGAAAAAATGCTACTCATGTCAGTACCATTCAAATGAAAGAAAAAAAAACAGAACAATATAGAAATGTATCCTTAAATGATTCAAAATCACAGCTCTTTGTAATAAAACAAATCCCACCCAAAGTCATTATCCAGTGTCGACAAATAACCTATGAGCCAGTTATTGTGAATCAAAAGGACGATGTCAGACTTCGGTTCACCATAAAAAAACGACAGTTAAACCAACACAAATCTATATGAAAAATATGTTGCAACAAATTCTTACAAGATCTGTTAAAAGAATCAGAAGTAAAAAGTGGTTCTGGGAGCGAATCAGCAGAATGAACAGATACATGAGAAGGGTCGAGTTTTCATCCTCGACTCTCCCTGCTTCCTCACCTTGCTCTTCCTCTTCTTGTCCCCTCCAAAGAACTTCCCAATCTGATCCAGGAGGCCGGGGCTCTTCTTCCTCCGGCCCAGCCCGAAGGCGGCCTGTGCAGAGCTGCTTGCGGATGCCATGGTTGTTGTAGTGGTTGGTAGTATATTTTGTACTTGTCAAATGTGGGGTTCTTGTCTCTCTTTAAATGAGAGACCGAAAAACAGAGGAGGGAAAAGAGAAAAGAGAGGGAGGGAGGAAAAAAAAAAGCTAGCCTATTCTAGGTCCTGTTCGGGGCTCTCCGAACCGCACTCTGAACCCGCTCCGCTGTGTTCCTGGATGGTCTGTAGCTCGTCTGATTCGGAGGGTCGCTCTTTGAAGGTGTTGTCCTCTCGGCCCGGGGCATCTCGGGAGAAGAGGCGGGCCAGGTGGGGGCGTGGCGTGGCGGCATCGGGGTCAGCTGTGCTGGCGTCGGGCCAGGGATGGCGGGGGCCCTCAGCGCCCTCAGCGCCCGTGGAGTCAGTCACCGCCGGCTTCTCCGAGACGCAGCCATTGTTCTGGTTCGCATCTGCCTCACCCAGGCCTGCGCAGAAACAACAAGAGTCATCTATGGGCTCAGGCCTGCATGGCACACAACAAACCGCAGCGGCACAATGAGCTCTTTTGACAAGACCGTGCCCTTCTTCCTGCTGCAGCAGAGACCAGCAGAGCTAACATTTCACATTTTAACTGGGACGAACCTTACCTGCCCAACGGGAAAAGGTAGAAATGTGAGATTAAAGATAACTGAAAAGTGTTAACTTAATTCCTGTTTTATCTCTGAGGGCACTTTCACCACTTGCTGTTTTCTTAGGTGCAGACTTTGGAGTCAAAACAACTGCAGCTTCATTTGATAAGAGCACGATGCAATGCAAGAATGCTTGCTCAAATCATTTATCTATTTATTACAGTAATATAATTAATAGTGGGCTCACAAAATTTGACATGAGAAGCTTCTTAAAAATGCCACCGAAATAAACAGAAATCTCCCTCAAATGTTATGGCTGCACCACCTTTGCAACAGAGTCAACCCTGTGTACAGTAGTGCATCACATCTCATCTCTCTTCATTAGCATGGCTCATTTTTCACCCCTGTAAAAAACAACGTTCCAGCACATTAGTTCCAATGAGATGGAAATACAGCTGCCTCTCTAACGTCCACTTTGACAGCTTTCCATCAAGTTAGCCAGCTCCCACAGCAGAGAGGACATCCAGTGCATTCCTGTCTCCAAAACAATATACACACTGTACTGGCAGAAATGGTGTAGCACTACACCAGAGAATCTGCATGCTAATATTGGGCTGAGACAGTGGCCTGTTGTCAGAGCTGAATAGTTATTACAGAGAAACAATGGGCCCAGTGTAACTAAAATAACTCCTATAAGTATGGATTTTCAACCCGATGCACGTTGACACTTATCTGATTTGGGGCCCGAGAGCTACGAGGCTGCTGTCTCCTGGTGCAGCGCTGCCATGTAGAAGTTTATGCTTTGATTTCTTACAATTTTAGATGGAATTACTCCTAAAAAAAAAATGCATCTGTAGCAGCAACACTAGCATAATATTCTCTCATTATTTGGTACAATGAGTTTTTCAGCTTGATATCCTTCTGGCAGATTTGTAAGTCATGTATAAAATGTGAAAACAGATGAAGAGTAGGCGGCGCAAATATGAGTTGGTTTGTAGAGAATTAATGTTCTTTTAAGAAAAGGAGCCCTGAGGAGCCACTATTTGTCAAACACGCATCACTGCTCCACATATAAAGTGTTACCACGCCTTCGTCAAAACGATGTTTATGGAAAACGTTCAACTTGGTTGTTTCTCTTTTTATCGTAGGCGTTTATCTAGAAGCGAGACTGAGGGATGATGATGTGTAACTGTCTTCTACCTGCGGCATTTTTCAGAGGAGAAAAAAGTTTTAAATGCAGTCAGCATTCAAAAGTGTTGTTGTGAGCAATGTCAGCAAACGGCGACAGATGCAGAGACAGAGACACTACAGGCAAAAACAAGAAAAAAATCTTTTTCATGCATTGGTCAATTTTGATATTTTGGGCTATTTTGCTTCCATAACATGTCTTTTTTAAGACTAGTGGAAAGAAAACATCCAAAAGACACTTTTAGGTGTTTATTTTACAACACTTTGTCTATTTGTGTCTGTATATTTCTTCTAAATTCACCAAAAGTTTGCATTAGATAATGCCTCATTTGCAAATTTAAACATAATATTTCAGAAAACTTGTAATACAAAAAATAATTGTCTTAATGTGAGTAATCAACTGGGGAAGTTTCATGGTGATATGTATTAGTTAAAAAAAACGTACCCTATTCACCTGGGGTGTGTCGGTTTCGATGCATCTCATCATCTCATCAGTTGCTTCACTATAGAATGAAAGCTAATTTTTCTTCAAACGAATGTCTGATAGGTAAGGACACCAATAAGCACCTTGTTTTTTAACACCTTCTGTGATAAGACATGACGGTAAAAAGGCTTGAATAAAAATGATCTCTTTAGCACATCCACTACCTAGATGGCTGCTGCAACCTGGCCACACACACACACACACACTACGCACCGCTGTAAAAAGTACTTAGTGAAAGTTGTCTCATTCAGTGTGTCTCATTTCCTCATAATTCCAGTCTTGAAAAGGTGAAAAAGCCATTTTGAGACACTGAAAGTCCTCATTGTAAACTAATAAAGTTCTCGCTGCTTTAAGGCAGATGACACATCCCAAAGGATTTATTTCTTAAGAGCTTTAACTGCACAGCAAAATAAAAAGAATAAAATGAGAAAAAATAAGATGTCAAGTCAGGTTTTAGTCAGATAGGAAGAAGCTGATATTAAAGCCACTATCTGTAAAAAAAACAAAATATGCGCAATTGCCTTTCAAATTATTCTGATGGCAAAAATGAAACAATCAGAGCAAATTGGTGCAATCTAAGTGTTGCTTTCAGCCCGTTTGTCTCTGTGTGCCGGAGTCAGATATAGGGGAGAAAGGGAAGTATAAGACAACAAACTGCTTTAACCCCTCTGAGACCAGCGATCCTGACCGACTTTACTGTCTTTCAGAGGCTGTAGCAGGTTCAGTTTTAGAGCTAGAGTGAAGGTACAGTCCACAGTATGTGAGGAACAGTATGTCATAGTAGTTTGTCAGGAAGGAGGCTAAATAATGCTCCAAAGTTTGGCTCAATTTTGGCGAGGAAAAACTGTCACGGCCATTTTCAAAGACCTTGACCTCTGACCTCCAGATATTTGACTGTGAAATGTGTTCTATGGGTACCAACGAGTCTCCCCTTTACAGGCATGCCCACTTTATGATAATCACATGCAGTTTTTTGCATGCTGTATAAATGTGTTATTTTCACCTATTCTAAAATATTGTGTTTGGATATTTCTGCATACTGGGGTCCCTAAGCAGTCTTGAATTGTATAAATTGGGTATCACTGTAAAGCTGAGACTCGTGTGGATCCAATGAGCCCAACTGTATTCATGTGTGATGATGTTAGTCCCCCATAAGAGCCATTTCATTGACCTCACTGTATAAAATGACCTGTGGTGACCTCTAGGATAATCACAGCCTCATGAAACTTTACAGCCACAAACTAGAGACCTAAAGCATTCAGAGGATGGATGGATCAGACTAGAGACCTAGAGCATTCAGAGGATGGATGGATCAGACTAGAGACCTAGAGCATTCAGAGGATGGATGGATCAAACTAGAGACCTAGGGCATTCAGAGGAGGGATGGATCAAACTAGAGACCTAGAGCATTCAGAGGATGGATGGATCAAACTAGAGACCTAGAGCATTCAGAGGATGGATTGATCAAATTGGAGACCTAGAGCATTCACAGGATGGATGGATCAGACTAGAGACCTAGAGCATTCAGAGGATGGATGGATCAAACTAGAGACCTAGAGCATTCATAGGATGGATGGATCAAACTAGAGACCTAGAGCATTCAGAGAATGGATGGATCAAACTAGAGACCTAGAGCATTCAGAGGATGGATGGATCAGACTAGAAACCTAGAGCATTCAGAGGATGGATGGATCAAACTAAAGACCTAGAGCATTCAGAGGATGGATGGATCAGACTAGAGACCTAGAGCATTCAGAGGATGGATGGATCAAACTAAAGACCTAGAGCATTCAGAGGATGGATGGATCAGACTAGAGACCTAGAGCATTCAGAGGATGGATGGATCAGACTAGAGACCTAGAGCATTCAGAGGATGGATGGATCAGACTTGAGACCTAGAGCATTCAGAGGATGGATGGATCAGACTAGAGATCTAGAGCATTCAGAGGATGGATGGATCAAACTAGAGACCTAGAGCATTCAGAGGATGGATGGATCAAACTAGAGACCTAGAGCATTCAGAGAATGGATAGATCAAACTAGAGACCTAGAGCATTCAGAGGATGGATGGATCAAACTAGAGACCTAAAGCATTCAGAGGATGGATGGATCAAACTAGAGACCTAGAGCATTCAGAGGATGGATGGATCAAACTAGAGACTTAGAGCATTCAGAGGATGGATGGATCAAACTAGAGACCTAGAGCATTCAGAGGATGGATGGATCAGACTACAGACCTAGAACATTCAGAGGATGATGGATCAAACTAGAGACCTAGAGCATTCAGAGGATGGATGGATCAGACTACAGACCTAGAGCATTCAGAGGATGGATGGATCAAACTAGAGACCTAGAGCATTCAGAGGATGGATGGATCAGACTACAGACCTAGAACATTCAGAGGATGGATGGATCAAACTAGAGACCTAGAGCATTCAGAGGATGGATGGATCAGACTACAGACCTAGAGCATTCAGAGGATGGATGGATCAAACTAGAGACCTAGAGCATTCAGAGGATGGATGGATCAAACTAGAGACCTAGAGCATTCAGAGGATGGATGGATCAAACTAGAGACCTAGAGCATTCAGAGGATGGATGGCTTTCCTAGCTAGATTGAAAATATGGGGTTTTCTGAGCAGTTTACACAACACAAGTGCTTGTTCAATGCAATGCGCGTTCCTCAAGGTCTTGGCGTCTTACTGTGGAATTTTGGAGGGATTATTGATCATTTTTTTATCAGTTCTCGAGTGGTAAAAAAAGGTTAAATTTAGCACCAAATCTGTGGAACAAATCAACCCAAAAATTGCTTCAACAATTTATGAGACATAATAGAGCATGAGGATGACCATCATATACTTCTATCATAATATTCTTAGCCCTTATACACTTTCACAATTTATTGTAATTAATTCATTAATAAATTCACTCATTCATGTTTATTTCTGATTAATGACTAGAATAATTGACACACAGTGCTGAGCAACATCTCAGCTTTCAGATGATGTACACCACTTCAATGCGACACATACTGTTGACCTGCTATCTCCCCCAGAAGACCCCCTGGACCCCCCTAAAAAAAAGACAAAAACAGGTCTATTGTGGGTCTCAGAGGGTCAAGGCTATTAAGCAACGCATTTCAGATCACTCTTTCTGGATGATGATCCATATATCTGCAGTTAAAGTTCTGCATGCTCTGCCCTGAGTTTGGAAAAGTTGAGATGTTCTAACAGTGAGTGGCTCTATATACTGCTTAGCTGGTTGAAGTATAGTTTCTCCATACTTTCTCCTTGTGAAGAGTTTGTGCACACCGTCAGCAGGTTGAAGTTTTTTCTTTTTTTACTTCATTGGCCTGAAAACTTTTGTACTTTGGTTAAAACGACTTGATAAAAAAAAACTGACTTAATGTTGTGTTTTCAAGTTTCTCCCAGGAGTTCGTTAGCACACAGCGTGTCCTGCCAGTCATTTTAGGAAAAGCTGTCTCGTGATCTCAGCAGCCAACAGGAGGCTCATTACAGAGACTCTGTGCATGTTCAATGTGTTTTTATGGATTGGTGACATTTCCAGAGGGACTGCAGCGGCTCATTTGTTTAAGTTGTGAATGTGTATATGGAGCTATATCCTCACCCGGAGCAGCAGCACCGCCACATAAAAATCCTGGCAATGTATTCTAACTAATGTAAACAGTAAAAATACAAATCACTATCACCAACAGTAAATATGTTATATTACACTGTTGTTCCTTCTCAGGAGAGCGTCTGTGGCTGTTATTTTACCGCAAAGAGTAGAGTAAATAAGAGAGCTGCTGTTTTCTGTCCTTCAGTAGCCTGCCCATGAGTCCTCTTAAATCATTTCCATCATGCTTCAGCTGTTGCTCCCTTTTCTAAGCCCAGCGGTGCGACCGTCCGCCACTAGAATACCAATAAAACACAAAATTACAGAGAGAAAAACATCCTGACGTGGTTGAACTTTAACAGCCCTCCACGGTCCATAATAATACTGCAGCATAATACTGACTGTATGTCCACTATGTCTGGCCATAAAAAAAGGTTATGTGCTGATGAGTGACTTATCAAACAGCCGACTCCCCGTGTGCTCTTATTAAAGGTGCACTGAGTCAGGGTTTTAGCGTCCTAATGCACTAACTGACCATAATACATGTGTGGGGGGGGATTGATGGGACTGTTGTTCAATGCCGATGACTCAGTGATTACTGAGCCAGGTGCTTAAATTTCTGGCTAATCCAAACTCACTCTCCGACCCCGTATTCTTTTGTGGAAAAACAAAAATCGCCCACACGTTTTTAACCGCCTAATAACGAAGGATGGTGAACAGACAACGTGACTCAAACCAAATTGTTTTTCGAGCTCCAAACACAAATGACACAGTAGTGCTATTGTTCTGGGTTTTATCATTACTTACTTTCTAGTGATTTTATTGGATCTCTGCCTAGATTAGATTGCCGACTCATCTGTATAGTGAAGATAAGAATGACCATTATCATCCACCGCTGGATCAGATAGCGACCAATGTAGCTGATATACTCCAACAGAAGTCCATTAATTAGAAATAGACTAGGTAATGCTGCTTTAATTGTGATTGTCGTCAGCTGTTTTCAGTGCCTGCAAACCAAACCTCCATTATGAAAATATTATATGTTGTTATTAAATTGGACAAAACAGCGTGGTGCTTGTAAAAAAGAAAGATGAGTTGGAGCCAAATGAAAAGATTAAGTGGCTTTAGATAAGAGTTTTAAGTGTGTATGTTTCCAGTTCACAGACCCTCAAATTTAAGACATTTTTCATGTGTATGGATTTTATGGAGGCAGAAAGTTGGTACGGTATCCTGGTGTACGACGACTTGCAAGACAGTAGCCCATGGAACTGCAATCAATGTGATATGACAAGCCCAGCATGCTCCATAATGGAGCTGAGAGGACAAGATGAACTTGTTAGTTAGAGTTCTCTTCGCCTTATGGATCCGTATATGCCACGCTCACAGTGCTGCCTTTTACTCTTATGACACAGTCGCTGAAAATCCCCCCTCCTGTTATATTAAGTTCAGTACTGTAAGATGAGACATATCCTTTGAAGCCGCCTAGTTTCAGTGGCTGTGTGACAGTCTGCGCTCCTCGGCGTGCTGACTTTTTAATTGGGCCGATGCTCGACGTCTAAATTACAGTCAATCACACGTTGACTAGTTTCCTCCAGGAATAAATCTTCCCTTCAGTTTAATAACAAACTGCCACGGGTCAGGCAATCAATCAGCACCTAGCAGAGCTTAATAATACCCTCAGCACACCTAACCAATTTTTCCATTAATTGCAATTGCTGCTCAGACTGAAGACTTAGACTAACCTTGTGGTAAATGTTTTCAGTCCTTTGGACAGCTGTAAACTCGATTTCCCCGTGGCGGCTTACGGCTGAGCGTCGGCGTGTTTCCCTTGGAACCATTTAAGAGTATTCGAAAGGGAAGGGAATACGCTTTTCATGTCACACTTGGATTTTTTTTCACCATTTAGCCAAGATGTGAAGGAGACAGAAGTGAAGGAGACAGAGGGGGGGGGGATAAAAGGCAAAATACGATGCTGCACGTCTCTTTTCCCTCTGTATAGTCCTTCACCACATCAGGTTATGCAAAAGAGCACAACTTGTAAACAACACTAAGGGCCAATTATCTGGCGGTCTGACTCATAGCACTGCAGAGAGAAGCAGGGGTCTGCTGAGGGCACTCTCTTTGTTGGCCTCCTTCATAAATACTGCATTTATTCATGTGTTAAAATCCCAAGAGAAAGTCTGCCCATCACTGGTTTAGCAGAGGGCTCCTTAAGCCACCAGAAGACAGCAAGGTCAGAATCTGCCTCACACGCTCTGTCAAGCACATCGCTCTGTACGCCTGCTTTTATTAGCACAGAGAGATCCCGGCTTCATTTAAAACATGTTTTCAGCACTTCTCATGGTGTAGCCGAGCTATTACCGCAGTCTGAGGGTGACCAGATAATAGCCCGTTACCTCATCTTGATTAATTCACCATGACAACTCCAACTAAACGGGCAAGATGGCCTGATAATTCAGGTGAACAAATGACGTGATCTGTCACCTTGGAGTCTCAGATTATTGAGCCCAGAACGATTACAACCACCACCACCTCTGTCTCCTGCACCATCTGGGTTAAATAGGTCACGCAATGACACCAAAAAGTGATCTGATCTGATCTGTTGAGCGGAGATATTCAGCGCTCTGCAAGAGGGGAAAGATCATCTAGAAGCGAAGAAGTATGCAGGGAGTGGGCCTCAATCTCCTCATTTTTCCTCCTCTTCCTCGGTGTGAAGAGGATGTGTGGCCTAGCCTCGGGGACAACAACAAGGACTGTGGTGGGACCGAGGCACGGGAAGCATTCCTCTGAAAAAACATCCATCGCTATGTGGCCCCGGACCAAACCTCCCACCCAGGGGCGAAAATCCTTCTGCCGCTGCATTCATGGTGGATCTGAAGCACCCACAAGCCTGGAGAAGAAAAGCCCCTCTCTGTCTCTGAAACCCCATGTGGCATTCAGGACGTTAGTCCTCCAGAGATTTCTCTGGACGAGATAAGAGCCACAGCAGAACCACTCCCTTCTTATAACCCAGGTTCATGACCTTTTAACTGCACGTTGGGCAGTGACTTTAAATGAGAAAGGATGTGATTCAAAGGAAAAAAAGAAATGCACACCACTGTGCCACTGTTATGCCGTGATGATAAAGTCAAGCATCAACATCTTTATTTATTTTTTGGCATGTCAACCTGAAACCAAAAAACACTCTGAATTTCCCAAACTGGCTTGGCTCGTGTGCTGAGAGTTGGAAACTCCATCATATACACAGCAGTGTCAGAGCTGCTGTATTTATCCAAGCAGCTGTGAGGCTCACCTTGTTGTGCAACTAAAATATAATGAAAGCCCCGGCCTGTCATCGCCAACAGCTCCTCGCATCGACTTGTTTACAGACAAGCATCAGCTATTTCTATTTTTCCCACCTCTTTCTCTCTTGTTTTCTTGACAAGAGTTGATTAAACATTTACAAGTTTTCCCTCGCGTCAATAGAGCTGTGTGTGTGTACCATTTCATGTGCCGTATTGGCTTGTTGTAAATTCTCTACAATATAAAGAAAACATCCTATGCCTACAGTATGCTGCAGAGGGAGAAACAGTCCTGCTCTTAAAAGGTAATACGAGTTAGTCCAAACAGTCACAGATATCTTACGAAAAGTTATTCCTCATTTTTTGTGTGTATTCCTACGAATGTCCAGCAACACGTGCCGCATGGCCCAAAGTCCGATGTTTTTTGACCCACCCCCCGACCTCATCCCTACGCAGCGTTTGTCGCTCTTTGTACATCCTGGTTCACCATTGCGTGGATTACATACGAATCGATTTCATGTATATCATATGAATTACAGTGCATCACTTTTTGTCTGTATTGCTATGAACGGTGTATGACAACAGCCTGGGTCACACCAAATAAAAACACAGCTTTATTCTGTTTGTAACTAACATGTACTAATTTCATTATCTGTTCATCAATCATGTTTAATCTAAACAATTTCAGAAAATAGTGAAAAACGCCCATCACATATACCCAGAGCCTCAGTTGACATCTTCATATTGTTTGCTATGTTCGACCGCAACAGTCCACAATGCAAATATATTAAATTTACATTGACATTAAAAAGAGAAAGGCAGCCAAATCTCATATTTGAGAGGTAAGAACCATTAAATGTTTGACAAATTACTTGAAAGATTTGTATGTACAATCAACAAATCGACCGTTCAGCACTACGCATAGATATTCTTACAGCGTGCTGGGACTTCACTGGGACTTCACTGGGACTTCACTGTGACTTCACTGGGACTTCTGGATTAAGCACAGTATTATACAGTGATTTGAGGTTAATTATATTTTTCTAAGAGCTCAGTCATGAATCTTAATTTCAGTTCAGCCTGGTGTATTAGTACAGTACTATATCTCTGTCAGGACAGAGTTTGTGGAGGATGAGGCTTTCACTGGCAGCCGGTATGAATGGGTGTCTCTAATAGGACAGTGGGACAACACAGAAGAAGATTAGAGTGCTCAGGGATGTTTCGTCACACATGGAGACATGAGAGGCCAAAACACATTTATACAGACACACACATTTCAACAGGGCAGTGGACATGACGTAAGCCAGCTGGATGCTTGTGCCAAAGGCTTCAACTGAGACATTAAACTTTGATTTCTTCTGCGTGACCGCTGGCACAATAAACTTATCATCCTGAGATCTTTAGGTCCCAACACAGTCAGAAACACACTGCTCTGTCTGTCAGGCACCCAAGACCTCAAAACCCTAACCCTCAAAAAGATCTGAATCAGAATCTGCTGGTAAATACAACAGTATAGTCTGAACTAGAATTACCGCCTCTGCCAAGCAGTCAACTTGCAGTTTACATCCATGTCTGTCCAAAAGGTCATCACTTCATCATTTTATCCAATTAGAAATTTGTATGAAATTGTCATAATTAGCATATGAATTTTGAGTTACTGCCAAAAACCTTGAACCTTTTGACCACCAAAATCTAATCAGTCCATCCTTGAGTCCAAATGGATGTTTGAAGAAATTTACTCCAGGTATTTCTGAGATATCGCGTTCAAGAGAATAGGATGGAAATGAGGCTACAGTGGCCTTTGACCACCAAAATCGAATAAATTCATCCTTGAGTCCAGGGAGACGTTTGTGCCATTTTTGAAGAAATTACCTCAAAGCGTTCGTAAGATATCGCCCTCACGAGAATGGTACGGACGGACGGACGAACAACCCAAAAACATAAAGCCTCCGGCCGCGACTGTCGTTGGCGCGGAGGCATAATAAAACAGGATGGCATTAACCCTGCATAGCTGTGACCAGTGCTCTGTCCAAGATCTAGCAGCTATTCAGTATTTTCACCCACTAAAGACACAACGTTTTATGTTACACCAAATCATACGTCAATAAAGCATTGCTGATGTTGTGCAACAGGTGCACCCAAAAAGCACTCAGGAAGCATTGATCCCGTTAGCATCTGTCATTTCTGGAAGTTGGTAGGCCCAACTGCACACTTTTTGGATATTCAATAGCTATCTGATCCGCTCAAATCACAAGGAAAGGCTGAGTATAAATGTGGTAATTGAGATCCAACTGCTCAGGCAACATTTGGCCGTGGTCAAGGCCACATGTGACTACATATGTGTGTAGTGAAGTATGCATCCCTAATTGCACTGAAGGCCCGCTTGGTCAACTGTGATTGTAATGTGACACTTTTTCCTTCACAGATGAAAATTCTGTTGAATGTCTGATGCCAAACAACTCAGACAAAGTGTTTTAATTTGGACCCAAGGCGAGCTACCGAAAAGACACCGTTGTCCCCGCCAGCTGTGTTAGGTGAGCATGAATGTGGATCTTTCTCTGTTCGCCATCTGTCGGAGGGGTCCCACAGATAAAATCAAATGTGAGCAGTGGAGAAAATCCGAAGACAAGCAGTCAGGTGAGCCACACTTGAGACACAATCTATTGCCAGGTGTGAACTGTGATCGAGACACAATCTGTATGTTTCTGGATAAAACATATGAGGTTTATATACGGCCACTAGGGATGTGCCCAATGAGCCGACTAGTCGATTAAACGTTGCTACCCTCTGTAGCCGGCACCAGAAATACTAGTCGGTTAAACTTATCATTATTTTATTGTGTACACATGTAAATGTCAGTTTTTTTCCATTCAGCGCTTTGATTGAGGTTTTCAAATGAAGCTTTGAATGTCTGCTATGCTAGACCACCCGTTAATACAAGTGCGTGCAGGAGAGTAAAAAAAAGCCGTTTTTGAAAGGCTAAACGCCAACAAATATGGATTGAAGCAGAATATTTCGTTTGATAAAAACATGTTGTGAATTTTGAAAAATTATTACATCTATCTTTTTTCAATAAATGTTGACTTTTGGGGACTGAGGGCTGCGACAATTAACGTTACAGAGACGATCAAGAGCTGAGCGCCGTAAGTGTTTGAGACAAAGAGAGAGGAAGAGAAGATGGAAGGTAATAAAACTTGCACACTAAGATTCTAATGGTAGCCAATAAGCGATGCCAAACCATGACTCCTCTCAGACCACAGTCCCCGCTGGCGTTTCATCAAATATTACACCACACACACACACACCAGGTCCGTGAAGCGCATTCTTAACCAGGCAACTGGAGCGGACACTGTGGACATACTGATTTTTGCTGCATTTCAAATACGATTTGGTTGTTGAAAAATGTGATTAGCGATCAATTTTGACTGTTTTGAGTCTTACTTTCAGACTAGTCGACTAGTCTAAGTTTAAACTTTCTTCAGGGAAATTAGTCGTTCGGAACATCCCTAACGACCACAGATACCACTTTAGGTTGAGTTTGTTGTTTTCTTTTCCGAGGGGAAAGGAGTCCAGTTCATCTTGTCTGACATATGGGATGCAGTAGCTAGGGTAGTACTTTTGTACTCTCTTGGTTACCCATCATCCCCTCCCCTTGGACTCTTGTAGCCACAGCCCCAGCTGCTACCACACATACACACTCAGTGATTGTCCTGCCAGATGGTCGAGGCCAGATGACGTGGCCTCCTGAACTCATGGCAACACCGAGGCACAATCTCTTACAACATGGCACACACACACACAGACGCAGAATGCACAGATGCATGGTGTGTGTTTTCATGAAATCCATTAGAAAAAAGCTGCAGACAGGTGGGAACGAACACAGATTTGGCAGATCATAAGAATTTGCATGCAGTGCATGTTGTAGCTTTTACATTATTGAGTGATCTTGAGATTCATTCCTCCATCTGTAAGAGAGAGAGAGAAAAAACTTGAAAGAAAGGGAAAGCGATCAGAGAGAGAGAGAAAGCGAGGTGAGAGGGGACAGAAAGGGAGAATCTGAACAATGGTGTCAAACCAAAGAACACTGGTCCAGTGATGGAAGCTGCCCGTTAACAATCAGATCTTTTGAGGGGGAATGAGAGGAGGTGCTTCGTGTTGGCAGTGCCAGGGCCCGTACTGGCTAGTGCCAGCCTCGGCCACAGAGACAAATGACTGAGCCACTGCACTTATATATATGTGTACAGCTGACAAATGCACAGAAGAGGAACACACTCATACATATTCTCAATA
This sequence comes from Sebastes fasciatus, assembly GCF_043250625.1. Lineage (NCBI taxonomy): Eukaryota > Metazoa > Chordata > Actinopteri > Perciformes > Sebastidae > Sebastes > Sebastes fasciatus. The sequence goes on along the minus strand of NC_133806.1, from coordinate 32,013,029 downwards.
CTGTGTTGTATGCACAGTCAGCAGTGCTCAGACAATCTCAGGGAGAATATATAGTACGTACACATGGATGCAAATCAGCAAAACTCAGATGCAAAAAAGCACATGGTTGCCATTTCAGTGTAGATGAATTAGAAGAAGGCAAACAAAGGGTGGTAGGAGGTAGAGAGGATATAAAGTAAGTCATATTTTCCTGCATGATTTTGTCAACACCATGACTTGGGCTAGTCTGAAAGCTTCCATATTTAATTTTTTTAAAGGATTACTTTTGGGGGCATTTTTCACCTTTAGAGTAGTGTAGAGAAAAATGGGGAAACGAGGTAAGAGAGAGGGGTGTGACATGCAAAAAAGTCTGCAAAGCTGGAATCAAATCCGGGCCATTGCGGCAATGACAATTTACATAAAAAATAGCAATGAAGCCCAACTCATTGCTGACTATATGAACTATATGCTTCATATAATAAACAGATATAAACATGGGTGTATTTGTATAATGTACTGTTGTTTAAACCCACCTGACTTTGCAGTTACCTTCAGCTCTATGGAGCGTTTTAGCGTCTTTTTGCTAACTATTTTTACTGCCTGCAACTTTACTGCTTTGGTTCACTCTAGCCGCTCTCACCAGCGTTGTTGTACCAAAACAGAACAGTAAGGGGTGTGGGAATGAATACTGAAATTCCAGTATACCATTCAACAGGTGTATGTAAGCAGGACTGCAAATGAATGCCAACGATTTTTGACTGCAGTGAAAATTTTGTTTTTGAAAGGCTAAACGCCAACAAATATGGATTGAAGCAGAATGTTTCGTTAGATAAAAACAAATTGTGAATTTTTGAAATGACTACATCTATCTATCTTTTTTCAATATATTTTGCCTTTTGGACTTAAAGATTAGGATTTTAGTTATACATGTGCAAATCTAATTTTGACAACCTCAGAGCAGACACATCCCTGTGTTCTTTGGTGCCCGGACACAAGGTTGGGAACCACTGTTATAGTTGACGCATACCGGCATGGGTAGAACTGGTATGACATGGAAACCTCACCTTCACTACCTTTAAATCCAGGTTAAATGCTTTTATGTTCTCCACTGCGTTTGACTGAACATTTTAATTTGCATTTTAATGTTTTATGCTTTATTTCCTTTTCAGCTTTTGTAATTCGGTGTGTAAAGTACTTTTAAACGTGAATTCGGGAGTGTGTGAATGAGCTAAAAAAAACAGTTCCAGAAGATTATCCCAAAGAATAATTATTTTGGTTTTATGAAGACCTGTTTAATATTTACAGGCTGTGAGCCTTTGTACTCCCTACACTTGTTTATCCACTGAAAAAATATTACACTCAGTGTTTACAGCAAGCAATGATGTGAGCAGAATAAGGAAGGAAGTACTATCCTTAATGCAGAAAGCAGAGGGAGTTGTGCAGAAACTAAACCAGATATTAAATATTCCCCAGACTTCATAGGGAAAAATCTATTTTCTAAAGAACATGTGATCTGTTTTCATCACGGGTTGATCTGTGTTTTCAGAAGCTTCTCTACAGAGTTAGTAACGAGCGGACAGAGAGGTGGGGAGTCTTAGATAGATCTTCTCGCAGCTCACTCTCGGTAAGGAAGAGCACTCTGACTAACCCCCACCAGGCTCAGACCAAATCAATGCCGCCTGTTCCACCCTTAAGATTTCAAGGGCAGCCGGTAGGTCCCTAAAGCAATTACAAGGGATGCACATAGTGTATGAAAGAAGTGATAACTGGCTCACACCAATATCATTCAATTTCCTTGATGAAAGCTCAAGTGTGACCTGCAGAAAGAATGAATCCGACATGAAAATTGATCTTCAGAGAACGGACTCGGATTTGTCAGCCGCTTGCTTTGTCAGTTTTTCCATCAAATGCTATTACGTTTTAAAATGTTGAGCCTCTTTTGATTAAGGAAGATTAAGAATTCAGTTATCTTTGCTGTTTGCGCTTTCAGGGGGTTGTGGTATAGATAGATCATATAAATAAGATCTATACAGTTTTCGTGATTTCGCTGTGTATACACAGTATATTTTTTTGTGTGTGTCTAATTATATGCAATTTTTCCTTCCTTCATTAATTCTGCTGTCATAGCCAGAGAGTATTACTGTGTCAGCTTTCCCAGCAGCCTCATCACACAGACCTTCCCAAACAAAGTATTCAGCAGAAAGCAGAATTATTGCCTCAGAGACTGTGTGTGTGTGTGTGCGTGCGTGCGTGCGTGCGTGCGTGCGTGCGTGCGTGCGTGCGTGCGTGCGTGTGTGCAGTTTCTCAGCACAGACGATGTGATATGAGGCTAAAAAAGCTGTCCTCTGGGCCCACTGCAGGAGCGGTCACTTGCTGACTGAATGCAGTCGGGTGTTTATCTGGTCTCTAGCTCTTTCCTCTCGTCCTTGTGTTGACGGCATACTTGATGCCAGGAGGAAACGTGCAAAGCTTAACAACAACAGGGGGAAAAAAGCCATTGTGTAAAGGAACAAATAAATGAATAAAATTAAAGGAATATGTTGCCACAGCTCCTCGAGTAATCAAAACTTTTTCATATACAACCAACTCTTTTGCATGAGAACTGGCGTATGTATGCAAAGTTAAGAGATTAGGTAACCCATATTGATTCATCTCATCAAAGTCATTTTCATGAGTGTGGGTGTAGGAAGAGACTGAAACACAACAACAAAGTAATTATAAGGAAAAGTCAATCTCTTTTAAAGAAGAGAAAGAGCCAAAACCTTCTTTAAACTTGCACCCCTGTGTTCTCTTTGTATGAACCTGACAGCCTCGCGGCTTAAAGAGAGTGATGATCTGTTCTTAAATGTACTTTCTTTTATAAGACAATGTTTTTTAGCCCATTATCTACATTTCACATTCCTGACAACCCTTTTCTAAAGCATCCGCTGACAGGTGACATCAACTCATATCCCGACGGGATTCACAGGAGGAGGAATTAAGATGCCATAAATTTCACTGAAGAGAACAATGGAGAAAAGTTAAATAAGCAGAGACTAAAACACCTCAGGCATGAAAAATTGGAAAATTAATTTGGTCTTTGTATTCTGAAGTATATCCTGGGTAGCCATTCGGAGGATTATGTGCTGCACTTCAATCTAAAGCACTACCTCAGGCAATGTAAGCACTCTTGTGCATTTGGTTCCCAAAAAAGTGTCTAGTAACTTTTTGGATGTGTTGAGTTGTTCTGAAAGACAATCACTAGGATTCTATTTGATTTGATTTATTTGATTTGATTTGAGTGACAGAACCTCCTGGTCTTTACACTATATGTTCAGGAGAAAACAAACTGTATGACAAAAGTGTCTAGCCCAGCATTTCCAAAACTCTTTTTTCCGGGGACTCACTTTTTAAAAATGAAAATCTATCGCAACCCAATTCACAATAGGCCTTATGTATCACGAGAAGTGTGAATTTATGCATAAACTAGAATGGCACTCGGAGAGCGCAGACCTCCGACAAGGTGCGTGACTTTAAAAACAGGTCACAGCTCACAGCTGGTGGTACCGTGAGGTGGCAAGGCTTATTATTACCACGGTGTGTTTCCGTGTAATGTGTCGGGGTCACACGTCATCAGTTACATCAGAATCCGTAAAACAATTCCTGGTGATCATGGTCCGGATCACCACCAAAATCTAATGGATTGTTCATTGTGCCACACCCCACCCCTCCAAAAATGTCATTCAAATCCATCGCAAACTTTTGGAGTTATCCTGCTAACAGAAGGACAGACAAACAGACAGAGACCAACAAACCTCCTTGGCGAAGGTAATAAACGTTCCTGACCATTTTTACGGCCATTCCCGCATCACCTCATATTATCTTGAAGAGGTAAACCAGCCATTTCAAAGAGATATATGTTTGATAAATCACAATTTCGTTTTATGCATGTATTATGGAAAACATATGCACATGTTAAATACTTAATAAATGAGACCAATTTAGGTGCATTCATACAGGAGAGCCTAGCATTTCGGTGGAGTTAACAGGCTTTTTCATTTCCTCTCATCAGTAAAACAAACAGAATGTACGCTATAGCCTTTCATATTAGATTCAATGTTATAAGTAGGCTACAGTTATCCAGCCTGTTCTCACTCCCAGGGCGTCGAATACCGACGCTTTGTCACAGCCGTAGACGTTAGATAGCGCTGCACAAGGCACCCTTTTGTGGCGGTAGGAGACGCACCGGGCTTTCCATTAACTACAATGTAAACCCATCCATGGCAACAGTAAACGCTCAGAGAAAGTGCTCTGGTGACGTATAATAAAGAGCGAAAGAGACACACCGGGGTGATTGGGAGGGGAGGTGGACGGGTCCAACAAACACAAGGCTTTCATCCAGGAGACCCATGCGTTTCACTTTCACTTTATAATCAGCTGTTTGTTCGTGTCCTGTGTTCACAACATCAAGTCACATTTGCACTGTAAAAACAAAGTCATTTTAAGCCCAACCATGATGTTTTTTCCTAAACCTAACTAAGTGGTTTTGTTCCCTTAAACCTAAGCAAGTGTTTTTGTTTAATTCACAACATTAAGCACGTGTTTAGTGCACCGGAAAAAGTGACGCCGAGGGGTCTGACAAAGCGTCAGTACGTGACGAGTTGGGATGAGTGAATCAGAACAATACAAACATGCAGGTTCCCTCATGTGGCTCAAAGGTGTACTGCAGATTTAAATCTTAAATAAAAGACTATAGAAGAAATTCTGCAGACCTTAATAAAATCTGTTGCGACCCACCTGTGGGTCCCGACCCAGTCTTTGGGAACGACTGGTCTAGCATCTTATATGTCCTGTTCTGTTGTTCTTATATAAATGGGTTAAACAAAGCATGCAAAACTTTCCGTATGGCCCCTTTAAGCTACTAAAATGGCTGCAGGCAACCACAGTCCATTCCACTATTTTTCTGGCTCTCCTTGATTTTCTATCTGCAACTGGTGTTCATTTCTTCTCACTTTCACCCTGTGATGATGAAGCAACAGTGACCCAGACAGAGTCAGGACGGAACAGGCGGACAGACTGATAGAGGGTGGTCTGTTTTGCTGAGCGGGGGCCCTGCTGCAGGGCCGGGCCAGGTAATGGGGCCGTAATGGGCTTTTAACAGCCGTACAGCTGATGGTGGTGTTTGCCCTTCAGTGGAAAAGCAGTGCAAACAGGAAGTGCTGCATGGAGACATCCCCAGACGCTGGACAGGCCGGGATGAGTCATGACGCCTGCTGATGACAACTTCACCAAAACAGGCTCCAATAAAGCACGGCTAACCTGCCCGTCATAAACCACTCGCACTGTGCCAATTTGGTGGCAATTCCTTTTTCTTTTCATTTTGCCCCGGCACCCTGAATCAACCTAATGGTGCAAAATTAGTTCAGCCTTGGTGCACAGGTAAGAGGAAGGTTTTTAAATGTATCCTAACAGCAATGTTCCCGCAGTAAGAGTTAGAAGCTGATAAGAAAATGGGATTTTTACACACTATCAGAAAGCAGTGGTGACTGAGCAAAGAGCTGGTTACATATTGAGCATCAAAGCGGAATCTACAGCGCTCAGAAGCAGCTTTTTGACGAATCAAACACACTATGATAAGAGCTTTGATTTCTACTCATCCCTCTAACAAACCTTAATCAAGACAAACTGCTCTTTAAGGTCACTCTGTAAGCTTTTACTCACCTTCTCGGGCACAGTCATTCACCATTTTTCATCAACCTAAAACCAAGCTAATTATTTCTCTTCATGGTGTAGGTACAGCTCAATAATGTTGACTTTGAAAGCAAACTCTTTAGAAAACCTGAATGTGCGTGGCAGACACTGCAGTCAGATCACGTTTTCGTCTGCTGCTTACCTCCCATTTTAAAGAGATGGCCACTTAAACCTGCATCCGAATTCATTCCTGTTCTCATCACGAGCTGCCACGAGCATCTGTGTGAGGTCAGCCAAGAAAATAATAGCATCAAGCCGTTAAATGACTAAAGCAAAGAGCAAACCTGAGATAGATGTCAGATAGTTTCACGTCCGTGCTTGGTAACCACATCGTCCCGCGAACGGCTAAAAGTGATTGTGTTGCGTGGGCGGCTTTCTCTGAAGTATCACTCGTGTCAGCGGTGGATCCTCTAAGTCTGCCCCACGCTGATCAATGGCAAGTGTTAAACACAAGGAACATCAATTAGCTGCGGGAGAAGGGAGCGTATCGAGTAGCTAAAAGATCAATCTGACGAAGCCTCTGCAAGGTAGAACTTTCCTGCCGATAATAAAAGCATCAGTGGGAACAGCAGATAGTCACAGTTTCCCTCCGCACAAGGAGGCACGATTACAGGCTCATCAATACAGACACAATTTAATCATAGACAAACACACTGCCGCCGGGCTGAGGAATTGGTTTGGCATAATATTAGGTCAATATTGACCTTTCTTTGAAAACCAGTCGGTTAGTGCATCCACCCTAAAGGATTTCATATTTGTTGTATAATAATAATCACTACTAAAGTGCATTAACTCTGTAATAGAGGACCCAAACTGATGCGAAAGGCACAATCAGATCAGATTCCTCCATATCTATTCATGACTATACTGTGTTTTGATGAGCTTTGTTTGTGGGTGTCCTCCACAGTCACTATATAGTCTATTTAATCAGTAATTTAGTTCATAAACACAGTATAGAAATTGTCAAAAGTATGCCTACTGCATCATAAAAAAAATCGCTCCAAACTTGCGCTACATTTTGGTGAGGAAAAAAAGGGCATGGCCATTTTCAAAGGGGTCACCTGGCCTCTGAACCCCAGATCAAAAAAAAAATAGCAATAAAAAAATAGCAATAAAAAAAACACCATTGCCACTGGCAACAATATGTATTTTCCTACCCAACTCTGTGTGTTTCTCATTGACACCTGGTTCAACTCCAAGATAATGAATTATTCAGATAACTGTAAACAACAAACTAAATAGGCAACAAATTAATGTAAATTCAATTCCTCTGCCTTAACTTATTATTTTTTCATTTAGCCCTTCTACACTGAGGTAAAAAAAAAAATGAATAATTCAAAATAGGACACAGATCTATGTGTTTTTTAATTATATAACTGATTAATTTTAAATGTCAAACTAAATGAATTATTAAATCAAGCATAATTGAAAAATTGTTTTACCCAGTGTTTTAAAAAATCAATTTAAAAGAATAAATTACCATGTCCACCATTAAGTCCTAAATAGGACCCGGGGTCCTTTTCTTCTTCACTTTAACTAATTAAACATGGCTTGTTTTTCTATGGAGAAATGACCAAGCCCTCTGGTAGTAGGACTGTTACCTTAAGGTTACATGTGACATTAACAATTATTTTCCATCCATCAAACACACTGCTGACAGCTCTTCACTATAGCTGCTGGAGCTAACATTTAGTTTAAAGACAGAACTAGCTAGCTGCTTCACAGCTCTGAAACCTGGAGTTCCTGAATAATCGAGCTTTAATACACTTAAAACTATATTATGATATATATTATGATTATCTGCCAGTGTCGGCTTCACTCACTAAGCTAGCTGCTGTAGCTACCCGTCTGAAAGATTGTGATGCGATCAGCTAGAATATCTATCTGGAAATAAAAGACTCACCTCAAAAAATCTGTCCACTAAACAATCTTTGGACGGGTTAAAAAGTACAGATACTGGCATGCTGAGAGCTTATTCGTCAGACATTTTGTGGTTTGGCCAACTCATCCATATTACATAAAACATGTTAATTAGCTACCAGAGTAAATTTGCTGGTGACATTTATCATTATTGCCATCAAAATCAAGAGTTGCTGAATGATTCTTTCACCTTTAAGCTTGTGAAGACATTGCTAATAATTTGAGTTATCATTTAGCCCTAGTAGTAGACTATGAATCCATCTAGTATTATTATCATCTCTGGGGTTTCAATTACATTTGATCTGCCTGTGATGGTTCAGAGGCGATTCTGCCCCGTGAAGAAGAAAGGTCAGGAAGAAGGGAATCGTAATGTTTTGAACTCTTAAAATATCTATTGAAAGTTACTGTATAACAGTAAATAATATTGGATATCCAAACCTTTAACAAGCACACACCCAAAGGAGCAGTTACAAGCTTCCTATTATCTCTTGTACTGTAACTACTTCAGTCAGTACACGTGGCCGGATCCTTCCCCTCTCTTGCATTTCACCTCAGCTCACCCTGATAAACAATCGAGACTGACACAGAAGGGAGAGAACAGGCTGCGCTTGTCTTCCCTTCCCCATCTCTTCAACGTTCGCTGCTCTTCCTACACAAAATGTGGTCAATGTCTTGAGGGTTTTATTCCCTTGCAGAATGAACCAACTTGCCCTCTCCATATTACTTTCTCTATTATACATGTTTGGCATACCACCAAATCCCATCAGGCAGCTATACGAGAAACCAACACTCTGCAAGTCAGTGATGTTTGGATCCGCAGCCACATTGTATGTGAGGAAAAAAATAATTTGCTTCACTCTGGGAGGTTGCATCTTCACTCAGCTCCTACTATCAAAGTTGACGAGAGCCAACGGGACCCCTCAAGAGACGCTGATGGTTTCATTCAAAGTGGCATAAAAAAAAAAAAAGACATTGGAGATCTCACAAATTTGTAATTTATGCTAACTCTTGATTGAGCTTTTCTGTTGTATTATTTTATATAGCTTGATCTATTATGCATGCACCATGCATAAATTACAGCAGAAAATCCAATCTGATTTGCCTTTGATTAGAATTAAATCACAGCTGTTGATAAAAGAAAAAAATCTGTAAATTTCCACTAGCAGTTGCAGTTTTCTTCTGGCCTCAGGATAATCCTCTTTGTCGTAATTTGTAAAAGCATCAAGCGTTGAAATCAATCAATTTAGTGCCAACAAACTCTGCCCTCCTCTGCTGAGCTGCAGTATTACAAAGGCTCCTTTTAACCCCCCCGCACACGTCACACTGAATGTGACAAGGGAAAACTTCTCTAAGCGCACGACTGGGAGAAAGAAAACTTTGGGGTGCCTGGAACACTGACTTCTGAGGTTTTCTTATTGTGAGGAACGGTTGGCTTCCACAAACCACTAAGTTTCATTCATCATGGTAAGCTGCTAACTTTTCACCAGGCAGACTGCTGCTCACTTCAAACAAATGTCATGCTGCAGGATTAACAGCTTCTGAGCCAGTGTTGTGAACCTCCAGGTCTGAGAAGTGAAGTGTCTTAAACCTGCATTCTTTATAACAGCCAGCAGGGGGCGACTCCTCTGGTTGCTAAAAGAAGTCTGATTGTATAGAAGTCTATGAGAAAATGAGCCTACTTCTCACTTGATTTATTACCTCAGTAAACATTGTGAACATGAGTTTATGGTCTCAATCGCTAGTTTCAAGTCTTCTTCAATACAGCATGATGTTCATTTAGTAAATTATGGTCCCATTTAGAGTCAAATAGACCATAAAGCAGGGGATGCTTTAGGGCGGGGCTACCTTCTGATTGACAGGTTGCTACCACGGCGTTGTCCGGTCTGGGAGTAATCTGTGTTTTTGTCTTACAACTTTCACAGTGTGTTTTCAGATATGAAAATTAATTGTAACATTTTGGTAGCCTAAAAATGTCTTATTCAGCGTTCGGTCGTACTTAGCTCCACCCTCTATATGTCACTTCTGGTTGCAAAAAAACAAGATGGCAACAGCCAAAAACCAAGTTGGTGGCGGACAAAATGACAAACCCAAGGCTTCAAAATGACAGTAGTCATGACGTCACCCATTGGTTTGTGGACTGGTTCCTTCAAATTAAACTCGTGAGCTCGTGTTGACAACATGGGAAGTCGTGTACACGATATGCTTGGCGTTGAAGTGGTTAAGTCGTGAGAACACCGCTGCTAAGCGACGGCAATATTAATGTTACTGTCGGCGTCTAGAAGCCACAGAGACTAACAATTTAGCAAGCTAGCAAGTGGGTAACATAATGCAGGAAATGCAAAGGCATAATGACAGAGAAGAAAGATGAGGCCGTTGGGAATATCAATATTTTCCTCAGACATATTATAAAATTACGAAGAAAAATAATATACGGCTAAAATTACAATATATTAACTTATTATGCGACGAAAAATGAACTTCCATGGCCTCCACCATTTCTGACAACGTCAACAAACACTTCACAACTCGTGAACTCTGAGCTTTCAGAAACCTTCCACTTACGAGGTCGTGAATACAACTCTTCTCGTGAGCATGGTAAATACCAACCCATTTGAAGGCGCCATATGTCCACTTCTTATATACAGTCTATGGTTGTGAAGCAGGTGCCTTTCATTATTGCGGAAAAACCCCCCAGATTGAGTTAAGACAGCTGAGTTAAAGGAGCTACCGGGTCGATGTGGAATTACGGCTCATTCCAGGTTCTGCTGATTTCTTGATTAACACACTTCAGTGCTTCCCACTGTGCGTCATGACTAAGGCCTCAGAAACTACCTCAAAATCTATATTTCATTCGATGATAATTTGTTTTGGACAGAAAAACGCCCTCAACTGATTAGTTATGATATATCCAGTTCAAAAAGTAGCTTTTTAAACAATCATACATTTGTGTGATCACTCACTCATCTTCAACCTCTTATCCGGGGTCAGGTCGCGGGGGCAACAGCTCCATCAGGGGACCCCAAACTTCCCTTCCGGGCCACATGAACCAGCTCTGACTGGGGGATCCCGAGGCGTTCCCAGGCCAGTGTGGAGATATAATCTCTCCACCTAGTCCTGGGTCTTCCCCGTGGCCTCCTCCCAGCTGGTCGTGCCTTGACTTACATCCTTACTAGATGCCCGAACCACCTCAACTGGCTCCTTTCAACGCAAAGGAGCAGCGGGTCCCTCACGGATGACTGAGCTTCTCACCCTATCTCTAAGGGAGACGCCAGCCACCGTCCTGAGGAAACCCATTTCGGCCGTTTGTACCCGCGATCTAGTTCTTTGGGTCCTGACACAGCCCTCATGACCATAGGTGAGAGTAGGAACGACGATTGACCGGTAGTTCGAAAGCTTTGCCTTCCGGCTCATCTCCCTTTTCGGTGCGTTATGCAATACCGCCCCCCCGCTGCTCCGATTCTCCGGCCAATCTCACGTTCCATAGTCCCCTCACTCGCGAACAAGACCCCGAGGTACTTGAACTCCTTCACTTGGGGTAAGGACTCATTCCCTACCCGGAGTAGGCAATCCATCGGTTTCCTGCTGTGAACCATGGCCTCAGATTTAGAGGTGCTGATCCTCACATTTGTGTGATTGCATTACTTATATTTACCGCGCACCAATGCTTCTCTGCATTGAGTCTACATTTGCAGCAGAAGAGATTCTATTGATGGAGTTAGAGTTTCTGAGGGTGTCATTCATTCATTAGTCCGCTCAATAACGGGGGATTTCCCTAATTATGCTAAATACTACTAAAACTCTTTTATTCACTAATTTAAACAGTCAAAAGGATAAAAACATGTACATGACTTCAATAGGAAAGCCTGACCAACACTGGGAGTTCAGAGTAATGTCAATATGCATGTAAATTAAAGTTCAAGATGTGGTTTGACCTCTTACCAAAGACTTCATCGTGTGATTCAGGTTCCACTGCTGCTGCTACTGCTGCTGCTGCTGTTGTCTGCTCTGCTTCGGGTTCAGGTGATGGAGCCTTTAATAGGAAGAAAGACAAAAACAGATTGAAGAGGTGAGGCGCTGAGGTGCCATGGCAACAGAGCAAAGACAGAGACCAACAGACAGACAGAGAGAGAGCACGAGAGAAACAGAACAACGGGGATAGTTACACCTATTAAGGCTTTTGGGCGAAATAATTACTGCAGAATTATACTCAGACTCAGTCATTTAACATTCTAAAGAAGGTGCTACACTTTTTGAATCGCATACATATTGAGATTTGCCCATTTTGATGCCAATTCTATGTTTCATCAGTCGTATTCATCTCGATTTTAGGCAGGATTCATTCTGCAAAACAAGTGGGTTAGACAAGAACATTTGTTTTTAAACGTTCATAATGATATACACTTGTTCATTTGTAAATTGTATGTCATTTTCAGCATTCAATATTTAAAGATGAGACTGCAATGAAAAGTGATATTATGAAATGAAGTCACATAAAATAAAAGTGTCACTGGAAAAGAATTACGAGAGAATAAGAGAATTTTGAAATCAAATTTCTTTAATGAAATAAAATGGGGGTGGAGATTGCCATACTACGGTATTAAGATTTTGATTAAACATAATATTTTAAAATTCTAACTTTCTATTTTATATCTTTAAGACATCCTTAACACTAATATCTGCTGGGAGTGAAGGGAAATGTGTGCAAGTGCAGATAATGTGTGTTGTGTGTAACATTATTTCAGTGTTGTTTCTAAATAAAAATGTGCTTTTGTGAGATATTTCATGTTTTTACCAGAAATGTACACGTTTTGTATGTCTAAGGGTAGCACTGTGTCAAAATGAGGTAACAAGTGATTAAAAACAAATCAATAATCAACAATTAAATCCATACTTTATTTTGCCATCTTGAGTCCTTGAGGTTAATAGCAATGTGAGGTTAATAGCAATGTGAGGATGGTTTGAGAAACTCTTTAGATAAGGATACATATAGACAAAAAGATACCAAGAAAACTCCACGTCTCTCTCTCTCTAACAATTAAAATACCTTTATTGTCATAGTCAACAATAAAAAGGATGATAGCGGTTGTTGGTACTGTGACTAACTCGTCCCTCGTGTCAGCCGAGACTGTGAATCTCTCCTACAAAAAAAAACGATTGATAGAAATTCTGTGATTTAATTAAAATGTTTTGCATTGTGATCACATCTGTTAGAAATCTCATTAGTTGCCAACACAAAAACAACCAATAATCATTTCCAGCAGGTCATCGTCTAATAAAAAGCATCGCTTTCTACATGGATGTGGTAGATCTTTGCCAACGCAGAGCTGCGTCTGCAGCAGGTCATCTCAACTCTTTGCTGCTGTCACCAAGGGGGAAGCTTACATTGAGGAAAACATGAAGATTAAATGACACCATTTCATCTTTGGAAATGGAAACAACATGTGCCTGTGTTATCAGGCTTTCCAGACGTATAGAAGTATTGATTCAGCTGTATCTCTCTGTCGGCTCTGGTCTGATTCAGGCTGTTTGAATACATGAAGTCATAAGTTAAAGATTTGTTCTACCCACCTGTACTGGCTCGTCTGAGTCACTGGGTGAGACCAATTAATCTCCCCTGTAAACTGGCTCGAAAATGAATGTTCATTTCTTTCTATAGCTATTCATAACAAGTACTTGTTTCTATTTTGTGGTTCCAAGCGAAATATTTGCATTTGCTAATCCTCACATTTTTATAAATCCTCTTACCGATTCCCTCCTCCTCCCAATGTACTCTCACATCTCCGGCTTCCACTTCCGAGTGGGTTTGCCAACGTAGGGAATCAATACAGGCGTTCAAAATCTGTGGGCACACCGCTCACCGTTACGAGAGCGTACAGAGAAGTGCAACTGTGACACAGTCCTGTGAGCGTGGACAAGTGCGGTGAGCAAGCACTTACTGATGCAAATCAAGAAAAAAAGGTCAGCAAAGTGCCGCGCTTTGAAATTTTATTTGTCCGTTCAATTGTGTAAACAAATTATGTAAATTTGCTTTGACCCGATGAGATTCAGATTCGATTAACAGGCTCCATACTGGATTCAGATTTAATTACATACAGACAAATTCATATCGTCAAAGAGCGCGATGATGAATCCAAGAGTCCTGCAGGTGATAACAATTAATACTGGCCTCATGCCATTACTGTTAGTTCTACTCCTAAACGTATTCATTGAATTTGTTTTGACTTAAAAATGCTCTAAAATTTAAGAGACCTCCAGAGGTTTCTTAAAGACCCTGACAACCTATTTATTCTTGCTATGACTGACAAAACTCAGGCTAGTAAACTCTGTTTCTTCTTTTAAATCATGCCTCAAAACCTCCCTTTACAGGGAGACCTTTTTATAGTAATCCCTTGTTTTAATTTCATTATTGCTGACTTTTTTGTACAAACTGTTTTATTAAGTCTTATGTTCAACATGTTATTTTGGCCTATGTTTTTATTCTGTATTGTTTTTATCTTGATGTTAACTTACTGTATGTAAAGCACTTTGTAACTATGTTTGGAAAAGTGCTATACAAATATAGTTCATTATTAAAGTTTATTAAATACACACTTTTTACACCCAACAGTTTTGGGTGGTTATGTCCTTCACATATCTCGAGAACTATTCATCCGATCTATTCCACATGTGGTGGGTGTATTGCTGGGGACCAAAGGGAGTGCTTTGTTGAATTTGGTGCAATTTGGTGACGTGACACGTAATCTGCAACTTAACTTAACCAGTACTATTTCTTTGTCAGGTAAATGTAGTACTAGTACAATGTTTTCCTCTGAATTAGTACACAGTAAGTAGTACACAGTTGAGGGGCCTTTTATAAGTTATTTCGGGCCTCAGGCTGAAGAATGCTTTATTGCTAAAGTTGCTAAATAATAATTAATGTGCTGCTAAGGAGATGTAAATCCAGAGGACAGACGGTCATTTTTTAATGTGTTATGTATGGTTAATTGTGATGTGTTTTGGTTTTTGTCTTCTATGTACAACTGATGTGTCTTACTTGTCTGTTTGTTTATGGTAACAGTATGTCTATTGTATGTGTAATTTTTCTCAAATTGAGCTGCCTATGGATGCAAAATGAATTTCCGTGCAAACTGACAATAAAGTTGTATCGTATCATAATGAGTTAAAATAGTAACATAATACAATGTTTTTCATATACTATACTATGTCATGGCATGTGTATTGCTCAGGACCTTCTGTAAGGAGGTGCAGCGTCGAGTGTGACGTTTTTTGTATGAGCGGTTCTCGAGAAAACTGCAAGTAGCAGCAACAACACAGGTCGAGCATTCGGCCCGTTCCAAACAGGCATGTTTTGACTGCATTATTCCTATCAAATGTTCAAATCAAACTACCTCCTCTAGATTCTACGTATTGTTTCTGCTTCTTCTTATTCTTCATAAACACCTCCGAAACAGAAGGTCTCACAAGGTGTGTTCATCTCTCTTCTGAAATTTGATTGAAGTTGGAGTAAAAGTGCATTTATCTTTATCTGTATACCTATCTTTATACCTTATCTAAGTCCAAATTGTCACTTTTAGCAGGTAAATACAGGCCCTGATCTGTGGCATCTGAGATAATGAGAATGATGGAGAAACAGGCGTACAGGGTTAGTACTGTACAAAGACCCTCAACCAATTATTTTAAAGAACCAAACAGACAGAGAAATGAGACAAATTGCATTGATAAAGCATACATTAACACTGCATTCCTACAGTCTGTCCGGCACAACATTTTTTTTCCATCATTAAAGCACTCAGTATTCAACTTTTGTTGGATTTTGTCCATGCACACACCCACACGTTTAGACACAGCTGTCTTATATCTCTGTTCAGCCTTTCACTTTTTTCGAAGTGGGGGAAAATTAGCAATGCAAACAACGTTCACATTCAAGGAGCTGAGCCACGGGCGATCGGATGTTTGTCGAATTGATATCGCTGGAGGCTGAGGCAACTAATAGGACTGAATCTGCAAGTAACAGGTATTAGGGGGCTGTTTGAAATAAAAAGAAAAACAATTTGTATCTGGAGAGAAGTGAAACTGATTAAATATGAACAGTAATTTGCTTATTTTAAGCATTGCCTCTAACACTGAGACTGAGAGCTCTATTTTCATGAACCCGGCAGCGCGGAGCAGATTGCAGACAAGTACGCCCTGCTCAGTGCATCAGGAGCGTGCCAAGCGCACTTTTAGTGAGCACCACTATAAAATTGAACCCGAACAATCTGATATCACATCACATTGCTAATCACTGCCACAAACATCTGGTGTTTTGAATGGAGAGTCACCGGGAGGATGACTGACGGGAACGGACAGTCCTGATGGAGTCATTAGCGGACAGTTTTAATTGATCTACGATCTAATGGAACAGTGTGAACCATCTTCAATGCGACCATCTCCAAATCGCCTGTTGATTACCACTGCAGTAGGAACCGCAGAATAATTATTTAACAACACGTGTGATGTCCACATGAGCACACAAATTAACCAGCGAATCTGCTGCTCCTTCTGGGGCGCAAGGCCGAGATACCAAACTGGTGTAGTCGAGTAAATAACCTCAGTGCCCTTAAAAAACACTGGTTGTGCGGTGCGACAATGCGTTCTGCGCCATCACAAAAAAGGAGCCCTAAATAACAATTTGGACAAATGTATAAGATAAGATAAGATAAGATAAGATAAAATGAACCTTTATTAATCCCCGGAGGGAAATTCAGGTGCCAAAGCAGCAACATCAGCAAATAGAGTGAAACACAGGAGAGGTAAAGGTATACAAAAATTATAAAAACAATAATAGAGATATAAAAGATACAGAGTGAATGGGTGAACATAGTGTATGCAGTCCATGGGGTGTTGGGAGAAAATGGAAGAGGAAAAAAAATATGTGGGCAATTTTTGCTAAGTGGACCAGAGCAGCAGATTAATGCCGTCCTTGGGCAGCAGCTGTCAGACTGACTTCACACCTACACACCACCGGTGGCTTATTAAATATAGGTCTTGTTAAGCAGAGCATCCTCGGTGGAGACGGTGAAGCATCACCTGACCCTGGAGCATGGAGATGTGGAGCAAGTTCAAGAGAAACAGCTCAATTTGGATCCCACTTGCCAATTATTCATGTTTTCCTGGGAGCCTCCTGTTATTCTCTGCCTTCACCTGTTGGCCTTTTTGCTTGCTATTTCCAGGTTCCACCCTGCAGATGCCAACAAGCAGGTGATGATGGAGCTCTTACACCTGTTGAGCAACGAAGTCTAAATATCTTAAGATGCCATTCCTCTACATGTTGTCTCTGCGAAAACTTCAAATGTACTGATGTGACTGATATAACTGCAAATAAATCTCACTCAAATTCGACTTAACACCTCCCTTTAACAGCGACTGCCCGATCATATCTTAGCTACCGTGAGAAGGCACAGCAGGCCTGTCAACATCTGGACATCTCCATGTGTTGAAAACAATGTGTTTTGAGCTGCAATAAGAGCGATGCTCTGCATGTAAAGAGTTTGGAGGATGGTATAGCCTTTCCAAAACCAAAAAACACAAGAGGAAACATTAAAAAGTCAGCTGCCGCATGCAGTGTTTTCAACAAACTCACTGAGCTAACATTAGCTTAATTAGCTAGCTACAGCTGATAAAATCTGCCAGCGACAGTGAGAAACCTGCTTTCTGTCGACCTCTTTCTGGAATCAAGGACCCTTTGTTTAAAAAATTATGAACAATTTCAAGTGGGCCATCTGCCACCTTTATCATTGTATATATGCTGTGAAGAGTGTCTTGTTTGTACTGCTTAAATATATTAATATATTAAAGGTGCAGTGTGTAGGCGGCATCTAGTGGTGAGGTTGCAGATTGCAACCAATTGAAACTTCTCCCGTGAGCCGAGCCTGTAGGAGAACTACGGCGGCCGAAGCAAAAAGGGAAAACACAAATAGCTTTATCTAGACCCAGGCTGCGGTCGAAAAGTAAAAAAAAAAAATCACGTCCTAACGTCTTTTCCTTGACCTCGATGGAAAACGTCATGAGGTCAAGGAAAGATGAGAAGGGGACTTAGGAAAAGACGGCCGTGGTGTTCAGAGAATCCGACTGCACTTTCAATAGGCTCCGTAATTATGATGCGACGGCGGCGGATGTTAGTGACGCGGGTCTGCTGTGGTGAAACTACAATGTTCTGAAGACGGACTACAAAAGGCGCTGCTCCCCCAATATTGGGTTAATTGTTCGAGTTATGGAGAAGGGGTAGGACCATATAGGTATTTGTTACATGTTTGAAATAAATAATTAATTAAAAACAAAGTGAAATGAAATGGTTGTCACTGTCCACTCATATTAAACATGAATCCCAATTAGTATATGAGCGTATGAAAATAATATACAAGAAAAGCATGTCGTTTGTTATCAGGAACGGCCGAATGGTGTGTCGCTTTAAATGCTGCGGCCGCAAGGAATTGTGGGATGTTATTATCTCCTTTCCTTTGGTAAGTGTATCCTCTGCTAAAGGAGATAGTAAAGGAAGCATTGAAGCTCCTTTCCTCAGCATTTGGAGAATTCAAACAGCTCTCATCATGGCTGCTACTGAGATACTTCCGGGTCATTTCACTCCGTCAGGAACCTTCCTGAGAGAAAAAGGATTATTCGACTGCAGCACCAGTGTTTGGTTTGTCCATTCTGGTGTAGAAACAAGGCAGCCAGCTCTGTGAAGAGGACCAGCTCCATATATATATATATATATATATATATATATATATAGATATCAATGGCTCATTCTAAGGTAACGAAAACACAACAATTCATATTTTCAGGTGATTACACACACACAAAAGAAAACATACTTATTCGTATTATATTCCATTTCTGCCAATAGACCCCCCCTAAATGTCCCACACTGGTCCTTTAAGGCTAATGTCTGTGAGCATATTTGCTTGTTTGATGGGTATCTCAGACTGGAACACTCAGCCTCAGCTCCACTCAGGCCTCTGATCCCCATCCAGTACTCAGGTACTGGACGGGGACCAATGTGCCTATAAGTACTCCGTATGTTTGAGTAGAGAGAGAGAGAGAGGATGAAGAGTGCAGCCATTCGAACACCTTGTAGGGCTCGGCTGATTTGAGACTTTCAAAGGAACTCTCTTCCCGTCATCAGCGTTTCATCCTGTCTACAATTCAGAGATGGATGGGATCATCTCCTTTTGATATAAAACACACCAGACACACTGTGTCTCTACCTTCAAAAGGCCAGTTTTATAAAATAATAATGTTAATCTATAAAGTCAAGAGGACAATCAAATATCTTGGACATTCGTCTGTTATTCAGAGCTGTAAGGAAGTAATTCAATTTACCTAACAAGGGGCCAAACTGCCGTAGAGCACTAAGATAACATTCAGTGCTTTAGTTAAAGCCTTTCTGAAGCTCACTTTGCAAGTGGAGGGTCATTGAGAGAAAAGCAAAACACGGCATTCAGGGTATTCAGTAGACTTTTTCATAGAAAAGAAGAACACTGAAATACAATATTCCTTCTGTGAAGCAAATATCGTGTAATATGTGATAACTCAGATAAAGGCAAAACACTATCACACAATAATATTTCCCAAATAAAGAATGATGAATTGGCAGATTTATGGCTCACATTTTTCCCCAATATAACACAAATACCGACAGTAAAAGCAGGATCAATAAGAGGAAGTGTAACTGTCATCTTAACTTGAGGAACTCTTCCACCAACCGACGGTTTACTTTTGTGGTTCAAACTTCCAACTGATCACACTGTGAGTCAAGCAGTGCTATTCTGGGAAC
Source organism: Sebastes fasciatus (assembly GCF_043250625.1). Lineage (NCBI taxonomy): Eukaryota > Metazoa > Chordata > Actinopteri > Perciformes > Sebastidae > Sebastes > Sebastes fasciatus. Next base: position 31,993,582 of record NC_133806.1, on the reverse strand, counting down.
AGTAACAGTACAAAATCAGAACAGACTTGAGGTGTGGAAAGTGTAATTATGATTCAGATGTGGACAGATCTCACACAGAGGAACAGAGGAGACAGGAACAAGCCTGCTGGGCTGGTCACAACACATACAGTAGAGCGCTGTAATTGGGTACAATGGTAGAGCTGAAGCCTGGAGGTCTGCTGGCTGATCCTCAAGCTCCCTCATCTGGAGACAATTCAGTCTCTCCAATTCAGTAGTTTCAGTAACAGGACTGGATCACAACCAGGCACAAAGAGGGATTGACAGAGTAACAATTTATTGAGAAGTTACGCTGTAAAATAATCTCTCCAACATGCTTGGTTTCGAAACACATATGAAGCCTCTTTCCAGCGAGGACCGACAGCTAAGCATTTAAAATCTAGAGCCCCTTTTCAATAATTAATCTCATTACAACTTGAGCTACTTGTTACTTTAAATTCCATCCCCTGCGGCCATATCTGTGATTTACCCCTCAGTTCTCAGTGTGTTTTATATTTCTGTGTAGGTGTTCTGGTAATCTAGTGCTTCAACCTTTTTACAGGTGATCTTAGTGACACTTCTTCACAACCGATGAAGAAGAACATGAAAAGAAAGAAGAAAATGGAAAGAGGATCAAGACCTTGATAGATTAAAAACACCTATTCCTTCACTTCTGGCTGTGAGAGAGTAAGGTCAACAAACAGCAGTTGGCATTACTTGGCATTTAAAGAGTTTTGAGGGTGGCATTTCTTTTTTCCTTTTGTTCTGGCGGCCTAACTGAGACAAATATTTTTCAGACATTTTTCACCCCACACTTATCCCAAGAGAGGAGAAGTTGTAGTGATAAAATGTACATTAGCACTGAATGAGTATTATTGTGTTTAATGTTAGAGGTGTATCATTGGGTGGTAAATGAACTGCATTTATTTGTCACTTTTTCTAGTCAGCATTCACCCATTCACACACACATTCATAAACTGGTGGCAGAGGCTGCCATACGAGGTACCACCTGTTCCTCAGGAGTGATAAACATTCACACGCACACCAACAGCAATTTGGGGTTCAGTATCTTGTCCAAGGACACTTCGACGTGTAGACTGCAGGGGCCAGGGATCGAACCGCCGACTTTCAGATTAGTGGACGACCGCTTTACCGCCTTAATAGTTGGGTTTAATATTTTTGGTATTACTAAAAGTCACATGTGGCCACAGAAATGGTCTAAACTGCCACTGTTAAGGCTTCCCAAAACCAAAAACTAGGGATGCACCGATCCAACTTTTTCAGCCCCGATACCGATAGCGATACCTGGGCTTTGGGTATCGGCCGATACCGAGTACCGATCTGATACCAGTGTTTAATTAATAAGCTGTATGCCTCACTGTGTGGAAGTGACTGGGATCATTCTTTTATGATTAAGGAAACTGGACTTAAAGATAAGGTCGACGATGTTTTAAAGCTAGCATAATTTGAAAGTAGCATCGCCTCAGGTCCTCAACTCAACAACGCTACCTCATGACGAGTAACCGCGGCAGTGCTACTGCAGGGCTGAGTTTTCTCTTCCATTCTCCAGGAAACGTGCAACGACGACGCGCTTTGAGTTCAGGCTAGTGCACGCCAAGGGTAGAGAACGAGCAGGGAGGCAGGGAGGCATCTGATTGGTTCTTTCCAAGCGGACAGTGATTGGTAGACGTTTTTTACAGTATTACAGCAGCTACAGATGACGGCTCTTTTCCGGTCCTTTTTCAGAGCTCATCAGTAATGGATCGCTGTCGGGGTGTAAAGACCATTTCAACCAATATAACAAATAGTGTAGACTGGAGAACATCATCAACCCTGCCTTTAAACATTGCTTTACTAACTTCTACTACTAACTAACTACTAACAAAATGTGGCCAATAAATACATAGATATACATTTATTTAATTGTTATTTATTATAAAAAATAATAAATCGTACACCAGCAACTTGGTTAAAAATGAACAGGAATTACAATTCAAGTGTAAACCTTTTAAATGCAGCAACAAATTGGTCAAAACTAAAACAGGAATACAAATTCCAGCATATAATGTATATTGTATATAAACATAAAATTGAATTGAATAGATCGGCCCCGTTGCCACCGATATCCGATCCAGTATCGGTACATCCCTACCAAAAACACAGGAGTAACAGTGTAAGGAAATGGATTAAACTGTGTGTTTATCTGCTCTAATATGAGTTACAGTCGTTAGCATGTCTGTAACTAGCCAGCTACCAACAGTAGGAAGCAAACATTACATCCAACACCAAAGAAATAACAGTCTGATCTTACAGTTGGATTCTGTTTTCTGCTGTCAGTTATTCATTAATGCATTCTAGTATGTAATGCATATTAATTCATCGTTCCCACCTTTACTCAATGCACCTTATGTAATTCTTCTTCAGTAAGTTATTTCTTAGGGATATCCTACATTTCCCCTAAATGACTTGCAACACCATCTGAGAATGTGAACTGTAGAGTGTAGGTTTTATCTGTAGGTGGAGAGAGCCTCTGGTAATAGCTATAGCGAGAGCAATCATGCAGCGAGAGCAAGCGGGAGTCACTTCCCACTGGCGTGTTCAGGGAGTGGCCTAGGGTGGCACGGGCCACCCCTGAAATCTGATTGGCCACCCCAAGTGCCACCCCAATATCTTAAAATATGATTGGCTATATGCCCAGTCAGAGGCGGGCCACGGCACTGAATGTAAACTGCACTCTTGTTTAGAGTTGCAGTTCCTTCTCAAACCTGAGAGGCAGAGATGCGCTAAAGTAGTATGTAGCCTGCAAAAAAAAAGGCGCGAAGAAGAAGAAGTTTGAGCAGGTGAACCTACAGGTGAAACAAACTCAGTCTATGGAAGCAACACGTCTCTGGAGCGTCGTCGTGAAAGATGTGAGTAGCCTACATTTTACTACACTTACTGTGCCTGTAGTTAAAAGCTGTAACGGTAATAAGCTAAACATTTACCCTGTCTTGTTTTATTTCTTTTTATTGTAATTGGCACAAGGCTGTCATCATCTCATCTCATTAGCAAACACTGTTTTGACTGTCAACGATGCTAAAGCTACTATTTAGCCATCTAGCCCTCCCAGTCAGCAGTGCTGCATGTGAGCGGAGTTTTTCAGCTCTAAAGCTCATTAAAACTCATTTGAGGACAACCATGCTAGACAACAGACTAAGCCATTTAGGTTTGCTAAGTATTGAGTCAAGAAGAGCGAGGGCACTCAACATGGATGATTTTATCAAAGTGTTTGCAAGCAAACACAAGAACAGGCGAATTGCACTGTTTTAACCCTCCTGTTTTCCTCAGGTCAAGGAAGGAAGAAGGGAGGGAGGAAGGACGGAATGAAGAACAGAGGAAGGACAGAGGGAGGAAAGAAAGAGAGAAGGACAGGAAGAAGGGAGGGAGGAAGGAAGCAAGGAAGGAAGGAACTGTCAAAACAGATTGGGTCTCTTGAATGGTAATACTAGAGTAACCAACACTGTAACACATGTAAAGTTTATAATTTGTTTGGTTAAATAATTTGTTCAAAGAGGCGTATGTATTCTAAATATGTTTGCACTTTATAGGCGGAGAGTGACTGTGTTTTTTAATGTGCATTGTTTTCTTATGTTGGCTTTTGGAGTCACAGGTTATTTTGTAGCATTATTACTGTAACAAATCAGTGTTGAAACAAGATTTGTTACAAGTGATGTAAGCTTTTTTTATGCACACATAAGCTCTGGTAAGATCAGCTATCTCTGTTGATAAAATATTCTACACGGTCTGTACCTCCAACCATTTACATTGTTGCACATGTAAAGTTTTGCACAGTTTTGTCAAGTAAATATTTTGCCCAAAGAGTCTTATTTATTTTAATTTTGTTGGCACTTTATAAAGTGACTGTTTTAGAATAAGGATTTTCTTTTGGATGTAACCTACTTTGGGAATTTACAAATTATTTTGGCATTATTTAACAGTTCACTTTACAATGTTAAAACAAGATTTGCTGGTATGTGAGGAGGGATGTGACTTTTGTTTATACCTGGGAGTTCAGGTTTCTCTGTTGCTGAGAATACTACAGTAACTTACTACACTGTGGCACATGTGACTAGTTTTGTCAAGTAAATGATTTGCCCAAACAGGCTTATTTATTGTAATTTTGTTGGCACTTTATACAGTGCACTTTATACAGAAAGTGCATTGTCTTTTTTTTATGTACTGTATATCATACCTTGAAAGGTTGTTTTGAGGTTAGAATAAAGTATGGTAGTTTTCAATCACATTTGTATGTTGCCTTTTCCTGAATGTTGTGACTAGTAGGTCTATTCTTGCTTGCAGTGTTAGTAAATGAAGTAGATATGGGTTGTGGAGACAAAAATGGTAAATTAATGCTATGCCGACACCTGGGTGTGGGTGTGTATTTTCTTGTCTGTGTGTGTGTGTGTGTGCGTGCGTGCATATGTGAGTGTATATGTCTGTGCGCAGGCGCTCCTGCTCACACTTCATGCCACCCCTGCATAAGTCAGTGCCCCACTGGTGCCACCCCTATCAAAAATGTCTGGACACGCCCCTGTCACTTCCCCGAGCTGAGAAAAGTGCACTGGCTATCTCTGTCTTTGCTGCGATGGATTTCTCTCTGATTGTTCAGCATCAGTAAAAAATGGTAAGGCTGGAGGAACAAAAAAAAAAAAGCGTGCACTACAACTCTGAAAACTTGACACCACATCCTGATGTTTACTGTTGATGTCTGAGATAGCTGAATAAAAAAAAAATCGATTCTTCTCACTGTAGCGGGGCAGGAAATATCTCAACATGATATGTAACATTGTCTCCGGTTGCTAGTTATCTGCACAAACACCACAGTGAGGGCAGAAATACACGGTTCATTGCAAATGGATGTTATTTTAAACAGTGGTTGTTGTGCTACAAGTTGCATTTCTTTCATTTTTTAGTTAAATCAAACAAAATGCAATATTAAACGACTGAATTTGTAGAGTCATACAAAACGACTGTCTATTTTTGATTTATTTATTGAGGAATTTGTTGGCTTTGCACGCAGTGACGAATAAATTTGGCAAGTTCTCAACGCACTACACACCGTCACGTCTGTCTGTAATCCAGTGTTGAACCGACGCCATCCAGTGCATCAGGAGACATCTGCACCAATCAGCGCTGATATATATATTTGCATTTAGGGACATCTGAGCACAACTATGTGTCTCAGGTTCTACTCTGGCAAAACACACAACATTAAGGAGCAAAAGGGGCGCTGTTATTCCAAGTGTCGATGTAAGGCTTTAAAATATCAGCAGCGTGAACATTCAGAGAGCTGCTATAGAGGTGTGACAAAGGAGGTATGGGTACATTTCACCCTTCCTCAAAATGATGAGGGACCGGGAGAGGGATCACGACTCCATCGACAACAGCATCTAAACACAACCTGCTTTACTCTGTCACGCTCTGTTCCTGCCTAACTGTCACTATGACAACTGGCTGCTTTGCCAGACCTTTTAAATTGACTTTGATGTCATGATAATCGAGCCAAAAGAAAGGGGAAAAACAAATGATTGAGATAGAGAGAGATAGAGAGAGAGAGAGAGATACAATTATAAAGCTAACTAAACAATGCAGCTTTGGTGCCCTAACACCTCTCCTGGCAGCTTCGCACTTTGACAAATTAATCCACTTCTCTTGCTCCTGCTCTTCTCTCTCCAGAGTGTGTTTTGCAAGGTGAGGAAACAAATCATCTGCGGACTGAGCCATCAGCCTCCCTGCTGGTTCGGGCTCCCCTCTTCCCCTGTACGCCAACGTGATCACTCCGCCCGTTACAGGCACTGGCCAGGTAGTCGGCCGCGAGCCAGACCACACAAGGCAGGTTTTTACGCTGCAGCCTACAGCGACCCCCCCCAAATGCTGTTTTTTTCTTTCTACACCCCCTTTGCTCACAACACTCTAGAAGAAACCTCTTCAACTCTGATCACAGCCTCAGCTATAATGGCCCGAACCCATTATAGCCGCTGCAATTTTTGAAAAGCTGTGACAAAAGGGACTTAAAGCAAAGCTGGGGTTAATTACATGATGTCATTAAATTACATTACTGTCCCAGTTTAAGCCTGATCCTCCTCCACACTTGGCGTACAGGAGCAGTGTCTGGCTTGTAATTTTCTGCGCTCACAGAGCAGAAAGATGAGTCCAAAAAAAAATCTCTCAAACATATTTTTCTCTATCTAATTACAGCACTATTAGAGGCAGACATCTTCTGTCAAGTGCTAACCCCCGGGGCACGGCAGAGCACCTTGCTTCCTGGGCCAATTAGAAATGCCTATTGTGAGGTGCTTAATGACTTTGTTTGTTATAAAAGAAGAAGAAGAAAATCACACTTAATTTGCCACGAGACCTTCAAACTTATCACACTTCCTGCTTATACCAGAGAGCACTGATGTAAAGGCTTATTACTCAACCTTAGAGTGCAAACTCATTGATCCATCCTGATGCTTTAAAGTGCAATTATCGCTCCTGCCCGGTCGCCGACAGAACAAACAGCAGCAAACACAATCCATCAGCCAGAATAATGTCTCTCCGTCTGAGACTTTAATCCTTTTTTAAGCATAAAATCTCACTTGACAGCAATATAAGATGCAAGTGCACTGAAACATCAAAACATTTCACATCTACTTCTTCTGTTCGGATAGAAAAACCTGCGAAACAAATCTGTAATTTCTAGATGGTGACGAATTGTTGTTCCTGTGGGAATAATGATTTGGTGCTATATGGATGGTCAATTATCATCGTCAGACGGCGGAACATTGTGGGTCCTGATGATCACCCGAGCCACAGCTAATGGTTAATGAGATGAGTACCTGGAGAGGTTTTAGTGTCAGCTTTGATAGACACAATCATCTATTTACTTCCTCCAGTTGAAATGGGTTCTCTCGCAGAGCGCTGTAGCAGCAGGGTTTGTGGTTTTGAGGGGGGATGTTGTAGGGCGATCACCCATCATGCTTTGGATATTGCCATGGCAACTAGGGCTGCGTTTAACAATTATTTTTTTTACTGTCGATTAATCTGTTGATCATTTTCTCGATTAGTAAAATGTAGTTGTTTGGTCCATAAAATGTCAGAAAATGGTGAAAAATATCAATCAAAGCCAAAATTGACGTCCTCAACTGTCTTGTTTTGTTCACAACTCAAATAATATTCAGTTTACTGTCATAGAGGAGTATATAAACCATAAGAATATTCACAATTAAGAATCAGAGAGCAATTCCATCTACGCAGAAGTCCTTTAAAAAGCTGACTATCCAAAATGTGTCAGTGTGAGGGATTTTTCTTTTTTACATTAAAATCCTTCAGTTACTATAGTCTGCAAAAGAAAATCACTTAATTTAAGTGCATCAGTGGTTCTTAACATCTTCCAGCAATAGAAAGAAACAGTTAATCGTGATTAATCACAAATTAATCACACATTTTTTTATCTGTTCAGAATGAACCTTAAAGGGAGATTTGTCAAATATTTAATACTCTTATCAACATGAGAAAAATGAGCACGCTACAACCTCCGAAAGATCTCAGAAAGAAATTAGTAGCGTTAAAACCTATTTGCGTTATTATCGCGTTAACTTTGACAGACCTAGAATATAATAATACATGATCTAAGAAACAGAGTGTAGGTAGAAGGTCCTTACTCCAGTACAGTGGCCTTTAAGTCAAAATAATGCATGGATAAAAATGCATTACAGATCAACTAAACATTTGCAAATTTTCTCCACCTCGTCCCCTCCACTACTCTCCACAGCAAAAATCTCCATATGAAGCATTGAGCCGTTGCATTATTCATAGAGTGCTGCTTCTCTATACGTTTGAGAGAATGAAGTGTTGCCTGTGGCAGCGTTATCACCGCAAGACCTGGATTCGCGATCCAAGTGCCGCAGGTGAGAAAGTAAGTTGTAACCACGAACACGTAGGCGGCTCAGAAATATATCAAATCACCTCTAAACATGAACAAAAAAAAAATTATTCTGGGCATAGACCTTCGAGATAAATACACTACCTGTGAAGAAGTTAGAACCTTCGGGCTGTGTTACATAAGCACTCACTCTTAAAAGACATTCAAGACTTGCGCTCCGTTAAGTGGTTAACAGCTTGACTGAAAGCTGAACATAATAAATCAGTATGAGTCCAAAGTCCTGCTGATAAAGGCCAGCGTTCACACTGATAAGGTTAAAGAAAATCCTCCAACACATGCTTCATTCTCAGACTGCAGTTTTGACAAACAGCTTGCACACACACACATTTCAAGATGTACAAAACAAGACACAAAAGCACCTGCAGTGAGGGGCTCTTACCTTGCTGTCTGTGGGTGCCTCCCTCTTTACTAGATGCTGGCCCATGCTGCTGACAGAGACTGGAAGAGAAAACAGAGAATGAGTTTAAAACCAGGAGAAGACTGTAAACAGCATATTATGTGAAGATTATATGCACTCCTCCTTATCTAAGCAAGACAGGCTACCTCTCGAGTCAGTGTGTGAAACCGAAGCGTCACACACAGCTATTAAAAACACTGGTGCGTTTGCCAGATTAGTGCGCTTCGTTTGGGCTGGTGTGAAAGCTGTCAATGGAAGCCTGGTGCGGACCAAAACAACTGGAACCGGGGGGGTCGCTTCAAAAGACGGGTCTCAATTCGCTTCCAAGCAGACTGGTGTGTTTATTTAGAGGGTCAGAGGGAATAATTGAGCATTATTGGTGTTATTAAACTGCACCGCGGCCGACCGGGTGTTGGTGGCTATGCATCAGGGTGTGAATGTCCAGCATATAGCCTCTCCACCACCAACATTCTTTACAGGGCCTCCCCATGGCAACACCTGGTATCTGGGCATCTTGCAACCCCATGCTAAACTGTAAAGGGATCTCGGAGCAGCAAGGGCCCCAGAGGTACAGTGTGCAGGCCCAGCGGCGTGTGGACACGCCCTGGCACTCACCAACCTTGCCCCAGCTATGGGTAACTAGCCAGGTATAGATGGAGCTCGTAGCCTAGTAAGGCAGTCCATCTAGGAGAAGGAATAACTCTGATTTTGAAACCCGGGTGGACAAGACTCGTAAGCCTGGAAAGGCAGCTGTATAGGAGAAGGATAACTCTGATTTCAAAACCCGGGCAGGCAGGGCTCATTAACCGTGGTAGGCCACCTGGGGAAGGGCAACCCTATAAACAAATGACCCTGGCCCTCCAGGTTGGGGGTTGTACGTTGGGCCAGCAACCTGGCTACATAAAAAAGGCAAAGGGCTACAGAAACAACCTCGACCGATCAACAGGTAGAAACGTGAGACGGCTGTGGCTCAGGAGGTAGAGCGGGTCGTCTGCTAAGGGTCACACAAGGTCGGCTTTTCAATCCCCAGCTCTTCCTGTCAACATGTTGAAGTGAATGAGAGACAAATGGATAACAGCTAGAGTTGTTCCCGATACCAGTATCGGAAATGCATCCGATACTGCCCTTTAACTAGTCGAAACTAAAGTGCAGCAGCAATAACTCCAAAAAGCAGCCACCAGGTGTACTGACAAGTCTCTGAAAAGACCCAGCATGTCCTGAAAGGTAAACTCCCCTAAAGGGATAGAAGAGTAGACTAATGAAGCTCAGCTCTCTCCAAGTGGAAGAAGAGAGAAATGTCTGTGAAGTAAAGGAGAGTCTCAGGTGTCTGAGTGCTAAGCTCACAAATAACATAAAAACCAAACAAGAATTTTCATACTCATAAAGAAAAAGGCATAAAACTTTAAAAGTGTTTATGGTGCTGAATATTGCATGAATCAAAATCTCAGCCTGCACCCAGCACTCGAAGAAAAACCCTCTTTCCTCTGAAGGACCATTCTCCTTCCCTTTCAAATAATCACAGCATGCATTTTTGGCTTTTAGGAGAGTTTCGTAGCCATCAAGAAAAGGCTTTCATCATCTGTGGCACCTTGGCTATTTCCTTTTCTGGCCTTTCTTAATTGTATAACAATACATGGACAAAACATACTGTCCCTTGTCAAAAACCTTTATGCTAAAAATTTTTTGATAATGTGGTTTATATATATATATATATATGGTCTGTTGATGGTCCACATTGATGTTGGCCCAGGCTTCTAAACATTACGGCTGGCTGCACAGCCAAGAAGGCAGGAAACTCTCCGTACAAACGCCAACAATTGTGGAAAAATGATCTTAATTCATTCATGAATGCAGCGTGTGTCAGCTTAATTATTCAAATTTCAAATGCCGCGAGGCCCCTCGTATTCCCTAATTACAGGTCAATCAGTTCGAAGGATTCGAAAAATATGTTAATACGGCCTTTGAACAATCATGATATAAAAAAAATTATAAAATCATGACCAGGTCATTACCACACACACACACGCGCACGCGCACGCGCACGCGCAACGAATATATGACGCAGAGCCTCCCACAGTTGAGAAAGATTAAGCATTGAGAGGTGCTATTACATGTTCACCACCAGCAGCAGCTTTAGCAGCATCACAGGGAGGAACAAGTGTGATTAAAATCGAATCAGCTTAAGTTCAAGATTTTATTTCACACCGCTATGGCTCAAGGTAAACAGCTCTGCACCCAAAGGAACACAATTTGCAACACAAACCCCCTCCCCCCAAAAGACCAATTAGAAATCCTCCCAGGAACTGAAAACACTCACAAAAATCAGTCTCTTTATAACATGATGTACTGATGCCTCTCTACGGAGCGGAGCAGCCATATCGGAAAATATATTTAAATAAGGACATGCAAGCTACTTGCAAGCATCAAGCAACCACTGTAAACACACATTATCACCGTATGAAGCTGTCATGGCGAACAGTTGCCCAATTACACATCCAGCAGACACCGAGCAACATTTAACATCCATTTGGTCGTGTTTCTGGCCACCTGACGAATGCAATATTCCCTCTCCTTTAAGCACTGGTTTGGTCCGGCTCTTTAGCTGCTAAATTCTCCACTATGTTGACTAGCTGGTCGCTAACAGTGTTTGTATCTATAGTGCTGGGCAGGTAGCGTACGGTGGGTTTTCACTGCTGCTTAATTGTTGTGGCTGCAAACACGGTTGGTGAAAGCGTTGAGAGTGAACCAAAACAGTTGAGTTGTGTGTAGGGATGTCAGCGATCAACACTGTAAAAACACAGTTGCTGTCTGGCAGCTGTCCAGTTTAGCTAGCTATCCAGACATCTATGCTTATGCCAAACGACCAGCTAACCAACAGAACCAGCTGCTCAATCAGGCCGGGGAGCTGTGAATGAGACAGTGGGGAACACCACATGAGTAGTAGCTATACTTTACAAAACTAAAACAATGACCTTTCTAACAACTTCCCCCTTCGTTGGTTGTAAATCCAATTTACTAGGGGAAGTGAAATGTTAAAGTATTCCCTGGGCCGGTAAATTTGGCATGACAGCAATTTGTGCATGTTGAGACATCTGTTCCACGTGAGCTGATGTTTTTAGCAGCTGGACTAAATAAAGTGAAAGAATAGTCCTTGATTCACCCCAATCATGTAGCTAGGGTATGCTTCTAATCTTCACCCAGTGGGCAACCTTCGGGTCTGAGAAGTTAAGCTAATGCTGAAGTACCTTAAACTTGCATTCTGTCTAACAGCCAGCAGAGGGCGACTCCTCTGGTTGTTAAAAGAAGTCTGATTGTATAGAAGTCTTCGAGAAAATGAGCCTACTTCTCACTTGATTTATTACCTCAGTAAACATTGTAAACATGAGTTTATGGTCTCAATCACTAGTCTCAAGTCTTCTTCAATACAGCATGATGTTCATTTAGTAAATTATGGTCCCATTTAGAGTCAAATAGACCATAAAGCAGGGGATGCTTTAGGGCGTGGCTACCACGGCGTCTGCATATTTGTCTTACAACTTCACCCCTTCCAGTGTGTTTTCAGTTCATGAAAGTTTATTGTAACATTTTGGTCGCCTAAAAATTTCTTATTCAGGGTTCGATTGTACTGACTCTGACAGTCTGGTCTGATCCTGTCAGTATTTTATGGTGGTTGAATGTCCCTTTCCTGAATCCAAGGAATCACATTACACATTTGCATGACAGCTATCAAATTGATCTCACAGTTCCTGAGAAAATGTTGGATGATAAACTTCCAATGAACTAAAAGAAAACAAACCTTAGACTAGTGGATATACCGCACTCAGCCAGAAGAATGAACAACAAGACCCTGGTTTATTTCTGTGCAGTTTTCCACAGAAGTGGCTTTTTAGAGCATACTTCTATAATCACACACATCTGCACACGGCTAATTCTCCACTGGACATGTAGGATACAGACAGCCATGAGATTTGTGACACAATTTTAACACTAGTTACTTTTAGAAATGAACTAGCATTCGCCAAATATATAAGAGCTTAACATTGATTAGCTCTTTAGAGAAATATTGGTATGAAAAGCCTCACAACCTTCCTTTGAAATAGCATTTGTGAACCGAGAGAATGGGTTGGATCATATCTGAGCTGAAAAACACCCTTGATTAAACAAAGGGACACAATTTCATTGCCAGCGGCTGTGCATTCGGTTTGGCGCAAGAGCCGATATCCACTCTGTTGGACGTGGGGAGACGTCGCAGGGATTCTGTGTGACTGAACGTGAGGTTTTGCTGCCAGTTTCGCTCTTGAATGTTACACAATCAAAAGCTGAGATCCTGCAAGGACTTGCAAAAGAGCGTTGCATAATAGAGTGTGAGATGCAGAGAGGAGGGGGGGTATAAGGCTGCAATTACAACTCAGCCAGCAGTATTTGTTACATGTAACTAAAATAAAACACACTTGTTTGCCTTCTTTTTTTTCCTCACACGTCGCCCTGTAATTTAGACAGAGAGGGGGGGGGGCGGTGGAAAACGCTCGACGAGAGAACACATTTAATCGCTCCTTCCCAAATTAACCCATAAATTGCTGTTAATTGCCAGGTGTGAGTGCATCTTTTGAAAGATTTCTGTTTGCCTTTTTTAAATATACCATTTGGATGGAAAAAAAGCTCTCATGATAAGGCGGCTACATGCAGGTCAGCACCTGGACGGATCCATTACCACTCAGCTGAGTCTGCAGCACATATGAGCTATTATCTATCTGTCTGAGCTGTCCATCATCACCTGCCGCGGCTATTTCACATCCACATCCTCATAAGCTGCTAATGCTTTTACGCGGCTTCATCACGGATAACTAAGGAGCTCATTAGTTTATGTTGACCTCCTACCTTACGTTTTGTATTTGCAGCACATACTGGCCCTATTTTCTGTTCTCTGTGACCAGGTCAGGTTTCACTTTCACACCTCAACGAAAATGTTTTTTGTCCACATTTGACATTTTTTGTGGCCTCTGATAGCAGCGTCCACAAGACGGATTGCAGTACAGCTGGAGGACTCGTAACCTGTAATGAAAACCTTCTCTAGGCCGCCTGCTGCAAGTCTGGTTTAGGTAACATTTCATCAAACGATAAGAAGGACAATCCTTTTGTTTTCCAGTAGAGGTGGTACAGCTATTTATTTCACCGACTGTAGGTCTGCGAAGATGAAAGGGGTATTACCTTGTTGCAACATAAATCTCTCTGTCAGGATCAGATGAGCTGTTTATAATACTGTCAAAAAGGGAGAATGGAATACCCTCCAACAACCACGGCAATAAAACTCTTGGGAGCAATCAGGTTTGGAAACAATATCGCTCGGCACAATGAGGCTTTATCAAACCCACGGTAATTATGTTTGTGCAACAAAACAATTACGAACAAAGCCAAAACAAGACTTCTCGAATGGATTTCACACCACCGGGATTGGCCTGTCTGAAGGATACTCCCTCAAACCGCGGCTCGGAGAGATGGATGCGAGGAGCCAAGTAAACAATGTGGTGTGTTTTCTTTTCTTTCTTTCTGACCAGTGTGTTAGTACATCAAAACGTCACCCACTAATACAATACAAGCATTCAAGTCCAACTTTCCCACAAAGGCGCAGATGGAAAAAAAATTAATCTTTCGGGAATATGAACTTCACGCTGGTGAGAATTTGTTCTGTTGGGATTTAGGAGGGTTTTAGGTCAGTGACTCCACTAAGACAGGGCCACTTCAGGAGATGAAGCAGGAAAAAGGTCAAAGTTGCATCATACTGTATTATCATAGATTCATACATCCTGTCTGGTAATGTTGTTCTTTTCATTCATTCATCTTCAACCGCTTATCCGGGGTCGGGTCGCGGGGAAAACAGCTCCAGCAGGGGACCCCAAACTTCCCTTCCCCGGGCCACATTAACCAGCTTTGACTGGGGGATCCCGAGGCGTTCCCAGGCCAGTGTGGAGATATAATCTCTCCACCTAGTCCTGGGTCTTCCCTGTGGCCTCCTCCCAGCTGGTCGTGCCTGGAACACCTCCCTAGGCGCCCAGGGGGGCATCCTCACTAGATGCCCGAACCACCTCAGCTGGCTCCTTTCAATGCAAAGGAGTAGCGGCTCTACTCCGAGTCCCTCACGGATGACTGAGCTTCTCACCCTATTCTCAAAGTGGGGTCCGTGGCACTCTGTCAGGGGGTCCACCAAATCATTTGCTATAAATTATAAAATAGTTCTGTGTCATTAAAAAGCGCAATTCTACATATGGGGACCATTTGCGCCAATAAAACAAAGACTATTGTGTCCATTACTCCCAGCCACATTAGTTTTGGGCTGATATTGACTCAAAACAATAAGTTCATTATTTTTAAGCTGAAGCACTGAAAGTCAGCTTTAGACTGGTAAGTTTACATGTCTATTTATTAGGACCATACTGTTTAAGCTTGTAAGATCAATTTATTGAAATATAGGCTATAATGCTGTCAAGTTGAGTCCAAATGCAATTTGATTAAATCTCCCTCTGTATATAAGTGGTATTAATATTCAATAATATTGCAAATTTCCCCGCTCTGGGACTAAAAAAAATCATCTCATCTTATCTTGACACAATTCAAATTGAAATGTGTTTCTGTGTATCACTATGAAACAGGTCTGATTAAGGTTGAAAGGTTTTAGAATACAAATAGTTCCAATGGCATCTAAGAGTATAAGTAAGGGATAATGTACAGCGAGCCGGTCATTGTTGTGAAAGAATCCCCGACAGTGTGATGCTGCACCCCGACGCAAAACAATGACCCGCTAGCTGTACATTATCTCACTTATTACACGGCTACTTACTGAAGAAACCAATATTTTGACACAAAAACGGTCCGCCAGAGTCTGACATCAGAGCTAACGGTCTGCTATACATAGCAACGGTCTGTTATAAAGAAATTACAGACCGCAGAACGTCGTGATTGACCAGTCAGAATCTAGTATTCAACACAGCCGTGTAATAAATGGTAGTAAGCATTATGCTTAATCAGTGTTACGATTAAGGGGGGGTCCTTGGAAATTTCTTTCCCTGGCCCCACAAAGTTTGAGAGCCCCTGGTCTAAACAGCCTCTTTCTAGATGTGTTACAGCAGCGCAGCAGCGTTCAACAACCAACCAATAGTGACGTACTTATCTACAGTACATGTATTCTACAGCAACCACTGCATGTATATTTGATTTAAGCCTGGCTGGCATAACGCCGCACAACATGCTGACAAACCCAAATTTGTCAGTCTAGCACTAAGTGGCTGGAACACGTGTGTGTCTGTCTGCCGTTGCCTGGTTCCTTTGTTTCGCTTTAAGTTTGCTCTTGTGCAAGCGAGAGACGAGACAACAGCTTCTTCTTAACCCTCCGGCTGCCCTCAGTGACTGCACCGTGTTGCTCTCTACTGAGAGTCAATTACGTAATGAATACGGAGCCAGTGTGTGTGAGTGTGTGTGTAGAGGGGATACGAGAGAGAGTGATGAGATGAGAAATAGTGATAAAGTTACACACTGCCTATCTACCAGTGAAAGTAGTCTACTCCTGATGAGAGATTTGGGGTCAACCTGGCAGCCTGTCATGTTTGAAAAGTCAAGGTAAAGGTGAAAGAGCGAGTAAAGAGGAAAAGCAACCTAGCACTAAAAGGAAGCGTCGTGCTGCAGCGCGTCTCGAGTATTTAGCTTTAAATCATGTGTGGACACTTCCATTGTTCCCGATGGCCCATCCTTTCAGAAAATACACAGTCTCTCTGTGCAACAAAACAGCAACACATGGCTAATTATTATGCAAAAATCACATCATCGGACCTTCCCTTCTTGTTTAGGGTTTAGGGTAAGAATATTAGGGTAAGCCAACCAGACGCAGAGTAGGGCGGGTCATGCCTTCACCACGGAAGGAAAAAAACTTGACCAGGAAGGTCCGATGATTGTTTTGCATAATAATTAGCCATGTGCTTCTGTTTGGGATAAAAACTGTTGGGACATTTTTTGGATCTAAACAACTAGTCTCTCCTCATCCATTCATCGCCACACACGAGAGACAGCGACAGCATGAGGTGAGTGAAGAGATCAGAAGTCAAGCTGGCATGAAATAGGACAGTGGCGTGAAGTGACGTGGCGCGACACGTCAACGAGCGTCGCCGCTGGTGTGGGGGGTGTACATAGAAAATAACAGGGGCGGCAGTTTTGACGCACGCCGTTCGACCCCGGTGTGCGTTGGCCTTAAGAGCGATACCTGGAATGTAGAGAGTTTGGATGGTCTTTTTTTCCCCCTAACCTTTCCAGAACTTGGGCTGTAAATCGATTGAAAAATTTAATCGCGATTAGTCACATGATTGGCCATAGTTAATCGCAAATAATCACAAATGAATCGCACATTTTTTTATCTGTTCAAAATGTACCTTAAAGGAAGATTTGTCAAGAATTTAATACTCTTATCAACAACAAATATGCTGCTTTATACAAACGTATGTATATATTTATGATTGGAAATCAATTAACAACACAAAACAATGACAGATATTGTCCAGAAACCCTCACAGGTACTGCATTCAGCATAAAAACAATATGCTCAAATCATAACATGGCAAACTGCAGCCCAACAGACAACAACAGCTGTCAGTGTGTCAGTGTGCTGACTTGACTATGACTTGCCCCCAAACTGCATGTGATTATCATAAAGTGGGCACGTCTGTAAAGGGGAGACTCGTGGGTACCCATAGCACCCATTTTCACCCCTTTGAAAATGGCCATACCAGTTTTTCCTCGCCAAAATGTTGCGTCGATTCTGAGTGTTATTTAGCTTCCTTCGCGACAAGCTAGTATGACATAATTGGTACCAATGGATTTTTTAGTTTTTCTAGTTTCTTATGATACAAGTATCTTCACTCTAACCTTAAAACTAAGCCCACTACCAAAATCGCAAGTGGCGTTAATGCGTTATTGTCATGTTAACTTTGACAGCCGTAGTTCAAATATTTCCTCCGAATTTTGAGTTTTAAGAACAGAAAACCGAAAGCTTGTCAGACGTAGCAACACTGACTAAGGAGGATGAAGCTTAGCAGACGGTTGATGACTTTTGACAGGTTTTTCTTAGAAGGTGTTAATGCTCACCAACCACTGGCAGGAGAAAGAGGAACTCCGCAGAAGGGACATAAAAACACAAAGCTGTGGTAGCAAACTAATCCACAGTTTCTTGAAGTATTTAGAATGACTTTCCATGAATGCACTGTACATTTTTTGGCTGATCTCCAGAGGAATGTTATGCTGCTTGGCAAACTCTTAACCAATAGATAAAGCCCTGCATTGACACTCATCACTGCTATTATCACACAATCATGATGACCATCGCCACTCTTCCTAGATAAGAAATGACGGTCTGGTTTGAGCTCAACACTGTGAATAAGTGCTGTATGACGAGGGACCAGGCTAGAAGGGACGTCAGAGTTTTGTCAGCTCAGAGACCAGTCAGCTGTGAGCGTCTGGCTCAACTGTAGCATGTTGGCCTGTGGGCTCCAGCTGCCCGTCTGAAACACCAGGGCCGCTGCTCTCTTACTGCAGCTTCCTTCTTTCTTAACAGAACATAATTGACTCAGATGTTGTTCTGCAGGAGGAGGGGTGAGTGTACAGACAAATAAACAGCTGTTATTCTGCACAACTTCTTTACATTTCTGGACCGCTGTGGGATTTTCCTCTTGGAATCGCACATATGGCTCTGAGGGAAATATTAGACTCTAGTGGACAAACAATACTCCCAGGGGTCCAATGCTGTGTATGGCTCTTGCTTTGTTAATTCAAGCATATATTTGTTTTGCTTTGCTATGCATGGGCACCTCCTCTGAGTCCCTGGGGGTGTCCTAGTGATATAGCCTCGAGGCCTGAAGCATAAGCTCCTCAATGGAGACACACAACCGCTGCCACCTGGGGTTTACTATCTAATAATCAGAGCTACAACCTGTCGACTCGGATCCGCTGGCAAAATATTCAGCTCCACCATCTGCTGCGATCCCCGCAAAGGAGCTGACACACCGTAGACCGTGACACCACCGCGGATGACGGTGAATAACACCCTGTGAAGACTGGCAGCACCACGCCTTGGGCAAAGCTGACAAAAAGTATTGCGTTATTGCAGAGGAGGTGTCCGTATTATAGCAGGTAATGTGACTCAACCTGTCTGCCAAGAACAGGCGCAGACAGGAGGGGGAAGTGAGAGAAAGAGAGGAAGTTTGTGTGACGAACGGAAGTTGACTAACCTCAGTGTATCACCTGCAAAACGCAGATATAGCTTACAGTCACACACATATTTAGTAGGCAGCATGGAAGACTTCACTTAGTGTGGAAAATTCTAACAAAACGCCTTGAAACTGTCTGCAAAGCTACACTAGAGGCCTGCTGGTATAAGCTCTTGTACATAAAGACGGAGGAATGCAGAGTGACACACATGACGGCTGAGCAAACCTCTTGGTATTTTTGTTCCTGGCTGAGCTGAGCTGATGCAAATCCAATGAAATGCAATGAAATGCATTCCTGCGGTCTCCCCAGCTCAGGTAGTCGCAGGCAAACAGGAGCTTCTGCTCAAACTATGTGAAGGTTTACCTCCAACTGCCGGCATCCGGCTACGTATATACGTCAATACAAGCTTTTTCTGTCTTGTTAGTAATCCTTGACATGCCACAAAATCGTTAAGATCATCCCAAAGAGATCTCTATCACTGCAGCACCGATCTGTGTTGAAAAGTACAATCATGTTACTAGGGCTGGGACGATACACATATCTTCCAATTCAACACTATCACGATACCTGGGTGCCGATTTGATGTGTATTGCGACTCGATATTACGATTTATTGTGAATTTTGTTAACGTTTTTAACACTAGGCCATGGGAAAAAGTTGAATCATACACTTCTAGGGACTTTTACTTTGGAAAATATCTAAATTAATCCAGTAAGAATGTTTGATTTCAGCACTTATGTAGTCAGAGTTGACCTGACGTCAAATATATCAGTCGTTGTCAGGCATTATTTGTTAAATTTTTTTTCCAGCAACCCAAAAATCAAAGAATAAAGACTTTTCGTTACAAATTTGTGATATTTACTTTTTAAAATATAAGGGATATTTAATGTTTTATACTTCTGATCAGTGGCGGCCGGCCAATAGAGGGCCACGGGGCCTGGCCCCACCCACCTTGAGCCACCAAAAAAAAAAAAAAAAAAAATTATAAAATTATAAATTATAAAAATTATAAAAATTATAAAAATTGTCAATATGTGTGTTTTTGACCTATGGAATATACCCGTAATATTTGTAAAATAGGATAACTGCGCCAAATATCTGCTTTCCTCCTTGAACTCTCTGCTAGTGCACCTCTCAGCTGCTCTGCTGCACGTGCACTTTCTGGGGCCAAATGAATTTGGCCCAAGGAAGGCGGGTCTAATAAGCAGTACAGCCAATCACTGATTAAAGATATATGATTACAAGCATGAATGACATACAATTCATCCAATCAGCGCCGTAAAAAAGACTTCCGGGAGGGCCAAACTGATTTGGCCCATGGTGTGCGCGCGCACGTTCACGTGTGTCTCTCTCTGTTCTCGTCAGGGCTCATGTCAGTTCTCGCGTGATCTTGTCTTCTCGTCTCTCGCTTCTCTCCACTTCTCTTCTCTCACAGCCCATTTTAACGGCATGACAATGGAACAGCCAAGCACTAGTAGCGTTACTCTTGCAAGACTCATCCCTAACTCGATCAAATCTCTCCTCCAAGACCCGTTTGAGAGAAGGACTTTGGCGGAGAAACTCCTGGTGAAACAACTGGGCCCAGATCAACCTCCTGGACTCAGCATAAAACAACAGACCGGCGTTTGTTGAAATTGATTGGCCCTACCCAAAAAAAAATCCACCAGCCGCCACTGCTTCTGATGAATATAATCCAATCAATCTTATTTCCATATGTGTACTTTTGTATATACAGTTCCCTTTGTTAACACCTTATTTTGAAAACCGGACGTAGTCACACGTGTATACTTCCTCTACCTTCACCAAATCCGTCGCTAGCTCTTACCGTCAGCTCCATTCTCTTTATCCATGGTCAGTTCCGTCGGGGCTGTTTGAATACATTTAACATAAATGTCAGTATATGGGTGCTCTACAGTTGTAGCGTCGGCTGATTTGACCACGGAGATGAGCAACGGCCGAATTACCTCGATACGATAACGTTTCCTGTTCATGGCAGAGTTAGCATGCAGCTTTAACCGTGATGTCTAGCTCTGCTTTTCCTGTCAATGTGTGAAACCCAAAGTGTTTCCATCCTTTACTGGATGTGTAGTGTTTACCACGCTGGATTTAACATGTGAGGGTGGAGGTCGTATCCACGCTGACCCTCAGCCATTTTTCTGCTCTGTCGTATCTACCGGTTTCTGCTCGCTACGGCCGGCCGGCTACTGTTTGTTTTGGTTGACGGATACGGACAGATATAACGTCACGTTACTCAGACTACAACAATAAAAGTGGTAACTTCCTTCTACCTCCATATAGACTCAAATTAAGCAAATTAATATATTGATTCTGGCATTAAACGAATCGATTTCAAAATCGTAAAAAAAAAATGACATAGGTGAATCGATTTTTTTGCCCAACCATACATGTTACCGTGACAGCGTGATTTTCATGTTACATGGTCTCCATGATATGATGAAATTGAAAATGAGATTCCTCCGTGTTTCAGACAGCATGAACGTTCTGCTTTGTGTTCTGTCTCTATCAAACTAAAGGGGGATGAAAGAAGTGGTGATTAAACCGACATGTAGTCTGTATCAAATGGAGCCAGAGGTTACCTTGCTGAGTGTTCCCTGGCTAGAGGACATCCAGGGCTGCAGGCTTTAGTAAATCAGTGCTGTTCAGACGTAAGCAGCCACTCATGTGTGAGTACTTTATTTATAGAGCGTGCATCGCAGCGACAGTAAATGAGCATGTCACCGCTTTGAGACCCATGCTCTTCTTTTCTTTCATGTAACTAACAGACAATGTTTTAAAATGACAGCACATATATCTTCACCAGCTTGGTTGTCATTGTCTTTAGCTGTTTTTTTTCTATTTCTGTTTAAGTACGCTTAGAGAGATCCATAAAAGCCGAGTCAAATTCCTTGTATGTATGCACTTGGCAATAAAACTGACTCTGATTCTGATCCTGTCATATGCTTGCTGTTACATCTTGGCAGTTCTCTTCACAGTGCAGCGGTCAACAGCTGGTCTGTTCAGTTATTCAATAGAACCACTACGGTTTCTGTTACAGGCCTTCACTGTTTTCATGTAAAGTGGAGTAACAAGTGGAGCTTGCTGCTGACCAGCCCTCCCTTAGGATGCACAGTGATGTAATACTTCATTTTCCTCAAGGCTATACAGTGTGTAGCCTATATGTTTACGGCTACTACAAGACAGCTGAAATGTCTATCCACTGGCCAAGACAAAAAATGTAAACCACAAACACTGACATGTTTCCTTCCTCATATATACAATCCTAAAGTATAGGTGCAAAACTCCATTTAAAATCTTTCAAATTTAAAGAAGACACGGTTTTTGGTGCATAATGCTATACGTTATGTAACACGATTTATAGTTTAAAAGAATCGTTATGCGCATCTGATAAATTCGGCATATATATGATCCGCCTATCAAAAACGCGCGTTCAATTAATGTTAAACCTAAGAACTGGTTTCCCTGGTCCTACTATCAAAACACACTGGGGTTTCCGGTAGCAAACAGTGTGGGGAGCAATTTAAAAAACTCTGATTTGTATTGGGTTAAAGTCTCGCCCGGCGTGCGGCATGTATGCCGAATTGAAGACAATCGTGTAATGATTGACATGAGGCCTTGTGTTTTATTCGACAAGGCGTGTTATATTGCCACTAAGCAAAGACGCGTTAAATTGCGTGGACTACTAACGAGGATTGGTTCAACGAGAGAGAGAGAGAGAGAGGGAGAGATAACAACAGGGAGGGTTGGTGGTTGTAGTATTGGTGTTTGGGGGGCGACGACGCTGTCAAAGCACATGACAGAGCAGTGACAGAGACAGAGTCTGGTGGCGGTGATGTTGATTAAACAACACTTACTACGAGTTACTCGGACGAGCAAGAAAAGGACATTCCGAGCATATCTTTGTCTCTGCAGGTTTGGAAACGGCTGTTGCGCGTTGTAAACAAGTGGACGTGGATAACATGTTTACTATCAGTACAGCCCGCATCCTGCATCATGCGGTGGAATAAAAGCAGTAAGGTTATAGCAAGGTATCCGCCACATGTGTGTATCTGTGTTTTTACACTGGCTTTCTCGCCTTGTATGTGTGTTTTTGCGCACATACCCTTCTCCGAGCTGCTCTGTGTCAGATTCATCCACAGCTGCGCCTGAGCCTTGTACTGGATGGAACCAACTGTCAGTCTTCTCTCCGCGGTGGTCGTCAACAGCATCAACAGGAATAACGCCTTTTCTCCCCTTTATATGCTTCTCCGTTGCTGTAATCACCAAAGTGTCTCCGTATTAACCAAACAAATAAAAGAGGAAAGAAAGAGAAAGAAAGCAGCGTGTGTCGGTGCTTCCTGCTTTAGGTTACAGTGGTGGTGATGGTGTTGTTTTGAAGGGGTGGGGCGGAATGCAGCTTTACTCCGCCAAGAAATGTGGGCTAAAAAAGCACGTTGGTGCACGCCTGTGCATGATTAGTAGCTCGTGCTTCATGGTAGGGAGGGGGGTAAATAAACGCGCGAAACAGAGGCGTGATTTTGAAATGAGATCTCATGTACACACACAGTGAGTCAAATAGCTGCAGGATGTTGCTCATTGAAGAGACAGTAAAGCTGAAGACATTTCCTGCACCACTCTGTGTTCAGCTGCCTGCACCATCTAGCTGGTAGGGTCAGTGCCTTGCTCAAGGGCATCGTCGTTGAGCAGGGGCCAGCAACCTTTAATATCAAAAGAGACATTTTAGGCACAAAAAAAAAATCGGTCTGGAGCCGCAAAACATTTGATCATTGTGATGAAGGTAACAAAGTTTATAGTCTAAGTATATAGTATATAAGTCTAATGTAGTGAGGGCCAAAGTGCACATGTACTACAGAGTATTAGGGCCACATTGAGGGAAAAAGTCGTAATATTATGAGAATCAAGTCATAACTTTACGAGAAAAAAAAGAAAATAACACGTAAAATTAGTACTTTATAATATTATGACTTTATTCTCATAATAGTATCACTTTATTCTCACAATCTCAGATTATTTTTTTTTTGCTTCTATGTGGCCCTAATACACCATCGTACCATCGTACCATGGACCTACAACAATGATAAATAAAAATGAAAATGTAAACAAAAAACAGTTATTCATTTAAATTTTTAAAAATCCACAGGGAGCCACTGGAGAGGAGCTAAAGAGACGCAGGTTGCTGACCCCTGTTGTTGAGGAAGAGGTGGGTGGCATTCGCTGTAGACATTTTTTTTCATGGCAGTGCAGTGCTGTATCCCTTCCATCAATTCTTAAAACTTCCACCATAAGCTGCTATTCATCCAAGTGTTCACAAGCCTTTAACGGTGTCAAATTGTTAAATTACATTTCTAAGGCTTTGACCCTTTTATCGATCGGATGCATTGTCATTATACTGTTAATGGCCACTGTAACAAAAGGCTGAATATTCCTGTCATAATCCGCCCATGAATGCATCAGTAACAGACTAATAGGGGCTGTCAATCGATTCAAATATTTAATCGCAAATTAATTACACATTTTTTATCTGTTCAAAATGTACCTTAAACTGAGATTTGTCAAGTTTTTAATACTCTTATCAACATGGGAGTGGACAAATATTCTTGCTTTATGCAAATGTATGTTTATATTTATTATTGGAAATCACTTAACAACACAAAACAATGACAGATGTTGTCCAGAAACCCTCACAGGTACTGCATTTAGCATAAAACAATATGCTCAAATCGTAACATGGCAAACTGCAGCCCAACAGACAACAATATCACATTCACATATCTGGAGGTCAGAGGTCAAGGGACCCCCTTTGAAAATGGCCATGCCAGTTTTACCTAACCAAAATGTTGCGTAAGTTTAAAGCGTTATTTAGCCTTCTTCTGACAAGCCATATGACAGGGTTGGTAGGCTACTAATGGATTCTTTAGGTTTTCTAGTTTAATATGATGCCAGTATCTGTCCTGAGCCCACTACAAACTAAAAGTTGCATTAACATGCTAAAGGAATTAGTGGCGTTAAAACAAATTTGCGTTAACGCGTCATTATTGCGTTAACTTTGACAGCCCTACTAATAACACAATATTATAATAATATAACGCTGACAAGAGCAAACTTGCTGCATTATGAGTGGGCTATTTCACTTTTGGGGGCCTATATTAAATACATTTTGCTGACATTACTTCTGTACTTTTACTTAAGTATCATTTTTAATTCAGGACTTTCACTTGTAATTATTTTAACATTGTAAAAGGATCTGACTACTGTTTTTCAGCACTGCACCTGATGCAGTTTAATTTGAAAAAAAACAAAAAACTTGCAACTTGCAAATCATTGCTCTTCATCTTGAGTGCATTCTGCAGCTGTCTTCAAAATGGCATCTACCATAATCATTACTGTTTGCTCAGACATATTACACTTACCTGTAGGCCTACCTTACCTTTTGAGAAAATTGTAAAAAAAGAAAATTCAAAGTGAGACTTTCATGTCTGTTGTATTATAAAGCAGGTTAAAGTGCTATATAAAAACTGTGAAAGAGATAAATACGCACAGCCCGTATTCAAAAACTCTGATTGGAAAAAAAAGCCGTCAGGATTTCTGTACATTTGTGATGTCACAAATATACAATATTTAGACCATTTCACAGTTTCAAACATAAACACTCTAAATGTGTCCCAGTTTATTTCCGGTTGCAGTAGGCTATATGTGAATGACATCAGCTGACAGGAAGTAAACATGAACCCAAACTGTGGCCTAGCAAACGCAGTTCTGTTGCAATTCCATTGGAATGCACTAAAACCAAAGAACGTACTGTATACTGCCAAGAAGTGAAAGTCAATAGATCGTTCCATTGCAACATCAGCGCCCAGCAGCAAAGCTACGCTTCCACCATTTTGAACTGAAAGCAACTACAGGATGCCGGTAAAACGTCCGCCTAAAAGTTGCCGTACAAAATTAATACAAAATTCTTTATATTCTATTGCCAAATTCTACCGAAATGACCTGTGTTGAACAATAAAATATTATTGATATAATAAGCGTTTTCAGTCCAAAATGGCGGCAAAAAAACACGAGAGTTTTGTCTCTTTGCTTCTATACTCTTTGCTAAAACGGAGCGTTTCAGACAGAGGGTAAATACAGGTATATCCAGGCAGACAGTATGAAGAAAACAAAGGCTTTTTTGAACATTACAGCATGTAAACATGTTCTAGTAGAAACACAAAATACAAGTATGAACCTGAAGATGAGTATAATATGGGCCCTTTAAGTACCATTTTGAATTCAGGATTTTCACTTGGTAATGGATTATATTTGCATTGTAAAAGGATCTGACTACTTTTTTCAGCACTGCACTGATAAAACTCACAGTTTTCTCAAAGTTTGCAAAGCATCGCTCTTCATTTTGAGGTGATTCTGCAGCTGTCTTCAAAATGACATTTACCAAAAACAATATTATCTGCTCAGAAATATTAAACTCAGGCCTACCTTACCTTTTGAGAAAATCTAAGAAAAGATGAGTTAAAAAAAAAAATCGTATTTGCCGTGGAGGCAAAAGTTAATATTTTTTATTCCAGTGGAATGAAATATACGTTGGCTACTGATCATGTCAACACAACAGTGCTCTTAGTAGGAATGCACTTTGTACAATAAGAGGTACTTTTCTTATTTGAACATATCAAATAAATATCCCATGGGACTTGTATTGATTTGTTCATTTTTCTTTTCCTTATTGTCCCCGTGAAACACGTCCCCAAGTGATATTAAAATAAATAATGTCCACACCTTCCTCCCCTAATGGATTTGTCTGGGTGAGCAACAGAATCCCATTTTCTGCTGCTCTTTATGAAAGAATACTCAGTTCTTTACTTTTATCACCTCAAGGCACCAAAGTTCTTTACTTTTATTCTCTCAGAGCACCGAAGCAAACCTGATAAAACTTCTGTGGCTGTGAAAGTGAAATCCAACTGAGAGCAGACCCCAGAGATGACCTCAATTCCCCTTCAAAATAAAATGTTTTCTTTTCTTTTTTTATTCTAACTTAACGGAGGTCACTGTAGACCAAAGATCTAATCCCACAGCCCAACAAAAATATCATCTCTTTTTTTGAAAAGACAAACATTGTTGTATTTGCACAACAACACAAACTGCACAATTTAATGTAATCTCTTTTCAATAGCTCTACAACAAACGATGTGTTTCATCTGTATGGTAGTGTAATTTCCATAGTAATGATGTTGGTGCTATCATATGGGAGGATGCAGTACTTTATGCTTTATCCTTTATATCTAATTGTATTTCATTTTATTTGCCGTGATTATGTTCGGAGCTTTGTTCAGTCTGGCCCACGACTCTCTCAGATGTTTTATGTGAGGCTGTGACAGACAAGGGCTGTATTTGGACATTGCCAAAACTCCAAAGGCATTATTGTTCTGCTTTATTCTCCTCAAATTTGTTCATTATTATTTTTTTTTAATAAGTTTACTAGCTTTCATGTATTGTTGGAGTCCAATTAATTTTAATTAAAGCACTACGATGAGCTGTTTCATCTTTTCTCTCTTTAAACTGTGAGACAAAAGAGAGACAAAAAGCCACATTCTTCTGTTAAATTTGAGACGTTAATATTAAGAAACATTATACAATCCAATTAGTCATAAAGACAGCAATCAATGAGTCTGCAACCACATGTCTCTGTTAGACTGTGAGAACAACACTGCTTTGAACTAAATGCCAAATGCTAACGGGCTCTTAGTAATAAAGCAAACATGCTAATGTTGAGCACGTATAATGTTGGAGTTGTCACATGACAATTTATCGAGCAATCCTGCTTAAAGATGATCAGATTTGATGGTGTAATACGATGATGCGGCGATGAGCGGAGAAATCAAATCGCCTGTGATAATGTATCCGGGGAGGACCAGGTCCAATCCATCCTGTCTCAGAGCTCCTGATGGCGTTTGTGACTGCAGTGCAGAGGCGTTGTGGGAGTTGGGGCGGTGGGGCGCGAGGGGGTGGCGTTGGGCGGGTAGATTCTGCTGGCAGATTCAAGGGAGATCAGCCCCAAGGCAGAGAAAAGGACTCAACATCGTCAGTCATATAATAATAACCCATTAGCTTTGAGCCTGACTGATTTCGACAGAGATACAGTAACTCGTTGTCATGGAAATAGCCAGGCTTCAGTTGAGGTAATGGGCCTAAAACAGCATGGATTATGCATCACAGTAACTCGGGGGAAGGGAGAGTTGTTTGTCGTCTTTGTATCCGTGTTGAGGGAAACGTGTGCTGATTGCTTAGCAAGATGTACGCGCTCATATATTCCTCAAAACTAGAAATCATGATTACCTCAGTTATTGATTGAAAACTCAACTACTCACGGGGTTTCCGTTGCAGACGAGGACAGATGGTGAATTAAAGAGCCCCAAAACAGACACATCCTCATGATTTCATGTTTTCATGTATCACTGGATGTTTTTTGCTTGATTACATCCTGGAAATAAATCCAGGTGTCTTGCTCTCATCTGTATTTGTCCTGAATGCAATCAGCCCGATTGAAAGTCCTCATGCATACAGCAGCAAGATGGATTTCCTCTCATCCTTAACTAAAAGGTTCGTTTAGATGTGGTTTGAAGATCTCCCAGCTATATGTATATATATATATGTCTGTAGAAGGCAGGAAGTATAAAGGTCTTACTGGGTGATGGTAATCAACATTCAAAGCTCACTTGTGTTAACTTTACTGAGCAAAGAAAGACATCTAATATACAAGATAACTTTAGCAATTTATATAGAATTAGTATCTAAATACATGGAGAAATATGTGTGTTTCACTGTTAGTATATTAATATTGGTTATCATGCAGTTTAGAGCGAGTGAGAATTGATGATTACATTAAGCTAATCAAAGTTATACGGTCTTTCAGTTATTTGGCATAACGTTAGACATTATGCTAACATTATTAGCTTTATGTCATTGGAGGTGTATTGTGTTATTTATAATAAAAAACCTTCCCAAATGTCATTTAATAATTATATAATCATGATGACAATGATGATGTTATCATTAACTGTCTTTGAGTTAAGTGTCTTTGAGTTTTTAGAAAAGCGCTATATACATAAAATGTATTAATATATATTATATATATATTATATATATTATTATTTCGTCAGATCAGATGTTTCCTTATGTAGCCTATTAGCAAGCTAACATTAGTTATCAGTTCAGTTAGCCACGTAAGTAAGTAAGTTAGGGTTAGGGTTAGTAAAAGTAAAAGTAAGTAAAATTAATTATTAATTTTAAATATTTTTTAAACTTAAATTAATTACGAATTATATAGCACCTTTTAAAACACACCATTACAAAGTGCTTCACACAAAAGTAAAACATTGAACAATGAGAGAAACCACAGATTAATTACAGAACACAGAACAATCAGACCTATAAAAAGTCTTGCCTATAGAGATGGGTTTTAGAGGCTGCTTAAAGCAATCCAAAGATTCAGCAGCTCTGATAGATCGGGGGGAGGCTAAGACAGAAAAGACCCGATCACTTTATGTTTTGCACTTGAAGCGGGGGATGGATAAAAGGCAAAGATCTGAGGATTGGAGTGGTCGAGAGGTAGAATAAGGAACAAGGACATCAGAAATGTAACTGTGGGTGAGGTCATGCAGTGCCTTATATGTAATTAACAAGATCTTAAGGTATATTCTGAATTTCCCAGGAAACGTAACTTAATGTTACATTCTTTCTCTTCCCGGCTGATAAAAAGACCAGGAGTCGCTGGATAAAACACATCAGGTCAGATAACGTTTAATTTCTGTGTGGTCATAGCTGAGTTAGCTAGCTAGCTAGCGTTGGTGACGTATATTGTACGAGAGGAGAGACGTAGTTCACTGAGCGGTTTCACACTAAACTAAATGATACTACGACAAACCTACGACAAACAGAGTTTCTTGACTTGCAAAATTATGTTTTAAATTGACAAACATCATATGTGTGATTCATGCAGCATTTCAAACGGGATAAAACAAATATTTATCTCTCTCCGTTGACTACCATTCATATTTTTTCTGAAAATAAAGTTCCCATGGTGGTCCACCAGAAGGGGCGTGACTTAGGCTCTCTATAGATTGTGGTTTTAAGTGAAATTATGAAAATGATTAAATGCAAAACAAAGTTAAAAAAAACAATTAATATTGAACTGAGAAATCGCCCAGATATTTCTGTACAAAAGAGACTTGAGAAGACACCCGCAAGCAGCGGCGACACTGGCCACGCGTGAAGCGTAAAATTGGCAAATGAATCGAGGCAGCGACCTCAGTGTTCATGCAAGAGATTTCAGTACTTTTTAATTCAAAGATGAGACGTCTCTCATTTTACTAATGCTGACATAAATTAATTTGAAATGTTCGGTGTTACGGAGACTGTGGATTTACGAGTAAGTACATCCACCCAAAGGGCACTTTGGGACGTTGTATGAGCAGTTGTACCTTATCTCTACACATTTGGCTAATGACCTCCGAGGAACCTCATGGATATTAAAACGTCGCCTGGTTTCACCTCTTTAAGTTTAATCACGTAGAAGGGGGGGGGAAAACTGAGATAACATCTCACACACAGCAAAGCTTCAGCTGCTGCCAGGCATATAGCACTAAATAAAAATCATTCCCACAAAGACTCTCATCTCATACATGATTTATCTGGTAAGGCTGATAGCTACGGTGGTTCAGATATAAAGGATGTGTTGTGCTGATGCCCAGAAGCCATACATTTCACCCCAAAAATATAAGAATTTAGCTTTTCTGAAGAAAACTATGTAGGACTATTTAAGTTTACTTTACAACAAGCCTTTTGAAAGGCCAATATAATAACAGTGAAAGGCTAACACACACACACACACAGTAATTCAAGGTTTGCCTAAGTTGTGGTGTGATCTCTGTTGTCTCTACCGATATGCTGAAATAATAAAAAGACTATTACTTTGAGTAATAGCTTGAAAACCGCTTTTTCATTTTTGACTTTATCTGACAAAGCAGTACAGTAATGCTTAAAGTTGACCTGCTTTATCTTCTGTGACAGAAAATGTGCATTAAAGCACGCCCCCGATTCAGTTTCGGAGATGCTCGCAAAAAACAAATACAATATCTCTAATTCGTAAAACAGCAAACTGCTCTGATGTGCAGCAAAACAAGCCAATTTACTCGTGCTGTAAATTTACTCATTTCCAGCACGAGTTTGTGTGGAACTGACAGTTAGGGCACATTCCCCAATGTGATTATGCATCCCGAAATATTGGAGCTGTACATGCGCATTGCTGTTTGCAACCACAGAGATTAACATGCGTGACTTTGCCAAATCAAATTGGCTGGTACAGTGTTCTCATTATTTCCACTGATGACCCACTGAACACACACAGAGAGAGGGAATTAGTGCCAGAGACGGCAGCAAACAGTCAATCAGCAGGGCCTGCAAATATTGAGCTAACAATAGATTCCCATCATAACTAGATTAATGCATTTCTTCGATAGAAAATAGCCCCATCTAGTGGAAGATATCCATAAAATATCCTTAAAAATATTAAAAAAAGACAATAACAGGCTACTGTAATGGCTGCTGGTGGTTGTTAATATGCTACTGGATAGGTTTTATCTCCTTTTCAAACTCTTTCTAATGAGAAAAAGTTGTTGTCATGATTTGGTTGGACACGATATGATATTTGAGATATGATATCATTTTAAAGGGGCACATGAGGAGTCCTACTCAGCCTGTGAAAACAGTCGTATTAAATGTCTTCTGTGACTCTGGAGGGAGCGTGGGACGTGGGTATTTCCCAGACAGGGGAAGTCTAACGAAGGCTGTGACTGAGTTGCATTATGGGAAATGTAGGATTTTTTTTCGGAGATTGACACATACTAGGGAGTTAAAGCTGGGATATCTTGACCTCTCCTGCATATATTTTGACCATTTTTGTTTAATTAGTCTCTTGTTAGGCTCCCAACTTTGTGGAAGTCGAATACAAAATCACCGGAGGACTTCTTTGTTTTTTTTGTACGGATTAAACAAATGAGACATAACATTTTAATTAGGGAGATTTAGAGGTGCTAGTATAGGTGAATACTGTTAACGTTGGAAGGCTGTTCTCATACACCATTCATAGCTATACCTACGAAAAGAAAATGCAATGTAATTCATATAATATCCATAAAATGGGCTAGCGGTTTCACCCTGTCTCACTCAACACATCCTATATTTACTGTAGAAGAGAAGTAGTTGTTTAAATATGAAATATAGCCATTACACAGACAAACAGATGTATATATAAGATGTACAAAATGTCAATGGTATACGTTCTGTCATATTACAGTAGAATAACCTTTTATCTATTTGTTTTGTATTGGTTGTTGTTGTGTGTCTGACCTTTGAATAACAATTAGACCGACCATTTAGAGGTTACATTCAATCTAATCATGTCCAGATGGATGGATGGTCTGTTGCCTCGCCTTTTCAGTCAGTACACCGTTTTCTGTTTGCCGGGAGGCACGGCGAGCACTGAGCTGCACCCGTGGGCTCCGAAAGTCTGACCGGAGCATAAAACCACTGAATCATTCTGTCCTGACCCGTCCTCACCTATACGCCTTTCAGCTCCGTCGCCATCGCTGCTGGCTGAGCAGAGCTCGGTGAACCTGCACCCGTTTCATTTCTTCTAACACAGCTGAGTCTAATGGGACACAAACCAATACAAAGGATGTCAGAGGGGGAGTAGGAGGGCAAACAATGGACAGCGAAAAGGAGCGTGCCTTCTGACATGGAAGCAATCACTGTCCACCTCGAGGAAATGCAACCAGCACTGCTGCAAGACAAAGCCAGGAGTAGTTTCTGACCTCCAAAGGTGGTAGAGCAGTTTGTTGTAGAGTTAGATGTAAGCTGTTAAGTAGTTATACGCAATAATTTGCTCATAGCCCTGCATTTTAAAATGTTGCATTTCATGTGACATTAAAAAAGAATCTGTTTGCATTTTTATATTACTGATTTATACGACACAACAGTATATCCGTTGCAGAAAAGCTTTTGGATCTGCTGTTCTAAACCCTGTGTGTAGTAAGTCTCTCCTGGGAAAAGTCCTCATAGCACACAGGGAGTGTTGTATTTTACATTTCAGGATTGTTCAGAAAAGAAGAAGAAGAAGAAGAAATGGGAGCTTAGAAGTAAAAAAGAAAAACAACAGCACCTACAGAAACACAACCTTCACCGATAGAGACTTAAAGCGGCTGATAATGCACCAAATGACAATGTGAAAACAATGTGATAGTGTGAAAGCGGTCTCTCGCAGCGACGAAAATACACAGAATTATCGCCTGAATCTGCAGCTCCCCTCGACTTTATGGAGCTTTATGAATTTCTGTTCATTGTTTAGCTGTTCGGCACCTCAACTTTACTGTTTGATATACTGTCACCGCTCTCGTAGCATCATTTCAAGCTGCAGCAGGCAGCTCTAAAGACCCACTGTGCACTGCCAACATGTTCTCATCCCAACTCCTCATATATTCTGACGCTTGATCGGCACTTTACGGTCGCAGCAAACACTTGCTTAACGTTGTGAATTAAACAAAAACATTTGCTTAGGTTTAGGCAACAAAACCACTTAGTTAGGTTTAGGAAAAAACAACATGGGCTTGCAGCTGAGCTTAAAAGTACTACATTTGTAAAGTGAAAAATGAAACTTAACGTTGTGAACACGGGACATGAACGAACAGCTGATTGTAATGTGAAAGTGAAACTTGTGTCTCTTTGGCTCTTTAAACTATGTCACACTATATCACACTCCCAGCAAACTTTCTTTGAGTGTTTAATATTGCAGCGGAGGGGTTTAAGTTATAGTTAATTGAAACCTGGTGCGTTTCATACCCCCGCTAAAGAGTGACTTGTGGGTTGCTATCACACGCCGAAGGCCATGACAAAGCCTCGGTATGTGACGCCCTAAAAAATGAGAACGGGCTGGCCCTGCTCTGCACCAAAAGGTTAGTTAGTGACTATAGAACAGCTAAACAACCAGATATTTCCCTCAGGAGTTGGAAGAGACCAAACAGAGCTTAAAGAGAGTGAATACTGGACTTACATTTACCAGCTGGTCCAAAACACAACTTCAGATGAATGACTATGTTTCTCCATAAGAGCTGGATAATGTTTGCTAACAAGTTCTGAGAAAATAATTTATCTCAAGACGTCAACTTCAGATCTGAGAGACTGTGATGGGCATTTTTAAACCATTTATAGATAAATCTAAAAAAATGAATGGCAGAATAATCAATAGTAAAAAATAATTGCCCACCAGCATTGATCACATCAGATAACTGCATGAGGCCAGTTTGTTAACTGATTAAGCGCAGGCAGCAGCAGCAGCGTCAGAAACAGCTCTTTGCAATTCTGGAGATAAATATTATTGCTATGGTATTTCAATAATGTGTTATCAGACATCCGTGGCACAGATGGTTTTTCCAACACAGAGAACAATAAGTCAATATATAGTTCACACATGAAAATGTCATCAACACTCTTCAACCTGGACTTCAAAACAAGCCCTCAGTCTTCTGGGGAATCTGCTCATCCTGAGGGAGCGCAGCGTGACCTTTGGCCCCAAAAAAAAGAGGAATTTTCCATCACTTTTGAATCTCATGATTCCTACGGATTAAATATTGTTTTTGTCATCTCTACAAGACATGTGTTATTTCAGTTAAGTTCAGAATCATCATGTTTTATTCCATATTTGGTGTCTAACTTGACTGTATAGATCCTTATGGAACCATGAAGCAGTTTGGGAAAAGCACATCACAATCTGCTTAAATACAATAAACTATTAACAATCAATACAAATATATTACAATATATTACAATAGAGTGCATATTTTCCTTTTAAAGAGACTTTCTGACATGTCAGACTCCTTTGCTGATCATAAAATGTGGAATATTGTGGAACTCTTTTTTCCACGTTTTAGAAAGCTTATTCCACCTCCATGACAAAAGAGAATGAAACTCAAATAAGGCAATCACAGCCAGATTGTTGTGTGCTACATAGCAATTTCGACAACCCAGGCAGATAATCGCAGTAACATTTGCACCCGAGCCATACTGTGTCAGAACTAATTGAGTCTGACTAAGAAAATTGCATTGGCCTCTGGCATCCAAATTGTACAGGATGGAATGATTTCAGAAACAAAACCTATCCACATACATATTCCTCTTTTCCCCCCTCAGCATTTCTTGGGAGGTGGTGGTAGGCTATACGGGCTGCTGACGTGAACGACACAGCCCAGCCCCCCCCCCCCCCGCTATAATGTGACAGGAAAAAGTCCACACTCAAAGAAATCGGCACAGAGAGTGGATGAGCGCTGGCGGTGCGCTCCAGGACAGAGTCTCCAAGACGCGCAGCGGCAACTCTGCTGCACGCTCTACACAGAACTACATAGCTTTTTATTTTTAAACGTATTACTACTGTGAGGTGTAAGAATAAAGTGGGGGATTCAGCGAAAACTTGAGATAAAGGTACAAGAAAGCAAAATCTCCAGGAGCGCTCATGGAGACGCACCGGACCACAAACCCGCGCTCTTAAACCATCGCGCACAGACCTACCGTAGGTCGTTTCTTTTTTGCAAACGTTTCAAGTTCGTCTAAAGGTGAAAAACAGATAAATGATGAACTTGTCGGAGTCAGTTTGGCTCTCGGAGGAGCCGTGGAACCTCAGCAGTGCGGAGGAAGAGGACCAGAAACTTTTGTTCGGGATCGGAACGGATAACTTCATCACGCTGCTGGTGTTCGGGCTCATCTTCACGCTCGGTGTGCTGGGTAACTCCATGGTGATCACCGTGCTGGCCCGGAGCAAACCGGGCAAACCGAGGAGCACCACCAATATCTTCATCCTCAACCTGAGCATAGCGGACCTGTCCTACCTGCTCTTCTGCATCCCCTTCCAGTCCACCATCTACATGATGCCGACCTGGGTCCTGGGCGCATTCATCTGCAAATTCATCCACTATTTCTTCACCGTGTCCATGCTGGTGAGCATCTTCACCCTGTCTGCCATGTCCGTGGACCGGTACATTGCCATCGTGCACTCCAGAAAGTCCTCCTCTATCCGGGTGGCGAGGCATGCTCTGATCGGTGTGCTGGTGATCTGGATCCTCTCCCTGGCCATGGCTGCTCCGGTCATGTATTACCAGAACATCTTCCACAGAGGAGAGAATCACACATTCTGCTGGGAAGTGTGGCCAGATCAGAACCAGAAGAAGGTCTATGTGGTTTGCACCTTTGTTTTTGGCTATGTGTTGCCTCTGCTGCTGATTTCCTTCTGTTACGCAAAGGTAAGGAAAGCTACATTGATTGATTGATTATGGACATTTTTCATTTTTAATCAGAAATATATCTTACCTATATTTCCTTGCTTACAGGTTTTAAATCACTTGCACAAAAAACTAAGAAATATGTCCAAAAAGTCAGAGGCGTCAAAGAAGAAGGTATGTATGAAGCTGTCTTTTGGAGGGTTGGGAGTGTCATGGATTACAGCCATATGTTAGCAAACCTGCCTGTGACTGTAATCAGAAACAAACACTGAATAAACACTGGATAACAGATGGACAGATGGGCTGATTTATAACCTGTTGACTCACTAAGAACTAAATCAATTTGCAGAAGTTGAAATAGCAAACAATGTGACTGTGAAATATCAACATTTTAAATCCGTCTGAGTCAAAAATTATACTTGAATTACTGAAAATACTAATTTTTTACTCATAAGTGTGAACACTTGAGTTCAGTATTACACAATTATCTGCTGCCATGATGATGATAATGTTGCCAAGATGATGATTTTGATGGTGAAAGATGTCACTTTCACTCTTTACATATTTTGTTTAAGAAAAGGCTCACAAGTTGTACCATTACTGAAATACCCTTCATCTATCTGGATCCTATTCACTAAGCAGCAGCCTTTTCTTCTGTCGACATATGGTTCGATTCAAAGCAGGGGTCAGCGTTCTTGGCCTTTAGGAAGATATATATCACAGCTACGCTGACCCACAGTCCTGCTCACATTATTCAGCGAGGGGCTGATCTGTCTGCACCATATGCTCCAGGCTACCATTTCCTCCAAATTCAACAGGCGGTCGGAGGGAACTATTTCCATTGTCTGTGTTGTTCCTTAGAGCCAGAATGATGAATATTAATGTTATAATGCTTACTGTTAACTGGCACACTCGAGCAAAGTGTGGCCAAAAGGCGACACGCAATCAAGCTGCCATCAAGCCTTCATTATTCCCCATTTAGCTTTCTTGAGAGCCAGTTATCTGCTGTCGCCGGCTTGACTGTCTATCCGTCTGTCTATCTGTCTATGCGTCTGTCTATCCGTCTGTCTGTCTATCTGTTTATCTGTCTGTCTGTCATTGTCCTTCACAGCTGGTCAGTTTAGCAGCACCATCTGATAACAGCCTTGTGCTATGAGCCCAGGAGTGCAGACTGCTGGTCTGCTGCTGGGAGGGGGAGGAATTGATGAGAGCGTGCTTTGATGTGCACCTTCTCCACACGCATGCTTTACTGCATGAGGCATAAAACTGGAATTTCATATATTCTCATGATTTAGAGGGCTCACTGTGCAGAGCGCTGATGGAGAATACACAGAGGGGATGTTACACTGACAGCTTTGTGACACACAGTGCATTAAAGCCGGACTGAAATACATAAATTACCTCGGTAGGATGGCTACTGTTCAACTAGAACCAATGTCAGAACGGACTGTTTGCACACACATATTAAATCTGAGTAAGGTATCAACAACTTCAATAGAAAAGGGTCACCGCCAGAAAAGTTGTTAGGCTCGGTGGCCAAGTGTCTATTTTTTGTGGGGGTGGGGTGGGGGTGGGGGCTGCTGAGCAAAACTCAGAGGAGCGGCTTGTCACTGAAATAAGAATAGCTGGTCCACCTTAAAGGTCAGCCCACCTTAAGCGAGCCTGAGCTGCAGTTGGCGCTAACTTCGGGGCTAATGCTGCGTTGCAGACAACTCGGAGGTCGGAATTTTTCCAACTTCCAACCTCGAGGCGTTCCAGGCGCACAACGTCAAATGTAAACAAAAACCATGGCTGACACTTCCATTGTTGTGTGAGTGCTTCTTCATGAAGTCGGGGTAGATGGATTTGCTTCCAACTCCCACTTTGAGTGGCGTTCCATTGCACTTTTTTCTGGTAGGAGGTCGGACATTTTTTGAGTTCCGAGTTGTCTGGAACGCAGCATAGCTTTAATCAGCAGGTTTATAGACCTTCATGTTAAAATGTCCATCTTTACAGCAGAAATAAACATGTTTACAGAATGGTACAAAAAACATTTTTGGTCTCTATAGCTAGTTTCTCCATTCATGACAACTGTATGGGGGTAGATTTCATATAACCCAATCGTGTAAATAATATTAAGGCTTAAAGTCAGGCATAATGAGGGCGTGGCTGCTTTGAGTGACAGGTGGGTGCCGTACCAGGCCGCATGTTCTGCTGCGTCACCTGGCCTGCCTCAGCTCCACCAACGATCCACCTCTTTGCCCATTTTTGGATTAGCTAGACATTAATAATACATTGTGCATCAGGAGTCAAATAGATCAGCTAATTTATTGTTATTTTTGTGTATTATTAAATCTTTATTTATGCCACTGGTTTAGTTGGGTAGGTCTATGCGTAGGCTACTCTTTTACAGCAACAACCTGTCTAGAGTCACACTGAAAAATAGCGAAGAATAATAAACAGGAAACATAGTCGGTATACAAGCACCTTATAGACCAAAAGAGTGCTTTGAAAAGGATTAGAAATAAACTGCAATATGAAAGCAATCCCTCAGAGCTGTTCTCACGTCCTTCCATGGTGTGAAATCAAGGTAAAGGTGCTGCCGAGCAAAACAACACTTTCAAAAGGAAACAAATCTTGACATGACACCTGTCCCGTCAGACGTCCCATTTTGACTCCCCGGCTGCTTTCTCTTTCACTCTGAACTGAGACGCTGTAAAAAGTTAACCTGGCTGTTCTGTTGGGAATCTTGTGTTGAACTAAGCATAACATGTAACATATCTTATCTCATTGCTGGTCAGTGTTACCTAATGATGCTACAGTGTCTACTAGCTGTCACCAATGTCAAAAATATAATGATAGTGCTCATAATCCATCTTTCACTGCTTTATGTTTACATTTAAAGGAATAGTCCAACATTTTGGGAACTGTTTGTGGCCAGAGGCATTATGTTTTCAGGTTGTCCGTCTGTCCGTCCGGACCATTCTTGTAAACGTGATATCTCAGGAGCACATTGACGGAATTTCCTCTCAAGGATGAACTGGTTAGATTTTGATGCTCAAAGGTCAAAGTTCAGGGTCACTAGGACCTCA
This sequence comes from Sebastes fasciatus, assembly GCF_043250625.1. Lineage (NCBI taxonomy): Eukaryota > Metazoa > Chordata > Actinopteri > Perciformes > Sebastidae > Sebastes > Sebastes fasciatus. The sequence continues at coordinate 31,954,573 of NC_133806.1, read as the reverse complement.
CCTTTGTCTCATTCTCGTGATGTCTTGGGAATGCCTTGAGAAAATTTCTTCAAATTTAGCACAAACATCCACTTGGACTCAAGGATGAACTGATTTGATTTTGGTGGGTCAAAGGTCAAGGTCACTGTGACCTTACGTCTGTTCCATTATCGTGAAAGCGATATCTCATGAACGCCTGGCGGGAATTGTATTACACTTGGCACAAATAGCCTCCTGGACTCAAGGATGAGCTGATTAGATTTTGGTGGTCAAAGGTCAGAGGTCACAGTGACTATGACAATTTCACCCACATGTCTAAAAGGACAAAATGATGAAGTGATAACATTTTAGGCAAACGTGGATGTAAACTGCAACTTGACTGGTTGGCGGAGGCATACAACCACGAGGCGATAACTCTAGTGTCCCATAGTTAGATGAAGAGATCAATACTATCATGTCTGTACTGTAAATATGAAGCTACAGCCAGCAGCTGGTTAGCTTAGCTTAGCATAAAGACTGGAAACTGCTAGCCTGGCTTTGTCCAAAGCTAACAACATGGGACAGCTGTGGCTCAAGGGGGTTGCCCACATGTTGTCCACAAGTGTCCTTGAGCAAGACACTGAACCCTAATCGCTCCAGATGGTCAGGCAAGTGCATTGCATGGTGGCTCGCTGCCATCGGTGCGTGTCTGTGTGAATAGGTGAGAAATTGTAAAGGGCTTTGGATAAAGCTCTAAAGCTCATAATATTGGATGTTACATCTGGCCAGCTGTTCAGGGTGTACCCCGCCTCTCGCCCAGTGACCGCTGGGATCTGCTCCAGCCCCCACACGTGTGTTTACAGATGGGGCTAATGGATGGATAATATGGTTGCCTAGCAATCTCATGTTAATGACAAGACTTCAGGAAGTCACTGCTCCACTTCAGGTTTTGTACAGATGAAACAAACAAGCTATAACGTGTTAATTAGTGAGCTTTAAGGTGCTTTCAGACAGTGATCGTCTCCTGTATCATTTCTCTCCATGTGGTTTCTGTGGTTTCCATGGTCACGCGGCAAGCTGCGACAGGAAGTTGAAAAAACATCAAAAATGCAGATGCAAAGAGCATGCCCTCCCTCTCCTTGCCAACTTTTTCTTCTAGTCTTTATGCTAAGCTATGCTAACAATCTTCTGGATGCAGCTTCATATTTACTGTAGAGCTGCAACGATTTAATCGATTAGTGGTCAACTATTAAGTTAATCACAAACTATTTTGATAATCGATTAATCGGTTTGAGTAATTTTTTATGAAAAAGAAGTTAACATTCTCTGATTCCAGCTTCTTAAATGTGAATATGTTCTGGTTTCTTCACTCCTCTATGACAATAAACTGAATATCTTTGAGTTGTGGACAAAACAAGTCATTTTGGGCTTTGGGAAACACTGATTGACATTTTGTCATAGACCAAACAACTCATCGATTCTTTGAGAAAATAATCAACAGATTAATCGGAAATGAAAATAATTGTTGGTTGCAGCTGTAATTAATGAGTTTGATATCGATCTTTCGTCTAACTCTCGGCAAGAAAGCGAACAAGCATATCTCCCAAAATGTCAAACTATTCATTGGAGCCTAAACTAATTGTGGTTGTTGTGAATCAGAGTAGTGTTATCAAAGAATTATGAGTTTGGTGTCATGTTTGCCAGCTCCTTTTATGTGCTGTCGTAAAGCATTAGCGGATATACAAGCAAGGGGTGTTTTTCAAAAAAGATCAAATGAGACAAATACATAAATTGCAGCGGGCCACATGGTGTCCTTGGCGGAGAGGAGAGAATTTGTTCAAATAAGTGTTTAATCAATAGTTTGTGTGGTGAGGCCTCTGCAGCTCAACACCAGGCCTGGGAAAGTGACAGCTGGGAAGAGCAAGGTTACTCCCACTGCTGTTGTGAAATACATCCAGACAGACTTCTTATCACCCTCAGCAGGAGTCAGCCTCCAAAAGTCAAACGAGACAAAGCTCCCCAAAAAGAAAATACATTAGTAATCGTCCTTAATCTTTCTGGAGGTCCTTTGTGCATAGATGTGACAAATCCGGTTTAGATAAATCTCTTTCCCCCTCTGGTTTTATGTCGTGTTCAGATTAAGAAAAAGCTGAAATGTTGTTGATATCTGATTTATGGCTTCTGGTTAACGTTCTTGGGAATACCAGAGTGTTGGAGTTCATTTTATTTGGCAAACAATTATGTTTTTAATGAATTCTCAGTGTAGAACCAGAGGTTAAAAACTCAGTATAGGTTTAGGAGTTTTCTCTCAATGCTATGAGTCAGTCAGACATCCAGACGGAGCACACAGATGGTTATGGATAATAAGGAAAATTAATATTTGGCCAAGTCGTGGTTGAAATTGTTTAACAGCATCTGTAAACTGATACATGGACAGCTAATGACCAAACAGCTTCAGAGACCAAACTGAGACTTACAATGCTAACTGAATGAATTAACAGCGTCACTCAACATCACACTATCATTTCCCAGCGGCTTCAAAAGAACTGTATTTATTTAGGTATATTTTTAGTTTAAAGGGCGGGTCCATCTGCATCCTGTACTGTTTTTTCAAATGGAAGCGCCCACTCAGTCATGACGTAGGTAACCAAATTAAGCTAATCGAAGCTAATCAATAAGGTTATGAATATTGTGATATAATGGCTTCAGTTCCCCGTTGTAAAGGGCTGTCAGATGGAAAAAACGAAAACAATTATTTAAGCCACCAGTACGCTATATTTAGAATATTTTCAGTGCTTTACCTCGCCATCAGACAACCTTTTCCGATGGGGGGAACTGAAGTCGTTATATTGCTCTCTTCAAAGCCAACAGACCAGACTCCATTCACAAAAGTAGTCATTTTACCTCGCAGAACACGGGAGTTTGCTGGTCTACCGCTGCATCGATCGGTTAGTTTGCTTGTGTCATTGTGTGACATTTGGAACCGAATTAACGTGGTGTCCACAAAGCAGTACATCGCTTAGTTTCCGTGATGGTACTCCTGTCTGCTTCTCCAAACTGGGAGCGTGCCGACCGCCATCTAAGTTACTATATGTAACATGAATACACTGACTAGAAGAATGTATATATACTGTACACGTAACGCTGCTACGCATGACGTCTTACATAAAATACAAAAATATAGATTAAGTATGTTTTAACTCCGTCCTGCTCCGGTTGAGAAGGTAACGGTACCCTTAACTTCAGTGACAAAGACAATACAACAGTTTACCACAAGCTCCTTTTGAATGGCTCATTGACTAGCATTAAGTTGGCAGTTAGTTTTTACTTTGTACTTTGTTTTCACACTCCGCTAATGTTAAAATACTAACCTTTGTTACAAACATCTTTATAGAGGGCTGAAGATAAAGGTCGATTTTTCCAGTACGTCTCACAGATTGGATTTTATTTAGTACTTTTTTGGCAAATTGGTCTTAGGTGAGGGGCCGGACTAAGAATGGTTCACAAAAAACCCAATGACGACACGAGGCAGAGGAGGAGTTACCCGGCCCGGAGGAAGCCCGGGGCCCACGTCTGGAGCCAGGCCCAGACGGAGGGCCCGTCAACGAGCGTCTGGTGGCCGGGCTTGCCACGGAGCCCGGCCGGGGATACCCCGAAAAAGGAACGTGGCACCCCCCTCCTCTCCATCCTGTGGGCTCACCACCTGCGGGAAGAACCGCTTGGGTCGGGTGCGCTGCCACACGGGTGGCAGTGAAGGCCAGGGACCTCGACGGACTGGACCCGGGCGGCAGAGGCTGGCTCTGGGGACGTGGAACGTCACCTCTCTGTGGGGGAAGGAGCCGGAGCTTGTGCGGGAGGTGGAGCGCTACCAGTTGGATCTGGTAGGGCTTACCTCTACGCACAGCCTCGGTTCTGGAAGTGAAGGAGTTTAAGTATCTCGGGGTCTTGTTCGCGAGTGAGGGGACGATGGAACGTGAGATTGGTCGGAGAATCGGAGCAGCAGGGGCGGTATTGCATTCGCTTTACCGCACCGTTGTGACGAAAAGAGAGCTGAGCCGGAAGGCAAAGCTCTCGATCTACCGTTCAATCTTCGTTCCTACTCTCACCTATGGTCATGAGGGTTGGGTCATGACCGAAAGAACGAGGTCGCGGGTGCAAGCGGCCGAAATGGGTTTCCTCAGGAGGGTGGCTGGCGTCTCCCTTAGAGATAGGGTAAGAAGCTCAGTCATCCGTGAGGGACTCGGAGTAGAGTCCTTGCTCCTTTGCGTCGAAAGGAGCCAGTTGAGGTGGTTCGGGCATCTAGCACGGATGCCTCCTGGGCGCCTCCCTTGGGAGGTGTTCCAGGCACGACCAGCTGGGAGGAGACCACGGGGAAGACCCAGGACTAGATGGAGAGATTATATCTCTACTCTGGCCTGGGAACGCCTCGGGATCCCCCAGTCAGAGCTGGTTAATGTGGCCCGGGAAAGGGAAGTTTGGGGTCCCCTGCTGGAGCTGTTGCCCCCGCGACCCGATCCCGGATAAGCGGTTGAAGATGGATGGATGGATGGACTTTTTTTTATAACAATAGAGAAGAGGAAGTGATGCTCTTCTGGGCATCCTTCTCTCATCCATATTGACTCGCACACCTGTAGTGCCCAGATAAGAAGTCTGCAGTTGGACTCTCCTCCAAACCCAACCAGTCTTATGGCTGCAATGCATTCTGGTCTATTGAAGCTGCTGTCAGAAGCAGCCTCAATACAAAGCACCCTCCAAGAAAATTGGCACCTTGTTCGACTGATAGATTTCTCCCCCTCAAAGGGGATCTAAGACATCCTTTGATTGTGATGTCAAAAACCTGACGATTATCACAGACGCTTCACATATTTCCATTGTAGCTGAACTGAAAATAACTCAGCAAGATCTGTAGGCCTATATCTACATGTAGCCAGTTATTATGGGAACAGCAGAAATGTAATGTAGTACAGGCAGCCAAATGAGCCATGAATCGCAGATCACATCACCATTTAATGTGTTTTTTTCTGTAAGGAGAAAATGCTTGTGTCCTGATATCCTGCTTTGACTTTAATCACTTGAATCACAAACTGAACTGTGACACACAAGAAGATGGATCATTGTAAATGTGATGTCAAAAACACATCTTGACAGCTTTTAACCAATTATTGGAAGCATTGCAGTGACCGGCTAACAGCTTTGAACAAAACATGGCTTACATGTAGAGAGACAGTGTGGGTGGAGAGGAGAGGCTTTATTAGTTCAGTCTTCCTCTGCGGCGATGCTCCTGTTTATTTTAGCCTAACTGATGGCTCTCAGGGGGTTGAGGTGAAGATATGAATGTGTTATAGAGGCTATGCAAACAAATCATAGATATTAACATGCTGCATGTAACTGTGGGAACTTCTCTCTGGCTACTGTGTCTTTGTGTACTGTATGTAGCTGTATGTGTGCGCGCGTGCACGCACTTGCTCGTGTATTATGGTGGGGCTGATATCTCTGGCCAATATTGACCTTTCATTTCAAAATGAATATGGCCCACTCAGTGACATTTATCTCTGATATGATCGATAAGGTTTATTGTAAAACTGATCGATGCTGTTGCACTCAACTGAGAGAATTTCCCTTTGACATGATAATCATGAAGCATTTCATCAGACACAGACATGCTATCATTGTTGTCATACTGCTTATCAGTGGAGAGTTGCTACAACTTTTACTTTTTTGGAAAGTTTGGAGAGCTTTTTGCCATATTGACTTTCTTCTTTGTTCATTCTAAGGGCTACAAAATAATCGAATATTAATCGCGATCACAATTTTCGACTGCGATATTGATGTTTAAAATGCGTCAAATCAAACGCTTCCTAAACTAACAGCCTGCCACTGGGGAGCGATCACGATATTTTCACTTCACTTTTTGGGGAGCGGCGGCAGCCTGTGAAAAACGTTCCTGAATGTTGCGTCTGCAGTGAAGAGTTACATACTGTATATTACTCGTTCTGCCCGTCAAAATGGAAATGCACTGAATTCAGGTGCAGAAGAACCTTATTTTAAGTCTTATTTTGATGCAAAGATTTGTACATTAGCAGGAATGTAGCACAATACAGAAATGAGAGCAGAGCTCTGTTTTATTTAAATGTGAAAGTGTAATAAAAAATATTTTATCCCTAAAATTAATGAATAATCGTGATAAATAATCGTGATTATCATTTTGGCCATAATTGTGCAGCCCTGGTTCATTCTACTGCATACATTTTTGTCTCTCTCTCAACCCCAACCACTTATCCGGGGTCGGGTCGCGGGGGCAACAGCTCCAGCAGGGGACCCCAAACTTCCCTTTCCCGGGCCACATTAACCAGCTCTGACTGGGGGATCCCGAGGCGTTCCCAGGCCAGTGTGGAGATATAATCTCTCCACCTAGTCCTTGCTCTTCCCCGTGGCCTCCTCCCAGCTGGTCATGCCTGGAACACCTCCCTAGGGAGGCGCCTGAGAGCGGGGGGGGCATCCTTACTAGATGCCCGAACCACCTCAGCTGGCTCCTTTCAATGCAAATGTCCTTCGTCCCTCACAAATGACTGAGCTTCTCACCCTATCTCTAAGGGAGACGCCAGCCACCCTCCAGTGAAAACCCATTTCGGTCGCTTGTACCCACGATTTAGTTCTTTGGGTCATGACCCAGCCCTCATGACCATGGGTCATCACGAAGACTGACCGGTAGATCGAGAGCTTTGCCTTCCGGCTCAGCTCTCTTTTCGTCACAATGGTGACCCCCGATTGACCCCGCTGTTCCGATTCTCTGGCCAATCTCACGTTCCATAGATCCCTCACTTGCGAATAAGACCCCAAGGTACTTGAACTCCTTCACTTGGGGTAAGGACGAGGCACATACATTTTTGTAATGTTAGCAAACAGTCGCCTGTTTACATATCCAGCAGACACAGAGCAACATTAGCATTCATTTGGAGTCTGGTTTTTTAGCCACCTGGTGAATTTAAGTCTAATATTCACTCTCCTTTTCCTGTTTTGCTCTCCATCAACTCCTGAGGGAAATACCTGTCTCTTTAGATGCTCCACTATATCCACCGTCTAGCTAGTCCCTAATTTCACATTGCCGAACTGACATTTGGTGGTAAGCCGGTAGTGCACAGTGGATTTACTGTATCAGAGCGTTTTTACCCTGAAAAACAGCTGCTGACTGCTGCTTCACTGATGAGAGCAGTGAGACGGAGCCAAACAGTAGCCTAAAGGTTGGGAATTAACATAGCCCTGTCTTTTCAAACATCAAATGTTCCCACATTCAACAACTAAAGCAGAAAACACCTTTGTGTATCATTCTGAGACACTACTTTTACACTTTTCTGACATGCTTTTGTGCTTTTGGGTACAAAAACAGAACGTTTCAACCCTTTATCGTCTCCGTCATCATGAGCCCATGTTGTGTTGACAAGTTTTGTTCAAGGCTGCAGAAATGTAACATTCTGAATGCAGTATGTAATTCTGATGTGTAAAATGACACACAAGACTTCTATTTGATATAATAGTGCGGCCATAAAAGATTGCATCTTTGGAATATTTCACCCAATAGAATCGTGGTATCACTTCAGCGGAGTGTTGGAACAAGTAGATACAGAATTCACTTTATTTGAAGGGATGTGCAGAAGACTGACATGACACCGTCTTAACCATGACATGACATTACACCTGTCATGATCATGACAGAGTCTTCATGAATGTTTAGGACTGGTTGGTTTTGACATTGACTGTCATGAGACCATTACAATTGTGTCATGAATAATTCCCTCAACTACACTCGAACCTCAAATACAACAAACCGAAGCACATGGCTAATTATTATGCAGAACGACATCACCAGAACTTCCCAGTAGCATTATTTTTTCCTACTATGGTATGGACCCGCCCTACTTTGCCTCTGACTGGCTTACCCTAAACCTAACTAATCTCACTCCTCATGCCTAAACCCAACCAACCCAACCAATAAAAGCAGCGAGTACTTGCCAAACTGTCTGTCTGTTATCGAATATTGTCAGCGCGATATCTCAAAAAGTTATTGGCCAAGGATGATGCTCAGGGAACTTGGGGCTGAGGGAGCATGGGGCCTAATTTAGATGGAAAAATAATTCATAGCCCCGTGTTCACTGGGAGCAGCAAGTAAAGCTATCCGTCCATCACTCCGCAAATCACCCCTTCAAATAAAGTGTTACCCACAATTCATATGGAACATTGTCAAAGGACAGTTGTGAAAAGACAGTTTTTTTCTGTGCTACTCAAGGGGAAATGTAGTCAGACGAATCTGGTTACTATGGCAGCTTCAAATACGGCAGCATCAATTCAACATTGGTCAACAAAAGCCCGTATCAGTCAGATGTCTGTATGTACGTTCATCATTTCTGCATGCATTTATCCACGTCTCATTTTGTGCTGTTTATTATTATTATTCTGTCTCTGTAGCTTTTCCTGGTCACTTACATCAACTCTGTGATTTCTGATACATGCTCAAATGTCTCGACTGGACATGTTTTAGCATGTTTTTTTTTGTGTTCCTTGAAGAAAACTACAGAGATTAGGAGCAGCATTTTCTAATTAATTTATGACTCCTCAGTTTTTTTTTTCTACAATGGGAACTAATTGGTGCTGAAATAAATCCACTTGCCACCTAGAAATGCAGAGGAGAGGCTCAGCGGATCAGACAGCATGTAATTAGTTTTTTTTATGATGACACTTTCCAGCTGTAGCTTTTGGCTTTACTGATAGTCTTGCCTGAAGTAATAACATCCAATACATTCCTCTCAGACATTCCATAAAATGGGTTTGCCATAATTGGCGCATTAAGTTGCACCATTTTGAAACATATCTGGTCATTTTTTTACATTCTTGTCAGTGTTAAATGTATAAAGACCCGAGGCCCAACAAGCCTTATGGATGAGAAGCTTCAAAACAGACCTACAGGATCTTTGTAATCCTGATACGTAGCTCTGTAGAGAAGTACAAGACTGGAATGATGTTCCATTATTTTCTTTTCACCCACAAGTGTACCACGTCATCTATAATAAGTACTGTCAAAGTGAATAATTCTGATATGAGGGCGATCTAAACATCTACAGTATTGCAGCTGGATCTGCTGAGTGAAACGTCAGAAAGGATAATGTGATTAATGTGGTGCCGGTCTGTTTAATGCAATACAATTAAGGGTTCCATACGTTTTATAAGGCCCTGAATGAGTATGAAATTGAATGCACATGGGTCAACTGTATCTATTGGTTTAAGTAGGAACTGCAGTACAGCTAATATTCATCAATTTAAATCTGCACTAATCAATATTATATGTCAGTGAGCTAAATGATGTATTTTCGCATCTTTTCGCTCATTGTTTTGGTTTTTCTTCCCAGCACCATGTGGCAGATGGGCAAGGTCAGTCACTAGCTGGTGAACATACAGTAGTGGATCATATCTTGCCTAAAGAGCCAGATATGTTTCTCAGGAGTTGGTAAACGGGGCTAAAAGCAGAGAGGATATTGGACCTACGTTCGCCAGATTGCCAAAAACGCGACTCCGTACGAACACTAATGTTGCTCTGTGTCTGTAGGATGTTTAAATAAGGCAACTTTTGCTTACACGTTTGTCATGACTACAATGATAATATGCCAAAAAAAACAAATGAAGGAAAATATTTTGGCATGTTGCCCAACTTAGCCCTTCCGTAAAGACAAAACTGACTTAGCACCATGCTAACACATCTGCATACACTAAGCTTCATAACAACACTAATACATCTGCATACAGCTTCATAATAACACTAATACATACCGGTAACTCAGTATAGTTGATGTACTGTACGCAGGTTCATTTCAGTATTTTTACGTAAACAATTAAGTATATATCTGCTGCCAAGTGAGTTCAAACCTTACAGTGTCACTTTGCCCAGGTACTTCACTCTGTATTAAAACATGTTAATAACAGAATTATTCAGTGAAAGTAATGAAATCATTAACTACAGTTGGAGCAAAGAAAATGTTATAGTCCACAGATGACATACAGCAAATTTTTTGTTGTATCGCAGCACAAGATGGAATGAGAATAAAGACTAACGCGGCGCACACACTACACGATAATCAAGACGATTCTGGGCCCGATTCCCCCCCCCCAACCCCTCCTGATAATCGTCAGCAAAGCCACGATTTCGTGATGGCTTTAAAGATTATCTTTCCAGATATGCCTGTGTAGTGAGATATGTTAAGAGTGTTTTTTTTACATCCCCCGATGGGCTTGGAAGTCCATCCTGGATACACCTGGGCAGCTGATGATGCAGTCACATGAGAAAGAACGATAACCAATTGAGAACCAAGGTGACTGAAGTGCAAGGACAACAACCGCCATCATGGCGGCTGTGGTTTACACAAAACACGAAGCATAAAGTAATAAGATGGACCTCAGAAATGGAGGACCAACTTGATGATTTGTGGCAACAACACTAGTGTAATTTAAAGCTGAAGTAGGCGAGATTGGAGCAAATGTGATTAAAAAATATATATTTTTAAAAAACGGTCGCTATATCGTGACAGTAGTACATGAAACAGGTAACCTGAAAAAAATCAGATTTCACAGACCGGAGGAAACCAAGCAGTAAGAGCTGATCTGAGGTCTGCCGTCCATCTGCCGTCTATGAGAGCAGGCTGTTAATCAATCGCAAACTCCAACCAAACGGTCAAACTAGGCAGCGCTGATCAAATATGAATCAATATTCTGTTACTGTAATGCCTATTTCTCTCCTCAGATGTTTTCAGAATCATCTTGTAGTGCACAGTTTAGCTGTAAAATGAGAAAGTTTGTGACGCGGCCGCCATTGTGAAATCTGGTGAAGGAATGCCAAGTTCCGGTGACATGACCAGAGCACAGCCAATAGGAACGCTCTCTCTCTGAAATGACCTGTGATTGGTCAAAGTCTCCCGTCACGGGCTAGATATTTTAAAGCCTGAAATCAGAGCCATGAGGAGGAGCAGAACTCTAGTTATCTCTCAGAACACTTGAATCACAATATGCTGAAAGGTTATTATGGAATTTTTGCCCAATGATGCCAAAAATATACTGCCTACTGCCACTTTAACGTGTCTCCATGACTTCATCCATTATTTTTCTTTTTTTCTTCGTGAATTTTCAGTGCAAAAACTAACATTGCTAATTCTTCTTGCCCGTCTTGGCATGTTTGTTTACGATTGATCGCAGGAGATTTTGCGAGATTTCCGTTTTTGTTTTGGTCAGGACTCTTGTTGTTCATGAGTGGAATCTGTTAGTGTGTTTTGTGCTGTTTTGGCCAAATCTTTGCTCACCACACACTATAGGAACAATACTGTTAAATTTAACACAACATGTCATTATGGGTGGGGTCTTTCACATTTTCAAAATCTTAGAGATTTGAAAGATCTTTTAGTTCGTGCCAGCCTTAATAGAGCAGCAGAATAATAATAACAGTAGAAAAACGTACTTTATTCCTTTATCCTGAATAAGACTTAAACCTGAGTACAGCTTTAATGTTGTCCCTGACGGCACTGACTAACTCTCTCTCCTACTCCTCTCTCTGTCCTCTGTGGCTCTCAGACGGCTCAGACGGTCCTGGTGGTGGTGGTGGTGTTCTGCCTCTCCTGGCTCCCTCATCACGTCGTACACCTGTGGGTGGAGTTCGGGACCTTCCCGCTGAACCAGGCCTCCTTCGTGCTACGGGTGGCCGCCCACTGCCTGGCGTACAGCAACTCGTCCGTCAACCCGGTCATCTACGCCTTCCTGTCAGAGAACTTCAGGAAGGCTTACAAGCAGGTGTTCAAGTGCCAGATCGGTAGCAGTGACTCCCCGCTCAACGACATCAAGGAGATCCGCAGCAAAGTGGACACGCCACCCTCGACTAACTGCACCAACGTCTGACTGTGGAGGCTGAAAATGAATTACGGCGACTGTCTCACTGAAACTTAACGTAAAGTCATAGTGACAGAGCCATCAGACATGTGTGGGTTGTGTGGGGTTTTTCTTGTAGGTAAGTACGGTTGCTCGGATATCACTACAGCTGTACTGTTCCACATGAGCGCTGTTCATTAGACCTGGACCAGAGGAGAGGAGATAAAGCCACTGTGGCTGCAGGGCATCGTTACTCCCTCTTTGATCAGTCTCTGTTTTCTTCTTTCATAATAAAATCCTGTGTTAGTCTGAAACTCAGGAAAATGATCCTCTCTCTGAAGTGAAACTCATTTTGATTGTAGACACTATTTACATATGTCACATCACGGTATATTTCAAGCCAATACATAAAAAATATGAGGTCGTTGTACTTTCAGACTTCAAAAGTATTAAAAATCATCATTTCAAGATTATTATTGCATCATATTGAGTCACAGGATAATCATCTGCTGAAGTAAAACTGTTTTTTGAAGGTGTCTTTTCTGTCTGAAGAGCAGTGTTGGGCATCGCTTTGTAACGTTTTACAGAATTGTGGTTATTCAGGAACGAGTGAGGGGTTATAATTTAAATTGAACAATCCCAGTAACGTTCTATTGCTTTGAGGCTCAGAGGGTTCGGCTTGTTTGCTGTTTCACCAGGAGTTAGATGGTGGGATGTGCATTCAGTAGAGACACAGCACCGGGACATTTTAGCTTGGTCAACTAGAGGCAGGAGCTGGAGGAAGCTATAGCCACTATGAAAAGAGAAGAAATGTGGGTCTTTTCTAACTCCGGAGTCGGAGGAGGCGTGAACGGTGGACGGACTACATTGGCCGGTTTTACAAAGATAGACTTTGACTATAGAGCTACAGTAACTAGTTGTCAGACCTCAGTTACTGTGGATGTCTAAACGCATCCATTGCACAAAGTTGTCTAGTAATTGACTATTTAAAAGAAAACTAATTTGCCATGAATTCTGGTTCGTGTTTGTCAAACTAAAAAACATGACTGACAGAGAAACCACGTCAAACTGCTCAGCCTCCCTCACTTCAGCAGAACATGTTGACCCTTAAGGCTGTTACACACCGTAGCGTTTTTTTTGTGCAATCAGTTCGCACGTCAATATCTTTTTTTCAAAATGTTGTTTTTGTCATGAGTACTTTCACACAGAATGTGAATATTACATGGCGAAAAGTAACGTCATTTTATTTTTATTTTTTTCCGATTTTCTTAGCTTTCGCACCTCGAATAAAGGCATCAACTAATCACGTTGTGCAGAACGGGTTGAGTTGCATCTATTGGTGCCTTCAAATGAAACTCGTGAGCTCGTGTTTACAACACGGGAAGTCGTGTACACGATATGCGTGGTGTTCAAGTGGTTAAGTCATGAAGAACACCGCTGCTAAGCAACGGCAATATTAATGTTACTGCTAGTGTCTAGAAGCCACGGATTCTAACAATTTAGCAAGCTAGCAAGTGGGTAACATTATGCAGGAAATACAAAGGTATAATAACGGAGGAGAAAGAAGAAGTCTTTGGGAATATCAACAGTTTCTTCAGACCTGTTAGGAAATTACGAAGAAAAACAATATACGGCTAAAATTACAATATATTAACTTATTATGCACCGAAAAAATTACAAAGCAAGACGGCAAACTTTATTACTCCTTTCAAACTTGACAAAGGCAGCACAGACCAGAGCCACTCCTTCCGTCTTACCGTTCACAATAAAAGCCCTAAAGCGAAATTCAACTGTTACAAGGACGTTTTACTGTGAAAATTCTCAAGAGTGTACCAAAAAAACCTTTCCAGTAGCATGAAATCTCAATGCACTGCAGACCTGTAGCATAGCTTGGTGGCAAGGCAAAGGCTCAGTACTCCTGCTAACTCATCTGTCAGGCTTTTGATAGTTTCCTCGGGCAAAGAAAAAGGACGGACAGTGTCCTCGCTGCGGTATATTTCCAACAGCTTGCTGTGGTCTCTGAAAACTCTGTCCCCTTCTCATTGCTCACTCCACAATATTATCAACAGACCTCAAATCATGAGCCATGTTTTCCTTTTTTTGTCTTTGGGTATCACTGGTCAGTTGGTGCCACTGATTATTACAAACGTATTTGTCACCATGGAAACATGTCTCTTAAGGTGTATTCACATTATCGCAGAAAAAACGCCTCCTCAATTATTGTAAGTTTCTGAAATTTGCACAACTACGATAACAAATCAGCCTTATCGAGATCAGATGAAATATATATATATATATATATATATATGTTTAGCACCAAGTGTTCCGAAGTGTGAATACGTCTTTATTTCTTTTCTTTAGTTCTCACTTTTTAGGTTTAAAATAAGTCGGTCTTTATTTTTTGTGAAACTTAAACTAATCTAAGAGCAAAATTAAGGCTGGCTTAACACTACAGACAATATCTTTGTGAAACCGGACCCTGGAGTGCAGCATCCAGTCACATACCTCCATACTGTGGGTTGACCCCCTTCTTAAACTACAACAACTCGCTTTCCTATCTCTTCATATTAATTACAGAAGATGCAACGTGTGTGTGTGTGTGTGAAGTTTTAGTGTTGTTAAAAGTTGCATCGGAACTATTCTAAGTAACAAAAGTAATGTAAAGAGTATTTCATTTGAGCATTTTTCAGGTAACTTGCCCAACACTGCTAAGAAAAGGTCGCCACTGTAGATAAGAATAAAAACCTCCCATTGTCATTGCACTCAGTATGATTAAAGCCTGTTTTTTAAAGGGGATGTATCATGAAAAACGCACCTTTTTTTTTTAACTTGTGTTCATACATTTGGGTATCTGGAGTGCCTACCAACCCACAAATTGTGAAACAAGACAACCCAGTCAGTTTTGTGTGGGCTTGAGAAAAGCCTTTGCAAAGGTGCACCGTGTTTTTCTAGTAAGCCAATCAGAGCAGACTGAGCTTTTACAGGAAGGGGTCTAAAGGCGCTAAAACGGAGCGTTTCAGACAAGAGGGTGAACACAGGTATATTCAGACAGACAGTAGGAGGAAAATAATATGTTTTTTTAATATTAAAACATGTTTTAGTAGAAACCCAAAATACAAGTACGAACCTGAAAATAGTCATGATACGTCCCCTTTAAATTTGGCTGTAAATATTATGGACACTGAAGCTGATATTCACGTATGCCTCACTATATTTGGCTGTTATGCTATGTTAACAGTTTTCACATTGTATCGTGCTGTACAACTGAGTTGGACATATATGAAGCCTGATGCTTGTTTTGCACGCTTTCCGGTAGACATCTTTCTAACCACAAAAACAATGAAGAATCCCGATGTTGTATGCTATACGTATGTGATGTGCCAAGCCTCTCCACACAGCTGATACAGATGATGATGCTCATCTATTCCTTCACAGGACTGAGGACATTTTTTTTTCTTTTTAAATGGGACATGTGCATGGAAATGCAATCCAGATGGTGTGAGTGGACATGGCTAATTGTTGGTGAGATTACACATTATGGCAATGTGAATTAATGGAATTTCTGTGGCAGATGATACAGATGTGGAACACAAATAGAACCCATATAAAGAGCACATGAACAAAAGCATATAACACTTCAAATTATGGCCCACAGGTTACAGTTTAATTATTTAGTATACACGAGGTATCAGTATAATACTTAATGCATACCTATACTGTTGGGGGTACTGGCGGGACACTGGTCGACGCGGCCAGGCACAATGAAACAGGAACTCTACTGACTGTAATGATGCCTCCCACGAGAGTTTGCGACAAACGGTTCACGAGTTGTGAAAGCGGGCAGGGTTAAAGTGTAGGGGGGGCGGGGATAACCAACACCAATGAAACAGGAACTCTATCCTGAGTGCAAAGATGCCTCCCTCTTCTATCTAGAGCCCCTTTCACACAGAATGTTCAAGGTGGGATTGTTGTGCCGTTATTCCTCCTCGCTGTTCTGTATGAAAGGTACCGAGGCGGAATGGGAGGGGACAGAGTTGTTCTGTCTCTGCGCCGGCAGCGGAGGTTGTCACAGAGCCGAGCCGACGTCTGTGTGAAAGGGACAGCCGGCATGGCGGGACTAACCGCCCACGCACACACACTAGACGCCGACGCTGTTGTGTTAAACGTCACACCTTTTTTGCTCCCGTGATGCCGGCGTGCTATTTAAAATCACACACCGAGGCAGCATTACGCCGTCCTTGTTTTGTTTAGTGTGAAAAAGTAAAGCCGGCATAACGACGGATTCTTCTCTACGGCAGCATTGCGGAATCTCTGTGTAAAAGGGGCTTATGACAAATGGTTGTGAAATGGGATGGGGCTAACGTGTAGGGGGGCGGGGCGATATCTCATAACCAATGAAACAAGAACTCTCTGCTGAGTTTAATGATGCCTCCCACGAGAGTCTACCATGGATGTATTAAGAGAACTGGATACAACGTTGGAGGCGGGGCCTCGTTCATTCCTGTGAAAGTTGATCAGTGGCGCATGAAGCCTTAATGGCTCGACTTCCGTTTGGAAAAGTACCCGGATCTTGGGCACATGGAACATGCGCAGTAGCGTCCGTACGGTCACATGACTTGGTCACGGGGTCCTAACGTCACGCCGTCGTCATGGCTTGCGCTCCAGTCTCGGTCTGGGTCTCATTCACATGAATGGAGGAAGAGAAATAACTCTGGATTCAGCTATTAGTGCGTTTTACAACTTTAAAAACTTCATTTTTATACTGGGGAGTTGATTAATAAAAATGATCCTCTGAGTTACAGATGTCTCTCTCCCAATGTAAGTCTATGGGAAAAGTTTTTTGGGCCCAATGGCATCACTTGACTGATTTGGAAGTTGCAGTACCGCCGTTTGACCACTACGAAAGTCTGAATCGACAACCGGCGCACTTCCACGGGGCTTGTGCCAAACGGTTCACGAGTTATGAAAGAGGGCGGGGCTAAATTGTTTCTAAGGGGACGCTATTGAGCCATTTTGCCACACCCAAGCTGGAGACCCCTAAAATCTGAAAATGTTCCACCATGTCTGATGCGTGTGATGCAAAGTTTAATAATAATTCCTTCAGTTTCAAGTTTCAAAAAAATGCAGGCATGACAAATTCCTGCTGAAAAGTAACATTAACTAAGAAACCATTACTTTATGGTAACAGGACACTAAAAGCACTGAAAATGTGTGTGAAAGCTCCTTTACTCACACTGTAAATCCTGGCTATGCAGGCTGCAAAATAAAGCACTTTCTTGTAACCACTTTATCAAGTCAATTACAATTACAGTAATTATTGGGTTTGAGCGTTGTAATATGCAGAATTACTTATTCATAATCACCCCAACAAATGAAAAGATATGAAAAGAAAAGATATTTACACTGTAATATGTGGGTTATATTCTTAAGCGTTACCATCAAATTCTGCAAATATAACTTTCAAGACATCATTTCTATCTAAGTACTAAAAAAGCAAAAAGATTTCTATTTTAACGTGACATTAAGAAGAGCATGTGGAAGCAAACACACTGAGTGAGGACATGCAATAGAGGTGCTCTTTCTTAATGGAGGATTATCGAGGGATTCACATTTCTTCAGTTTTTATTCATTCATTCGTTCACTGATACGGTTTGTACAGCTCTTCAGTGCTTTACGTGTTCTACTGAGGTTGTCCTGGTGTGTCTTTTCAACCTTGTCGTGCCGTTTAAAATCAAATCATTTTACCAGAGTAGGAAAAAAAAAAGATGATTTTCTTGTCTGTTTAATCTTTCTGTGCTTGAAAATGCAACATGTGAGAAACAGTTAAGCTTCTTTGAAATACTCAATATCTGGATGGTATTTTGAAACATATCCGGGCTTTTGATTGTGTGTTTATGCAGTGCTACTTATATTATACAATTATATTAAACTTTGTGGCATTTCCTTGAAGAAATCTTTTTATTCCAATTTGCATTTTTTCAAATTCTTGTTTTCTCACAAATGAAAATCTCTCTCGTGTCTCATTGGGACTTTCACTTCTATGAAAGCAGCTTTTCTTCTGCCTCACTGACACAAAACAACAACCCTCACCTCCCTCACTGCCACAATGGGAAAAACAGCAGAGAGTTCCCACCAGTTGGGTTCCCCTCAGAGTTTTGGTTTTGTTGATAACACTCTAGAGGAGGACATTTCCTGGCATCAGCTAAACCTAATGATCCCTAAGAGGTCTGAGGAAACGGTCTGTCTTCCCATGATGCCTTGTACTGTAAATATCAAGCAACAAGGGGTCTTTTTCAGGGTAACTCTATTAGCAAAGAAAGCATGAAATAGATTAGATTAGATTTTGTACATGGCTCTCAAGGCATATCAGACACAGCTGATGACTCTGTAACTAGAAGCAGCAGTTGTATCCACAGGTGCTCATTTGAAATGAAATTACACAAGGGGGCATTTAGTTATTGGTATGAAAATCAGGTCCAGAGGAAATAAGGGACATGACTGTTTTTACCATTAACATTTGACCAGAAGTGGATGAAACCACATGGAATCAGACTTTTTTTTACGGGGTCGGTTACTGTGTCAGTAACCTGACCCACCAGATGGTTTGTTACACAGAACCATCTGAGAAGCCGTAATTGAAAACTGTTTGGAAAAAGGGCATGGCACTTGTGATTGGATGAACCATCTGTCAATGAAACTCTTACCGAATTCATTCGAGAGAAGAGCGAAGTGAGCGAGCGTCATTCTTTGCTCTTCTTTCACTGAAGAAATACTCATCCATCGCATCTAAGCAACCTCTTAAGTAGCCGCCATTGTTGTTTAGAACAAACAGTCGCCACTCCGACTCGTCTCACACTACGGTCTCACACACACCTGAGCCACGCCCGTAGCTGCCAGTCGCTCCTCAGAGGACGCTGATTGGTCCGTGAGCTGGCTTGCTGGACACAGACTCAATAAGCTATGGCCTGCTCAACAGCTATAGCCTACAAGAACTTCTTCTAAGGCAGAAGACATACTGTAAGCGCCTGCCTTTTTAAGATTACTGCTGAGCTCAGTTTGCACTACTAACACAGAGTAAACACGTTTTTGAAGGTAGAGAAGTAAGAATTTTAATTAAAAAATGTCACAGAGGGCGAGCTGTACCTAAAGCAAATATAATGGTTGAGTTAAGCCTCGTCCACACGAGGAACGTCAGCAGCGCGTGGCGGCTGCGTTACCTGTTGTTCTTTATTTAGGCATCCGTGTTAACAGGTTAGAGCAGCCACACTGCCCGCGTGAGAGGTCTCGCCTATTTTTGACGCGTGCCGCGCGGTTCACAGCAGCAACAGACAATGAAGGTGATCTATTGACAATATATTGACATCATATCAGCTACATTACTACAGTTTCCATGTCTATCTATAGAATATGTTACAGAGATGAAAAAAGTAATGATTTATTTTTAAATCAACACTTCCTGCTTTCATTTCAAAACAAAAGCCTTCAAGCGTTTTTTTCTGTGGATAGAATTCCTTAATTTGTTAACACAAGGCTTTTATTCTGGAATATGTGCAGGAAAGTGCTGTGGAACATGCAGTGACTTGCACGGTCCCATTGATTAATAAAGTAAGGGGTTTTAATCAACACTTCCTGCTTTCATTTCGAAATAAAAGCCCTCGTGTTTTTTCTGTGGACGAATTTCTTCATTTGTTAACACGAGGCTTTTATTCTGAAATATGTGCCGGACAGTGTTCTAGAACATGCAGTGACTTGGAGAGCTCCATGAATGAATATAGTAAGAGTTTTAATTGTGGATTTTTACTATTATTTACAAATTATCACACGTTTCTTAACCTTTCTCTGTCTGAAATAAATATAAATTATATTTATAATGAAATGAAATGGCCCTTATGAAAGACAAACTATATGTAGAAAGAAAGAGCTGGCAGCAGACACGCAGCTGCGTGAGTCACCCGACGAGTGACTCACGCAGCTGCCACACGCTCCCAGTGTGGATGAGGCATCAAACCTGCAGTAGGATCCATTTGATAGAACACACACACTTGCTTCCTTCCATCCAAATGAGGTCCAGTTGTGTGCACTTGGAAAAAGAATACAACTCAAATAAATTTATGCAAAACTCTCGCTTCGATAGCGTTGCTCAATCGTTTCAAACATTCACCAAGCAAAACTTTGCCGGCATACATGAAACATTGAGGCAGCAAACACACTGTGATAGGTGATCAAGCTGTGAGAGTGAGCGCTGTTCTGTTGGCACTGGACAAATTCAATACACTTTATGAAAGGATCAACTCTGCTCGCCAAATCTAGGTGATATACATGGGCACATTGTTTCTGTCTCTCCAATTCATTATTATTCACCAGGGCTGTTTTGGGTAGCCAGGCTGGCTGACACTCACCTGGGTATGGATACTGATATTGTGCCATGGGGAAAAAATAACTTGCTTTAAATAGATTTATCTAGTTCCAGAATACATTTTGATTTGTGTCATTACTTCCTCTCCTCGAGCTTGGCTTGAGCCGCACAGTGTGTGATGTTGAATTACTCGCATAGAAGCTCTTTCTGTAAATACTATCGGTTATTCTATGATAGTTCTTTATGTAATAACCAAAGAGCCACTGTAAGCTGACACTGACCAGTAGGTTTAGCGTCCAAGGTCCTTCCTACGTGAGCCTGAATTAATCAAGCAGATGTCAGTGCCATTTATAGTATTTTTATTTCCACAATTTCTTCTTTGCCATTCAAGTTTGTCTGTTATATCACACTGGTAGCCGGATCAATGGAAGAACTATGGCTCTTGTCGATGTAAAAGTGATCTAAATGGTTCAGATTTCACACAAACTGAATAAAAAGATTATGATTCATAACTGTCCTTTCATTAAAAATTAATAAACTGATTCTGCTTTCATTAAAGAAATACAATCGGGAAGAATACTCATTTCATCTCATGTTTTTTTTTAGCCATCTTCTACATAATGCTTCTTTATTTGACATACAACGTATTATTGCTAATCTTACAATCAGACTCTGAGATCAGCACAAAAGCTTAGTGCTGCTCACGCTGAGTTTTTTACTCCACAAAAGGATGAGAGACAAAAAGCGCTCTCGCTGCACAAAGACGAAAAACTCGGCTGAAGCAGTGATCATCACGTAGACTAAAAGATACCTCATACACTTACTCATTCATAAACCTGGTGCTCACTCTACCCACGTACAGACTGCGCAGCCTCATTTCCTCTAAATTTGCTGTTATCTAATTGACGTTGATGGAGCGAGAATGGGTCCAAGTTCGGCTTCATCGAGCAGCGGCGCAGACTGGAGATAAAATATCAAAACAGAGAGCTGGATTGAAAAGGTCACCCATTATCAAGTGTGTGTGTTGCAGCATTTAACCTTTGATATTATTCATTATAATGCATATAAGATGCCATTAATTCCCTGAAACTTCAACATTCCTAATTTCCCTGATTTTAACTTTTTTTTTCCAGTCTCATATAATAATTTTTTTTGATTTAACCTTTATTTAAAGGGACTGTTTGTAACTTTTTAAGCGTATAAATGTAGCGGGTCGGGATCCCATGCGCGCTCTCATATGCGCGCTCGCATGCTCGCATATGCACGCTCGCGTGTGGCCGGAGTCACTGTACCTCTGCCTGCTTGCCTTCACTCACACAGCGCACGTTCTCGCTGTCTCGCTCCACCTCTAGACGAGCATGCGCGCACACTCCACACTGCAGAAGAGTTAGTTTAGCTCTGAGAATATCTAGTGAATGTACAGTGGACGTCTGTGCAGAAATAACTGCTGCAGCTCCTCCAGACCAACAGAGTCAGAGACACCGTGTCTTGTGAAGTGACGGGGCTCCGCAGCGAGTTACGTTATCGCCTCCGACTGGGTGCCGGTGTCTCCCTGCTGGCGCAGTCGGGAGGCGATAACATTTCTCTTCCTGCTTCAACACCAGCACCGACCCGCTTTTGCTGAAGCAGGAAAACCAACACTAGGATCAGCAGTGATTCATGGAGAGACCTTCGTCTGGTCAGCTAACATTACTGCCAAGCAGCTGAAATATAGAGTGATATTGTGTTTTTAGCTGACGTGTGTCTCCTCACTGTGTTGAGCGATGCTCGTTCATGTCTATTTAGAGTGAGCAAGCGCGAGCCCGACGCTGACTTTCGTTGACTTAACGGCCACAGGTGTCGCTGTTAACAAGCATTTCTGAAAGTTACAAATAGTCCCTTTAACCAGGAGTAAAAACTCATTGAGATTAAAAATCTCTTTTCCAAGAGTGTCCTGGCCAAGATAGGCAGCAGCACAGTTACACGGTTGCAGACATAAAAAGAACTGAAAACGAAGTCTAAGAGCAAATTATAGAATCATAAGGTATCAAAAAACATTCATCAGCATTCAAAGCATCTGCAGCCAGATGTGCTTGTTTCCAAATCTTTTAGAAGCACTTTAAAGACATTCAGTGAGACCAGCTCTCCAAGTTTCAGGTCATTTTGTAACTGATTCCAAGAAGACGGAGCAGCATACTGGAATGCCCTTTTTCCCAGTTCAGTACAGACTTTGGGGACAGTTAGTAGGATTAAGTCCTGGGAGCGAAGACGGTAACTTCCTGTACTTTTTTGAAGGATGTAGGTCCGTAGGTAAGATGGAAGCAGACCAAGAATAGCCTTATAAATAAGAACACGCCAGTGGTTCAGTCTACAGGTGGACAAGGCAGACCATCCTACCCGAGCATACAAAGAGCAGTGGTGCGTAAGGGCTTTCAAATGTGTAATAAATCTCCCGGGTTTCCCGGTCTCCATGGTAGACAGTATCCAGCATGCATAGGCTCTGAGAAGATGCATGCATGTATATAACATCATACTACAAACATCAACATATTAGCTTCTGCTTCTGTTAAACGAAAGGGAAGCTGTGTTGACCACAAGCATTATTCAAAAATAGACTTATTCTCTTCCTAACTTTACAGGAAATTATGTGCATTGCATTTTAACTTCCTTTTCTACACCCTTGAGTTTGTATTATTCTGTGCTAACAGGAACATATGTTGCATTCAGTAGTCAGTAGCAAAAAATCTGTTTCACTGCCTCTCTGCAGAGAAGGTGGACATCATGCTGTGAATATTTGTGCTCTTGTAATTATGACTGATGCATGATTAGTGGAGACACGGTTAGTGCACAGCATGTAAAAATCTGAATCAATTAAGATTTTAGGATAAGTGAATTTCACATAAAACATCATGTGTCTGCCGCTGGCAAAAACAAACTACAATCAAGCAGCAGCAGTAAAGTTAATCCAACAAATTAGTGTGGGCAGCACGAGGTGGCAACCGATATTTTCATTTTTCTTATACATATTTCTGTACTTGATAGGGCGACAATATTACACATACAGTACAGCAGGATTTGCTTTCTCCCTGTGTTGCATTGCTTTCAGGTCCTTCCAGAGTGAAAAACCAATTACCACAGCTACATGTCTATTCCCAGAAACACATCAGGGAAACAGCATGGGCTTTCTCAACTGGAGAGCATGGGCTCACTCACTAACACATAATACCCCCCAAAAAATGTTATATGGGCACATGCAACTTGTGACAGCCTCAGAACTGCAGAATACCAATGTGAAACCTAAGTGTTCAGCTTAATTCCCTCTCCTCACACAGTCGAGCCAAAGCACAAAAACACAGACAAAAACAAAAACAAGCAGAATTAGTCAATAAGTGCTAATAACAGTAATTTGGAAAATTGGATTTTTTTTAATTGAAACCATTTAGATTTTTCTTTTTTCCTCCCCTTTGGCTCTCAATTTGCATAATAGACTGTGTCAGCAACACTTAAAGAGGACCTATTCTGCTTTTTCCCTTTCCTTTAATGAGTTTTTTTGTCCGCAAAGTTACAAAGCCTAAAGTCCACACCAAAGGGAGTTACTCTCCCTCACAGAAACACTGCTCCTGAACTGCCTTAAACACCTTGATTGAAGTCCAGCCTTTTTCTTCAGTAACGTGGTGATGTCACCAAGTAACACATTTTGTCTAGCAGCTCAAACAAAGCTAGTTAGAGCAGAGGTGAAGCGGATTCCGAAAAGTTAGGTTTGGTAGTGTTTCAGACAAAGGGTGAAAAGAGGTGCTGCAGCACAGCGGGTATGAGAAAAGTAAAGCGTTTTTTGAACTTTAAAGCATGTAAAAATGTTCTAGTAGGAACCCAAAATACATAATTTAATAAGTATGAACCCGAAAATAAGCATAATTGGTCCTCTTTAAAAGGAGTTAAATTCGAAATGCAAAGCATTTTCTATTTCCTCCACGTGGCACTCAACATGGTGACGGCTGAGCCGTTGGCTCACAGCTAATGGTGCAACAGCGCTAACTGTGTTAACCTGGGGGCTACGCTTCCGCGACAATGCCGTTATTGTCTGTAACCGCCGTGTGAGCGCAGTGTAGCGGCCGTGACCTAGCCAGTGGGGCACGCTCACATGCACTAATGCACGCGTACCCGTGGCGATGGAAGCAAAGCACAGAGAAGCTCGTATTACAACACATACAAAGGGAGAGCAACTTGATTCTCTGCTCAGGACGCCGTTACTCCAATATATCTCTACATTGCAAATACTTGTTTGATGATCTGGATATCGTATAGAGAACCTTTATAGATCAGATCTGTCGAATGAGCCTGAACAGAGTTCAAAGCTGTACATTATGCCAGCTATACAATCTTAATGAATAATAACAAATTGCCTGCTTTGTATTCAGGTCAGGTTTTGCCCTCATGGCTAAATGGAGGCTGAAGTGAAGACGTCCCTGGTGATGGAGTTAATTCCCTCTCCTTCGCTCCACTGCTGAGACATCAGCTATTCCCAGTCACCCTGAATGGAACACCTACTGTACCATCTGCAGGCTGGAATATTAATGCACCGATAATACCTGAAGCATAACGCAGACCTCTCCACGACACCATTCATTAGAGTCCTGTGATCATTTCACACAGGTTTTTCATATTACCACATCATTAGCGACAGATGACAACCCCTAGAGAGTCATTAGCCTGCAACTAACTATCTGAGATCTGCAATCATTAGGTGATGCTACATTATAGGTGTTGGAGTTCAGTAGCTTTTTAAAATGTACGGTTCTATAACAGCACCAAATTACACTTTTGAGTTCGGTCAGAGGGTCACTGAGTGGTCTCCTCACCCGTGATGCCCTTCAGATGCTCAGACTCACTCGTATCTCCATTGCCTGCATCTGTCTGCATTGCTTTGGACACAAACTAGATTATATTATAATTCAGTTATAGTCTAATCTACAGCAGAGGGGAGATGGATTTCTTAAGGTAAGCAACACGAGAGGCGCACGTTCATTAGTCTGCATCTGGTGCATCTTCTTCATCAAAATGATGTTTCAAATCAATATCACATGCACATTGCACAATCCAGCTGTAGCAGACTCTTACCAAATAGAAGTTTATTCAGCCATTAGTGTACTTATTTTAAACTTAAAATAAGAGTATACTTTCAGTTTACTTTTTATGTACCTATCAGAGATATACTTAAGTATACTTAGCTTATACAGACAAGAATACAAAAAAGTCTACTTGGCTTATACTTGTACTTCATCTTTTGATCGAGATATACTTAAGAAAAGTATAATTAAGTATTCTTGCCTTATAGGCCGGCATAAAGGTATACTTGGCTTGTAGTTGTACTTACTTTTTGATATAGTAGCCTAAAGTATGTGAGAGTTTGTAAACAAATGTTTTGATATGAATTTACTGCAATTCATTAAGACTTTTTCTACGTTTTTCGATTCTCCGTTCACCGTGGAGGCATGTGAGAAAATTGTATACATTTTTTTATCATCACAAAACATCAAGTCAAATTGCAAAAGGAGCAAGTCTCTTTATGTAATACATAAATCATTGGCTAAGTACTATAAATTTAAGTATACAAAGTGTACTGTCATAAACTAAAAAGTGAGCTACAAGTATATACAAGTATACTTGCAGTATAAAAACTATTAAACTGAGAGTACTTTAAAGTGTACTTTCATAAACTAATAAGTGGGCCAATTTAGTCCCAAGAAGTATTGAATTAATACACTTACAAGTATACTACTAGTATATTGATATAATTTACTACATAAAGTATACTTCGGGGAAATATACTTCAACTTCACTTAAGTATACATACTAAGATAAACCTGAAGTGTACTACTTTTTCATAAGGGGATGCATAACCACGAAACATTGTACAGACATTCATGGCTGCTGCAGGTTAAACCAACTGCCTCTGATGATCCCCTAACGCCACCATGAGGTTGATAGTTTTGTTTTTTAGTAAAATATCTCGACAAATCCTGAGATGGAACTTTGTATACACATTCATGTCCATCTCAGGATTAATTTTAACAACTTTGGTGATTCCTCCACCTTCCATCTAGCGTCATTAGGTCAAAATTTGAATTTGTCCGATACTTGGACCTGCAAAACTATTACATTCCCATCAGCCTTAGCTGCACTTCGTGTTTAGCGCTAATTAGCAAATGTTAGCATGCATACATAGTAAAGTAAGCTGGTGCACATGGTAAACATTACATGCTAAACATCAGCATGTTAACATTGTAATTGAGAGCATGCTGCCGTTAGCATTTAGCTCAAAGCACCACTGTGCCCATGTGCAGCCTGTAGGCTGTGGACTCTTACACAATGAATTGTGTTCAGGCACAGTAGTGTGTTTAAGTCACTTGCATTTTAACAGCGCTCAGAGCTCAATACAAAATCACAATTAATCAATCACTAGCAGTATTGATTGAAATAGAAACAGTTGAAACGCCTCCTGTATCTACAAGCTGTTTGACACTCACAGTTTCCAACTTTGACACCTCCCAGTGTAACAGTAGTACCAAGAAGACAATCAACAATGTATGCCCATGGACATTGAGGTCAATAACACTCTACTCCAGTTTTCACTATTATTGTCTCATTTTTCCAAACACATACAGACGTGGACAAAATTGTTGGTACCCTTCCGTTAAAGAAAGAAAAACCCACAATGGTCACTAAAATAACTTGAAACTGACAAAAGTAATAATAAATAAAAATGTACTGAAAATTAACTAATGAAAATCAGATATTGCTTTTGAAATTGTGGTTCAGCAGAATCATTTAAAAAAACAAACTAATGAAACTGGCCTGGACAAAAATGATGGTACCCTTAACTTAATATTTTGTTGCACAACCTTTTGAGGCAATCACTGCAATCAAGCGATTTCTGTAACTCTCAATGAGACTTCTGCACCTGTCCACAGGTATTTTGGCCCACTCCTCTTGAGCAAACTGCTCCAGCTGTCTCAGGTTTGAAGGGTGCCTTCTCCGAATGCATGTTTCAGCTCCTTCCACAGATGTTCAATAGGATTTACATCAAGGCTCGTAGAAGGCCACTTCAGAATAGTCCAGTATTTTGTTCTTAGCCATTCTTGGGTGTTTTTAGCTGTATGGTTTGGGTCATTATCCTGTTTGAGGACCCATGACCTGCGACTGAGACCAAGCTTTCTGACACTGGGCAGCACATTTCGCTCCAGAATGCCTTGATAGTCATCAGATTTCATTGTACCCTGCACAGATTCAAGACACCCTGTGCCATATGCAGCAAAGCAGCCCCATAACATAACCGAGCCTCCTCCATGTTTCACATTAGGTACAGTGTTCTTTTCTTTGGATGCTTCATCTCTTCGTCTGTGAACATAGAGCTGATGTGACTTGCCAAAAAGCTCCAGTTTTGTCTCATCTGTCCAAAGGACATTCTCCCAGAAGCTTTGTGGCTTGTCAATATGCATTTTGGCAAATTCCAGTCTTGTTTTTTTATGATTTGGTGTCCTCCTGGGTCGTCTTCCATTAAGTCCACTTTGGCTCAAACAGTGACGGATGGTGCGATCTGACACTGATGTACCTTGACCTTGGAGTTCACCTCTAATCTCTTTGGAAGTTGTTCTGGGCTCTTTGGTTACCATTCGTATTATCCATCTCTTCAGTTTGTCATCAATTTTCCTCTTGCGTCCACGTCCAGGGAGGTTGGCTACAGTCCCATGGACCTTAAACTTCTGAATAATATGTGCAGCTGTAGTCACAGGAACGTCAAGCTGCTTGGAGATGGTCTTATAGCCTTTACCTTTAACATGAAGGTCTATAATTTTCTTTCTAATCTCCTGAGACAACTCTCTCCTTAGCTTTCTGTGGTCCATGTTCAGTGTGGTACTCACCATGATACCAAACAACACAGTGACTACTTTTCACCCTTTAAATAGGCAGACTGACTGATTACAAGTTTGAAGACACCTGTGATGCTATTTACAGGACACACCTTAGTTTAATATGTCCCTATGGTCAAATTATTTTCAATCTTTTCTAGGGGTACCATCATTTTTGTCCAGGCCAGTTTCATTAGTTTGTTTTTTAAAATGATTCTGTTAAACCACAATTCAAAAACAATGTCTGATTTTCATTAGTTCATTTTCAGTCAATTTTTATTTATTATTACTTTTGTCAGTTTCAAGTTATTTCAATGACCATTGTGGGTTTTTCTTTCTTTAATGGAAGGGTACCAACAATTTTGTCCACGTCTGTAAACTTGTGCCACCAGAATAACTTCAAAGACTCTATGACCGCATAAAAAAACTCAATGAATCATCACCTATTGGTGGTGATGAAGTTTTCTTTCCACGTCTGCGTACGAGCCAAAGTGTTTACAGTGTGGGATGTTTATTTCTGAAATCACGCAGGTGTCAGCCGCTGACTTGCAGCTCTCTTTTAGCCATCACACAAAAAAATTACCATCACTTAAAAGCTTTTCATGCGACAGCAACGAGAGAGAAGAAGGAATAGGGCAGACAACTTAAATTGATTTCACTCTGCAGTACTTGTCTGGGAAAAATGCAAATTAATATTTCTAAATAATGGGGAGGTGTACTATTAAGTAAAAAGAAAAAATCCATTAAAAGTTGTATAAAACCAATATTTAGGGCCCTGCTTTATTATGCTGCTGTGTTGCTTTTTATTCATTATGATAACATATGCTGTACATGTTCTATTAAACCATTCAAACTCCCATTCAATTCAGGATAAAGTACTAAAAGTATTAATACCATGATGGGATTATAATTGATTATTATATTTCCGTTTATAAACACAGAAATCTAACTTCAATTACCAACAATAAACTCTGCCTGTGCTTGTTATGTTTTCGCAGTTAATGTTCTCTACCAGAGGTGATGAAGCACAGGAAATTACACCAATCCCACGCTGGACGATGCATTTCATTTATGTTATGTTTGGGTTACATCAAAACAATGTTCTCCTGTGTAAAATATCAAATCATCCCTCATATCAGCATCAACATGAATTCATTTTTATTATCCTGTTGAAGAGTTTCCAGCACAAAGCAGCAATTCAAGTGTAACAGTTGTTCCAGCATTATTACAGTTGTTCAAAGAACATCTATGAAAATCCGTATAGGAATATCAGCACTTAATCATTATAAAAATAAAAACAATTCTCAAATTAAGTGAAAAACAAACTGATTGACATGACAGAACAGCAGGTGAAAAACATTGAAAACAGTGAGAGAGGAGTATTTGAGACATTGAAATATGTACCAGTCAAGAAGAGTTCTTATATACAGAATAAAACCAACAAGTAAAAACATGAAATGAGTCGTTTTAAGAGTGCATAATACAGCAGGACCTGTCAAGTAATGGTTAAAGGAGGGCTTAGAGGGTAAGGACACTTTCGCCTCAGTTTTTCTCTTTTTCTGAGATTAGGATTCAGCATCAAGATTTTAAAAAATTACTTAATGTAGTTGTACAATTTTTACAGCAGATTTAATCTACAATTTCCACCCAGGCCTTGTAGATTTACCCTCATTTGTTAAAAAAAAATTTTGTAGTTACAAATGAAATTATCATCTGAAGCTCAACTACAGCTCCTCAGTTATGGAACACGTCACATACACTCCCTTTCTCAGCCAACCCTTGATATGTTCATTAAAATTAAATAACTGTTTAACTGACAAAGATTAGGCTCCGAGTTGCCTAGATTCAACATCATGATCATTCCACATAAACAGTATAAAAATTGAATGCATCTTTGCATTGCAAGAGTCAATCTCATGAAATTACATAATCAGTTTGAAGGCCAATTAATACCAGGAAATGCATCTGAATATTTCTGTTACAGTAAAAAACTATGTATCAATAGAAATGTTTTAAGAGTATGAAGCGCTATGTTCATTCACTTTTCATAACCTATAATGTTAACACCTAATAACCTATTAATACTTTTGAAATGCATTCCATTCAATTTAATTACGGGGAGGACAATGTCACCCCTGCTTATTAGATCTTTCTAACATACAGTATCTTAGTAGAAAAATGTACCAATACACAATTTTGGAACAACTATTCTGTTCATTTTAAGAGACATCAGTGGTTCTTTTAGTGTTAGTGCATCATTGCTTTCTATACTTTGTTCAAGTTTTCTAGAAACACAGTAAAATGTTTTTGTTCAAAAGCTCAGCTCAGCCATCCACATTTATTGTTTGCAGTTTGAAAATAGTTGCCAATGTTTTGCAACTAAACCAAGCTGGATACCACTAGGAGTTAGTGGGAATGTACTATCATTATTATTATTATTATTGTTGAGTGTATTTTTGTGAACTGACTTAGTTTAACAGTGCTACAAAGTCCAAGTAATTATAATTTTAAACATTGATTGTACGGCCGGAGCACCATTACAGCCACATTGCTCCGTGTCTCATGACGCTGAGGTTGAGTTGTGCGTACAGACCTGAAGTGTAGATGTGTCAGTGGTGGCAGATCACGCTCTAAAACTCCAGCTCCTCTGAAAGGGCTGGAAGGGTTTCTTGAGGTTGAAGAACATGAGATGAGGTTTGAGTCGTGGCGTTTTCTCGGGCACTACAGCAGCTTTGCTTTCCTCGGTGGGAAATCGATTGTGGTAGACTTCTGGGTACGACCTCTGGAACTGAAAAGGTGAGGACATGCATCATTACTGTCCAGTACATGCACACCAAACACCGTTTGTATGGGAATCACATCTTCACCTCTTTACTCACCTAACACACTAAAATACATACAAGCGCATTCTTAAGCATAAATGACTCATGTCAATTTTAGAGCATATTGCTCGAGAGCAGAAGAGACACCTCCTCCAAGATCTACATTTCTCTTTTAACAGTTCAAATTAGTAGAGCCATACCTGTTTGAGCCTTTTCCTCTTGTCCTTAGCAGGGAGTTCTTTGTCTGCAATCAGGCCTTCCAGCAGCGCCTGCAGGGGGGTCTGGGTTCCTATCACCTTCGGCTCCTCAGACTCCACCCTGCTGATCTGTTTACAAAAAGCTGGAGATGCGCTGAAGTCTGTATCTGAACCCGCGTATTTGATCTGATGTAAGACACAAAGGAAATGTTGGATTAATAAACTAAATATTAAACTATGCTATTCTGAAATATTTACTGCATCATCATCAATAATTAATGTCATGAACCCACAATACAACTCAAAGTCAAAAGTTCTTATACACAATATGCACAGAAACTGCTCAACAATACAGCCAGTAACCTGACTCACCTAGCTAAATGTTGGAACAACAGTATATCTGTCAATGACATTAACTGGAAGTTGTCAACTATTGTACATTTTTGAGGATTAATTTTGATAGTTTAGGATCTGCCCTCTCAGTAACTGTACAGTAACACAACATAGTGGGAGGCTGGTTATGCCTACATGCTTCCCAGGACAGTTTAATGTGGATAATTAATATGACTTGTAAATAGGAATACGTTTTAAGTATTAAGTGTACAGGGTTACACTTCTTTCTAACTGGACGTGATGCGAACGAGCAAACATCAGATAGTTTCAGTTATTCCCAATGAAGATGTCCTAACCTGCTGCGTGTGTCAGCGAACAGGCAAAGCTTGAAAAAACAAACAAACACTTGCCCTAGCTCTATTTTAGCAAAGTTTCACGTACATCCAACTTATTTTCATTTATCAAAATCGATGCTGACAGTAACTGTCAGTTAATCAACATCAATCTCATCGCTCATAGTATATCTGGACATTTTTTCATGCTCCATTCACCGTTCACCATTCAGGCGTTCGCTTGCTCGCTGTATGTTAGGAAGAGGTAATACAGTTTTAAAATCTCATTTTCAGCATTCAGTAAAGATGAAATCATGTTTTCAGTCCTATTCTCACAGCGTGGGATGTGTAAAGCTAATGCAGCCACTGTTGGACTAAAAGACTGAAATCAATCATTTGTAGGCCAAACAATGTTGAGCACAGACTGTCAATACAGTCTGTGTTTAACATTCTCTGATGTGCCTGCCAAAAGAAAACACATGCACACATCAATATGAACCAACTGTGCACAGAGGAATAAAAGAAGAAGAAGCACCCCCTCTCAGTTGCAGGCACAAAAAGTGTCACTCGGTTTGTTTTAGTTCTGATGGTGCTACGTCACATAAGTGACTCTTGTTGTTCGCAGATTAGCATGAGACTGTTTTTCCATCCAGCACCCAACCGTTCCTACGGGATTTCCAACTGTACCACCCCCCTCCCACTCCTGCCTGCTCCTGTAGAGATTCTGATCACTCCAGTCCACAACATTTTCTACTGAAAATCTGTAAAACATATGCTGTATGGAAAATAAGTCATATGTTTATTTATTCAAAGAAATACTACTACAATGACTATAGGGTTACTTTGAGAAAAAAACAACAGGTTTACCTTGAAGCAGTGGGGACTAAAAGTCAATAAAAACCCTATGGACTGTGGTATCATTTCTGATACTGTATGATGTTTCCCTTGGCAACAGATATGAACCACATACAGGAACAGCAGGCTTCAGTGCAGCAGTGATATTACATATCAGATTTGGATTAGCAATTCTGCTTTCGTTTAATTATTGGATGTTTAAATTACATTTATGTAAATGCCACCGTGACTAGAACCTCTCATATTTTCATATACAGTAGTGAATTTAATTTCATCCCAATATTGCTGCTGACCAGCTGCTCCCACTTCCACTCCTGTTGCGGCTCTCTATCACAGATCTCAGTTTGCTACAGAAGCAAACTCGAAGAAATAATCTCTGCCAGATGGGACACTAAACCAACAACTAAACACACAGTCGTTGCCTCAAGCTACTGCAACACTCACATTAACATAGAAATGTATGCAATATCCCAATTTGATGTGGCTTTAAGTATTATCTAAACTTACCAGTGACTGTACCACTTTTCCACACTTGGTGCTCGGCAAGATGATGGAACCAATCTGGCAAACTGTTGAGGCCAACACACCGGCACAGTGTATTTCAATAGACCAATATCCCATATCAAATAATGCTCCCATGACAGAATCATTTTACAGTATATTACACCACTTCTATACTGTAAGAATATGGGGAGCTTGTTTGTTGCATGTGCAGAACAGCAAGTAGCACACATCTCGACGGCACACATCCTTCAGTCTTGCACTTTAACATGTAAACCCTTGTTTACATTTTGTCTTGTGCTGCATTATACAATGACAATAAAATTAACTAAAATGAAATGATCGATTGGATTTTTTGGAGGAAAATTAATCGTTTAGATTAGTTGATTAATCTATAAAACAGTTGACAGATTAATCGATAGCCCCTTGTGTATGCTGTTAATTATAGTTCTTAGAAAGAAAGAAAACCGGAATGGGCAGGAAACACTTTTCAAAAAAATTGGAATCGGCCAAGAAAATTGCAATCGGTGCATATCTACAAATGATGCAAAGATATGGCTTGGTGGACATGGACTCATTCATAAATAAATTGCGACTGTAGAAAGTGTACTGACTTGAACTCTTTTGAGGTGGGACAGGTGCTCCTCGACCTGGCAACGCAGCTTGGAAGGAACTTGGAAGATGGTGTTGTGGTGCTCCATCATGAACGTCACCAGTTTGGTGGCAAGCAGCTCATCCAGGTCCATCTCCTCCACTGAGCCCAGAACGCAGTGGGAGAACATCTGCACCATCTGGACAGAGACCACAATAGGATTAGAAAACCAGCTACACTATACATTAACTATACTAATTACATTACACAAATATTGGTGGTATACACAATATGATGAACATCTGTATATAGCCCCGGACCAAACACCACGTTTGTGAAGCGTTTAATAGTTGAATTTTGTATGCATGGAGGGTTACAAACTGCACTTGTTCGGAGCCAGTAAGTATTACAGCATCTAGACAGCATAGTAAAATGTATTCTTAATATAGTCTGAGTTGCTAATAAAACATCAAGATTATGTTCTAAAGGCTGTAAAAGAACACTAAGTTCACACCTCATGATTTTATATTTCTGGGGTATACATAGCATCATATAAGACCTATAAAAATTACAATGGAGCTGCAACAAACTATTTTTGTAAAGCTTAAGAGTATAATATTTAGTGATAAAAAAATTCTAAACACAAGGTTCACTTACTAACTGTAGCTATTCCTGAAGGTGTCTGCAGGTTTACGTTTTGTTCTTTACATTTTCAGTGACTTTACTTAAAGCATCTTCTGTTTATGTTGTGAACGGAGTGTTTTATAAAGTCTCTTAGTTCCCCTAGAGGAGTGTGCCCTATAGAATTCCCTAGATAGTGTTTTGCATTGTGTAATGATTCTGTGGAGAGATGAGTGCATGTCTGGAGCTGATGTGGCTGAAAAGTTTGCAGGTACCGTGAGGTGCATCCCTCCGTGAATACGCCATATACAATTTTCATGAACAAATTCTCCCTTTATCTGTCGTATACCTAATGTGTTGAGACAGGCCTCACGATTAGCGCTATAGTACCTCAGTTCTTCAAAGATGATGGCACTGGCAATTGTTAAAGGTGCTAAATTCCAAATTCAGAGCATATCTATGACTGAAGGATTGCCTCAACACGGCTCTCAACATGGCGATGGCTGAGCCGGCGGCTAGCAGCTAACGGTGCTAACAGTGCTAACAACGCCAACAGTGCTGACAGAGCTAACAGTGTTAACCTGAGTGGGGACCGGAGGGTGGCCGTTACGCCTCTGTGACGATATTGAGGTTCGTGACTAGGGCTGACCCGAATGCTTCGAAGCTTTGACCGTTGCCATGGTATTCGACCTCCAAATCACTATTTAAGTGGGGTTTTTTTCACGTATCTTTTTTTTATTAGTTATTCTCAGACGGATATTGCTATTTGTTACGCGTGTGTGTACAGTAGTGCGTTAGCAGCACTGAAATGGTGGAGATGGCGACAGACAGACAGAAGAACCAGTGTCATTCTGCTGTGCACGCTCCACCACAAAGTTTTGAATATTTCTCACTGGAGCTTCGAAGCCCAAAAAATGGTATTCGGAACAGTCGTGACAGTCTTATCTCAGTTGTAACCGCCGTATAAGCGCAGGGCAGCGTGGCGGCGATTAGCAAGCCAGTGGGGCACACACACTGGGACGCACACGCAACTAGACCGGCTACGCAAATAAAGCACGGAGAAGCCTGGATTACATCACATACAGCAGGCCTTCATTCTCTGCTCAGGACGCCATTACTTCACTATATCTTTACATCGCAAATAGTTGTTTGCTGCTATATTAATGCTCTGAATTTCAAATTTAGCACCTTTAACTTGGGTTTTCATTAATATTCTATATGTGTATATCTAATATTGAATAGAAGTAGGTGTTAGCAATCGTTATACAATTAGTGTATACACACTGCAGGGGTGGTTTCCAAATATAACCGGGTCGATGAAAGTCAAATCCTAGGAAATGTATTGCTATGTCTACCGCACGTACAGATTCAGACCACTCTGTATTCAATCCACATTTTTAGGAAGAGAATGTTGTCCACCTCCCATTGACTTTGAATAGGTAGCAAGGGTTCTGGACACATGTTCCCCACAGCTTCTTTCTGCCCGTAGGCCTGCATGTTTTTTCAGTCTCCCTAGGAGACTGTGTTTGAGGTGTTCACCTTGCAAAATCCAATAAGCTTGTGAAGCTTTATAAAGGTAGTATTAATTACAGGACTATTATATATTTGTATTATATTGTTTGGTCATTATACTGGGTCTTATTTTAAGTAGTACATATATATGTAGCATATAACTGTTAGGTATGTGTACCAGTGTGCGGGTAGCAATGGTGTCATTGAGTGGAGGCAGGTGGGGGTTCTGGCAGACCCGGGCCATGAGGCGCAGTAAAAGCTGGAGGCGTCTTCGGTTGGGCGGCGGCAGTAAGACACAGCTGAGTTGAAGAGCCTCGGTGGCTACCTCCTGCTCCTGCAGCAGACCTGCAGAGATATGAGGAGAGAGGAATCTTGATCCTGAGGGAAAACATACAGGCTGGACACAAAATGAACCGGCGACGGTTTATCTGTAGCTGTGTACAAGTATGAAGCACTCACTGAGAATGTTGACAAAGACTTCATATAGATGAAAAGTCAGCAGGGGTTCTTTGAGTCTCTGAAAGTAATCTGCTACTGTTCTCAGAACATCCCTCTCGAAACCCAGGTACACTGGCTGTTTGCTCTCATTGCCATTGGGCCCTGAGAAAGAAGACGGATGCAGCTGTTAGTGCTACACAGAGAAACAATACAGTTAATGCTGAATACATGCACATAAACACGCAAAATGGTACTGAAGATTTTATGGTATATGCATGCGCACAATCACGCACACACATTCACACACTGTATAAACAGTTAAACCCAGAGTGAGATATCAACCATATGGAAAATATGGCACCTACTCTTTCAAAATGATCATTACAGACTGGAGGCTTCGATCGTTTTAGAGATTTTACTTATGTCCTTGAGGTACTTGGAACCACTGCAGTCCCAGTCCCAAAGCAGATGGAGATTTTTTTTTCTTTAACAGTAATTTTTAGAGTGTGCATAAAATGTATACTTACAATTGGCGAGGCATTTCATTGCTGATACCACCCAATATGGCATGTCCTCTAGAGATGAGAGAGAGAGAGAGATAGGTGAGTCTTAATAAATAAGTTGCAACACAACAATTGTTCTTCTGATTGTGAATCAAATGAACCATACCGGCTTTGTTCTCCAATACGACTATGCCCGTCTTATTAACGCTGAACACATTGTGAACAATGTGCTTGCCGATCACGTGCTTTGGGTTTAAAACTCCATCCAATGACTGCAGGCCCAACACTCTCTGCAAACTAAAACAACAGAGTTGGCATCAAGTATCTGGAGCAGTTGTTCCCAAGCTGGGTGCTGTGTCACCCTAGCGTGGGAACCACTGATTAGGGGGCAAAAGATACAAACAACTTGAACAGTGGAAGTGTTTAATAAGGTATGTAAAAGGGTTACATACTGAGCTACTGTCATCGATTTCCAGATGTGGTCCACCTGCTTTGGAGTTATCTCCTTCCGACGTATGAGCTTGCATTCATTCACATCCCCAATAGCTACACTGTGCCTTTTATTCCACAAATCGGAGGTCTGTTCAAGAAGGAAAGGTGACATGAATGAAAAGGTTAATTTGGACTCGCACTGAGTGAGCAGAAACCTAGAAAGTCCTATGTAATAATAATCCAATGGACCTTTTTCCCAGCATACATTTTGACTTACCATAGTAGGAGAAGCACAGGTGAAATTGATGACATCAACAATTTATGGTTCAGTTCCATTAAGTGTCACAGTAAGTTATTCCAGTGAGGCAGTATGCGCAACACCAAAGCATCCCCGAAGTGGAATAAGGCTATCATTAATGTTATTAATCATAGCTGTGCTTTTCCTACTAGGACAAGTCAAAATGTCTGCCGCGAAAAAGGTCTATACGACAGTCTTGTAATACAATCAAATGAAACGTTTATGTCAGAAATCCCACCATTGTTAAACTTTGTAAAAAGAAAGGAAGAATTGAAATGTTGACATCTGTGTTGATATTGACTTTATGGTAATCAGGGCTGTACCAAATGTCTTTTTTTTTTTTTTTTGATTTAAAGCTTTGAAAGTCTGTCGGTATATTTTATGACGTCATCATCATGCTACATTTTTTTCTTTTAAATCCTTGAACAAAATCCTCAATTTGAATAAAGTGATTCATCGGATTCAATGAGTTACTCTTTTTTTTTATTAAATCAACTTTCTTTAATGAATATAACTCGTCCGCCCTTTGTGTGCAGCAAGCTGGAGAGCAAACTTTTTTTGACCGCCGTGAAAATGTTGTTTTTGAAGGGCTAAACCCCAACAAATATGGATTGTAGCAGAATATTTTGTTAGATAAAAACATGTTGTGAATTTTTTTAATTAATCTATCTTTCATTTAACTCATCCATTTTTTCCCCCAATAAATTTGTACTTTCTAACAATGCTCAGGATTTATTGGAAATGTTTGATCACACGAGTCAGAAAAAAATCATACGCAGCCACCACTGGAATCTAATTCTACACATACTGTGGTAAAATACTATTCACTACCGAGCCTGTTTGTAACCGTTACCGACAACGTTATCTACACTTCACCCGTCTGTCCTCTGCTCCGCTCTGTATGTGTGGAGAGGCTAAGCCCTGCACTCAAGAGCAGAGGATATTACATTGTGTGAAATTTTAGCGGCTCACCACCGTTGCAAAATGAATTAGCGCTGCCCCCTCTTTATATGGGAAACACTGATTAGTGTAGCCTACAGTAATATTTATCTGCAACTGTGCAGAAATACAGGGTTTAGACAGAATGAATAGACATGCAAAACAAAAGCTGTGCAGCATTACAATCTTGATTTAGAATTCAAACGTCAACATTATGAACGAAGCTTCGAACTATTCGGTACAGCCCTAATGGTAATATGGTTCAGAATGTACTTTGTTTGGTAATGTTTTACACTGTAATATCTGGGGTTTCTGCAGTTTTTGTTCCTCCATATACAGTATGTAAATGTGGAGGAAAAAATATTAGAAACACCCTTCAATATAATATAATATATACATGAGTAGCCTGAACAAAAACTGAAAGTAAAGGAGTATTTTCTGTTGTTTCTTGTACTGTATTGCATTGCATTACCATCACAGTAGTAATTGAAACAGGGTGGACACTTAAAATGATCTTATCTTGTCTCTTCCTCCCTAGCTTATATACTTCAAGCACAGCATGACTTTAAGCAAGCAGTGGAGGAGATAAAACATCTCTGTCTCTTTCTCACCATGGCAGCAGCCTTTAGGGGTGGAATGTTTTCCCGCTGAGGCAATTCTTCGTAGTCATCCCAGCGAATGAGTCTGGGAAGGTCACTGCTGTCTCTCAACAGAGGCCTGGTTGGAAAAGACTTCAGGGGGGATGTAGTGGGGAACCTGGAGAGAAAGACAACAGCCCAGGGCTCAGAAGGGTGTACAGAGCAAACTGTGAAGATGCAGCAACAATGCCAATTGGTGTATCAACTAACACGAATAACAGTACAGGATGACAAAGTAGTACCTGTACAGATGGCCATTGTCTTCAAAGTCCTCTGTCCCATGGCGTCCTTTGATGTCTTCAATGACATGGGCCTTGAGGAACTTCCTGAGCAGCTGCAGCGTCTGGTAGCGAGTCACCTCGGGCCCAAAGTTGTAGTTGCGTCTCAGCAGCTCGTGCAGATAATCAACAGCCTCGGATCCTGTGAAACTGCAATCATAGTAGCGGAAGTGTGCCCAGTGCCTTTTCAGCGACATGCCTCCACGGAAGAGTTTAATGGTTTCATTCCACTGCAGAATAAGGAGACATAAGTGACAATGTGGTGTGACAAATGCTGTACAACTTTTGTCACGGATAGCAAATTTGGCGAGTGCTCCTTTGCAATATAGTGTAATGTACTGTTATATATGGCAATATTTTACTGAAGCTGCTATTCTGATAACGGTAACGGCATTTTATGCATTCAACAAGTTCCTGCTTCAATGTTGTGAAGGCTGTTTGGAACATTTTCTGGTTGCTGTCATAAAGGGATGGAAAAAACATAATGTGAGTGAAAATAGACACAAATATACAGCCCTATGGAATAAAGAATACTGTTCATGTTCTACATTTCATAGACTAGATTTATATTGCAGCACCAAAGCTGTGCACGTAACAGTTACCACTGTCTCTCTTAATAATGATTAAAATCACACATTGGAAAAAAGTAGGCAGATATCCAAACAGATAGCCTAGAGCATTATCTCCTTCTTGTAGTGTTTTGGATGGTGCAGCCGTTATCTCACAAAGTATTCAGATGGGCAGGAGAAAAATGATAGAAGTAGATAAAAACAGACAGAGATAGAGAGAGATACACAAGGTCATTATAAGAGTATCAAACTTGAAGCAAATACTGCCCACTCTGGCTGGTCTGAATCTTGAAAAGATTAAAAACTCAAGACAAGAGGCTGACCTTGAGCCCATTGGGAAAAAGGACAGGAATGGTCCTTCATTACAACAAGATGCAAAAAAAGGTTCTGTCCTGCAGTGTGTTTGATATACCAGATGGTACAAATGCAATACACAATAGCTATAGTATGCTGTAGCTGAATATACTAGGCAGAAACCAATCAGGGAAAAAATATAAATAGTACGGCCATTGTCATTCTTGTTTTTCAAGTGCACTCTGTATCTCATCTTTTCTGATTTCAGTAGAGATTCTCTTGGCACTGAGTATTGGCCTTTTTTCCCCCACAATTTCACATGTCACAGTAAGAAAGACACATGGGCAAATAACAAAATGGATGATGGCTGAAGTCCATTTACTGCTTTGGTTTCAGGGTCCTGCTATTGTGCCAATGGGACATTTGAGAAGAACGCACCCATAACATCTGTACCTTTCTTAATATGACAGGTCAAAATGTCTGCTATGAAAAAAGGCTTAAAGGAAACATTTAAATAACATGGGATAGGTGAATTAACTAGGGATTCACCGATCCAGCTTTTTCAGTCCCGATAGCGATACCGATAGCGATACCTGGGTTTTGGGTATCGCCCGATACCGAGTACCGATCCGATACCAGTGTTTAATTAGTCAGCTGTATGCCTCACTGTATGCAAGTGACTGGGATCATTATTTTATGTGTAAGGCAACATCAGGCTTGACCTTAACATTGCTTTCCTAACTTCGCAAAACAAAATGTAACAAATAAATACATAGATATACATTTACTGAACTCTTATTTATTATTAAAATAATAATCTTGTGCACCAGCAACTTGGTAAAAAAATCTTCAAAATGAACGGGAGCTACACTTTAGGTGTAAATCTTTTTAGTGCACCAACAAATTGGTCAAAACATAAACAGGAATTGAAATTCCAGTATAGAATGTATATAGACATAGAACTGAATAGATCGGTCCCATTGTCACCGATCAAGCTATTTCACTATCTAGTATTCAAATTTGCCTTTAAAAAATAAAGTTTCAGCCTGATGTACATGTGATGTTTTATGATATTGCATGTTAAGACATGAATATAGATTCAGTATGGGATTTTGCACTAATGCACACAGTCATTTATTGTAGTTGGGATTAAAGAGTCCAAGCCACAGCCAGTGAGCTGGTCCTACATGTAGAAACAGCTGAGAGTAATAGCATGGGATGTTGTTATGATGCTTTTACATGAACAGGAGCCAATGACACATGATGCATTAACACAGGAAACACACATTTTGAACCTGGTAGATGCAGGTGTTTAGCAACTCATCTAACGTTACATGTAAATACCATGGAATATCCTCGTAAATGAGGTGATTATAAATGCTAAATAGCACTACTGCATAGTTCTGAAACAGTCACGACTAAATTAAACCTGTAGGTTACAGGTATTTAGGATATTATGGTCTAAAGTTACCCACTTGAGGGCAGAGTCCCAGTTCTCCATAGAAGTCGCCTTTGTTGACTCTTTAACACACGTTTAATGCTGTTTTGCCAGCCTTGTGAGGACACTATTTACATTGCTTGAACTCCTTAAAGTTACTTGAGTAACGTTAAGTAAAACAAGTGTTAGCAGTTAACGTTCATTAACTTAATTAACTTAATTAAACTTACCACTAAGCTGAGTTTGGAAGTACTTTATCGCTTTCGCCTGCTTAATGTAACGTTATATGTATAAATTATTAACTTTAAGGTTCTTAACATGAAACCAACTTAACACATTTAGCTTAGCTACATTATAACGTTAACACAGAGCTAGCTAAAGCTTCTCAACGTCACATTAGTCTGTGCCTTGTTAACGTTCACCAACAGACTCACCAGTTTGGTCGCCCGGTACGGACCCGGTCCGATGACTCTACCGTCCATCCTGAGAGTTTAAACCCACTTCACTCGTATGAAAACATGGAGATACTCGCTATATCACTTTTATAAGCTTTTCAGAAGCAGCTTGATCTGCGGGTGGAAACATGAAAACATGTAGCTGCAGGAGTAGTTCAACAGAAACGTTGCTGCCAACTTTGAATCTGGTGCGTCACATCATTTAAACGACGTGATTAGACAGCGCGCTGGTCACGTGACCACGAGGAATGCGGCATGTTGAATGGAGCTGTAGGAGGGTAGTGTCTAGAAGGGAGCCCGCAAGCTGGGGAAACTCTCGCGAGATGGTTAGGCATTGATCTCGATCTCGAATAGTTAGGATGTGTCGTCGAACAGCGGTCTCGCGAGAGTTTTTTCAGATTTAGCAATTTGTTGGTTCCATCCTAGATGCGACCCTGTAAGTGTAGGACAATACACATCAACATTCAACTACTACTACTACTACTACTACTACTACTACTACTACTACTATTACTACTACTACTATTACTACTATGATAATACTTAATATTTTGAGAAGTTTTTTTATTTTTGTATTTATTTTTAAAAAAACCTGTTTACACAAGGAGCACATAACCATGCACAAAATGATATTTGAAAAGCACTTTCACAAAAAACAAAAATATATATTTTTATTTTAATATATGTTGACCTGACAAAAAATAATATACAAACATTAATTAGTAGCTCAGGTACTATTTTTATAGGATAAGTGACACTTTGTGTGTACATTTTGCTAGATTTGCCCTTTGTCCGTGAGCCAGACTTTGGACATTCAATCCTGCTTCATTTTGAATTGAAAGTTGGAAGTTAGAAATCTGTGCAACTGAGCCATTTACAAAGTTCAACCGTTATAGATTCAAGTCACAATAAGTCTCAAAGTGTGTTAACCTTTATAGAAAATTCTAAGTGTTATAGGTGGCATGAACTTTAGGCCTATTAGTGTGGAGGGATCTGAGGTTGAGGCAGCCTATCAACAGCAGTGCTTGAAATGTAATAAGGTCTTAAAATATACTCAAATGACAAGTGAGTGAAATTATCTTCTTTTTTTTTCAGAACCCATTATACAGCTTTCTGGATAGACTGCAGGTGTGACAGGAAGGTCTTAAAGGAATTACTTTCAACTAAATAAAAAGAAAATAATTGCAGAGATGACCTTTTCCAAATCAGTGGGAACGGTGTGGTTTATAATTGAAGCATTTCATACAGAAGTTGCACAGAGGATGCTTACACAGGTTAAACCTGCTTTTATAACATTTAAATTTAAATAAAACAAGAAACACCTGTAGCACCAGTGAGGTTGTGAGTTTTTACAGTTTTTACAGATAACTCAGTAAACATCTTTAAACACCACTGTGGAAGGGATATTCTGCATGGATAAGAGGGAGAGCGTGTAGGCAGGTGGAGAGCCTATAATGAGGCCACTTTAAAGTGGATGCCCATGACCTTTCAAAGCCCATCCAAACACAACCTACAATGTGCAAGACTGTCACCTTTCCCAAGTTGAATTTCTACAATGCTATGGCTCTGCAGTGATTCAGAACTAATCCATCAGAGCTGCAGATATGCCATTAGATGTTTTTTATGTCCCTCTAATATATTTGCTGTGATACCAGAACACCTCAACAGTGTGTTGATGCCTATAGCGACAAAGAGGCACACTGCTTTTATCTAACCTGCAACAATAGGAGTTCCCTTTTCTCCCCTTTATGTGTGCTGCAGCACTGGGGCAGAGACAGACACCTGATCAGCAGGGTCGAGGCAGAGCTGCGTTAACACTCACATCTCAGATTGACCGAGACAGAGCTGATGGGCTGGCACCTTGAAATGAACTCTGACAGTGACAGCGCTCTATTAAAATTCATGAGAAATACCTCTGACTCCTTCGGAATTGCAATGAGTCCATAATAATTCAGCCCATATAATTCAAACCGCGGGTCCCGACCCACATTAGGGGTCGCCAAAGATTCATGGGGGGGTCACGAGGCTTTCTTGATTTTAGGGGGTGTAAGACAATGTTTTTTTTACAATATACAGTTGGCCTTTATCTCAGCATTTTGTTCATTTCTGTAAAGAAAACTAATTATTTTCAAAAATTTGATTATTATTTAAGATATAAACAGGATAAGGGCACAGTGAAGACCTGAACTCAAGTTATTATTAACAGATCATTCCCTTTCTGCTAAACAGCCTCGTCCTGCATTAGAAAAGCATACAGTTAAAAACAAAACAAAGAGCTAACAGAACAATGGCCAAACACTGAACTCGTCAAAAAAGAAGCCTATTAAGTATGTATAATTGTCAAAAATTCAAAGAAATACACAATACAGACAGAATTGTGTTAAAATTTCCTAAAAATAATAGGAGAACTCATCTCTGATGCAGTATTCAAATAATCTGCTCAAAATGAATCCAAATCACTTATTTTACACAAACTTCCTGCAGTTATTGCGTTCACTATTTGGGTTGATTGTACAGTTTATCAGCTGTTCTATAATGTTATTGTTATGCATTGAATATAATATGAACTATCCATAAA
Source organism: Sebastes fasciatus (assembly GCF_043250625.1). NCBI lineage: Eukaryota > Metazoa > Chordata > Actinopteri > Perciformes > Sebastidae > Sebastes > Sebastes fasciatus. Next base: position 31,909,847 of record NC_133806.1, on the reverse strand, counting down.
ATATGTCACTTAGTCAGGGGTCGTCAGTTTATTCAATGATAGAAAGAGGGGTCCCTTTAGGAAAAAAGTTGGGAACCACTGATTTAAACTATGCTATTACCTTTATTGTAATATAAACTATTCTCTGTATTCCTGTTCCGTATTAAAGGCAGGCGTAGGCGTTGCTTGATTGCAGCCCAGTCAAGCCAAGGCTGAAATATGCATGAGTAAAATAAACACAGAAGTCTGGGAACACTTAACAGCTAAAGGTCAACAACGGGATGTCAGGGATATTAAAAGCCGTGTCTGTAGCTGCCCTCGCTGGCTCAGTCATCGGGAATACATTTGGAACTACGTAAGCCGGAGATCCAGGGTGCTGCTGGTATAAAGACTTTAGCAATGTTTTGGATGCCCAACATCAACTGTCGAGCCATTTGGAGGTGACATGAGCCTAACTAAATGAAACATCTCTGATAAAAAGGTACCCGCTTTGATACACCCAGGGACAGTCTCGTTGCATTTCATTTGATAAAATATGTCTCTTTCCTTTCCGTTGCCTCACATCTCATCTCATCCTTGACTTTTTAAGTGAAAGGTCACGGCGATAACGAGGAGAGGACGAGAGTACAGCTACTGAAGGCTTCGCTAACAAGACGGAGGATCAAAGCAGCAGAAGAAAAGAAGAAATTGGGTGCCAGAGCAAGAATAGAAGGACAATTTTCATGACCAATAACTCACACATCATCGGATCATAATTTATGCGAGCCAAGACCGGATTGCGATATATGATGCTTATCATATTTCTGCCAACACCTCAAATGCACAATTGAATTGTGCTAAATGTATGTAAAACCCACCCAAAATCTTCATCAACATTATCATCATAATCATAATTATCATAATGTGACATGTAGTTTAATTTTACAAGCTCACTTGAATTTAAGTTTGGAAAAAAAGGTGTTCAATTGATTTCTGAGTTTTCTATTTCACTGCTTAATCAGACACAGATAGACCAGGCTAAGCCACTTTGGTTTGCTTGAGTCATTTGTTTTCAACATTTTGCAGCAGTTGGCAAACGCTTGGTGGTAATGACCACTAGGTGGCAGCTGCGCAGCGCGGTGTGTTTTCTTTTCGATGCATGTTGTAGAGCGCCATCTAGTGTGCCGCGGAGGCAGTGGTACTAGATTATTTTTTTTATTATTATTTAGCAAAGTGAACAGGTAAAACCTAAAGGAGGTAAAATGCCAGCTGCTGTAAAACCAAAGCCTATTGAAGGAGGCTAAGACACGGGCGGACACGGGTCTTGTATTGGGTATAACACATGCGCAGTGTAACTGGAGCTGCGGTCGTGCGTTGCGATCGGCTCAATTTCGGCGAGTGCAGAGCAGATATTACTGCGCATGTGCGGTACCCCGAAGGCGCGTTGATTAAGTGTGACCCAACCTCCTTCAATAGGCCTTGTGTAAAAACACCAAACATCATCAGGTAGAGACAAACGTGTTTGCCACTGTTAGCTAGCTAACGTTCTCGGATGCAGTGAGACAAAATGGATCGGTTTTTAAAGCGAAAAAGTGATGTGGGAGACAACCCTGCGCCAGTAAAAGCTCCGAAGCGTGTGGTGAGGAAATATGAGAAGTGCACACATTTCTGGAAGAGCAGCACTCCCCTCTTGCTGAGCATTACACTGATGGTAACTTTTGTGCAAAACTGGCCTACTTATCAGATATATTTGACCAGTTAAATCAGCTCAATATATCAATGCAAGGCAGAAACAGCACAGTGTTTTTGGTTTCAGACAAAATTGAGGGCTTCAAGAAAAAACTTATTCTGTGGAACAGAAGAGTCAAGGAGGGACGATTTGACGTGTTTTCACTCCTAAGTGAAACTTTGGAAGCCACTCCTCATGTCAACATATCCAGTGTTATAACCCAGCATTTGACTCAGTTGTCGGGAAAGTTTGCAGGCTACTTCCCAGAAGATGCACGAGATGGAAACCTTTGGATTTTGGACCCTTTCTCTGTGGATCCTGCTTCAGAAGACATAGCTCTCTCCACTGTGTTGGAAAATGAACTGATGGAACTATCAGCAGACAGCAGCCTGAAGCTTCAGCTCACACAAGTAGACCTTGCTTCATTCTGGATACTGGCTGCCAGTCAATATCCCTCTCTGTCAAAACGGGCAATCAAATTTCTGTTGCCTTTCACCACCACCTATTTATGTGAGTCAGGGTTTTCCATTGTGACTGTCACAAAATCAAAGGCAAGGAACAAACTGAAAGCAACTTTGAATGCTACTCTGCGTGTCAGCCTCTCACCCATCCCACCACGACTTGATCTCATTATTTCCCAGAGGCAAGCCCAAGTGTCTCACTGAGGGTAAGCAGAATATGTATTTTGGTCATTACAGCTGACAGTGGCATAACACATATCTACAGCCCAGTTTATTATTTGTTGTATAAACATGTTAGGTTTTTTACTCATTTATTTGGGAAGGTGGTCCTCGGAAATGTTTTGACAATCACAAGTGTTGCAAAAGGTTGAGAACCCCTGTTGTAGAGGGAGAAGACGCTAAGTTAGCTCTCCTAAGAAAAGGAAAATAAGATCCAGACCTGGGGATATTACAACGTGGTGTCTGAAAACTTTATTCTGTTGAAATAGGTAAGCTCATATATTTTGTTTAACTGTCATTTTTGGAGTTTAAAACTAAATGTTACCGTACAATTGTAGTGAATACAAACGTTCAGATTAGCCGCACCGCTGGTCTTGGAGATAGTGTGTGTGTGTGTGTTGTCTTTCAATGTATGACATTTATGCTAACTGTTGCAGCATACTATTAGTTAAGATTTTATAGTTCTGTGGCCAGTGTTTAATGATTTTATCGTGGTTAACTTTGACTTTTAGCTAACATGTATGAAGGTGTAATGTGTTTGAGTCTAGCCTGTTTGTAGCTAAGAGCTGCGTAGTGTGTTTTCTTTTCGCTGCTTGCTGTAGAGGGAGAAGACGATAAGTTAGCTCTCTGTAAGAAAAGGAAAATAAGATCCAGACCTGGGGATATTACAACGTGGAGTCTGAAAACGTTATTCTGTTGAAATAGCCCGGACATTGAGAGAGGTGGTGTGAAGGAGGAGAGGAGCCGTTCCACTCTACATAGATTCCTAAAGCCAGGAGCGACCGTGGCTGGTGGATTGCAGATCTGGATTCTGGACTCCAGGCCTGAGCAGGACTTGGCTTTCATTCCTACTATTACACCAGTAAGATCTTTCCATCATTTGGGATTGGGAAGACCTCCTCTAAAATGACTTTTGGACTAAACTAAAATAAGGACTGTAGTTGTGCACAACTAAATGAAGAGACTGAAGCTGCAGCAAAACTTAAACATTTTCTAGCCAGATTTTTTATTTCAATTTTTTTATTCATTTGTTATTATTTTTCATTCTGAGTTAATGTGGGGGTTGATTGTTGAAATTTTCAATAATATTGGTACGGAAAAATAATTATTGTGTGTCTGTGTATTATTTCTCTGAGTGAAGTCAATCATTATCTACAGCCAAAGACCAATTAGATATTCAGTGTAAATACATTGTCTTTATCCTCGAACCAGGATATCACTTTAAGATTTACTTTGGTAATCCCAGACCTTGAGATTTTTTTAGTTATTGTTAGAGGCATATTTAGACTTGGTTACAAATGCATCTTTATAACAACACCAAAAGCTTGATATAAAATACATTCACACCCCTTGGAAGTTTTATTGTCTTACAACATTGAATCACAGTTAATTTAATGTGGCTTTTTTGACACTGATCAACAGACTATAAGTCTTTAATGTCAGTCAGACACTGCAGTTTTACTTGGGTTGGCATTCACAGTGCAGGCTATTTGTCATCGTACTGGTATTGATCCAAAGGTTTCGCTTCAAGTCAGAGCTGTAAACAATTGCAGCAAACAGTCAACGTTCCAATAAACTGAAAACCTGTGACGGTTTGGAGAGAAAAAAAGATGAAATAGCTCAATCAGAAACGTGTCAGAGGGGGTTTTTTTTTTGCAGAAAATTATTATACACTTATTTTGCAGAGAGGGCCCTGTTCTTTGGGGGCGCTCCCTATTTAATCCAAGTGGAGATGAGAGATTAAGCAGGGAGAACTTTACATCCCACAAGGGCTGCACAGCTCCACCCGACACATATTGAAGAGGTATGGATAATGCAAAAGCCAAGAGATGGCCTCACCAGGCATGGAAATAAGAGGTTGGTGTGGTGGAAGCAAATCAAGACAACCAGTGACTGCCACACATCTAGATGCAGTAACACAATGATCAGAAAAGCAAAAGTGAGAGCAGAGACAGCTCCATTGTGTTGCTTGAACGTTACTGGGGACTTGTTGAAGGTGAGTCACCACCAGCCTGATTATCAGAGGCAGCCGATGCTGATCACATTCACCACCTGTGCATCCTGTTGTCATGCCTCATTAAAGGGCAGAGGTGAGGAGGTACGGAGGCTCCTTCTTTTCACCCTCTGAACAGTCTTGATAACGGCAGGTCATTGTTAGATATACCGAGTTAATGAGAGGCTGCTATAGGTGGCTGGTGCTGCCTGTTAGATGGGGGTATTTTTTGGATTGATAATGGCATATTGTATGTCCTCCAGTACCACCGCTAGCAGGTTAGCATATCATTCTCTTGACATCTGAGGGTGGCTATGAATGCACACATTGGATTATGGCACAAATAACTACGACAACAAACTCTACTGGTCAATACAAACCCAGAACAATGTGTGGGGGCATTATATGAGCCCTTGAATTGTAATGTCAGCCCCACAAAACTCATATCTGTCAACCCTAAGTCATGCTTTTTGTAACTCGTGCCACACAGATTTCAGTGTGTCACGTGGAGGGAAAAGCGACGCGAGCCGGCATGACAAATCTGCCAAGCATAAGTGTGCCCAAGATTGTGGACATCGGACAGGGGTGGCGGGACGGTACGGGGCGGGCGCTGTAAAATTCCCCTTATTTTCAAATCCCAATGTTGAAAAGTATGCAAACTGTTTGACATTTTGGAAAGTAGCCTATGCTTATTGGATTTTTCGTTGAGAGCTGGATGAGAAGATCAATACCAGTGTCATGTTTGTATGGTAAATATGGAAGCTACCGTTAGCAGCCGGTTAGCTTGGCTTAGATCAAAGACTGTAAACAGGGAAAGAGACCTAGCTCTGTCCAAAGGTAACAAAATCCATCATGGTTTCACAGGGGATTATGTGCCAGACTATTTCTTGTCAGGCAACATCATGGTGACGTCAAGACTACAGGAAGTTACCGCGCACAGCCAAGAAAAGCTTGTAAGACCGTCCATTTTTACACTTCGGTCATTGTACGGATTAAACAAACAAGACAGATGTTCTGGTTGCATTTTATTACCTTGGATAGAGCCAGGCTAGCTGTTTCCCCCTGTTTCAAGTCTTTGTGCTAAGCTAAACTAACTGGCTACTAGCTCAAGCTTCATACTCACCTTACAGACATGCAGTGTGGTATCCATCTTCTCATCTAACTCTCTGCAAGAAATTGAACAAGCAAATTTCCCAAATAGTCGAACTATTCCTTGAATTGTACGAATGTTAACATTGGTACAAAACTGTTGCTGAACACTATTTTCCCTCTTGGGTCAAATCACAATTTTCTCAATTGTTGGCTGCCTATTCGGGTTTGTGCATCCTAGTCTATGGCAACCTCTGATGTGATAAAACTTATAGTCCAAACAAACATTCAGGATTTTGCCAACTTTGCAAAAAAAAAAGCAAAAGGTGCACTGCTTGCAAGATGTCCAGCCTTGTGTTTTGCAGGTAAACATATAATGTTCCTGTTCAGCGAGAGACATCCTTACTCTCAGACTTGTTACTTTCCAATGTGATTGTCAGCTTGATTGACAGTGGGACTCGAGGGAGGCCATACTGCAGAGAAATCAGGAAAAACAGAGTTGTACCTTTGTGGCACAGCATGTACTTGTCTTGAGTGCTCCTGTGGGGAGAGATGACATGAACCATGTAGGAGGAGGCATGGTACGAGGGCAGCGAGAGAACTATCTGACATGAACCCATAATGAAAAACAGCTGCTGCTCTGTGTGCTTTGTGTGATGTTAAACTGCAAGGTCACGACATTGTTATCAGTCTATTTGAAATTCTACAGATCGATCAGAGACTTCATTTCAAAGAACAGATTTAAAGAAAATACTGATCTGATTTGATCTCCTGCTATGTTGTGATCGCAAGAAGGCTTTGGCTTTTTTTTAGGCAGACTGTTTAAACAAGCAGTACACATAAAGACAGCCGGTGCAATGGCAAAAGCTGACTGCAAAGTTGGCAGCTCAAAAGATGTCCAGATCAAATACAAAATGCACCAAAGGAAGATCACCTGTACTGTAGGGACAAAAATGTCATAGGAATTTTGGCATAGCGATAAAATAACTACACATATGTCATAGAGACATTTTATAAATAATGCATTCTTATATGTGAAAACAATGCGGCAATGTGTAAGGGGTTGTTGTGATGAAACTACAGAGAATTATCACCTGAATCTGCAGCTCCCCTCATATTCACGGAGCTTTATAGTGAGTTTCAGCTCGTTTACCTGTCCGGCCCACAACTTTACTGTTTTGGTTCACTCTCATCGCTCTCATAGTGTCGTTTTCAGCCACACCATGCAAAAAAAAACATGTACACTATATCCTCAGCACCAGACACAGACACAGTTAGCGACTAGCCGGTGAACATAGTGAAGCATTTATCAGCTGAAGAACCAAAAAGAACACCAAAAACAGAGCTGAAAGAGAGTGAATATTGGACTTGCATTCATCAGGTTTCCACAAACACGACTCAAATTAATACTAATGTATGGATCTGTAAATAAACAGCTGTTTGCTAACAAAGTTTAGCATATATCAAAAGATGACTCAAAGGGTGATGATACACTATGTCAATGTTATGTTCACAACTTGCTTCCACTGCCCCCAAGTGGCCAAACACAACCCCCTGTTTTATATGTAATGTGTTCTAAAGAGGTTACTTGATGTTGTGTATATTTTCTTTATGGTATTTCCATTTAGAAATTGGCACTGAATGGATTAAAAAGCGATGCGGAAAGCAGAGAGAAATCAAATAAAAAGAAGGAGCTCTGGTGAGCAGTGCTCGAAGTGGGCAGGTACTTACCGGTAGTACAGTACCGGCACTTCTTCATTTGACTCCTTGGCGTACCGTGACTTTTTCTTGCGTACCGGAACTTCTCCCAAGCTCTTCTCTGCCCTCTCCATATCAGGTTCTCTGGGAGATTCATATTTGTGACTCATAACAGCACAGCACCAGCATATTTGCGCCGCACCTCAAAAGCTGTATGAACATAATGTGGAGAGAATCTCGACGAGCCGACGCACGGCACGGGGTAGAACGAGGGTTTAATTTGCTGTAATTTATAAATTCACATGAACTGTTCTTCATCACTTTTTTTATTTGCCAACAAATATAATTAATGAAACATATAAAAGTTTCTGAATCTGCTCTGTTGATTTAGGCTATAGAATATTATTTTACAGGGAGAACATTTCTAGAAGAATGTTCAGTCGGAGGCTGTGATAAATAATAGAAATAATAATTTATTAAGTAATAATATTGGTCCAAAATGATGTAAAATTGCATAGTTTTAAGTCAAAAACCTTCAAATTTACTTAGGCGAGGACCCAAACTTAATATCTCATTTAGCTTATATTATGCACATTCAGATGCCAGTTTCACACTATTCCACTGATCACCAACTTGGTTCTTAATCACCATTGTTGCTATCAGTTATGATAACATTGTACTCACCAGAATAATTGTTGAGAAGCACCTTGCATCCAGATTTAGCAGGGGGAAACTCATACAACTATGTGACAGTGTGGAATACAAGAGTGGCTCCGCGTTAACATTAACATGTCATTATGTTGCTTTTAAAACCACCACTTTTCTGCGGGAGGACTCCTTGACTTGACACCTTCTACTGAGCTTTCTGTTCATTTGTTTTTAGTGCCTTTTGTCTCTTTGAGTACAGGCAGAGAAATAGACTAAGTTCAAAAAGTCAATTTAACACTGCTTCACAAGTAAGTTAGCTGAAATCCTCACATTATCCAGCTCAGCCAATTACCTGCACAAAGATTGATATGATTCATATCATTCCTCTACTGTGGTACCATGGCCAACACATCTCCGCCTTTATATTATATCATAGTGAAAACAAATAATCTCATTGATTTATTATATAGCAGATAGTAAATTACCACAACTACAGGATAAGCTCTTATTTTTCTAACCATTGCACTCATCGCCTCCAATACTGTGCAGTATGAGGTCATATAGCAAATACAGCACAAATACACATCTACACCGCACGCTCAAAAGGTCGCTGCTCCACACATGCCCTCATTTTAATCAATGCTCTATGATGAAATATCAATGATTTCTCTTTAACTAATCAGCAAGTGTCTACCTGACTCCCAAATGTGCAAATTAATGAAGTTAATTCCTGCTGTTATCAAAATATCATTCTCCACTGCTGGAGAACAGCACTCAAATACTGACTCACTTTATTCTGCTGTCAGACATGAAACTACGAACCTGTAATGTTTCCTGTCTAAAGAGCAGGCTTTGCAAGATTGTGGCTCAGATTTAATTTGAACATTTCAATTAAACAAATATAGATCTGATTGACAAAACATTAACTACGAAGTGGTGTCGTGAGAAATGACAAATGCTGTATCTATCCCTCCCATGGAATAGGATACTGTAGTAGACACCACAATACTAATACTTAGTTCGGCTAGTAAGCTTCACACTATATCAACTAGTGCTTTGAAAACACCAGGACCAACAGCTCTCAGCATGACCCTAAATGTAAAGCATAATGACAAACTAATAAAGCAAAAGTGTATTTTAGGCATGAGCCAATGTCTCAGTAAATGAGCTTTTCACATACGTATTTACATACGGCACAATCAGTGGAAACATTGGGCCTCTTGCAAAAACCACTCGTCAAACAGATGTGACAGTTCACGGGTCCTCTAATACATGGCTGATACTGCTAAACTAATCTTTATGTCTGCTGATTTCCAACAGCAGGACTTGAAGCCCTGCAGCGAGTAATTCTTTATATTCTTTGGTAACATTTTTCTGAATGAAACTTCCACACACAGAGCGGAACAGGTAGCCTTACGTAACGCTACGTTATGTTATGCTAATGATCAAATCTCACGAACGCACACCTCGTCATGAACAGGTGGCATTCATCAGGCTGAAGCTACTTACGACAAGTTTGTGCAGCCCAGAGAGTTTGGTGAATCCAACTTGAACACGTGTACAAGAAAGACTCAAAGAAAAAAAGGGTGGAAGTTTAGGATACGAATAGGAAAATGTTCTTGCATGAGATCCATTGATTTTATCTTTATCTTAAAGCCACTATAACATTTTCAAATGTGGTGCCTCCCAGTGGCAAAACAGTCATCCAACAGACAGTAATGCATGCTGATACTACTGCAGGGAAGTTAGGTTGCCTCAGAATAGCCAGGTCCGGACCTCTACATACATCAAACCACAAGGGTGCAAGAGCGCGCTAATAAATGGTGTGCGTGGATCGAGCAAAACAATTTATGCTTTGTTATCCTCCCAAAATATTAAGCTTCAGATGTATGATTACCTTTTATTAAATTCAGACATTTGTAAGATATTTGTAGTTAGTTATATATAATATCGTTAGTTAGCAGAATTGTTACTCATGATCACAAACTCTTCATAAGCAATTTGAAAATGCCAATAAGCTATCAGATGTGAGATGTGGTTTAAAGTGTGCTGAAGTCCGCAGTTCATTTCCTCTCAGGACACTCCACCAGTTCATAAATGCACCAAAATGGACTTCGAGAGCAAGAGTGAAGGAGCCCCCCCGTCCAGATCTGCCTCTGATTCAGATGATAGTCTGGGCTTTTACCACTTCAACATCACTACTAGCTCAATACTCTGAGTATGACTGGAAAAAGGGCTTTGATTTTTTTGTGGAAAAAGGCCAGGAGCCAATAATAACGTCAAATCTCATCTGTCAATCAAAATGTTATCAATCCAATTGTCAGCGGGATAGTGAAAGGATGCTATCTTCAGATATTGATGCACCACATGTTGCAATAACTGCCTTTATCTCGACATTCACTCCTTCATGGTTACGTGAGATATTGAGGTATTTGAACACCACAGTGTGGGAGGAAAAATAATAATCACCTCTGAAGCTTGTCTTTAATCTTTCTGGTAATCCAAGAAAAGCAGCGATTTAAGCCAAGAAGAAGTGAAGGACAGAGTGATACAATTATAGAGAACGGTGAAGGTCGCAACAATTTCAAAAGTGATTATATGGAGTCATATACGCAAGACACTACAAATCAGATCTTGATATTTAATGGATGAGACATGATTTTAATGCAATAGACATGCATATATGTTTCAGTAGTCTAAGTTTATGTCATGCATTTTTTAAAGTTTTATGTCACATTTTGAGGATACAGCTGTTGCCATCTTTGTTGTGTACAGTTACTATGGTTAAACTTGCTATGGCTACTGCAGTAATATAACGGACTGACTCTCCTCACTAAATCCAGTTATCATTTCCAAACTCGGACTGTTTGAACAGAACCGCTCGCTCTCTGTTGTTTTCGCTCACCTACATGTAGCATTAGCATTAGCACCACCTGTGCTCTCCACTAAAACACTGCGTTGTCCTGGTTTAGCAGGTATAAGATACTGATATTCCTTTAGCGTACATTTAGAGGAAGGTTTAGATGCGTGACTGCTAACATTAATCCTGGTGCTTACTCTGATAGCAACACAAAAGATAACATGAAAAATTATATAACATTACTAAAAGTAACATTAACGTTAAATCCATAGCACCTTTTTAAGAATGGCGTGCTGCCTGCATGTTTGCATGGTTTGTCCGAGCTGTTTTGTTTCTGTTTTCTGTCTGATTCTCAGTGTGTTGTGGATGAATTTAGTCCACTGTGATGCAAGCACACACACACACAGTACCAAGCCAACAGGCGAGCCGGTTGTATCATCCATAAATCTGTTTCCTCCGAGAACGTTACAGAATGCAACATCCTGTGAATAATGGTGGTTCAGAAGGCAGTTGCGTCTGGGCCAGGGCTAGCAGTTTGTGAGGAGAGCAAAAATGCAATATAATACATAATCACATTATTATGGTCAAAGGGACTGTTTGTAACTTCTTACACGTATAAATCAGTCCGAGTTGGTGTCACATGCGCACACGCATATGCGCGCTCGTATATGCGCGCTCGCGTGTGTCTACGCTGTTCAGACTCAGACTCCAACACAAACTACACGGAAGCACCAAAACCGCAAAGTTCTATCTAGTGATGCCCGTCTGTTAAACAGTGTTGGCCGCGGTCGGAGGACGCGGGGGAGACTGTAGCTTTGGTCTCCTGGGCCGGAGTCTCTGCTGTACTCTGCTCCTCTGCCTGCCTGCCTTCACTCAGCTCGCTCCACCTCACGTGCATGCGCGCACACTCCACACTGCAAAAGAGTTAGTTTAGCTCTGAGAATATCTAGTGGACGTTTATGCAGAAATAACTGCTGCAGCTCCGCCAGACCAACAGAGGTTTCCCGTGTCTTGTGAAGTGACGGGGCTCCGCAACGAGTTACGTTATCGTCTCCGACCGGGTGCCAGTGTCTCCCCTGTGTCCTCCGTCCGCGGTCTGGAGGCTGAGGCAGGAAAAGCCAACACTAGGATCAGCATTGATTCATGGAGAGACCTTCGTCTGGTCAGCTAACATTACTGCCAAGCAGGTGAAATATAGAGTGATATTGTGGTTTTAGCTGATGTGTGTCGCCTCACCGTTTTGACGGATGCTCGCTCACATTCAGGTAGCATGTGCACACGGGCGAGCGCGAGCAACAGGACACTGACTTTCGTTGACTTAACGGGCACAGGTGTCGCTGTACAACCAATTTCTGATTTTTACAAACAGTCCCTTTATGGTTAGCATTATGATACCTCGGCATAGGTAAACAAAAGGTTGCGTCTATCTTACCTACCTTGTTTATGCTGATGATTTATTTATCTTAGGGTATTTTTGATTTGTCTATGCTGATGTGTATTTGTATTGTATTGCTGAAAGTGTATTTGTTGTATTGTTTTTGTCTACCCATGCACACACCAAGACAAATTATAATCAGTGTTATTGACATGGTAATAAATTATTGAATCTTGAATCTTAATTAATCACCGGTTTAATGCGCCATCCGGCCAGCACGCTGGTCCAAATCAAACGCACCCAACAGGTGCATGCTGGGTCTGGCTAACACGCTAAATGCTAAAATGCACACGGTGGATCTTCAGCGGTGACTTTCACTGAGGAACTTTTACCTTTGGTTAGGTGTGTGTGTGTGTGTGTGTGTGTTTGTGTGTTAGGTGCTGTTTTTGACCGTTAATCCCTGTCACAGTGCCTGCAGAGCCTCATTCAGCTCTAAATGTTGAGTTGAAAAGAAAGATGGTCAGTCAGTCTTCTCAACCAGGATTTTGTAATGAGCTATTACAGGGGGGGAAATATCCAATTGGAGCAGGAGGGAAATGTCATCAGCTTTAATTCTTCCTGTCCACATGGAACATCGCAGAGACTAATTCCTCTTTGCACTCGTGACTGGCTGATAGAAAGCTCGTAGCTGGAACTGTAGTGATGACTGAAGTGACTGACTGGCATATTATATACCGTGTATGTGTTTGACAAAACATCAGAGTGGGCAAAAAAAACACATCTGATACACTACCTTGGGTGCCAGAGCTTCCTATTTTCCATCAAATACACCGACATAAACAAGGAAGAGGTCTAACTAATGACATTCTGCTGTCTTGTTGGTGACAGAATCTGGGCAAGGAGGTGGATCATCTGTGCTGATTACGATCATCTTTACTGAGATACAACTAGTCTCCATTAATGTCTCACAATACTGTTCACAATCCAGTCTTTGAAGACATTTAGGAGGATCATTATTATGCTGCATCTGTGTTAGGGAAGACAGTCGAGCCAGCTCTGGTTGTCCACCTACAAGAAAACACAGAAAACCCTTCACTATTTCTACAGAGCAGCTCCAATTTTTTCAGAGCATACAATACCAAAGTGATACATAGTTAAGTTTAACTTTTTTTTCCTGGTGGAATACACATGTTACAGCAGCACAGACAAAGACTGAGCTAAAATACAATGGTAATATATGATATAAGTAATATAATGCCATGCAAATTAAAATAGTGTTGATATGTTACTACTTCTCATACAACTACTCCCATATTAAATACTACCAGTGATATATATAAGGAGACAAGGTGCAGGTGTATTGAGTATTCATAAAAACTACTCACAATTTGAAATATTAAGTTCAATATACATTTAAAAGCCACCACTAGTAGCAGTTGGTTGGACAGAGCCACAGAAAGACACTAGAGCACATGTGTTATGGGAGGCATTGCATAAAGAAGTGAAAGAAAGTTATTTTTGGTACATGATACTCAAGACTTTACTGAATGCGATGCTGCAATCACCGGTTAATTAAAGGGTGTAGAGGGGTGATTCATAGGCTACAGTGTCTATCCAAGATGTAAATACTAATTATCATTCAATAATCTCTAATTAAATAAGCTTGTATTATTTAGAATCAATGAGATGTTGATTTGTAGTTGAAACTCAATCTGCATGCGTTTTAATGCTTCTGAGTTACGGAGAGAAAGATGTGATGAAATATTGTCCTATTTGAGGGGAACATTTTAGCTATTCAGAATAAACTAGGTCATCCAACACCGGGAGGAGAGGTGCAGCTGTGCAAACCTCCTGCAATGCAGTCCATGGACTTTAGCCATGTCAAATTTAGGTGGCAATTGGATGTGCCAGCAGAATTCAAAATGAATAGTCAACCCACCTACTTCTGCTTCTTGAGTGCTACATTTTCACTTTTGACATTTCTGCCACACACTAGCTGCACAACCAGCTTATTACATGGATTGCCATGACATTTTGCACAGATATTCTTGGTTCCTTCAGAATGTACTGTCTTCTCACTTTTCGTCTGGCGCCATCATCAGGTCAAAATTGCAGTAAGTCCAATACTTTGGTTTATGACCAAATCCCTGCAAAGCTATAATGACATTCCCATCAGCCCCAGCTGTACTTTGTGTTCAGTGCTAATAAACAAACAGCATGCTAACACGCTAAACTAAGATGATGAACATCATAACTGTTAAACATCAGCATGTTAGCATTTTCATTTCAAACATGTTAGCATGCTGACTTTAGCATTTAGCTCAAAGCACCGCTGGGCCTGAATGCAGCCTCACAGATACATGCTAACATGACGGCAGACTCTCACTCCTGTTTATGTTTGTTTGAGATGAAACTGTCTTGCTGCTTCCTGCAGGCTGATTAAATGTCGGGCTCTTTACTCAAACCTGTTCCACTTCCAAATACCTCAATGATGGCTCATTGAAATGTTGTCTTCCTCAACAAATGTACAATCAATTGCAGCTGAAAATGATGAAGCATATGGAAGGTTATTGAACCAATTAAAAATGCCCTGTGGAGTTTTCTTGTAACAATCACATACATTCAGTCTTCCACACCAAAATCCATTTTGTGTATCCTTGAAGCCCAGTAAACAAGTTTAACACAGTTTCACCTCATTTGCAAAGCTGGTTGTTTGAATATTTTGAAGCCTGTATATCACATCTTTTTCTTCCCTGCCTTTTGCTGGTGCTACCAATTATCAATATGCATTACTATCCTCTTGTGTGTGTACATGTGTGTCCTTACCAGACACAAACAAAATGGTGTCTTGCTCATCACAACAGTGCTCCCTTGTGGTCAAAAAGTCCACAGAGTATTTTTAAGGTCATGCAAAAAAGCAAGTCTCGTGGCCCTGATCAATCCGACCATTATCTAACCATCTGTAATATCACACCTCATACTATAAACTGTCTGCATGAGAAGTCAAGAGAAAAGTCCAGTCCTTATGCAACTATTTGACACCTTTTATGAGGCTGTGCCCATTTGTCATCTTTCCACATGTCTGTTCTATTAAAACCATTAAGTAGAATTAGGCCAATCTTAATTGAAATCCCGTCTTCTTTTTTGTGGATGCTTGTTGTCATGGAGACGGAGCAGCTTTACAGTACCTGATCAACATCTGGTTCAGAGTCAAATTAGGTCTATTCAGTCTCTTTGTAAGTCTGCCGTCCATTTATCTGCCTCTCTGCAGCATAAAAGCAACAGCTTCTATTCATCACTCTTCACAACACAACACTGAGCTAATAGGCAGCGCAGAGATTAGCTCTATAGGTGCTTTTATCTGTCTATTGGAGTTAAATTATTGTAAACCATTAAATACTGCAAATCATATTTATCTCTTGGCCTTTTGGTTTATGTGACTTGTCAGTAATTCAACTCTAAAGTCAGTGGAATCCAGTGAATAGCATTGCTTGGCAGGTGATTGGATGAACCATCTGTCAATCAAACTCTTACCGAGGCCAGTCGGAAGAAGAGCAAAAAAACATCTGCTCCATCGACAAAAGCCTTCCGTGCCGTTCTTTGCTCCTATTTCAATAACTAAATACTCTTTAATTCTGAAATAACTGATGCTATTGCAGCATCTACGCTAACCTCTTCAGAATCCACCATTGTTGTTTAGAACGAACAGTCGCCTCTCCGTGTCGTTACACACACATCTGGGCCACGCCCATAGCTGCCAGGAGCTCATAACAGGACGCTGATTGGTCCGTGATCTGGCTTGCCGGACACCAACGCATTATATTACACATTTAAGTCTGATAAGATGGATTTCCGTGTGATGTGTGATTCAGAGATTCTCGCATGATCTCGCGACATCACGAGAATCGCAAGGTCGCAAGGTAAACGATGCCCAGGTCTTGAGCAATGGTGGTTTGAAGTACAATACAATATGGAATACAAATTAGTTTTGATTTTGGCGGTCCCTGCGGACAAAAGCAGTAGTGTTTCTGAGCACCAGAGTCCCTTTAATTACTCTCTCATTTTGCTGCTGCTGCCGGTCGCGGAGCTCCCCACCTCCTGTTAGAACTCTGACTGCAGGTCGAAGGTCTCAGCGAAGCAGTATCTGGGTCTATCTGTGGCGGGCTGGTCGCTGCCGGAGACCACGTTGGAGACTGAGCTGAAGGAGTTTCTGGTGAAACCTGCATGCTGTAAATCATTTAGTCTGATTTGGTGGGGAATCGGACCCGATGACAGGCATGACGATAAACTATATAGAAGTAGCCAATATTATAGCTGATGGTCTCGTTTGCTAATGTACGTAGGTCATACAGAGGCATCAGTAAACTGAGATTGTTCCTTGTAGTAACCTTAACTATAGAAAGTTGTGATGCCATTCAACATTTGATGGCTCAGTGAATAAAATATAGTTGGCAGAAATGTCTTCAAAGTGTCTAATAATAATTATTAGACACTGGTGTGTCTAATAATAATTATTAGACACACCACAATCAACGGTGAACTGCTTCCTCTTGAGATCACGGGTAATCCAGGTAGTATCCTGTTAAATGGAGCAACATCCATGTTTTCCTTATGGTGAGAACATCCCATCATCACGGCCCTCTCACTGTGCCGATGCTCTGGAGGGTTTCATACACAGTGTTATGGCGACCTCTGCAGGTTTAACTCTTATATCTTATTCTGTGGGTAAATTATGCCATGTGGGATGTTCTCACTTCGCTAGATGTGACAGGCATACCAACATACACCCCTGTTGAGTTAAAGGGGTGAATCAGGACATTATTTCTATTGCAGTGAGCCCCTCAAGCCCATACTTCAAGACCATGACTCTCTGTTTTGGTGGGAAGATAATTGGAGTGATATTCACATCTGATGTATAACCTTTGTTTTAACTGCCAACAGGGAGCTGTTGAAAAAGGTAATTATTTAACAGAAAAAGGTTTCATGCTGTGAAATATTTCTTTGTTTAACTTTTTAGAGTTCCCTGCATGTGTGCAATTTATAATTAACTTCATACTCACTGCATAAAGACTTAAATTGGGAAATTGAAGTGTTGAAACATAAACAGATGATGGAAATTTACCAAAAAATAAAACAAAATAGACAAACAATACAGACAATAGCAGGTTAAGTTTAATAATACACAAAATACACCAGTGGTTCTGAAACCTTTTCTGCAGGGCCCCCCTTTTGTAGCTAAAAACTACTTTCAAGCCCCCCCCCCCCCCCACCACCCCCCCCCCCCAGGCCAGTGCAGAACCATGCATCATTAATATTTGAGTTACACTATCATACATCTCTGCAAATGAATTCAGGGATCAACTGTAACGCTCACAGTTCCCCACTTGATGGCAGCATTGTGACTTGATGGAAGATACTTGCACGCAAGCATAAACTAATGCCTTCAAGTCCATACTGATGAATTTCATTATTGATCCATTATTCCGCGTTGTTTGGGATGGATGTGAGAAGACTCTGAGTAAAAAATACACAGTGCTTTATTGCCATGGTTTAATTATTAATTCAGTTATTATTTAACAAAAAAAATGTTTATCTGGTTTAATTATCTTCTTGTAAATCTATTCAATCTGTCTACCTGTCTGGTGGTTTTGTTTTAATGTCTGAACAACTCCTACCTGAATATCTTGAACTTGTTTGTTTTTTAGTATTTCTACTGGCAAGGAGAAAGAAAAAATGTCTTGATGAATTGTGTAATTTCCATTCACTCTTACCTTGGGTAAGCACTGGGGAAATGAGCACAAAGAAATATTGTTTCTTACAGCCGCAGTAAAAGCACCGCCACTGCTTCTACTCAGACAATCAGACAATAATGCAAAACCGATAAAGAAAGTTCCCAGACTGTTTTTAATCCTGGAGGAGTGCTCGTTTAGTTATTTCCTGTTGACTTGTTTTTGAAGAGTGGTCTTTGTTTCTCCGAGATTAAAATTCAATGAGGAAAAAACCCAATGGAGTGTAATAAGAAAAACAAAAATAGCCCTGCATAGCCAGCCAGGAGGTATAGAACGCCATTTGTGTTTCATTATTTATGGTGAAGCCATACACTTTTTTTTTTTTTTTTTTTAAAGATATGTCCTTTCCCCATGTTGCTGGGAATTATGCACTGCCTGTAGTGGAGTTGCCATGCTCCACTGCTTACTAAATCGACAACTCCCCCATAGCCGAGCACCGTTCTCAAGCACATCGTGCCAGGGCCCATTTTGATGACATCATCATTGCTGTCACTCTCATTGTGGACGGACCCCTCTGGGTAAAAGGGGTGTCACGGCCTGCTGCACACCCGTATCTGCTCGTCCATTGCCCAACACAGAAGTATCCCCTATCAGAAGTCCCTGCAGTGTTGCTTTGCAGCAGCAG
The DNA here is from genome assembly GCF_043250625.1 of Sebastes fasciatus. NCBI lineage: Eukaryota > Metazoa > Chordata > Actinopteri > Perciformes > Sebastidae > Sebastes > Sebastes fasciatus. The sequence goes on along the minus strand of NC_133806.1, from coordinate 31,891,403 downwards.
ATTATACTTGATGACTTCATCTTAATCACATTCACTTTAATTTTCTTTTATCTCCACGGCGCCATGCCACACTGGCTGCGAAACATTCCACAAGTGGCTGCACACAATCCTCTCGGAGCATATGCATTCACACAGCAGGGACACACACTCACACACTCACACACACACACACACACACACACACACACACACACACACACACACACACACACAAACACACACACATCGACAAGTCCGTTTATGTTGAATTTGAAGGAAAACTTCCTGCCCTAATGCCACGTAGTTAACACTACTTTTAAATGGGTAAGACTTCTAATCTAACTAACAACTACAGCAATCACACTCACCATAAAAACAAGCAAACGAGAATAATGTTAACACTTCACGTGAATAATGCATCCATGCAATGCAATGCATTTATAAAACATTATAGATGTCTTGTAAATGTTTATTCTTATGCATAATACATTGAAACAGGGTTTAAGTTGGTGCTGACTCAGTAGCGGTTTCATAGAATTGCTTATAAATGTTCAAACTGTTTGCAATTCTCTTTTAATCTACTTTAAGCTGACAAACATGGTTCATTAACCTTGACAATAATTCATATTAAGCAAATTTTAACAATTACAATACAGTAATGAAAGACCCATAACACAAAGATGTATTAATAAATGAACAAAACAACAAAACATAAATACACAAAAATAATAGAGACAAAATACAGAGTTAGTAATTTAACATAAAGTAATTAAAAAAAATACAGTAATGTAATAAAAATTGTTTCAGTGGAAGAGGAAGTATTCAGCTCCTTTACCGCAGTAAAAGTAGCAATACCACATGAGTATGATGTATAGTATATTATTGGACAAATATTACTGATTCATCAATGTAAGCAGTATGTTTTTTAATAATTCTATATATGATAATTATATCTATAGAAATGCATCATATTTTATAGGCTAAGATAGTAAAGAACTAAAGCTGTCAGATAAATGTAGTGAGATAGAATTACGAAGTAGCATGGAATGGAAATACTCAAGTAAAGTACAAAAGTCTCAAATTTAAGTAAATTCAACAACTGCTTAAATTAAACTCTTTTATATATGGGCTACAGGATAAAAACTTACAGTGATACGGAAGTTCAAAAGTGCAATGCTCAGGTTGACCAAAACCCATTTCTAATCATTTTGGTTGTATAAATGCAACTTATACTATTATATAAAACATATTTTAAGGTGTCAGATATACATATTGATAATAGGGTCTATTGATGGAAAATGGAATTTCTCAGATGCACCAACAACGGTGCAAAAGCCTCACTTGTTTGCACGTTACCTGAAGTGTTAATGAATGAGTAATCAGAGGAGAAATGTATACTGTGGAGGAAAACAACAGAGCGCGGTGGTGAACAAAGCTCTGAATGCACAGCGGCCTATTCTCTGTTAAAGTGAGCTGGCTCTCTTCACTGCTCCTCTGAACACTTTTGACCTTGCTCTGTGACTCCAGACACACACTCAGAGAAACATGTTTTTTTTCTCAGACATGGCAGCGGGCCAAAATAAATAACCTGCCCTCAGAGTGTCGGCAGAACCGCAAGAAATCCTAAACCCGAGACCCGGCCCGGCGGCACTCACTCACAGGGCTATCAGCGAATGACTTGCTGAAATTTTAATTGTCCGAATGCATCATGTGGTTTGGAAACAAAATCAAATCAGGACGGATCATCCTTCCTCTTTGACACCCGTCCAAAGGAGAGTAGCATTTTTGATTAGGGTTTCATTTATTTATTTTAGGCGGCTCTGATTTCAAGGTCGGGTTACACCAACTTGGGGGACAAACAGATGACATTGTATGGATAGGTAATTCAAGAGTCTGCATGCTTCGATCCTCACAGATAAGCGGGAGATAAGAGACAGGTGTCTCGTAGAATAGAGGACATCCATCTAGAAATTCAATCGGCAAAGCTCAGTCAAAAATGGTTTCCATGAAATAAAGGGATTGATATCAATACCTTCCTTCAATTAAGGAGATCAGAATTTCACACCTGTGCTGATACATCTCCAATAAAAGATTGATTTCTTTTTTTCACCACTTATTATTCAACATGACATAAAATAGATGCAATTAGAGACTCCGACTTTATTAAACATTTTATGGATTTTCCATATGAAGCGTTAATACGATTTGTTGGATGTGAATGTGTGTGAGCGAGTGTTTTACTGTCCTCACTACACCGCTAGACGTTTCCTCTCCTGTCCGGTCTCACCATCGTATCACTTGCCTGATGTCACCACACTGTAAATGTGATTAAAGAAATGCTAGAAGTAGACAGTAGACAGGACAGCTCTTGTAAGCTGTAACTCTGTGTGTGTTTCTGTGTCTCCGTGAGTGATCTGGCAGTGAAGACTAACATTAGACAATGCACTCTTTTTATTGAAAAATGTTTAATTCACCAAACTTTGTTGAGTACTGCAGGATAACGTGAATTAAAAACTAAACCGGCATGCAGTTTTGATACTTCTAATTTCTAATTTCGAGTCTCCTCTTCCCTTTCACCCCCCATCTTTCTTAAAAGTAAAAGCTTGCAGTCATCAAGGCTTACGTTGACTTGCTGAAAGTGCATTTTTAAATACACTGGATGTCTGTGTGAGTGATGGGACGGCACGATGGTGAGCAAATATTGGAAAAAGGGTGATGAACATCTCTGACATTCAAGGTAAGGACATATGGTCAGGAAAAAAAGGAAAATCAATGATATTCTACTCAACACAACCAATGAGGGACAAATGGAGTGAGACCTTCTGCACAGTCACTTGATCTTTTTTAGAGCACATGCAGACCAAAAACACAAATATTCCACGACTTAAATTGAGGTCAAAGAATAAAGAATAAGCTCAATGATTAAAATGATACTCCGCATTATGATGATTAAATGTATCTATCAATTTATAATACAACCTTTATGCTGAGAATGAATTGTGTGGCGGAATTTAATGTGCCAGCCTTTCAGGTTATTATCAATCGTCCCGGCCATTAATAATTGGACAGTAAATATTCATTACAAGCCTCCATATCGTGACATAAAGGCTATGTCTGGCCAATTAAAAATGCATAAGGAGTAATGGGGCTTTATGAATAACTTAGCAGATGCCTCTCAAATGCTAGAGCATGGGAAAGGCAACAAAGACTTAAACAATATGACATCCTTCTATACAACATATAATAGTGTAGATAAAACACTAAAGAATCTAAATCTGGAGGCTTTAACAAAGCACATGGCAATACATGACTTCTTATAGGTCTTTACAAACAAAACAACATATTACATATCAACATTAATAGATTAGAGCGGTGAACAGCATTCTCAATATATGCAGCAAAACCGAGCTACTACACACTGTATGAAAGAGTTTTTAACAAATAATGTAACTGAATTGTATTTGTATTTTTCATGCTTTCTGATTAAGTGTACTGTAGTTGCCCAGTAGATGTCAGGTTTGTATAAGAAAAGGTGTTAGTGACACCTACAGTACCTTACTGATGCTTCTCCACTTGGTACATGCAGACACCACAGTATCCAACATGTAGTCCAACTAACATGGATTTTAACATATACAAACTAAGGTGTTAATTCACACAAGTACATCACAGAGATATAATAATGTCATACATACAGTAGTCTTTCTTTTATCTCCATCTGCAAGAAAAGCTCCCGCTTCCATACCTCTTAATGGATAGTAGTACTGTAGGTATACAGAAAGCCACCTGATAACACAACTGCAAGTAGTAATCATTGTAAGCGAATTAACGAACCAATATGTGTGAATTACTGGCTGTACTTTGAACTGAACCTAAAAAGCGACAGTGAACAACTTTGAGATATTTATTTAGATCATGATTTTCTTGTTAACAACAGTATGTATGGAATGTAATTCCCACATAGTCCCATAAAAAGTTAGAGCATGTGTAACTGGAGTCAATTGAGTCAACAAGCTGCTCTTTTGCACATTGAGCTTCTGCCTATACGGTTTGCATTTTAAAACCTACTGAAAAATGAGCTACTGTATGTGTAAAACATAAAAATTGAACATCTTGCCAAAAAAGAAACCGTTACATTCCTCCCTATATGGAGTGTTATTTTCAGCATTAGTTGTAGGCTGTATAGTTGTTATTTTTGTAGTGATGGTAAACTCAGATGACTCAACGCAATATCGCGTCAAAGCATGTAATAGACCTGCCTGTCCACCAGATGATAGCGTGTCAGTGTCACGTTTTGTCTCGCCGAGGTGTGAATATTACACACGATGGTGCAATACCAGCAGGGGGCAGCAAAACCACTCACTTAGGTTTAGGGTTTATAAACACTTCACTTACAGTCAGGTTTAGGAAAAACGTCATGGTTGGGCTTAAAATAAATACTTAACCAAAGTAAAATACGTATGGAAACAACGTAACATCACTACGTTACTACAGTCTGTGGTTACTACAAAACACGTGACAAACATCACTAACGTAACTTAAAAAACACAACAGCGGTCTCCTGGTTGAAAGTCCAGTGTTCTCCCCACCAGCCCTCCTGCCCTAAGCAGTCCGTCTCCCTTTTTATTCTACGTCAAGCGTAGCATATTAACGCGGATGCATTTACATTGCAGTCGGTACAGACTACATGGCGTACAAATGACTATCCTAAAGCAAGAACGATATTCTTATGACACGCTTTTGCTTAGGGCATTATTGTATCACACGCCTTTTGGTGCTGACCGGGCAGGACGACTTATGCTAGGTTTACACTATGATTAATTTCAATTATCAATATTTCTTTTAACCGTTTAAGCGATAGCGTTAATCGGTTAAAATTATTAATGTCGGTTAACTGGTTAATTACTAACATCCCTAATTTACATTGCAGTAAGTACAGACTAAATTATATGGCATCAAATGACATAGGAAACATTGCATTAGAGGGCTACGCTGCTCTGTTACTACGCATGTGAACGTGATGGTCTTCGCTCTACCAGGTGTGTATGTAAAAGCAATGGATTAGACCCACTCCACCTCTTTTAGTTGGAAAGCTCCTTGCGTTCATACTTTTTCATTAATGCTTGTTTGACAGAAACTTCAGAAAGTCAGCCAAAATCAACTGAAGTTGTGTGAGCGCATTGTTTCATTCTGGCAGCAGCACACATGGACTTAACTAACGTCACTGATCACCTTTGAGGGCTGTGTGTGGATAAAAACAATATATATTGTTTTGGTGTTAATAGATTCATTAAGCTTAGTTGCTTCTCTTGTATGTGAAAAACCTACTTGGCAATAAATTCTGATTGTGAAGAGGTGGCCTGTGTATTCAGGTTTTAATTTGGATGCACCAATTACCATTTATCTTTGGAATATGTTGCATTTATCTCAGAAAAGCCTTTTGACAAACATGTTTTTTTGACAGGGATTTGTTTATTTCCAGAACACTCAGCTGTCATGTACACATGTCCCTTCACATTATTTTGAAAAGGCACTGCTATGGCCACCTTGACTTGAGTGCTAACTAAGCCTGATGACTGATGATTGGATCGAGAGAAAAAAAAAAGCAAGCCGGTGTTTTTTCACAATAATTATGAGTTCACTCAGACCTGTCTGCTCTACTGGCAAAGTCCGAAAATTCAACAGCATCCAGTGTCAGTACCAATAGATCACCATTCTTTATCAACAACCTGGATATACAGTAAGTACTGTCAATGCTAGCAACCCTTAAAAAAAACAAAAAACACTTGACATTTTGCCAATCTTGTTATGAATTACCAGAAGTTAAACTACTCATACAGATTTATTGGTTTAAGTTATATATTGGCTGCTAAATATGAATACACTGATAATCGGTTTATCCCTAGTTTGGATGTCTTGTTTTCTCTCCCATACCTCCAACTTAAAGTCATGATAATAGTTCAACATATCCTCATACAACAGTTTGTATGATATCTTAAAAACATTTTTTTTTTTATTTTTCGTGCATTTTCCTACGAATGTCCACTAACACAAGCGATCAGTGTGCCGGCATATTTAGGCAACAAAACCACTTGGTTAGGTTTAGGAAAAGATCGCGGTTTGGGTTAAAATAAGTAAGTGTGTTGTGTAATTTAGTAGGGGGTGTGATAGTGAGGAAATATTCCCACCGGTTAATAAACATGTGACAACACCGGTGTTACCGATTACTCCGGATATTTTACGAGAAAAGATGACGGTCAATGTCTGTAGAGCGCTTACTTTGATCTTTACCGTTGGATGGCTGTATGTCTGGCCTCTCCGATCCAGCTTGTGCTGCGGGGTCGCAGGTTTCCACCCGGCGCCGCTCCGCCTCATTAATGTTATGGTTCCCTAATAGAATTGGGTTTAAATCTGAAATATTACCAAATAGACGCTTTTACTTTTTGCTTCGACACCAACTCCTCCGCCATCGTCTTGTCTGTCAACACTCTCTCGTCCTATAGGCTATGTGTGAAATCGGTCTCCTGCTACTCTGTGCTGAGACTCCGTACAGAGCAGACACTTTCACTTTGTGACGTCCGTCGTCTGACAATGTATTAAAAAGTCTGCGCCGAAAATGAACTAAATGGGTTTTATTTCTATTTTTAAAAAAAAGCAAAACGACGATGGGGGCAGCGGGCAAGTAATGTAATCGGTGCTCGAACACCATATAACACCATATAACACCGTTAACACCGACTACTGCAGCAAGTCTATAACTTATTCATTAGGCGTTAGTTAAGTACATAAGTTACTTAACAAAAGTAAGTTCAAAAAGTCAACGTTGACTTTTGGTTTCACATGGGACACGAACAACGGTCTCCTGGGTGAAAGTCCCATGTTTGTTTGACCCGACCATCCAACCCGACCTCCTCCTTATACACAGACTTTTCACTCTTTATATTATGTCACCTGACATCCTCAGAGGCAGCCCTGCACGTCCTGGCTCACAATTACGTGGGTTACATACAAATTACATTGCATTACTTTTCGTACAAACAGTGAACGAGAAAAGCCTGAATGGTTACATGGTAAGTAACGAATGAAGATTATGATATAGGATAATCTGACAGGGAAATCAGTCTCTTATAAAGTTGAAGTGATTGCTCTTTCCTTAGCTACCAGAGTGTAAATCACTGGGGGAATAAAGCTTTACTGTAGGGATAAAGTCTAAAATCTTATAATACTGATTAGTTGATGCCCTTCACAGGATGCACTGGCAATGAATCACCCCCCAGCGGTGTCTGTGTGCAGTTCACCCCGTTGTTTGTTTAAATAAAAGTCTAAAGTGGTTTAGGCAGAACTAAAAGTAAAGTGAGGCAGTATAGTATTTCCCAGCCTTCTGCCCAGTGCAGACTAAGATATGCTCAAGCGGCCCAGACACGGAATAAATATTGTGACTGGTGTCGACCCGGTGTGCGGTGTTGAGAGCCGTCATGTGACAAAGTGCTGGCTGAGACTCTTCTCCAAACCGTGGAGTGTTACTTTGGAACAGGTGGTGCATCTACTTATAGCCGAACAGCTTGTTTTTGTGCGGCTGCTGAAAATAAACACCGACTGATCCAGAAACTTATTACCAGTATCCGTCCATTCTTGGACTGTTCTGTTGCAACGATGTCCAATTGAACATAACTTGTCAGTAATTGCTTTTTTTTTTTTTTTTTTCATTCTCTTCTGTTTCTGAGCCTTTTTTCCTATTGCCAGGTGCTACCGGGGCTCAGCAGAGATGTTATAGCTGCGCTGCACGCTGCGGACAGTCACGGAGCCCCGGAACAAACCAGCGGACATATATATCACTTGACTGTGTGTCAGGACGATTACTGGATAAAGATCACAATATGACACTTTTCCTTTTCTGTGCTGGCTCAGTGAACAGAAGGAAAGCTCCTGCAGCTCAGCGTGCCCCTGTCCAGGATATTGATCACAGATCTCAGACCTAAGACCTCTCAAGCCTGTTAGGAAAAAAAATCATTCTGCCGTTTTCATTGTCAGAACATCACACTAATGCTCATTTCGGGAAGCACCGATTTTTACAAATGATTATCTATTTCTACTGATTTCAGAAGAACTGTTTTTCTTTAGTGTCTCTCTTCTTGCAGTATATTCGTATGATGCATCACCAGATTAACAGTTTTAATCGGGCATTTTGTCATTTTATCAGTAAAAGTATTGTGGTGGAGTTTGTATGATGATAGCATGCCGAATCATGTATAGAACTACAGCACATTTCCTTGAGGCCTTTTCAGAACTCTTTGCCTTCATTCAGTGGACTACTGTGAGACCCATTTTTCATCTTGCTCTTTGATCCACACATTTTATAGAAACATACATTCACTGTCACTCAAATAAAACCAACCCAATCTCAGGTATGAATAGCACATTAAAAGGACATTCCGCTTGTCATGAGGACGCATTTTAGGATTTTCGTGTGTCATTTGTACACCGCTTGTATGGCACGCAACAAAACCACTTAGTTAGGTTTAGGAAAAACATCATGGTTGGGCTTAAAATAGTACGGAAACTAAGTAAAATACATATGGAAACAACGTAACATAAGTACGGAAAACATCAAAAACGCCACTAACGTAACTTACAAAACATCTCCAACACCGGCCTCCTGGTTGAAAGTCTTGTATTTGTTGGACCCATCCAATTCCCCTCTCACCAACCACAAGCGGCCCTTTCTCACTTTTTATTCTACGTCCCTAGCTCTGAGCGTAGCATATTTACGTGGATGCATTTACACTGCAGTCAGTACAGACAACATGGTACACAAATGACACGCCAAGAGCAAGAACGGGGTTCTTATTGCACGCTTTTGCATTCATAATATGTGTGTCAACAAATACAATGAAATTACCAAAACCAACCATGTGTTGGTCCTTCTCTCAATACTTAATGAGTCTGTCTGTCTGTGACATTCATTCATACTTTCATTTTTAAAAAAGGCTCAGTCATTTCCTAAAACAGCTGGGCACTGTAGTGTTTTAATAAATATTACTTATTTATTTATTTATTTCATGGTTTATTTAATAGGGACTAATACAATGTACATAGACAACTTAAAAACAGCTATCTGATGCCAGTATCATAGTGCTTGTAGCGGATGCCAATTTGCAACACCTGTCCCTAGAAGGGCTTTTTGTGAAAATAAGAGATTAAAACAGGAATGGGTGAATAAATAAATACAATAAAGCAACACATTTAAAAATATTACATGAAAAGCTAGACATGAGTGCAGGTTTGTCACTGAATTAACCAGGATTTGGTTTGTCTCTTAAAGGTAATAAAGTTTGCAGCAGATTTTAAGTGATCAGATAGCGAGTTCCAAGACTTCGCTCCTTTCACAGAAAAAGCTGTCTGAGCAAAAGATGTTCTGCAGAATTGAACTTTACAATTGCCACTTGAAGCTACTCAAACAAGACTGAATAGCTCATTTGTTTGGGACTATTTTCAGCAGCGGATTAATACACATTTGGTGCACTGATGACTATTTGCAATACCAGGACGGAGTATACGGGTCTGATTCAAAATAAAGTACAGTGCTATGTTCATAATGGTAATGAAGGAACATGTCACCCAGTGCAACAGTCTGCCTCACTGATAGATATTATACAGTTTTTAAACAATGATGGGGCTCTAAGCTCCTTGTTGGTTTTGGTATTTCTATTGGATTTGAATGCATTTAGAAAAATACTAAATGTCACCAGACATATTCATTACGCTGTGTTATTTTCTCTGTAAATTTGTATGCTTAACACTTTACTTTGCTTTTGGTGAAAACATGACCACGGTGTAGTAAGTATTCCCATGCATAGATCGAAGCTATACTTCCCTGTCTGCTACCTAAATCAATCAGACATGTTATGATTCTGTTTTGGTAATATGGGAAACACACATTTCACACCCTACAGAGGTGTTATATTTTTCTTTTCTCTCAATGTCCTTTTTTTCTTGGCTGTGCTAACGGGGGAGCGGGGCGCTATGACCCTTAATCTTTACGAGTCTTTTCTAGAACGACCAGAAACAAATCAATAGTGCAAACAAAAGCATTTTTATATTATGCAGTTATTAGGTCATAAGCTACAGTATGTCACACTTCATTCCAGCAACAGCTGAGACCTCCAGTGGGGCCGGCTCTCCGCCCCGGCCCTGTCCCCGCAGGGACATTATGAGAATCATAAATAATACGTGCTAATGAGATATGAATTGATTACGTGGGGAAAAGCTTGACGCTCTCAATCCATCACCCTAAATGATGTTTAACAATAGATTACCAGCCAATAATTCCTCCAATATGAGATTAAATAAAATAGCAGGGCAGTTTTCAGCAGACTACCGCCGCCTCCCTCTCCTCCCATTTTCCAGCGGGTGGAAATAAATCTGCTCAATTACTGTACCATCAATCCGTTTTTCACCGCTAAGGACATTATTATTTCATTTAGAGCTTGTTCATGCATCATAGATTATTTCATTTTACTCAGTCAATACGGAGAAGTGCAGTATTTTATGTTATCCACTGGGGCTTATGTGAAGTGGGGATTTAATGGAGTATACGCGGCTCAGGAAGAGGGGGCTTGCTGTAAATGGGAGAAACGTGGTTATCACCTGGGTGAAGTTAGAAAAAGCCCAGATGTATATATTCATGCTCACATATTCCGTTTCCTGGGAGATATATGCTCCATGCTATCCTCAGGCACCTGACAGACAATGAGGAAATGGTTCTCCTTCAAACCTGTGATCAATTGAAACCACATTAGCGGTGCCTATAAGATGATTTGGAACATCACTTCAATCCCAAAGAACAATGAAAATTGGATAACACACATGCTCACTGGGCTCTAACTTAGCTGCAAATCATGTTAAGGTTTTCAGTGAAGCCAAAGTTGTGATTGGTTATTTCTCCTTTAACTGCATCAAGTTGTACCTCTGAGGGTTTACTTGTGATGATCTGTGTTAATGTGTGTTCTTATCGCTTTTCTATGGCTCAAAGACACACAGGCCTGGAAACAAAACAAACGCGGAGAGCGGGAGTAGTCGGAATGAAATTCAAAATCAAAAGGTTTTGATCATTAGTTGTTGTCTTGACATGGGCTCTAAAATGCAGCAGAGAGAGAGATTTCACAGACAGTTTTTAGTGAGAACGGCATTAGCTACATCTTTATCTCCGGAGTGCAATGTTTGGATCGCTGACTTTTCCTCTCCTTGGTGACCTGTCTCTGTAACTGCTCCTGTCCCATCATGCAACAGACGATTGAACTGCTGTGTAACTCTGAAATTGGATTTTCAGAAGTTCTGTATTATAAAGTATCTCCTAATGAGTTAAATAAAAAAAACGTTGGTTCTAATCGCGGATCTTAATCAGTTCAGATGGCAACCGCAGTCTGTCGGCTGGTCCACCACTGTGGTCCAGACTGGAATATCTCAACAACTACAGCATTACATGGATTGCCATGGTGTTTTGTGCAGACATTTATGGTCTCCAGAGGATGAAGACGATGGTGAACCCCTGACTCTTCCTCTTGTGCTGGTGGCACATACGCAGGTTGACATTTTTGGCTTTTAGTGAAATGTCTTGACAAGGAATTTATGGATTGCCATGGAATTTGGTGCAGACATTCAAGGTCCCCTGAAGATGATTTCTCATGACTTCCCTTGACTTTTTCTCCAGTGCCACCATGAGGTTCACATTTGTGGTTTTAAGTGAAATCTCTCGACAGCTATTGGATGGGTTGCCATGACATTTGGTACAGACATTAATGTTCCCCTCAGGATGAATTGTAATAACCTTGGTGATCTCTTTACTTTTCATCAAGTAAAAGTAAAACATTTTCGAATACTTTGGTTTATCACCAAATGCCTTCAAAACTTCCCATCAGCCTTAGCTGTGTTTAATACTAACTAGCAGATGTTAGCATGCTAACACGCTTAACTAAGATTGTAAACAATATACCAGCTAAACATCAGCATGCTAGCGCTGTCATTGTGAGCATGCTAATGTGCTGATTTTAGCATTTAGCTCAAAAGGCAGAAGAGGTAGTGACTGGGTCAAGGGTGCCAGTGAGCTGATCATCAACAGGGAGCTGCAAGCACACCGAGCAGCTGCACAAGTTTCAGATTTTAAGAGTCACTGGGTCACTGGTGCTGGCCACAATTCCATAATTGTGAAGGTTTGCAGTACATGTGCACAGAGACGAATTAAATGAATAGATTACACTAGGCAGACTGTATTTTTCGGGCCCCCCTACATAAATGAGGTGGGGTGGGGAGGTTGTTTATAGCTGGTGCTATTAATAATTTTGACGCAACAAACAATAACAAATAATCCTACTGTAGAAAATAATTAAAATGTATGTTACTAAATGTTTAGCGTTATATTACAACACAAGCACAATTGATTCTGTGAATTTAGAATGAACAAATGAAACGCAGACAAAATATTTATGACAACAAGCATCAACAAACAATGACAATCCAAATCATAGAAATCTGTGAATTTACAAAATACTGTAGCTGTGAGCAAAAACGTTACTGTAGCACTGGCTACAGTTGAATACGCATTTATATGAATATAATGCAGAGCTATCTTACGTTACTGTGGAAACAACAAAACGCAACACCTGTAGCTCACAAAATGCCACAACAGCTGTTTCCATGCACCTCCCTCTGCTGAGAGAATCGTTAAGAAATTTAAAAATAAATATTTAGTGCTCTTATGTGAGTGCTCTGATTAATAAATGTAGCCTATTCTTTGATTTTGAAATGGTAGCCTTATGTTGTTGTTACAGGCTGCAAAGTGGAGTCGCTGGACAGTAGCAGGAGCCTGCATATGAGACGTTTAGGGAACATCGGTAAATTGTAGCGTCTAGCGATAGTTTACGTATAAATCAATCTGATGTCTTCATATAGTCTAAATATGTTATATTTTTATTCCATAAATATTTTTAATGTAGCCTACATTAAATCATATATATATATTTTTTAAATATTTTCATTGTGCAGGCAGTTGATGTTTTTTTACCCGTCTGTCTGGGCCCCCTAGTGGCAAGGAGGCCCTAGGCATGATCCGGCACTGCACGTGCACGTTTGTGGAGCCTGGTGTGAGAAGCATGCAGGCCTTAGTTTTGTTCAAATATGGTTCAGAAGCAAGATATGGTGCACACTTCAGTGGATACATGTGTCTCGTACATCAGTGTATAATCCATCCATGATGATCTTTAGAAAATAATCCCCTCTTCCCCACAGGTAGCACACTACAGTTTATCTCAAGCGTCAACTCTCCTCTGATTCTTACATCTTTTATCTGTAAGTCCTACCCATCATGTCTGAGTCCCTTTATACCACGGCTTTGTAGCATCCCTCCTCATCCCTTTCCATCCTGTCTTCCCAATGCCCATTCAATCCACTTCTCCCTCTGTCTCTTTGCTCCCAGCGTGGCCTCCTGTGGGTGAGGAGTTGAGTGGGCTTGTCTAGGGGCTGAAGTCGGGGCTGGATTGGGAAGAAGTGGCTGTCACAGTGTCTGATTAATGACCCGTCGGTGGCGTGTCCAGCCACATTAGGGCTCCATGTATCTACCAGCGTCCACACGGGGCGAGGGGCTTTGTTCTGGGAGGAAATGGTGTCAGCTGCCCACAGCCGTTTGCCTATAAAAAGAAAAAGATTTACTGTCATCAAAGGGCAGATTAAAGCCCACAATGGCGACATTGATTTTTTTTTCTAAACCAAAAAATTCACATTTTGGGAGAAGCCATTCCAGGACTGGAGAGAGAGATATGATCAGCTTATTTGGAAAGGATAATATGGAATCTTCTCCCAGAATGAACTTTGAAAGAAGTAAATTGTAAATATTGATTTCTGAAATGAAGTGTCAATCTTGGTTGGGCCAAGATTATTCCTATCATCTGGCTGAACCCCCGGCAAACGATGAATTCAAAACTGCTGACAAAGTGGAGTGTATAGGATTTCTGTTAGGAGCAGTCGGCAGCGCTTTACCGCTTGGCCGGCCTGAGCCCCTGCCGGTAATGGCTGTTCAATTTTATCAGATAACGGAGGAGATCTCATCAGAGGCAAAAAATGAAATGAACTGTGACTCCGAATCAGGATCCCTGCTCTTATCCCAGCAAAAATCATCCGCGCGGGGCCCAGGGCTTTCCATTATTTCAGGTCACTTCATTACGGCCCTGCACACAGGACCCAATTGCTACAAACAAAGCAGGCCCTTCCTGTCTCACCCAGGGGTCGAATGTGAGGGGCAGTTTGATAGGCTCTTGACGTGTCCAGGGTTATCCCATTACCACTTAAGAGGGTTGCTGAAAGGCAGCAAATCTCGCCCACTTGTTTGTTATCCTTTCTCACCCTTTTGTATCATGAGAGGTTTTATTGCTCACCTTATTTCTCGTGGTGGAAAATAATTCATCTTTTCCAGTTGCAGGTTCACAATGGATTTTTTTTTTTTTTGGTCATATGGGCGATGGAGATAAGAATTGAGGAGCACAAATTTACCAATGCACCATGAAATGTACAGATGAAACAGCACATATTACAAACTTATTTTGCTGTTGCATGATGGTGAACATGAATAGACGTTTCCTTTCTAACCCCAAACCCTTAAACATAAACCAACCCCCTCTAAAAAACCAAAACCCTAACGACTTGAGGTTTGGAAAAATAAGCTCTGCGGGATTATCACTCCCTACTTTCTGAAGTGTGTGTGCATATACGTGTGTGTATTTTCCTTACTTGCAATAATGAATGAAATAAGCTGTTATCGCTGAGGAATTTGTAGCTTTGTGAGTAATTACAGTTTTTGTTCCAGCCTCCATATAGCTCGGCATTGATCTCCAGGAGGAGGGTGGTCGATACACATGGGGGGCAGGGGCATTTGATAGCTACATGGGAGAAAAATGACGTCGGTCCAAGCGGGGAGGTTTGTAATAGAGCGATAAGACGAGCTAAAGGTGGGGAAACAAAGAATGAGGGTTCTCTGCGTTCCTTGACTTCCTTGATTTTATTCTGAAAAGTGACAACTACTTCAGTCTGTTGTATTTGGATTAGCATGTGGCTTAAAATGGGCCCAGTAAAAGTCACCTATAATTGTAAATTAATAATTCGGTGATGTAATGACACATTCAAACATTGGCTTTGTAATCCAGTCATCCTTTCAGACAGTTTCTTAGCCTCTCTGTTTTCATCTTTTCAAAACAGCTTAGAGTAAGTGTTCAACTGATTGAAACTTATCTGATCTGCTATGAGCTCGAGACCACTGGATCTATACATTGACCCGTGCAGGCTTGAGTTACATCGTCCCAGTGCTGGATGCTTTTTTATGCCACTGATACATAACATCTTTTCTCAGTGTCGCTCTGCAGTCACACAGACTTCAATTGCAGTGCGTACAATACATGTTGGAGATCATCATTAGAGAAAAGCTGGGATTGAGTCACACTCTGTTTATATGACATGAATAAATAAAAGTTTCCTAAATAAAATCTTGAATGTTTAAGAGGCAGTGTGTGTGAAGCTGGCTGCAGAGTCCTTCAGGGAATTTGGGGGGGGAAAAGTGTTTGGAGCAGAGTGATTAACACAGTTTGAGAAAATGAACAATGCAAATTTTCCCTTGCCACTTCGGATTAACTGTTACGTGACTCGGTTCCATGCAGAAAAGACATCAAATCCATCGCAGGCCAGTGTGACATGTGTCACGTTTAAACTTTTCTCTGGCAGTATGGTGGATTAGGGTTGATTCTACCTAAGTTTCTTTTATGTTATTAAGTATTTTGTGTTAGGTATGAAGGTCAAATGTCGTTTGTTATTAACCAGAGTCTTGTGTTACTTTGTTCAATTCAAACAAGGAAAATGTCTTTATTTTAATGTTTTTACTTTATTATTGTAGCAACATGGGGGACATTTATATAGTGCTATAGATCAATAAGGCATACTGTAAGATCGAGGATTTCTTTGCCAAACTGTATGAATAAAATATTGTATTGTTTTTCTTTAAGTTTTCTCTCTTTTATTTGACAGTTTGTTTATTTCTAGCAAACACGGCTCACAGTTTAGAGACAACTTCCAAAGGTGGAAAATTTTATTATTATCTTATTGTACCAGTATAAATTCCATTTCATGCTACTTTTTACTTAAACTCCGCTATTCAGAGGGAAATATTATACTATATATTTCACATATATAGTATAATGTACACTGCAGATTAAGATGATACACTTATATAAATATAATGCACTGTTATAGATTAAACTACCTAATGAAATATAATTTATGATCTTACTCCACCGCGACCAACTACAGCAAAATGCTACTTACACATTACACAGTAGCCATTTTTCTGAATTATAAGTTATTTTACTTTTGAATCTTTAATTGCAGTTTGCCAAAAACCTACATGCTTTTACATGAATTACATTTTCAATGCAGGACTTTTAATGGGTATTTTCATATTGCAGTATTGCTCCTTTTACTTAAAGGAACAGTGTGTAGCATTTAGTGGGATCCATTGGCAGAAATGGAATATAATATTAATAAGTATGTTTTCTTTAGTGTATAATCACCTGAAAATAAGAATTGTTGTTTTTTTGTTATCTTAGAAAAAGCCGTTTATATCTACATAGGGAGTGGGTCCTCTTCACGAAGCCGGCCGCCATATTTTCTACAGTAGCCCAGAACGGACAAACCAAACACTGGCTCTAGAGAGGGACATTACCGTTTACACATCTGCTTGGCTCAGGGGGAGAAGTTTCAGGTGGTTGAAATGTGCAACCTTACCGCTAGGTGGCGCCAAATCCTACAAACGGCACCTTAAAGATCTGAATACTTCCTCCACTACTGATACATCCTCTTACAAGGTTCTCTTATGTTCTAAGTAAAGTACTTAATCTAATTAACATGATCAGCATTCATCATAATAGCCCCAAAAGCTAGTAAGGGACCCTTGAGTTTAAGATAATTTCAAACACTTTAGTCTTAGTTTAACTATTGCATTATATTTTATAGTCACATCAAATGTGTTGCACTTTTGACGATAAAGATATTTCAATTTGTATTTTGCTTATTGTTGTCTGGGCTCCCCTTGCTAATTTTTCTACTAATAACTGCACATTTAAACACCCCAGACACTTAACTAGATAAGTAAATAAGCAAGTCGCAAGTAGTATTAAAGTCATTAAGTCAGATCAGGTGGTGTTCTGCTCTATTGAGGTTTCTAAAATGAGACAGGTTGTCGTACTGTCCATGTGGCCCACAGTTGTCCCACCTAAAGAACAATGTCCAGAGCGATTCCTCTGTTTGAGAGACACATGCCACGTGGAAGTCCCTCAAGAGGTCAGCTTTCACTTCCTAAAATTGGCCTGCGTTGAAAATCCTCAGGTCTGCTATCTCCTTGGACGCTCCGGTGTGACCGCGCAGAGGACATTTACAACAAAAAAAAGAAAATGGCCTTATTCCCTCTCTTATCTCGTCCTCTCAGAGTAACACAAAGTTGACATTAATAGAAAATAAAAAAGGAAAAAAAGTCTCGAAACAAAGTTGAAGCCTTTGGTTACGTTTCAGAGCACAGGGCAATTTAAGAGCCTGAAATGTGGAATTAGAGAGGATTTGATGCGTTTCAAATTGAACGGAGGGGGACACCGTCAGTGGCGTTTGCACCTTCAGGCATTATTTAAGTAATGTCTTGTGGCACGTTTGAGGCATTGGAGGCAAGGGCATAGAAATGAGGGATTTATGCAGACGCCACTGCGGTTTTATCTCCCTTCTTCAGTCTGAGTGCACGCTCCGCTGAGCAAAAAAACAAGCAGACATACAAGTAGATTCAGATCATACAGAGTATGTGTTTGAGCTATCTGGATATTCACTTTAAACATCTAAATCAAGCTGTTCTCAACGGACCTCATCCACTCCTTATCGAAACACAGGCAGTGCCAGATAACTTGATTTGCTTAAGGAACGGAGGAGATATTAACAGCACTTGACTACGGCAGTGGCCCCTTCTGTTGTTCGTATTAAACCTATCCAGCACTTCATTATACCTTCACTCTCTGGAGAGTCTCTGCGTACAGTCTCTCTTTATCTCCTCTTTTCTCCCGTGTTTTGCTCCCTCCTTCCCTCCCTCTCTCTCTCTCTACCTCATGATACAAGCATCCCGGTAGCAGACAAGAGCATCATCAACATGCGCGGTGTGCCGGTGTCATGCAGATAGCCTCTGTGTTGGTAATGGAGGGAACAGCGATCGATAGTGAGCAGGAGATGGCTGCAGCTGAGGAGCCTCTGTTTGGCTAGCCCTAATCCTGATGAGTAATGTTGCTGTCATAATAGCAGCTGGATAATTTAACGCTGACACTTAACTCTGTGATGAATGGCCTGTCGCTGACATGGGGGCCCCGAGTCAAGCGGCCCGTCACAAGTTTTGAAATATTAATTTCATTCCAAATTCAGAGACTATGTGGTGGAACGGGCATTAGAGAAGTCCGGAATGATCAGCCAAAGCAATCGAGGATGAAGAAGGACTCGGTTGTTTGTTTTCTTTGGACATTTTAGTGAATGTAATGAGAGCATCAAAAACCCTCTACTCAAGTTAGAAACCAGACTATATTGGGGGAAATGCTTTTGAGGTGCTCATGGTTATTAAGAACGGTGAACGTGGCTGTTTAATGTTACAACATTTTTTTTCAAAGTCAGTCATAGAGTATTCTTTAGTGTTTAAATCACAGAAACAGTCGGCTTTAACTGATTGGCAATTGAAAAAAATATTGGTAAAAGTTACATAAAAGCCCTCTCTGGGTTTATCTTAGCTAACGCCATCAAAATGCTTCCTTCTATGTCAAAAGAAAATTGCCAGATCTTTTAAAATCAAGCTTTTAACATTATGTCCTACAATTTGAATGTGCAAGCTGTCCTTGATAACTTTCTCCTTTCTTTTTATCCTTAAGGCAACAGAAAACCACCCTGTAATGCAATTTTGTTGTTTAATATGCATATTAAAACATCCAGAGTGAGGTACTTTCTTTCATTTCTGCATTCAAATGCACAGAACTTTACAGTGCAGAGGTATATTGCTTCATTGCTCACAGGAAGCCTGTAGCACTGTGGTCCTTTAAGATGCACTCGCATCTGCGTAAGTATACGTTGGAGCACCTATGGAGAATAAGGACACATATAAGCCCCAGGCTCCAGCTATGACCACTTTACAATCCACCTCAATTGTTTTCGGAGTTCCCCATTTTTTTTACTCACCTTCTCCGTGGGCGTTATCGGACACAACTACAGGTTTGCTGTTCGGGCTGCAGGCTGGAGGCTGCGGGCAGGGGTCAGATATCATCTATTCACCTGCCAACCAGAGCCAACCTGGAGAGAGAAGTCACAAGCTGGCGAGTACACAGTTTAACCTCTCATTCCAAAATGCCGGTGTTCCCTATCCTAATCAGAGTGTAGCTAGGTTTAGCACAGGTAGTGGTACAACAAATCACAAGGCCCTCATCTGTGTACTAAAGCTGATCTCTCTGCATGGGTCACACACATGCTCACAAATGCACAAAACCTACATTAAAATCCACATTAAATTATAATATACAGGAGCTTTAAAGGTGCTCTATATCCAGAGCATTAATATAGCGCAAACAACTATTGTCTATGTAAAGATATAAAGGAGTAATGGCTACAGGAGCAGAGAATGAAGTCGCTCTCCTTCTGTGTGTGTTGAAATCCGAGCTTCTCCGTGCTTTGTTGACATCACCTGGACGGCCGCGCTTGCTTTTAGTGCATGCTTGTGCATGTGAGCGTGCCCCGCTGGCTAGCTCACGGCCACTGCGCTGCACTGCACTGCGCTGCACTGCGCTCATTCGGTGGTTACAGCTGATAACGCTGTTGGTCAAGACGGGACGTTGTGGAAGCGTAGCACCCGTTTAGCGCTGTTAGCTGCTATAGAACTGCTCCCAATCTTGCATTTAGCACCTTTAAATGACATCTTAAACATGGACTCAGAACACTGTTTCCACTGTTACGTGGCTTAGAGCACTTTCTTTTTTTTTTTTAAGCTTTTGTCAAAACAATTTATATGAGTCAGAAGTATTTTTCCTCCTATAATCTTAATTACTGTATCGCATAAATGAATTCAAATGACAAAGAAAAGTTTCCAACTACACCATTTAAGAGACAATTTGTGAAGTCTTATGACTTCCTTCAGGGAGAATAGTAAAAAATGAGTCAGGCAGCTGGAGATAATGATCGCTGCGGAGTAAATTCTTTTCTCATAAAAATGCCTTTTTATGCTTTGGGAATGAATATCTCGAGGGAAACTAAATGCCATATACTGACAAAGTACACTATTTGCTTGCAATAATAATGATTGAGTAACAGATACCACATTCACTTGTGCCTCGATACCATGGTCATTAGATGAAGAGTTTTAGCAATATTCAAAACATATTCGTGCTGTATCTTTACAGTTGATTGCTCTCATATTTTTGACAAAAGAAAATGTGATAATAAACACATTATTTTATTGAAATGTTCCTGAAATCCGTAAGTGCTTTGCCTTATTTCCAAGAACCCGAACAAAGTGCTGCGCCACAGGGTGATTTAAGATAGCTGTGATGATATTGCATTCCATTTTTATTTTGTCTGAAGAAATATTTTGACCCTATATGATTTCTGTCAGTCACACTATAGCAGGATGACACCCCCCCGTCGCTCCCCACACTAACCCATTTACAGTTGCTTCACGTTGAGATGGTTTTGATACTCAAAACTGTTTGCAGGCCACACTGGGACCTTGTGTACAGAAACTTAAATTGATTTGATTCCTAACTCCCTTATCTATAAATGTTTAGGAACAGAGTAGTTTTTTATGATTTATTACTTCAAAGCCATAAAGTCTCTTGTTGACACAAAAGCAAAGGACTCACTTACTTCTTATCCAGCGCAGCCTATCTCTGAGGCCACCGCGGCATCGGCCCAGAGCTGCACTTCCTTGCGTGACTCAAAAAGGCATTTTGATTTTGTTGACAGAGGTTGTGGAAGGAAATAATGAAAAAGATAAAAACTCCAATTCTGATTTTTTTTTTTTTTTCCCAGGCAAAGCATTGCTTCAGTATGACAGATTGTATGATAAATGACACATTTGGAAGTCAGTTGTTGTTGAAGATGTGATGATTTCTTGAGCGGCAAATAAGCTAACTTGACCTTTTTTCTCTGAGATGCAATTGTTTAGTCCCCTGATGCAGTGTCTGTTTTCGATGCAGGAAATGATATAAAGTGATGGCGCAAAGAAGTACATCTCTAGATATTTTCTTTATCTTAATATTCTAAATGTTACATTATCTCACGTTCATCGTGCAGCCTGGTCTTCGTAGAGTCGACATTTTCCCAAGTTGATGCAAAAACTGTCTTCTGCTCTGCTTTGGATTTGTGTACATTGTTTCTGCTGAGACCTTAAGACCAATGTAGCTAAGCTGGAATGGACTAACGCAGCCATTTGACCTTGGGTGGCTTATTTGCTCCAGTGAGACAGCCTAAATATTTACCTGTCATTGTTGATGATACTCTAGGCTTCAATGCCCTTAATGGTTTTGATGGAGAAGCAGGGCTTTGGCCGCACCGCGGTGATGGAATTGCAAAATTAAGAGCAGTGAATTGGGCTATATCTTTAGGACACTGCGGGCTTAATTCTGTGTCTTATAATACAACTGCCTTAATCTGTAAAAGACTGGAGCAAGATAGAAGAGTAGCGGGGAATTGCAATGGAAAACAATGTGTCAACTGCCGGAGTTTAACCTTGACAAGGTCTGTGCGGCAGGAGTGTAGTATGGGAAACTGCACGTGTGTAGGTGGCAAACACAACCCATGCTCAGTAGGTTATAATCATAAATAAATTATAAACAGCATAGCGATGCTAACGTGGGGCTGCTGGTTGTAGCTGCAAATGGTTAAAGAGCTGAACTGAAGAAGTGTTGGGGGGATCTTGATCCAACCCTATCACCAGACAAGAACCTCAATACTGGAGGGTTCTGTAGATTCTGCATGTTTTTTTGCCAAAGTATATACATTTTTACTGTCTACAATATCTGCATATAGCAAATACGATATGGTTATGATTAGGGAACAATTGTAGCAATAAATAAACTATGGTTAAGGCATGGTTAGGTCTTAGGCGACTAAAACACTTGGTTAAAGGTGTAATCCTTCAGATTGTCATTCAGTTTTTAATACTATCTGTGGTCTGCATTTCTTCAGCAAAAGTCATTCAAAGTATTTACATTCTGAAATTACCAATTTATATAGCAGTTTTCATTGTTAGTGGCGGGGTCCGCCATTCCTATTTAAAGGGCCGGTATGTAACATTAGGGGGATCTATTGTCAGAAACGGAATATAATATTAATAAACATATACTAAACTATGTTTTCTTTGGTGTATAATCACCTGATAATAAGAGTCGTTGTGTTTCGTTACCTTAGAATGAGACGTTTATATCTACATAGGGAGCGGGTCCTCCCTCCACGGAGTCCGTCATGTTGCACCATCATGTTTCAACAGTAGCCCAGAACGGACAAACCATACCCTGTTTAACTTTTCCTGCTTGGGCCGGAGTCGATCACGTTACTCGCTCCCGTCTCCGCCACTGCTCTCTCTCTCTCTTGCTTCACCACTCACTTCCCACGCACACACTCTACGCACTGGTTCTGCTCTAAATGGCTCTAGAGAGGGTCATTCACGTTTTCGCATCGGCCACCGTAGCTCTTCAACACGCTTGGCACACGGGAGAGCCTTCAGTTGGTTGCAATCTCCTCACCTCACTGCTAGATACTGCCTGATCCTACACACTGGACCTTTAAGATTCAAATTGCATATCTACACATAAGGGATTCATAGGACATTTTATCTTATTAATAGTATCCTCACTGTTTACTGTTCATGTCCTCACTGCTGTATGGGAGCTGCAACTTACTGCTCATGCAAACCAAACATTTCCTGCTGCTTCACATTAAAAGCATTCAACTGGCCAAATACCAGGTGGCTTTTATTGGAAATAAATACAGGAAATGCAATGTATTTGTCACTGTGGTTTGTGCTGACTACCTGAAAATCTGCCAACAAAAGAATACAAAAAAAAAAAAAAAATGTTCAGCATTTTTTGACAGCAGATCAGTTTTTTGTGATATTTCTGATATAGTGGCCGTTTAAAGAGTGTTAACTGTAGTATTAAACCACACTTGCTGTAACCACAAGTGTTGCAAAATAAACCAGGACTGAAATCTAAAATGAGTTTAAGGTGAGGGAAAGATCGTGGTTACAGTTAATGAAAACATAATTGCAGGTCAGGATATGACATCTGGTCTGCTGCATGAAAGTATCGCTACACACCCAAACACCCCCCCAACATCCACGCTCTTACTGTATTGCCTCGTTACTTAAAGGTGCACACTACTTCCCGCTGAACATTGGCATTGGATGTAAATCGTGAAGTGGAGAATCGTCCAATATTTGGTTTAATTCGTCGGGATACAGGGCTGCCTGATCTGTAGTGAAATGCCAGCAGGTGTTCAACAGCAGGTAGCCAACAGGGAAAAGCAATGGTCCTCAGGTCCTACCTAGCCTCCTCCTCCTCCTCCTCCTGCTCTTCCTCCACACTGAAGTCTCCTGCTTTCAGTCTCATAGCCACGCACCAGAGGGATTGCTGATCCCCATTTCAGATACTGGCCCTCAATCTCTTATCGTTTACAGCTGTCCACCAGTAAACAACAAAACGAAACAAAACAAAAAATGATAGAAATAGATGAAAGAGGGGGAGGAAAGTTGAAGGGGCAAAGTCCTTTACTCCCCTTCGAGGTTTCACTCCCTCGATACCATTGTTGGCCTCCTTATGACGATAGCCATCAAAATCATAACTGTTTACACTGCTGTCACTTCCCTTATCCTCACACCACAAGTTTTCAATTTCCAGATTGATTTGTTTCACAGGCGTTTATCTTTTTTTCCAACAAAGGAGGAGGGAGAAAGCTCCGGCTTTTTTCATTAAACTTTTGATTGCTCCTCAAGCTAAAGCTGCTTCCTCAGGAAGGCAGTGAGACAGAAAGGTGAGAACTGAACTGCCCTTCCACAGCTATTACTACATCATGTTATGTAGAATTGGCCACCATGGTCCTCATCCAGATGCACAGCATGGACCATTCAGTGTACCATCTGGCTAATATAATAAGGTAAAGTAATGCATTTTTAACCCTCCCTAATTGGCTAAGTCATTTCATTATTATAAATATTAGGTATCTGTAATGGGGAACACTAATTCCTTTGACTAGACTAAAGATTCCCGCCTTCAAATAAGCATGCTAATCTAATTAGAAAGCTAGCAGAGCCGAACGACTACATTTTCTCATACTTAGCGTTGGAGGGCCGGGGCTTTGTGGAGCAGATGTGCTGTGAAATTAATTTCCTCTGGTGTAACCGGAGACGCTCTTCTCACCGTCTCTGTTATGAAATTTCCATTTCACAGATGATAACCTATTATCACTTTATTCAAGGGAAACATGTTAATGGCCAGGAGGAGGATTGAATTATTCATATTTGCTCATTTCTATTCTGCGGCGCGGCCCTGCTCTTTTCATGCACTGAGAGAGGGCTAATGTAAACATGACCAGAATCCTTGTAAATTGGCTTGTAGAGGAGGCTGTTAGCATAGTGCCTGGGGACTGATGCTAGACGGGGATAACAGCTGATATCTGTAAAGTACAGGCTGTGCATGTGCGTGTGTCTAAGTGCATGTGTGTGGGTAAGAACAAGAGAAACAGAGTGTGTGTGTGTGTGTGTGTGTGTGTGTGTGTGTGTGTGGCAGAGAGTGAGTGAATGAATGAGTGAGGGTGTGCACGTGTGGACATGTGTGTGTCAACAGTGTAACAGGGACGCTACCAGCTGGTAATGGAAGCTAATTGGACCAGGAAGCAGTTAGCCACACTGCTAAGTTGCAGTACCCGAGGAATCTGGTTCTGATCTGGATATCAGCTTCTATATCGGACACACGTTACATTTTACATCTTTACAGCTTCTGTTAGCAGATCAAAAAGGCTTAAAGGAATACTGCACCCACAAAATTACCTTTTGTATATCAATTACTCATTCCATCTTGATTAATTGAATAAATGGGGGCTGATTTTGACAACACCAAAACTATATTAAAAAAAATCTGTTTACAAACTCTCACACAACTCGTGCAGCATAATCATAATCTCATTTATCCAGTCGTATGCTCAGTACGTCCTACATGCATGCATCTTTGCTTGCTTGTGCTGGTGTGTTACCAGGGGCGATTATAGGATCAAACCTTTAGGGGGGGCTCAGCCCCTAATGACACATATTAAGCTGGGGGGTTTGGGGTTCCACCCCAAGGAAATTTTGAGAGTTAAACACTTAATTTCCTGAATTCTGGTGAATTTATATGCACCAATTTCTGCCTTTTCTGTATCAAGTTATGGTAAAAATGTCTTCAATTATGTAAAGGAAAACACAAAATTCAGACAGCAGGTGAAAATTCAAACTATCCCGGCAATCCTACGGGTCTCAGGGGGTTTGATAATTATTTTTTAGGGCTGCTGAGATTAAATTTAGGTGTATTTGAACACCCCTAAAAAGAGCCTAAAATCGCAACTGCAAGCTACTCATCCGTGAGTGTTTTAAATAGTAAGGTTTTAGCGAAGATGCATGCGTTTGGGAAGTACTGAGCATACAACTGGATAAATGAGATTTGGATTATACTGCACAAGTTGAGTTTGTAAATAGATGTTTTGATATAGTTTTGCTGTTGTTAAATGTGGCCCCCATTTACTTTAATTCATCAAGTCTTTTCTCCATTTTTTGGTTCTCCATTCGCCATGGAGGCATGCGGGAAAAACAAAGTTTTCCTCAAGAATTCAAGGTAACACTGGGTGAGCAATTGACACACAATTGTGGGCGAAGTATTCCTTTAAGAAACACAATATTGTCCAAAAAGGTCAACCTCAGCGCTCTCCAGATGTGTTATATAAAGTTGTATTAAGGGAGAAATGTTTCCGACAGCAGCGTCACAGGAAGGTATCTTATTTATTTTCCTTAGTTGGTGTTGGTTGGCTCAAAGTGCTTCAGCATGGCAGGAAAGGAAGGAGCTCATTCACAAATAATGAGGCGTCCTGTCCCACAGTGACGTAGCTGCTGTTCATTCACCAAATAGGTCCTGACCCCCAGAGGAGGGTTTTGTATGTATGTGTTTGCATGTGTTGTAAAGACACAGATAAGCCTTATCTGTTGATGTGTTTCCGTTTCCTTGAATTCAAAAGTAAAAACATGTGGTTACTTTTTGTCTTTTAATGATTCGTTTGTCATACGAAGTATTGTGTGAGCTCTGAAATGTGTTTTTTTTTGGAGGAGCAGTGGTGACTATGTTTTCGTAAACAGACGTGTACAAAAAATGTGACTTTTCCGACATACAATTAGCAGTGCTCTATATCGAGAGAAGGCTAATTTGCAGAGTCGGGTTACTTTGCTTCTATATCTGGTAAGAAAATAATCTTGCTGCCAAAAATAACTAGTTTATAAATGGGGCAAAAATATAAATACAGTTTTGTCTCCTGTCATCTACACCTACCGGTAGTACATCCCATTTTCAGTTATATTAAGATACAGAACATATATTTTGTTGAAAGAAAGAAAAAAGAACTCCTGTAATTAAGAAGTTTACAGCTCTGTATGTCAAAGACAGAGTGATGGTGTCTGTCTGAACCAAACATTTGGCAAAACGTTCAGTCTGCCTTTCAGCCCAGACTATTTTATGAGAGAAATTAAGGGGCAGAAAGAGACATGAGCTGCATGTCTCCCAGAACTTGAATTGACGTCTGTTCTTACTTTTACAGCCAATAATGAGATTATATTTGAGCTGAAATGTGGCCATCCTCTTTAAGCCATGATAGGAATCATTACAGATGTCTCCCATTCAAATACATCTTTCCCATGGGAACCTGCTTTGAGGACATTTACTACGCCTCTGGTTTACATAATGCCTGTGGCGTCATACGTATCGATTATTAAATCTTTGACGAATAGCATGAATACAAACAAATTTATACATCAGCTATTCTCAAATGTCGTTACTCTATTTTGTAACTTGAATTCATAATTAGTTTTGATGATCTTTATAATGTGAGCAGAGTAATAATTAGAAAAAAAAACATTAATTGTAATATAATTTCAAAACAGGCACATATTTGTTGAATTTAGAACTCTTTGATATAAGCTAGAGATATTTGGCTTCACATAGCAGGATAATATGCATGATACACAAACTACTATTCACATATTCAATGATCACTAGGTGGCAGTATAGTATACTATAATTGCATATATGCATATTCCTCCGTGCGGGTCCACTCTGAACACTTGTCCTTCAGTCACAGAGAGGTCTTTGCTCTGATGTGAGCCTGACATTTTAATGGCTTTTACCTTCATTGCTGAAAATATTATTTTTCCCACTGGCATCATTACACACATGCAAAGATTATATATAATTACTGCATTGCTAAATAAGGGAATGTCTTTTTACATTATAGCTTTAACTTGCTTTAGAAATATTTTAACAAATTTGAATGTTTTATAAATTTGCCCTTCATTTTTTGCATGTCAATATATATGCATGTTTGTTGCCGTCCAGTGAAAGCCATGCATTTCTAAATTTGGTGATTTTTAAATGTTTTTTTTTTTTTAGAAAAAACTTAAGAATTAAGCTTTTCTTTATGCATTAAGAAAATGTGTCTACTTCTTAAGTGAAATAACCCATTTAAATAACTGAAAATAAAGCTGATTTGGAGATACAATTTTTCACAGGACGAATATTGTGTTAATAATATGAATATTATGGTTTACTGTTTCATACGAACATAAGTGGAAACACAAGCGGTGATGTATTCTGGTGGACTTTGACAGCAACATGTGTGTGTGCCAATTCATTGAGAATAAAAAAAAGAGAAAACAAGTAATAATTATGCATTGGATTAGAATAAATGAAATTCAAAATAAGGGAGTAAAAAAACTTGTCTAATAAAGTGACTCTGACCGCAATCCTTTTTGAGGACCTCTCTATTATACTGCTGCTTAACACAATCCATAGCAATCCGAATCCTTATCAATATCAATTTACTCATATCAATAAAGATCAGGCTCCCTTTGGATCAGTTCTCACTGGCATCTGTCTGACATTGCAGGCCCCTCATCACGCCCAGACAACTCCCCCTCCTCATCACACAGCAGCCCTTGACTTTGGCGTCAATAAGGCTGACCGTCTTTGTGAGAGTATCGACAGTTATCAAAAAATGCCCTTGATGTAATTTCATGCCTGTCGACACTCACGGGCCATATGCTAAGGATTATGGGATGCCTGCGTGCCGCATAAGTGTTAAGGCACTGCAGAGCTTGGGGGGGCCCGGGGCCTTGGTCACTTTATGGGAGCCTTTAATGGCCCTCACTGCCGACGTTAGAGCCACAATGGCCGAGTACAGCAGAGTGTCCACTGGGGGCTACCATCAAGCTCAGCTAGGGAGTCCCGCCCCTCCCGCGTGTGACACTAACTTATCACATTAAAGCATCCGCAGTGTCACAGCATATGTCGAGTCTCCGTACTTGAGGCTTTAATGTCATAAGGCTCTCATTTACATTTTCAGAGGTATTCACAAAAGCACAGTGAAACAGAGGGCAGTGAGCAGGCAGCGAGTGCTCTGGTGAGGGCGTTTTAGTTTCTTTCTTTCAAAGTGTCATTGAGGAAGGAGATGATGCATCGCAAAGTCTGAATATACAACAATTAGTGGAGTTTTCTGCTGCCAAATACAGTTTGTTGTAAAGGCTTGTGAGCTTTAGCACCACTATTGTAATTCGCAAACATGTGATCTGTGGCCACACATGTTAATTATTTTAATGCTTTTTGGGAATCTTTGCTATCATCATCATCACTGTAGATCTGAAGTATGATTTACAAGTGATGGATCCCAGGTATTAGAAAAGAAATAACAAAAATACAATTACAATACAAAGTATTTAAATTATGAATATTTGAATCTTACATAATAAATTAAGCCTTTTATCCTTAGGCTGCATTTTGTCACAGTAATTTAGATTTTTTTCAGATAAACTGAATAATTCTACTTTTTAAGCTAAATAAAACATTTCGGAGTGTCCTGGTGGCCGAGAGGTTAAGGAGACGACCACGACCTGCAACGTCCCTGGTTTGAGTGCATCATTCTCTCCCTTAATTTCCTGTCATCTCTCTACTGTATATCTAATAAAGGCATAAAATAACCCTAAAAGTCTACATTTAAATAACACATTGGATTAACTGAACAAATCCAATGTCTGCCCTGATTTGAGAGTATTGTTTAAATAAATAAAAACACTTAAGATCTGCACAAGTAGGCACCTAATTTCTCATAAATCCTAAATTCATAATGCTTGTTGGCACACGGGATGTTTAATTTTCTCTTTAATAACAGATACAATGGGACACATGCTGCATCAAGTATCCACAGGCTCTATCAACTCCAAAAGACATGATGCCTTTGGCAGCATTGTATGTGTTTTACAACACAAACTAAACACTTTTGCAGTGATTTTTGTATGTTTGCATCCTTTTGTTACCTTGAATTTAATCAACTCTCCCCCCCCCCCTCCTCTTTTCTCTTTCTGCACTGCTTTGTTTTTCTGCTGCCGATGGTAGCTGTAGAGCCTTAGCTGTTTTGTAAGCATGTGCACATCCTGATCTCTCATAATATTAGTTAAAATCAATGTGCTGCTTTTTTAATTATTGCTCATGGTACAAAGCGGGGAAGGCTCATTTAAGGGGGGATCGATATGGGAGAGCGATTGGTAGACGGTGGAGCTGTACATCAGGCGGCTTGATGTGAAAATCATTGGGGCCTGTGCAGGCTGTGGCTTGCGCTGATCATCCTGGTTAGCCCCCCAGCTGGCTGCAGGGCCTGGGTAATGGGTGAACCCTCCGTGAACCAGCATCCTTAGCCTCCACAACACCCCTCAGAGAAGCACACAGTCTCACACCGCCCCAGCCGCTACGCAGGCCAGGAATAACACATCATAAACTCTATTACAAATAGGATCACAAAAAGTAAGGCAGAAAATCCAAGTGCATTTCACGTTCTCCTCTCTTCATCTCCCCATTGATTATCTGTGCCTGGGATTATTCTCTTTTTATTTGGTCCTGTTCCCTCACTTGTGCTACTCTTTCCCCCCATCCCTAGATACACCAGTGCATTGTTCCTCCATGTGCACTTCTATTATCTCTGCTATCTGTCCCCTGACCGCGACCAGGCCTGACTGCAGGCTTGCGCTACTCTGCTCTGTGGGCTTTAAAGAGGTTAATAACTTGGGCCTGCGGACATTATTTAAGGGTGGCCAGAGGAAATGTAACGCTCCCCTGTTTCTGTTGCTTTAGATCCAACCTTTGACCCTGGAATCGTCCCTCCCTCCCCAGCCCACATGACAAACACATCCCTATATCCACTACATCCCACTTTCTCTCGCTTTTCTTCACACTAACTCTCCTCCTTCCTCAGTTTTAGCGAGGGGCCGATTCAGATCTCCTTCATCATGCAGTTTGGCCCCTCTGGCGCTAAACTGATACAAATGACGTTAATCTCGGAAAGTGTGAACGGCAGCGTTTCACAGCCTCTTACTGTTATTTGTCACCATTTCTGTCTCCAAAATGGCTCCATTTTGCACGGAGATAAAAAAAGAAAAAAAAAAAAAGTTAAAAGCCCAAATAATTGTTTTCATCATCAGGTCACTTCGCATTTATCATGCAGTTTGTATATCAGCGTCCAGTGGATGATTTATACGGGCTCTTCTGCAACCAATAGGATACCACTATGAGGGTATCAATCCCTATAAGCACTGATCCAATGTACAATCAGCATCTTGGAAAGCTGGGTTGCACATTCAATGTTCCCAAACGGACAAAAAGGGAAAAAAAAGAATCTCCCTTTTCCTCATTTCCTACTTCTAGCCATTTGAAATAAGGTTACTAAGCAGCAGTTTGAAGTACAACTATTTAAAACCCTCATGCTATAACTATAATAATATTCTTTGTTCTAATGTGTATTTTCTCTTCTTCCTGGGGTAAAAAAATTGATTAATTTACTAGCCACTGTTAAAATAACACATTAGTAACGCTTAAAACGCATTTTGACAGGCACTTCTGCAATCACTTAAATCAAATGCCCGTATTTTGACAAGCTACCAGTACATAATATGTCCAATTAGAATTTAATACTGGTTAGACACAGTGACCCTTCCCTCTATATCACATCGTGAAACACTAATGTAATGGTTGTTTCTCATTTGGCCGGTCTTTTTTTAGATGATCGTTATATATCATCTGCATCGTCCACATGCTTACATACACGCAGCGCTCACGCACTCATTCACTCACACTGAAGGGAAATGGTTATTCAGGGCATCAATCATTCTTCCATAAGAGCAGTTCATTTACTAATTAAAATCTTTAAAAAAAAAGAAAGCCAAATTGACTAAGCACTAAATTCTTAATCACAAGTTTTGACCAGCAACTGACAAAACAATCTATGGCGAGATATCAATCAGGCCCATGCAAATAGCTTTTATGAACTGGCCTTTTTTCTTTTTTCTCTGATCAACCAAGGTCATTTATTTTGCCTTTAATTCCCCCCCTCTTAGCACAATGTATTCAATCATTCAGATTGTGTAGTAGATGACTCTCTGTGTCTCTTCCCCACCGTGATGACAAAGCACATCAGTTAAATAAAAAAAAGTTCAGATCTGAGCAGGTATCAATAAATTACATGCATGCTTAATTTTCCTTGCTTGTCAATGTTGAAGCCTGTCAATTTTCAAAGGGGTCCATGCGCTTTATTCTAATGAAAGAGGCGGAGGGCACGCCACCTTTTCATTTGGCTGAAAATGCTCTGTTCAGCCAGATTTTAAGATGAAATGATGCCTTTGGTTATGGACGGTGATTAATGTCAAGGACATCAGAGTTCATCTAAATATAGGTGATGTGCATCTGCCTTCAGCGATGCTGAGTCTGCAACATGCAGAGATCACACACAGATAAATATCACCCCGATGCCAATAACAACATGGAAGTAGTAACACAAACTTCAAGTATCTGGCTTTATAGGGACTGATAAGATTAATACTGCCTTACAAAGGCAGAGAGCAGTAACTACAGAAACAGTGAAGTTGAGAAAGAAGGGTCTGGAGTTTGAAGGCTCTTAGCCAAACTGTATACAGTAACATATATACGCTGTAAAACGTTGATATTATACCTTTTCAGACATAGAGTGTTAGAGTATTAATATTGTCGCAGACTTTACATAAAACCTAAAAAGACATTTAGGCCTAGTTACTGTAAGTTTGGACAATCTAAAGAAACTAGTTTCTTTGTCAGCTTTTTCTATCGGTGAGGTTGCTGAAACTTCTCCCGTGGGTAAAGCATGTAGGAGAACTACAGTGGCTGACGCAAAAATGTGAATGTCCCTATCTAGAGCCAGTGTTTGGTTTATCCGTTCTACTGCAGAAACATGGCGGTGCAACATGGCGGACTCCGTGAAGAGGACCCGCTCCGTATGTAGATATAAATGGCTCATTCTAAGGTAACGAAAACACAACGATTCTTATTTTCAGGTGATTATACACCAAGGAAAACATACTTTTTAATATTATATTCAATTTCTGCCAATTGATCCCCCTAAATGCGACACACTTTTCCTTTATTCTTCAAATAAATACATTTTAATATGTGACTTAAAGGTCAAGTAAAGGTCAAAGTAAATTCCACTAGAGTCGGGCTGCAGAGACGACAGTTACTGCTACTCTGCTAAACTAGGCTAGTTACACTTTATAGCAGGACTAGCTTATTTAATGTGTCGTCTCCTTTACAGTTAGATTCAGCTACTACATCATTTATGTGGTATAACAAACCCCGTTATTAAGATATTGGAGCATCAAAAGTGACTTTTCAATCACAGGAAACAGTTAGCATATTAGCTTTAGCTGAGGTTATTTCATCAGCTAGCCTACTAGCCAGCATGCAGTCACTGCTGGCTTTTACCTCTTTTCTATATTTGCTAATTTTACATGCTGTTTTTTCCTCCCCAGAAAATTACACATTTCTTTTGCATAATACTTTTTATATGGTAAAATACATCAGAAGTGTTGAGTATTTTTTAACCAAATAGGGTCATGTGTATTTCGTCTTTGTAGGACTGAACAGGCTGATGTCCTCGAGCAGGTTCATATTAGTGATGTCACGCTACCAGAAATTTAGTAGTCAATAATAATACCAGTGAAATTCCACAATTCGATACCCAATTCGATACCGCGGCAAAAACAAAAGTAAAACGTTTGCATACTGTATTTTTTAGTTAAACAGCTCATAATTCCTTCTCTATTATCTATTTTATATTGCTGTGAAAAAGTCTCCTTCAGACAACTGTATTTATTCAAGTTTCGCACCCAAATACTAAATTTTACACGATACATTTGAACACATCATGATAACGATAGAATTTACCTTCCCCCAATACTAATTTTTACTGAATAGAGGCTGAACGCATCATAATGTAAATGGCACCTCCTGTGTTGATATCGGCAGGATGAGAGCTAGTTAGCGTTAGCTGTGAGCAGCCGGTAAGCAGCCCAGTACTGCATAAAGCTAACGGCTAATGTTTACTAGCTATCGTCTCGTCCTGCCGATTTCAACACAGATTTGTTGTTCGCAATGTAGCGTTATTAGGGGGAAAAAAGGGTAACGTTGATAGTGAGTTTAATGCGTCCAAAACACATTTTCTATCGTCCCCGGGTTAGTCTCGAGCCCTGATGGTACCTACGGTTTTATGTGTTTTGTGAGTAAAAACTTAATCTGTAAAGTAGGCAGTATGTTGGCGATAGCTGTTAAATAAATTTAATGAGTAAAAAGTACAATATTTCCCTCTGAAATGTAGTAGGGTCGAAGTTTAAAGCAGAAAATGCAAATAGTCAAGTAAAATACCTCAAAATAGTACTTGAGTAAATGTATTTAGTTACTTTCCACCACTGCATACAGACGTAAAACAAAAAAATCTAAACCTTGAAGTACTTGTTCTACTATGACATTTCCGCCTGTCCTTGTCAGCTGAATTCTAACAAAATAATGTGATTTATAGCATGCACATTAGATTAAATGTATTGACATTGACATGTGTTGAAAGCTTAAATATACAAGCGTAGGTTCCGCAGCAATGATATTTTTCATGATGTATCTAAACAAACATTGCATGTTGCCACTATATCATCCTGTTACTGCCTCCCCCCAGCCCCCTTGCAGAAAACCCAGTGAAAACCCCAGATCCACAGCTGCTTTCATCCAGATTGAGTCAAGTTTCTCTTTGATGGGAGAATGTAAATGTGTCATTTATACCTGTCTTGTCTTTTATCATGATAAAGCAGTTCATACTCTGGGAAAAGGGGAAAAGAGAAATGCAAGCAGTAGCTTCATTCATCGCCTGTCCTGTTTCATTCACACGCTTGTGATTCTCCATCATGCTCCTCTCAGCAGCCGTCAAGAGGCCAGCTCGCATTGAAACAAATCTCTCATATTCTGCTTTTTGATTTCATTCTTTCTCCCTGTCGTCTCTCCTATTAGCTTATTCATTCTTCACATGTGACTGCCAGCCTGTTAAGGTCATATTAAACCAAAGCAATCCACTTTAAATGGTTATCTACGACGCGCATTAAAAAGCTCTTTGCTGCCCTTTAAATATTGTGATTGGGTTATAGGGGGGTCGCTGTTTCGGAGCGCTGATCGCTCTCCCAGGAGCCCGCTTCAGAATATAAATTGAGTAATATTATAAAGGCGGGCACTCCAGAAGGACTGGGTAATGAATAGGATTCATGATCTGAGGAGGAACAGGAGGTCATGCAATGAAGTGAAATACTCTAATAACTCCAATCCAAACCCACTCAGATGATGATACATTAACTGAGAGACCCTTGTATTCCTGTTTTTTCTCTCTCTTGCGTCGGACTATATGAGCGTTACATCTACTCCAAAGCACTTGCTGTGAAAAAAAGAAAAGAAAAAAAAAAAGCTGATCCGGGCGGTAATGGTTATTTAAAGTTCTCATTTTGACTTTATGTGAAGGCCACCTACAACAGTGGTAGAAGGGGTCAGATCAAATCTCTGCAAATCTTCTAATCTTCTGGGAAGAAATTAATAAAGCAGATTTGTATTGTACTCATGCAATTTCATGATCTTCTGCGAACGTCTCAAGAAATGTACCCGGCAGATCAGACAACAGATTACTCCCACTGGAGGCCTAAATACAAGATATTACGATTTTAATCCCTCCGCGATTATGATTTTTTTTTTTTTTTTTTCTGCGAGGAATTACATTCATCATCTTACATAGTAAGCTGTGTTTATTTGAGGTGGCCCATGGACAGTTTTGCATGTGATCCCTTCAGATCAAGACAAATCTGGTAGATGCTATCATTGGCCTTATGCCGCTCTGTATCTGACCTATCTCGCTTGTACCTGAGGATGACTGATTACATGTTATTTAACTGTGCCCAACTGGGATTAACATTAAAGCTTTGCTCCTAAGTCATAACTTATCAAAAGGAACGATTGCGGCAATACTCAAAATGTTATTTCCTTACATATAACATCTATATTTTGATCCTCAAAGGTGGCAATAGCAGGTTGTGATATTCTGTTTTTTTGCCTTTCGATCGAAGAGCTGCAGAGCCCCCCGCAGATTGGTAAACATTTACTGTTATATCATGCTTTTAATAGAAGCCAGTGGGCTTTCTCTCTGTCAGTGGATCTTGATGGAGTGTATAGGAGTGCTGGAATGAGTCGGGCTTCTTGCAATCAGGCAGAGGGAAAATGGTTAATTCCACTTGTGATGACACCGGCTCGGCAAGCACAACAGTTTTCAAGTGCTGACACTGACCAGTAATGACTGAACGAATGGATAGAGAATAGAGAAGGTGTGTGTGTGTGTGTGTGTGTGTGTGTGTGTGTATGTGGATGGACAGAGAAGGGCTAAGAAAGCATAGAGGAGTCAGTAAAAGAGACACTAGTAAAGTATGAGAGAGAGAGAGAAAGAGGGAGTAAGAGAGACACAGCTGCTTCTGCACAATCG
The DNA here is from genome assembly GCF_043250625.1 of Sebastes fasciatus. Classification (NCBI taxonomy): domain Eukaryota; kingdom Metazoa; phylum Chordata; class Actinopteri; order Perciformes; family Sebastidae; genus Sebastes; species Sebastes fasciatus. Next base: position 31,855,193 of record NC_133806.1, on the reverse strand, counting down.
CTTTTCAGCATCTACAGTCCCAGGCCAAAATGCCATTAATACAAGTGTCAGAGGAGTGAGTGGAATCAAGGCACAGCGCGACGGCTTTGAGTGGCTTGAGAAGAAAATGCCCAGGATCCTTTGGGGGGACGGGGCCTGTCCGAGACGGCCGTCCATTCTTCTGGCCCCCTTTTGTGGCGCTGCCTCTCCGTCCGTCCTCTGCCTTTTATTTTCGTGCGAAGATTAAATTGCACATGATCTCTAATGTCTCCGGCCCTCCGCTTGTCGTAGGTCGACGACCTCCACGCGGCTCGGATAATAGATACATCCTCTGTTTGTCTTGTGGTGAAACGCTCGTCCGCCACAGTCCAGTAACCCGCCATTGTCACACAGTCTGAAGCAATTAAGTAAAATGGTGGATAAAGCCTCAGTGCGGCCTTTCAATATTTATTACATCCTCTTTGTAAAAAGAGCTATTTAGTCGCTGTATCTAAAATGATCACTAATGCAATTACAAGTGCATTTAGAATACACATTAAGGGTAATCTTCACCCCTTAGAGAGGACCCCAGTGCTCCAACGAGAGGAGATAACAGATGAAAGTTACAAAGGATGTTACATGTCTCTGAATAACAAAGAATACATCCACTATATCTTCCATTTGAGGCACAAATGCATGTAAAGGCCGGTTCGGATCAGCATTTCTTCTTATCTTTAAAGTCTGTACAATACATGATTATTTATTTTTCACATTTTGGCTCAAGCTCATCATTAAGGTGTGTGCGCACCACACTTCGCTCGTCACTTGTCCGTCAGGCAGCACGAGCAGCACCGTGACATCTTTTTCATTAGACTTTGTGTTGCTGATCTTTGAGTTTTTGTACGTGGCGCTTTCTGTTTCTTTGTCAGCTCAGACATTGCTGGCTGAAACTCTCCTGCTTCCTTTTTCTCTGTATTTCAAACAAATCTGAAAACACAAAACATAGTCTTGATATATGTTGCGGGTCAGCTGTCAGGAAGTCAGGCTTGTGTGATGAGATAGTAAAGAGTTTGAAATGTTTAAACCTAAGCCTCATGAAAGTGCAGCTCAAAATAGGAGCGGTGATTCAAACAGGAAAGTGCTCTTGTCAACATCAAGCCTTTGGGTTACAACAGATGTAGTTAACTATATAGCCACAAAAAGACTTAATTAAAACCCATACGGTAGATGTGCGCTGTGTTTGTTGGAAAAAATTAACAACATTTTACAGGATAAACTTTTCCATACAACTGGACAGAGCATAAGCCATGCTATACACTGTAGTGTGTGTGGCCTTTGCCTCATCACTCAGTTTGAGATGATGCAGCTACTGTACGTCTTATGTGAGGAACGCTTCCTTCACAAAAACATGAAGACAACAGTGTGGTTGGAGGGTAAAATCACAGGGACAGGAGGAAGTTGGGTTTCGGAATGAAAGCTTGTGGGCATGTAAGCAGTGAATATTGTCATCAACCTTTCAACAGTTCAAACTAGACGTCTCCACACAAGTACTTTATGTTCAGACATGCAAACTCTAGAGCAGCACATTCGTAATGTTAGTGATTTTAATACGCAAATGAGTCTTTCAGAGCATTTTGAGATTAGAAAACAACAAGAATATGTTTTGATGAACAAGTTTTATTGCATAATAATATTTATTATGTTATTGGATTTTAATCATTCTAATTATTGATGCATGTGTTCATCGCTTTAATGTTGCAGCTGGTAAATGTGGATTTTATTTTAATTTATCTATATAAATTATATCTTATATATTACTTTATATACTGCTGTGTAGCTTGTGAATTTCCCCCTGGTCACCAAAAAAAGCCAATAATAATTATAATGTATTTATTAATTATATTTTGTATTCTTAATCTGAATCTGCAAAGTAATTAATAACTAAAGATGTCAGATAAATGTAGTGGAGAAAAAAAGTAGTAGAAGGAGTAGAGGTAAAGTAGAAGAAGTATAAAGTAGCAGAAAATAGAAATACCCAAAGTAGAAGTACCTCAAATTTGTACTTCAGTACAGTATTTGAATAAATGTACTTTAAAATCTGCAAAGTTATTTAGGTTGTGTTGTTCTGTAAGGGAATGGCTATTGTGCCGTTACACCAGCACTTTGTTTGCTCAGCCTGCAGTAGGGTGACCAGATGAGAAGAATGGGTGAAATTTGGGCCAGGGGAGTTGGCGGTGGGTGTGGTCACACGGCCATGGTGGGCGTTAATTTCCCTCCGTAAATGTTTTGATTAAAAAACGTCATAGCTATGCGTCGTCATAGCTACTTGTAGTTGTTTATCAATTTGCGACACTATTGTACACAGCTTAAAAAAACTACAACAGCCATAATTCATGTAGGCTACAGACATAAAAGTGCCCGTCTGTGGGCATCACCAAAATGTTTTGTTCAGTATTTGACTATAACTAATCAAAACTCAGGTTTAGTCTAATTTTTGGGACAACTGCTCATAATTCGGGACTGTCTGGATGCAGGTAATCAAACTTGACTCACTGCAAACTCTCGCATGCCTCCTCCTCATTTAAAAAAACTCATTGGATCTACACGATTCACGTGAATGACCTAGTTTACACTAAAAACGGCGATGAGTTTGCAGGTATGTGAGAGGCAGTGTTGGGCAGTAACGCATCACTTAATAACGTGTTACATTACAGTTACTAATCCCAGTAGTGCTCCCAGTTACTGGTCCAAGTAACGTGCCCAACACCGATGATAAGGATGCACAAGTATTTTGTGTACTTTTGCACACATTTCACAAGACTGCACAACAACACACTGATATTTCCAACATCTACCAATAAAAGCTATATTGAACTGGCCATCACCATCACAGGCTGGATAAAGTGTTTGAATGAAGTATAGTAAAAAGACATCAATCTACTGGAGACTGTGACTTTGAGACAGCTAGCAGACTACAAGTTGGCGTTTCACAGAAGGCAAGGTTACATTGCAGTGCATATTCCATCATCCAGCACTGAAACATTGACTCCTGTGTGTCTGTAGCCTGGACTAAGTCTCTGAAACCTACTTCCCTCTGTGAGAACCAGTCTGCTGACAGCTTGGAGCCAGTCCCTCTGTCCCCTCTCTCTCTCTCTCTCTCTCTCTCTCTCTCTCTTCCCCTCTCTCTTAATTGACTTCCCAGTTTGATAACACATGCCTGTCTGATTGGAGCCGGGCTGTCTCGGTGATGCTCAGAGGAACGTGCCTCTTCAATAGCAGATCAATTAGTCTATTAAGATAACCGGGGACATAGGTCCTCTGCCCTGGCTCCTATTTTGTACTCATTGTTCTTCAAAAAAAATATCCAGTTTGTCATACTTGACCTGTAAGCTGTATCTGCATATAGATTGCTTATTAAAATATTATAATTATCAGTCTTAAATGTATATTTTCATGTACTGTACATCCGTAAAGGAGGCATTATCAAGATGAAATCAAGTCTTATCCAGGCTTAAGGATCTTGTTTTACCTTTTTAGTTGCTGTATACTGTATGTACTCTAATCGTGCATGAATGCTCTGTGATACAGACAGATGGCAGGTCTCTTATTATTTTGTGTTTCATCTTGAGCCATGCCAGGTGGCTCGAATATTCATTTCATTTTGATAATTCCACAGATTACTCCGAGCAATCTTAAATCTTCACCCGGCAAGATTTATATGTAAAAATACTTTCTTATCATGCAGCCTAAATCACAAAGTGGGGTTAGGAACAGAGAGGAGTGTCCCTGAAGATTCACTCAATTTGCACAAATTTATCTCTTAACGTCAGCATGATCAATGCCATTTTGATGCTTCTTGCATGCAAAGCTGCCCCTTTTGCAGCAGATTATTATTAAATAGGGCTGTCAATTGATTAAAATATTTAATCGTGATTAATCGCAAATTAATCATATTTTTTATCTGTTCAAAATGTACCTTAAAGGGAGATTTGTCAAATATTTAATACTCTTATCAACATGGGAGTGGGCAAATATACTTGATTTATGCAAATGCATGTATATATTTATTATTGGAAATCAATTAACAACACAAAACAATGACAGATATTGGCCAGAAACCCTCACAGGTACTGCATTAGCATAAAACAATATGCTCAAATCATAACATGGCAAACTGCAGCCCAACAGGCAACAACAGCTGTCAGTGTGTCAGTGTGCTGACTTGACTATGACTTGCCCCAAAACTGCATGTGATTATCATGAAATGGGCATGTCTGTAAAGGGGAGACTCCTTTAAATGCCAGTTTTTTGTCGCCAAAATAAGCATAACAGCGTATAAAAATAATAATAGCATAAGTTTGGAGCGTTATTTAGGCTCCTTCGTGACAAGCTAGTATGATATAGTTGGTACCAATGGATTCTTTAGGTTTTCTAGTTTCATATGATGCCAGTATCTTCACTCTAGCTTTAAAGCTGAGCCTGTTACAACCTAAAAATCGCAAGTTGCGTTAATGCGTTAAAGAAATTAGTGACGTTAACACGTTATTATCACGTTAACAGCCCTGTTATTAAAATTTGTATTTAGAGTCTTTCAAAGCCAACAAACTGTTGATACAAAGTGCAGGGTTACTGGGTGAAGGACACCTGATGAGAGGAAAAGTGAGTTTTCCTCTTCCCCAGTGTTACGAGCAGAGGTTCATGCAATAACCAGAACAAACAACAGGTCAACTGACACCACATCATTACATCAGCTCCACAGATCTGGTTTCCCACCTCTGCCCATCGAGGTATATCCAGCAATTGTGTCCTTTCGTAAGCAACTTTTATAGAGGCTCACAGAAGCCTCCGAGCCCAGAGGTCAGGGGCCAATGTTGCTGATGGATTATGGGGTTTCACCGTGCCTGCTGCTGCTGACAGGCTTTATTGGTTGGGAGGATGAGCTTGTAACCCTTTATATAATTATTGTATTAAGGCCAGTGTGCCCCTGTCTTGCTGGCACTTGTTCCCGGATCAATGTGGAGATAATTTCAGAAATGAATAGTTAGTATCGATCAGCTCCCCCAGTGATGGCTTATCAGCCTCTCGGACAGGTTGCTGTAGATTATTGTGCCATTGTCATTTATGGCCTCTGTCATAGAATTTGTATTTTTTTTTTTTTTTTGAAGCAGGCCTGGCTCAAACAAAGACAATTCAATTTGCAATGGATTTCGTTCTGTGTTTTTCTCCCCACCTCTTCTCCACTCTGTGGTACACAATAAGCAATAAATCACAATCGTTTGTGTTTTTATCTCCTTCTTTTCCCCCCGTTGTTCGTCTGACACCCCGGCATCGGGGCTGGTCTCTGAGGACCGGGGGAGGAAGGAGGAAGAGGAGGTAGAGCGTCAGCACTTGAACTCTGGCTGAGGGATTGTGTGAGCTTTGGTTCAGACAAACCGATGACCTTCAGGCCTGGTGTTTGCAGAGGAGGGAACTTAGTGTTTTTGTTATTTAGTGCTCTTTGTGTGGCCTTAATATACAGCCGGGAGTGTGGACATGTAGACTTGAGCATCGCTTTATGAGCTCCTTCAAGTCATTGTGTGATTTTTACTTTTAAAATTCAAGTACACACACACTAGACTAAAAGATATGGTGTCCAGGGCATGCAAAACTAGAGCGCCGCAGCTCCGCCGTAGCTATGTTTGTGTGTTTATTCATCCAGTAGCCTCTTTGTTTGAGCAAGGCGAGCCCCCCCGGTGTCATGTTTGTACTTTCCCCTCTTGCCTTCTAAACTGTGAATGACAAGATGTATCCATCAGAGGGCTGGAGCTCGATTTCAATAGCAGCTCAGGGGGAATCATTCAGAGAAATGTAATTTACTCACTATTGGTCAGTTTGACCCCCGACCTCAATCACTTGACACGGTTACCATAGAAACCATTGAAAAAAAGAACAAGAAGAGAGTCAGATAGCATCATTTCAGCTGCTCATCCGATACACACAGTCGAACAAGAACAAAAAAAAGCCTGGGTGGCAGAAAAAGGTAAAGAAAATGTATAAGCAGCGGAAAGAGAAACAAATAAAGCAGAACAAACTGGATTTACACCACATCCAAGAAAGCGGGGGTTTCGTCAGACTGAGCGGTCTTGATCATTACATAATTATATCAACACCGCTATTTGTCATAACTGTCAGACGCAGTCATTTTTCCATGCTTCTGACAGATTAATTACAGCCAATTATTTCAGAAGTGTTCTCATACTAATTAGTCATACAGTTACACAGCGCTAATAGCTCAGGGATCAAAGAAAACAAATGACTATCATACATCATTTCAATTAACCAGCATGATGGATTAATTAGCGCTCTGTCATTTTAATGCCCTGGGTGGTCGGATATGATGAGGGATGATCAGAGGAGGGTTTTCAGTTCAGTAATGGGGGTGAATCCAAGAGCATCCGTGTGTTTTGTAAACAGTTGCTATTCAAAATATGAATCGCATAAAAAAGCTGTCATTAGTTGAAATGTAAGAAACAAAATGGTCCAAACTGCATCAAAAATCAAAGGCCAAGAGCTACCATTCCTTGTTGAAATTGACACCATTAAGGCTTTTACACACTGACTATGACTTGCCCCAAACTGCATGCGGTTATCATAAAGGGGCATGTCTGTAAAGGGGAGACTTGTGGGTACCCATAGAACCCATTTACATTCACATATCTTGAGGTCAGAGGTCAAGGGACTCCTTTGGAAAATGGCAAGTTTTTCCTCTCCAAAATTTAGCACAAATTTGTTGCCTTATTTAGCCTTCTTTGCGACAAGCTAGTATGACATGGTTGGTACCAATGGATTCCTTAGGTCAGCTATTCTCAACCACTGGGCCGGAGCCCACTGGTGGTCCTCAGAGCGCCATCTAGTGGGTCGCGGAGGTACTGCAAAAATGATTAGAGTAAATTCCTCAAAATCCGATGGCCACTATTCTGTCTTTCAGAGGATGTAGCGTGCTCAATTTTGAAGCTAGCTGGTATCGTATGAAACTAGAAAAACCTGAGGAATCCTTTAGACCAAACCATGTCATACTAGCTTGTTGCGAAGGAGGCTAAATAACGCTCCAAACTTACGCTAAATCTTGGCGAGGAAAAACTGGCATGGCCATTTTCAAAGGGGTCCCATGACCTCTGACCTCTAGTTATGTGAATGAAAAAGGGTTCTATGGGTACCCACGAGTCTCCCCTTTACAGACATATATGTCTCAGATGAAGTGACGCAAAATGGAGCGTTTTTTTGAATGAAAAAGGGATGTTGGAGAGCAGTAAAAGCTCCAAAACGTGTGGTGAAGAAATTCGCTGAATACTTTGGATTCATACTGAATGGCAGTGAGGGTAAGCTGAATATTTATATTGTTTATTACACCTTACGGTGACATTACACATGTTTATAGCCCAGTGATCCTCAGAAATCTTTAAACAATCAGAAGTGAGCCTTAAGTTACAAAAGGTTGAGAACCCCTGTTTTAGGTTATATAGTTTCCTATGATACCAGTATCTTCACTCTAGCTTTAAAACGGACCCCCCTACAACCTCTGAAAGATCGATTGCGTTAATAAAGAAATTAGTGGCGTTAAAACGACTTTGCGTTAACACGTTATTATTGCGTTAAAGTTGACAGCCTTAAGCATTGTTAGACATTTTAACAACAGTGTGTTTCACTTTCAGATAACATCATACTGTACTGTATCTCATACAGTATATCTGCCCCCATGTGATCGACCAATGTTCTCATTAGCGCCTTTTCAACCAAAACAGCAGAAGCAGAATGAGTTTGTCCACGACAGTTTAGGTCAGCGCTGACCAACTCTTTGAGGGAGACCCTCCATCAGTCTCTACAGCTGAACATTCATCATCAGAGGACAGGACGCAGTCTTTTTTACTCCGCTTGTCAATGAGCCTGCCAGCTGGATTTTTCTGAGCTCAGGTCTTTTTTACTGAAACCAGCTCAAAAAAACTAATTGCCAGATGCTGCACATTTTTGATGGACGTGTCTATATATTTCCTCCAAACTTAACGGTGCATACAGAGGATTGAATTTGGGATCCATAGCTTTAAATCTCTCCTGCTGCACCGGGAAGCCACATCTCCTCCTTCAGCTTCCTCTCATGCCTTGTTGACCCACAGCGATTAGACAATATAATGTACATTGTTGACCTTGCTAATGAAAGTTTGACATTGATTTCTAAATAGGCCATCATTGTGTTTTACTGTAGAGCCTGATGTGGCTGCTCTCGTCCAGTGTTTCAGGCTGCAGGCAACAGTTTTCCACTGGCTAATCCAACTCAATATGGCAGACACACTCACTCTTCATTTAAACAAACAAAAGCAGCACATAATGATCAGCCCTGCCATTATGGCCGATTGATCTGATCTGGTCCAGGGCGCTGTGGATTTATTTTCTTTTATGCCCATATAGATGTGTGTCACAGCCTCAATATGCATCACAAGCATGAGTGTACGTGTGTGTGTGTGTGTGTGTGTGTGTGTGTGTGTGTGTGTGTGTGTCAGTCCCTATCCAAACAAATGGAGTCGGTTTGGGCCAGAGAGCCTGGAGCACTGCTCGTCCTTTAATTGCCATTTACATACTGGCGGAATCATTAATTTCTAATTCCCCTATTATTTGTCACCCCCCCACCCCCCAATGCCCTCACCCCTCCCCTCTGTCTGAAGCTTGTGTCAATGTCAGGGCCCGTCAGTGTCATCAGTGTCCCATAGACAGCTCTCCATCTCCCTCAGATAACTCATGTTTACCTTGTCCTTTTTTTATGAAGGCTCACTGCAAAGTCAGGGTTTTTTCTGTTAAACGTTATGGCATGTCGTGTAGTGATCAATAAGGAGGGTAAAGTCTGACCACAAATCAGTGATCATCATAGAACATAGAGCCACCACTACACACTAAAGCACTAAAGTGAGCAGTTTCATTTCTTTAAAAATGACCCTGTAATCATATAGCCTCACTTGAATTTGAATAAAAATGAATAGTATTTTTTAGATATTTATTAGGGGTGTCACGATATACTGGTGTATATGGCTGTGATATTTAAAAAATGTAAATATTGATATTGTGTTAAAAATACACATATGATAATATCATGTAATCCAGCGCCTCTTAAGAAGAGCTTGACTATTATATTAAACAGCACGATGAGCGAGACAAAGACTCTGCAAAGTCAACCCTGCCTCATTCAACACTGGACAAGAACTATATCTCCCTCCCCAAATACAGCTGGAGTCAAGACGCCGTCCCTCCAGGAAGTCACGATCGCAACAATTCACGCAAATTGAACCAATCCCTTGAATTTTGCACATTGCGCAACCTTGCAATTTTTGTCCAATAACCGCAACTTTTACATAAATTTGACCAAGGACAACGTTTAACATTTACCAACAAAAATTACCACTAAAGATCGTGCAAGGCAGTTCCCCAATGTTCGGAATGAAAGCCAAAGTAAACTCTTGGTGGAACACAAACAAAAGTCATCGATTGACAAACAATTTTTCACCCCAAACACACAGTGAGAATGGATGAAAAAGACACTTTTATGAACACTTTCATTTTTTAATTTGCACAATTCGTTTGTTTGCATTCAGGTACAGTGGGTACTCAGAAGAAAACAGGGTTTTGTTTTATACTGTATTTACTGTGAGGTAAGCTTTTGAAACAGGCTCAGTGTTTTAGGTCTGTCATTATTATTGACAGATTTGAATGTTCTGTGCACTTTAATATTGTATGCTGTTTTGAGCTTTGTGAAATACCCCCAGGTGAACTTCATTAACAAATAAAGCATATCTTGTTAGACGTTTTGTAATGTTGAGCCTTTTTGCTAAGGTTATTTAAAACTCTCAAAACACTGTTCCAGTGAGAATTACTAAAAGGAACAAGTTGCCTAAAAAAATAAATCACAACTATTTTTTTGCAATTTTCACTTGCTAAAGAGCTACATTCACATCACACCCTTACTTTCCACCTCACCAGATAGCCTATAAGGCACACTGCAACCTGCATTTGTACACTGACTTGCAAATATGGACATAAAGAGATAAAATAGATACTGGGCAGCAAGTAGAGATGAATCAGGTGAGCAGTAAAATCAACAACATTGTTCTGATGCTAAAAGAGAGGACTACAAAAAAGGCGTTCAGCTGTCATGCCTGCTGGTTACTGACACATATAGATCATAAGATGAAAAACAGAATATTACTGTACTGTACTGTGCAAAAGACACTGGAGAGCAACCGCTGCAGTAAAAGGCCATTTGTTGTAATCAAAGCACGGAACACTGGAGCATGAATAAACGAAGAAATGTTGCAAGAAAAACAGAGTGTAACATCTGTGTGAACTCAAATTTCATGTTCAGCGGTTATAATTGCATTCTGGCAAATCAGGAGACGCTTTGAAAATGCATAAACATCAAAATGCTTTTTGTTTATGATTAAGTTGGGGCCATTGAAATGAATTCCATCACTTAACTTCCAGTCAAAGGGGATTATTGAGCTTTATGATGCAGCCAGTGAACTATCAATAGTACTGGATGGGGCTGTAGGGGTTTTTGCACACCGCTCTTTTGTTTGGTTGTAAATGAGCTGCATCAAATTCAATGACCACAGAAGCCATTAACAATGGACACATTGGATGAGATCCATGATGCAAACATGCACACTTTGAGCACAGAAGCAGAGGATGCAACACTGCCTGAGTGAGGCACTGAGATGGAAAAAAAAAATAAAGTAATTCATCAATCATTGTTGATTATCAAACACACTTCAACAAAATTATGAATTTTTCACATATGAAAGGCATTTCACCCAAAACCCAAAGCATCACTGTCGAGCTGAATCTCTGCAGGGATTGTGACCTTCTTGTATAGATTTTACTAAGCCAGGTAAGTGCTTTGCATGTAGACATTCTCTATTGGACCTGTCGTTGGCATCAGAAGCCCAGTAGTTGCAATTACTCGCTGATCATCGCCACAAGCCAGATAATAATTAGAGGTTGACAAAATTCAGGGCCAGGTTGGAGAGCTATTGATTTCCTCATGTTCCCTCTTTGGAAGGATCAAGAAAATAAGACATGAAATTTACTGTCTTCATAAAAGTTTTAGTAAATCAGGCCATTTAAAAGGGCTATCGACAGTTTTTTCATTACCATACATAGTGTTCTCTAAAGCGTTTTTGATTATTAGCAATAAGAGGGCAGCTTTCTCCTTTGTGTCTTTCATGCACCAATAAATAATGGCTCCTTTGGAATATTTGGAGGTAATTTTAATCACCCAGTCGCACATATAACCTCACCGAGGTTATAACAGGATTACTTTCCAATTTAACGTTGACAAAGACTGCCTTAAGCTTTCAGCTGAGAAATGCACATATGAAGGCGTGCAGAGAGAGGTGTGGACAGAAAAACAATGCATTGCTAAGGGCAAGAAAAAGGGGAAAGAACACGTGACTCTGCTCTGTAACCTTTTCCTCTAACAAAATTTTATATGATCTCTGTCTCAAGCGTCAAAAAGTGGCTGCAAAAGTTCTCCAAAGAAATGGTAATAGAAAGGCAGGGAATGAGAGAATTAGAATTGACAGAGACATGAAGAGCAGGCTGACACAAGACGCTGGCGTTCTGTATGCACGCAGACAAAGTCAAAAGCGGTTGGATTTGAGTTGCCGTGCGCGAGAGAGGATGTGCAGGCTGAAGCCCAGGGGGTCATTTCCCTTCCTCGATGGACAGACTATTAACTTTTTGATTGGCAGCAGGGCTGACGCTGCCTGTTCATCATTGAGCCCTGTCGATTCCTCAGCATCTGGAAACAGCACATAAATTCAAAGGCCCGAGTATGAAGAGTGCATCTCAGCATCCTCTGAAAGGGCTGCATCGTGTGGCCATAAAGAAAAACAGCAGCATTTCACCGACGCTGATTTCCTCGCTGGCAAAAAGTCGCAGAAATAAATGACTTGGAACACTCTGCAGTGGAGAAGACGCTGAGTGCTGACAGGCTCTCTCAAAGTAGTTTTGGTGTATTTCCCTTTGCTTTATTTCTCTCCCTATCTGCTGTTGACAGGACTGAAACAAAATCTCACCCGGCTGGACCCGATGATTTCAGCAATTTCTCTGAAAAATGGCGACACCTGGCCTACAGTGGAATATTTAAGTGATAGAACTTTCCAAACTTCAGCCCTCACTTTAATTACTTGTTAGTCTTTTTATAGGGGCAGAAAATATGGCTGTCAGGGTTTATGGGAGGGCAGAAAAAAAGGGCTGACCTGTTTTATCTGCCCTTGCACACGCATCAGTGTAATGATGACAAAACGGGATGTTAACTAATGATTAGTAGAAATGGTTGCAGTTAATTAGTTGGTCCTTCGTTTATCGTTCCATTTGCACATTTTGGGGAGCAATCGTTATTAATTAGGGCCATCATGCCGAAAGGGGTGAGGTGGAACCCTACAGCCAAGTTAATCAGGCTGCAATGAAAGCTCCATTATCCTGCTCCGTCCCGTTGGCCTGTGATCTATTAGCATTATCTAAAAGCTGCAACGAGATCAGCGACAAGGCTGAAAGAAAAAAAAAGAAAAAAAATCAAAGGGACATAAACAGGGTGGCTTTGATCGGCCCAGTTCTTGGGTCACTGGTTATATGGGAGGACCTCACATGATATTGTGTGGCTTTTTGTGTCATTGCATAAATCCAAGCTGTTGGTATTGAGCGCACTGGAAGTGGTGTTTAGTATGTGTGACTGTGAATTTGTCTGCACGGGCGGTGGAGCTGTCTCGACACAGCTTGGTTTGAACGGCCAGGGTTACAGTTTGTAGGTGAAGTTGAGGGTTAAACAGCCACTTTGGTTAAGGAAGTTCTTATTAGTCTGTAAACAGTTGTCGGCAGAATGACAGCAGAACATGCAAAGAGTTGTAAGAAAGAATGGCATAAAAAAAGATAACCTTCCTTTCAGTTACAGGATAAGTGTAACCCACTCCTCCTAGGTAGGTACACCTCGCTAGGTTCTTAAAGCTGAATTAGGCAAGATTGGAGCAAACTAAATTTAAAGAAACCTGAAAGAAATCATGTTCCTCTGTCCTCCGGTGCTCCTAACGGCATCTGCAAGATTTCACATACTGGAGGAAAACAAGCAGTAAGAGCTGATCTGAGGTCTGCTGTCCCGCTGCCGTCTATGAGAGCCGGCTGTCAATCACTCGCAAACTCCAACCAAACGGTCAAACTAGGCAGCGCTGATCAAATATGAATCAATAATCTGTTACTGTAATGCCTATTTCTCTCCTCAGATGTTTTCAGCATCATCTTGTAGTGTACTGTTTAGCTGTAAAATGAGAAATATGTCTCTGTCATGTCCTGTTGTTTTTATTTGTTTTTATCTGTCTATATTTAAATTTATCCTTGTAAGGTGTCCTTGGGTGTCCAGAAAGGCGCCACTAAATAAGATGTATTATTAGTATTATTATTATAAAGTTTGTGACGCCGCCGCCATTGTAAAATCTGGTGAAAGAACGGCAAATGCCGGTCACATGATCGGAGCACAGCCAATAGGAACGCTCTCTCAATGAAATGACCTGTGATTGGTCAAAGTCTCCAGTCACGGACTAGATTTTCTAAAGCCTGAAAACAGAGCCATGAGGAGGTGCAGAAGTCTAGTTTTCTCTCAGAACACTTGAATTACAATATGCTGAAAGGTTATTATGGAATTTCTGCCCAACTATGCCACAAATATACTGCCTACTGAAGCTTTAAGGAGCTAAGTTTTGAGTGCAATAACCATAAACACGACAACACAAGTTAACTGCAACTTCAGTTTACTTAACAGTTGCAAAACAGATGCAACATTTACATGGTTATGAAAAATAAAGAACTGGGCCCTTTGGTTTGGTGATCATCTGAAGACATTATGCGTATTTGGCCATGATCATAGGGAAAATTGGTCAAAGTAAACTTTGTTTGAGTTCAGATCAGATGGAGGAGAAGTAAATTGTGTGTTCAAGTTGGTACCAATCCATGATGTGACCGGTACGATCCCACCTCAAAGCAGGAAGATCATCCGGCTGTTTCAGTGTCAGTGTAGTAGATCCGGGTTCCTGGAAATCCAGCTGGGAGGCTCATCATCTACTGGAGTCGTTGGATCTTCTTCTTCAATAAAAGACCTGACCTGCATTTACAAACAGGTTTATAGTCTCTGATCTACTTTCCTCCATATTTCATAAATGTTTCTCTTATGTTTACATCATCATACTAGATCATCACATCAGTCGGAGTCATCAAGACGCTGACTGAATGTAAATACTTTACATATTGAAAATAATTTTCTAGTTCAAATTCTCGAATGATATTAGAATGATTTTGTTCAAACATAATATACTTATCATACATTGACATAATACAAATTACAGACATGAAAATATAATCAATGGTTTCAGCTTAGTCAACATCTGAGTAAGCAATAAAACACATTAAACCTACAAACCTTTACTATCTCAGTGAAGCAAAGTTATATTTTTTCTGTAGAAACACAGCACCTGTTTCACAAACTGAATAAACACAATCATTTGACAAATACTGTTGGCAGCAACAATAAAACTACATTTGGTAGTCCACTATTTCTTATCAGAAATACTGTGTGATAAATCTCTTAATTCTCTCTAGCAACAGGAGGAGGAGCTAAGTGGTTAAGAACTCCACATTAACTCTTTTAGTACATTAATATGGTAAATATTATTAAGAAACTTACACTTTAAGCGTCAAATACATTTCCCTTAAAGACACCTGATATTTACAAACTACAGTGAAATGATAGAATAGGTTTTACATGGAAATAACTTTGTTGCTAACACACAACACAACTAGCGAGCTAACGTTAGCTTAGCGAGGCTTTAAGATGAAACGGGTTCTTCTGGTCTCGTGGCTTCTGCAGGGAAACTAAACTGATTCACTGTCATCTGATAACTGCTCCACTTCTACAACTGTTCTGTCTTAGTTCCTACTGTTCATCAACTTCTGGTCTTAGTTCCTACTGTTCATCAACTTCTGGTCTTAGTTCCTACTGTTCATCAACTTCTGGTCTTAGTTCCTACTGTTCATCAACTTCTGGTCTTAGTTCCTACTGTTCATCAACTTCTGGTCTTAGTTCTTACTGTTCATCAACTTCTGGTTTTAGTTTCTACTGTTCATCAACTTCTGGTCTTAGTTCCTACTGTTCATCAACTTCTGGTCTTAGTTCCTACTGTTCATCAACTTCTGGTCTTAGTTTCTACTGTTCATCAACTTCTGGTCTTAGTTCCTACTGTTCATCAACTTCAACTTCTGGTCTTAGTTCTTACTGTTCATCAACTTCAACTTCTGGTCTTAGTTCCTACTGTTCATCAACTTCTGGTCTTAGTTCCTACTGTTCATCAACTTCTGGTCTTAGTTCCTACTGTTCATCAACTTCAACTTCTGGTCTTAGTTCTTACTGTTCATCAACTTCTGTCTTAGTTCCTACTGTTCATCAACTTCTGGTCTTAGTTCTTACTGTTCATCAACTTCAACTTCTGGTCTTAGTTCCTACTGTTCATCAACTTCTGGTCTTAGTTCCTACTGTTCATCAACTTCTGGTCTTAGTTCTTACTGTTCATCAACTTCTGGTTTTAGTTTCTACTGTTCATCAACTTCTGGTCTTAGTTCCTACTGTTCATCAACTTCAACTTCTGGTCTTAGTTCTTACTGTTCATCAACTTCTGTCTTAGTTCCTACTGTTCATCAACTTCTGGTCTTAGTTCTTACTGTTCATCAACTTCAACTTCTGGTCTTAGTTCCTACTGTTCATCAACTTCTGGTCTTAGTTCCTACTGTTCATCAACTTCTGGTCTTAGTTCCTGCTGTTCATCAACTTCAACTTCTGGTCTTAGTTCTTACTGTTCATCAACTTCAACTTCTGGTCTTAGTTCCTACTGTTCATCAACTTCTGGTCTTAGTTCCTACTGTTCATCAACTTCTGTGAAGCTTTATGTTGTTATATAGAGCAGCTACTTCTAGCTCAGTATAGCAACTCAGAGGAACTCTCTCTCGACATCGCAGACCGACCCTCATGCACTCAAAATGCACTGCAAAACTTCCTGTTACTTTTAGTAAAAACTTCCTGTTACTTTTAGTAAGGGATGAAAATGGATGAAACAAAAGATTTGACTAAGTTATCACAACTGTAGTGTCTAATAACAAAAATAAAAGCATTACGTTAAAACTTAACTCAATAGTTCAATTGTTTATAACTTTATTAATTTCTATTTTAACCCGTTTTGTTCAACTGGCATACGGTTGGCAATATTCAATATTTTTCAACCAATGAAAAGACTATTAAAAACACATTGGTGCACATGCTCCTTCATTGGGATGAAGGGCAACACAGTTTATGAATACACACAGCAACTGTGTGTTAATCTGTGACTGAAAATAGGCCCCAACAAATGCAAATATTGCTCCTATTTAAGTAATGATTGCTTAAAACTACAGCCACCAGCTGTTTTAGGAAAATACTGAGTAGTTCTTTTTTTTTTTTTAAATGAAACTTTAGATTTGTGACCTGTTTTTAAAGATCTTCAGTGGGAACAAATGGACTTGCAGCTGAGAGCCAAAGACAAGGTTGGAAATTCAGAAAGTATCACACAATCTAATGCATTGTTCATTTTGGTATTTTCATACAAAAAGAAAATAATAATAATAATAATAATAATAATAATGATAATAATATTAATAATAATAATAATAATAATAATAATAAAAGCTGCAATGAGCAATGAATGGGCCCTCGCATCTTCCCGCACATTGGGGTTACTGGCGGGACGCCACTCGACACCATCGGACACTGCACGCACAAGTTAGACATTATTTCCTGCATGGATCGAGTAGCACAGGAAATGAGGTATTGCACATTTTTCACCACATCCTGTGTCCACTATGTGGCGCTAGAGAACACACGCTAAACATGCATTATGTTGCTCACCCCACGCCGGTGCTACTCAATAGGAGGCGCTATCGAGCCATTTTCCCACACCCATACACGAAACCCTTAAAATATATACATTTTCAACACTTGTGATACATGTGCAAAGTGTCGTTCGTTTTTGAGCATGTTTAGTCCCCTAAAAATGAGATTCATTTTAAGAAAAAGAAAATGAAAAAGAATGATAATTCCTACAGTTTCAATAGGGCCTTCCCTGGCCCGACGTTGTCGGTGCTCGGGGCTTAATAAAAATAATAATAATAATAATGATAATAATAATAAAGCCTTGTCTTTTAAAGTAATTTCTTGAACAACTGGTAAAAATGTAGTTATTTCCGATGACAAGAGGAATGCTCTTTGTCATATTATTGTTTCTTGGTTTAAAATAAAACTGAAACAAGAGAAATTCAATTGGAAGCATATTTAGAAATATATACTAGATACAATCCTAGAAATAGTTTGTTAATCTGGATTTCTGTCTTGCACTATGCATAGAGCATTTTCACAGAGCAGAACAAGCTATTATAATTGGTATCTTCATCATATTTTCCACCACATGTACTGTATAATCTCTGCACCACTGCACCAAATGAAATTACATGATCTAATCACATTCTCCTTTCGAAGTAATTACCTTAAAAGACACATTAACTCTCTGCGTTATTGAGTTGCTAAACCTGCAGGTTTGCAGGAATATGAGTAAATGTAAATGTGCTCAACCCTATGAGCTGATTATGCTCGAGACTTAGTACCATGAAATACTGAGCGCATTCATCACAAATAACCAGGGACTGGGCACCAAAGTGTAAAGGAGGAAATCAATGCCGTTTTCCCAGCTTATTTCATGCAAATGAGCTCTGAAGGAAACTGATATGGTTGAGGCAAGGTTACAGAAAGAAAGGGAGAAAGGCCAGTGTCCCCGAGAAATCAATGGAATAAACTTGAGAAATGATTTAGATAGAGCAGATATGAACATTGAAATAAACAAATAACCTTAAAGGAAATCAATCATATAATTTAAAGAGTAAACGGCCTGAACCAGGGTGATCTCCCTCATGGTTTAGACAAATGGAGGATTTTTAATTTCATCATTGATATTATGCCAGACTTGGAGATTTTGCAGATGGTTGCAGCCAGGAGGAGGGGAGAAAAATCAATTGAGTCTAGTACTGTGGTCTTAAGAGATGTTAGATATTTACAGCATGGAGGTATGGAGCCTTGTATAAATTTACATTTTAAGAGATAAAAGACCTCTGTATTTTATCTTGTTATTGATAATAGAAACTGTCGACTTTTATCCTGTCCCATCTCAGGGAAGCCTAGCTGTCGGGCGAATGTGTTTGTGTATGTGACCGAGACAGCGGATGAGAGTGTGTTTGTGTGCATGAGAGGGAGAGGGAGAGAATACGAGAGACAGAGCAGTGGTCTGAGGCAATTTCAAGCCTTTATTTTCTTGATACACAAAAGGCAGGCTTTGTGTGCGGTTGTTTTTTTTTTTTTCCCATCCTGCTTCCACGTCAAGGCAATCGAGGTGGCATAATTGCATCAGAGGTCCAGAAATATAGGGTTGCAATTTAGAAGGAGGATGAGAAGAAGAGGAAGAAAAGGAGAATGAGAAGAGAGAGAGAGAGTGTGTGTGTGTAGGGAGGGTATAAGGCATCTCAGACAGGTTCATTTACGGCTGGAACAGGGACAGAGAGGTTAAGACATTGTGACAAGAGACAAAGTAAATGTATATGTAAATGCAAGAGGTTGTTATCACTCCTAAAACACTATGCAGCTTTTTCGCGCTTTGGAGACCTAAATTATATTTAGGCCACATAAAATCCAATAGTCCAACTGTGACCCGCTGCTATGTAAATGGTTCAGGTAATTCTTTAAAACACTGCACTGGTGGCCAAACGGTGGGAGCAAATAACAACAAAGTGTTTACATCATTTGAATGATTTAGGACTACTTGCAGCGATCACTTTAATAGACTCCAGTGTGCTGGCACAGGCTTCTTCCAGGTTACAGCTTTCCCTGTTCTCTCTCTCTCTCTCTCTCTCTCCTCTCTCTCTCTCTCTCTCTCTCTCTCTCTCTCTCTCGCTGCATTTCCACACAGATTTAACAAGAAGCACTTGGGAAAGGACAAAACTAAATGTGCCATTGGAGTTCTTTCTTTCACATGTCCAGCTTTGGATAATCTAGATTTCTACTTGGATAATTTGATGATGTGATTTGTACACCTCAAGTCCTGTGACTGACTGGCTGTATAATATAGCATGCTATAAGTGTGATTTTTATTGGTGAGCATTAAACACATCATTTCCTGTGTGGCAAATGATTTTTCTAAAAAAAAAAAAAAAAATCTGTCAGATGTAAGACCTTAAAGCTGCTATAATCAATATGCATGACAATGGATCAAATGACACAAAGAGGTCACTCATGGTGATTATCACCCGACTCTGCTCTTCCTCTCATCTCTGTGGAGCATTTGAGCGTCAGCTCATTGTTTCGGTTTACCCGCAATTTTATTGTTTTGGTTCACTCTCCGCTCCGCTCTTGTCGAGTTGTTTTCGGCCACAGCAGGCGGCTATTTTCAGAGTAAAAGTTCTAAAAACCCACTGTACACTATACACCTGCAGCACCAAACAGCAGACAGACAAAGTTAGCGACTAGCAGGTGAAGTATTTCAAAGGTAAAGCAGATATTTTCCTCAGAAGTTGGTGGAGACCAAAAACAGCTAAGAGGAGACTGAATATTAGACTTATATTTGCCAGATGACCAGCAAATATGACGGGAAATTAATGTTAATGTTCATAAAGTTCGCCATATCAACTTGAAATGTGATCAGGTTAAGTAGACAAAAGTCAGTAATTGCCAGTTTATAAAGTCACATTATAGCTTTAATATCTGTTCCTATAGCTCTTTGCTCTTATCCGATCAATGCTCTCCTTACTTCCTATAATTTCGGGTGATTATGCAACTGAAGCTTATCATGTAACCTATCAAACGAAATGAGACAATGCTCTACATGTTGGAGGGTTTAATACAAGGATTGTACATTGGTGAGAAACAGTTATCTTTGATCATATACCCAAATCAGCCAGAAGCAGAGAGGTATCAGCAGGACCTAAAAGGCAGACTCATTTGGTTTTCCACCAGCACGTCTTTTCCTTTTTTTCCCGCCCCGATTGCCTGCTGTTAAAAGAGGTGTATCCAGCCACCCCTTGTCCACTTTAATTTTTAATTACCATCTTCCGCTCACCTTTGTTATAGTCATGACACGCTCGCGTTAAGCCGTGTACAGCAGGCAGGCTGGAGGGAGAGAGAGAGAGAGAGAGAGAGAGAGAGAGAGAGAGAGAGAGAGAGAGAGAGAGAGAGAGAGAGAGAGAGAGAGAGAGAGAGAGAGAGAGAGAGAGAGAGAAGGGGGAAGTGGGGGAGGAGGAGGAGGAGGAGGAGGAGGAGGAGGAGGAGGAGGAGGGCTGCGCTTGTTCTACCGAACAGAGTGGCTGGATTCACTTCTCTAATTATGCAGGCAGACATGCTCTGGGGTGAACTCTGGTACCAACATGCTGCCTCTGACATGGGATCAGGGCCCCGGGGCCGCCGCCGAGGCCTGCTGGAGAATGGGGGGGTGGGGTTGGGGGGCGTTCAGAGAGACAGCTCAGGATGAGGAAGTAAATCTGCACACGAGTGAATAAAGAGGGACAACTGAAATAGTGGAAATTAGCACCTGTGGTTAGTTTTCTTCACTGAGGATAACGCCCCAAAGACAGACAGCAGTAGCCTGACGGCAGAAAAAATGGAGTTGAGGAAAGGGATTTTGTTTTTAGGCTAACTGGCAAACTGCATAACAGATAAAGTGCTTGTAATGCCTACATTTTCAGAATAATTATTCCATGCCATGAAAATAACCTACATTTTACCTAAAAAATTCAGATACTGCTCTCTGCCGAACAAAAGAAAGTCTTCATGAACGTAAGGGGAAAGTAACGCCTGCCCACTTTAACTAGTCAGTTTAGAGTATAAACTGTATTTTTATTAGTGATGTTACGTGATGTGTCAAGGCTTCGGAGCGTGTGTCGGAGAAAGGAAATGTTTCTTTGAAGCGCGTATCGAGGCTTGTATCGTTTTAGACAAATGACATCATTGAAGAGGCCCGAAGCCGAAATACAGTTGAAAACGTATTATTCCTGAATAAAAACTAATAATGTCTCCCATCTATCATTATCCTTTAGTTACACAAGCACATTCACTGTCCTCTGCCCGGTTAAATCACTGCCACATATCCGGAATACATGCACCTGTTTTACACTATTTGACCGATAAGTCAGATGAAGTCTCGTGAAATGAACCATTTTGCGAACCAATTTGCTGGAGAGCTTCAGTGCTTCATGAAGCTTCATCTCGCCATCACAATTTTTTTTGTCCATAGCTTATATGAATAAAATTTAGTCTGTTTCTGTTTTTCTAGGTGTTTGTCTCTCTGACTATTATTAATGTTTATATTGCTTTTAGCAGGAGGGTGTTCTCCATCATGATTGCACTGACAGAAGCCACTTCCTCATTCATTTAAAACATGGGATGTAATCCCACACCATCTTTTATTGGAGGTTCTTCAGTTTCAAGAATATTGACATGTGCATTTTGGTACAGTTATTCTCACCTGTTCAATCCGACCAACAAACAAAAGCATTAAAGCAGCAGTAGGCGAGATTGGAGCAAATATGATTAAAAAAAAAGTTATTTTTATAAAACAGTCGCTATATCGTGATAGTAGTACATGAAACAGGTAATCTGAAAAAAATCATGTTCCTCTGTGTCCTCTGGTGTCCTCCGGTGCTCCTAACGGCATCTGCTAGATCACAGACCGGAGGTAAGAGCTGATCTGAGGTCTGCTGTCCATCTGCTGTCTATGAGAGTCGGCTGTCAATCACTCACGAACTCCGACCAAACGGTCAAACTAGGCAGCGCTGATCGAATATGAACTAATAATATGTTACTGTAATGCCTATTTCTCTCCCTCATATGTTTTCAGAATCATCTTGTAGTGCACGGTTTAGCTGTAAAATTAGAAAGTTTGTGACTC
Organism: Sebastes fasciatus; assembly: GCF_043250625.1. Taxonomy (NCBI): domain Eukaryota; kingdom Metazoa; phylum Chordata; class Actinopteri; order Perciformes; family Sebastidae; genus Sebastes; species Sebastes fasciatus. The sequence continues at coordinate 31,833,162 of NC_133806.1, read as the reverse complement.
CGCCGCCATTGTGAAATCTGTTGAAGGAACGCCAATTTCTGGTCACATGACCGGAGCACAGCCAATAGGAACGCTCTCTCTGATTGGTCAAAGTCTCCCGTCACGGGCTAGATTTTCTAAAGTCTGAAAACAGAGCCATGAGGAGGAGCAGAAGTCTAGTTATCTCTCAGAACACTTGAATTACAATATGTTAAAAGGTTATTATGGAATTTTTGCCCAATGATTCCAAAAATATACTGCCTACTGAAGCTTTAATTATTATGTTTGATGTGAAGGTGTCTTTAGCAAGACAATGCACAAGAGAAGTATATTACAGAAGTGATAGAAGTCTGTACTCCCTCTGGTCTCACATGAATATGGAGAAGTGTAATCAAGCATGTGAATTAACACATCTCGCTTAGCATGTATTATTGATATGAATTGATCCTGCATGCACCCCTCTATTGCTACGTGTGTGTGTGAGTGAGCGTTTCCATACGCACAGTGAACTTATAGGTATAGAGGGAGAGAGTCAGGAGTGAGCTGCCATTATAGGGCCGGCCAGTTTGATGGAGAGAGTAATTGATGGGTCAGCATGTTTCAGAGCGGCCACTAAAGCTCCGTTAATTGTCATAAGAAGTTCAAATTGATTGGGGCCGCCGCATTAGTACATACAGTGGGATTGATTGATGTTTTGTTCTGAAATGAATGCGCGTAATGGATGGGTTGGTGCGTGGCACTTTATTTATTGAATTCATTAATGCAAGCCTCGGGACAAGAGTGATGCCAGGGGCCGGGGGCGAGAGAGAGAGAGCAAGAGAGAGAGAGAGAGAGAGAGAGAGAGAGAGAGAGAGAGAGAGAGAGAGAGAGAGAGAGGTTATGAAACAGTGATCTGTGTCAGTGCAATGACAAGAGCAGAAGTAAAGCAGCTATAGTGGCATCAACCTGTACATGTATACTGCAGTATACTGTAAATACAGTAAGTGTGCATGTCACGGGTTACCCCCATGCCCTGTAAAGTAAGATGCACGCACACACACTCCAAAGCCACCTCAATCAATTATTAAATCACAAACTTTCTCATTTTACAGCTAAACCGTGCACTACAAGATGATTCTGAAAAACATCTGAGGAGAGAAATAGGCATTAACGTAACATAATATTGATTCATATTTGATCAGCGCTGCCTAGTTTGACCGTTTGGTCAGAGTTTGCGAGTGATTGACAGCCGGCTCTCATAGACAGCAGCTGGACAGCAGAGCTCAGATCAGCTCTGACTGCTTGTTTTCCTTTGGTCTGTAAAATCTTGCAGATGCCGTTAGGAGCAGCGGAGGACACCGGAGGACACCGGAGGACACCGGAGGACACAGAGGAACATGATTTTTTTCAGGTTACCTGTTTCATGTACTACTGTCACGATATAGCGATCGTTTTATAAAAATATTTTTTTTTAATCATATTTGCTCCAATCTCGCCTACTTCAGCTTTAACTGGAATTTTTCACAGTTTGTATGCCTCAGCCACTCGGCCAACCTTACAGTGCAGAGGAAGGAGAAGCAAAGAGAGATTTGCACTGGTTTCATTTGGTTTAACCTTTTTGTGTATTCACCCATATGTTGGCACCAGAGAGTATGAACTGGCTGTGTAGCCCCACAATTCCATCCAGTGTCTAAAAAAACAAAAATATTATATAAAAAACATATTTCATATTAGTTTTTATGTCATGGATGGATTGGACTACAGGCCAACAAGCCAACAGGCCATGGGGCCCAAGGAGTCAGGGGGCCCTGAGCCTCTGTATGAAGTCAATAACAATTCTTGTTGAAAAGAATAAAAACTTATTTTTTCACGTTCATTTTCTAAAATCTGATATGTATTTGTATTATTATTTTGTTCAATACAATATTAACCTGACCCCTCAGAACAATCTGAAAAACTGTCATCAGAAATTGTTTGGAAAAGGGCAGGCACTTTCAAAAAAAATACTTGTGCTGCAGGTTGGTTGAACCATGTCATTCAAACTAACGAAAGTGAAACTGAAGCTGCAGTGAGCCTAAACATAGCAGCCATGGCTCAGGGGGTAGAGTGGGTCGTTGGCGGTTCGATCCCCGGCTCCTCCTATCCCCATGTTGAATCGTCCTTGAGCGAGACACTAAACCTCAAGTTGCTCCCCCGGCGCTTTACAGCAGCCCACTGCTCCTAGACGCTTAGGATGGGTTAAACGCAGAGGTCAAATTTCATGTATGCATACTGTTTATGTGACGAGAAAGTTGAAGTTTTACTTTAAAAATATTTAAAGTACAACTACTCATGCATGACAGGTTTCCTTTGATTGTTTCCTACAATATGTGGTAGTATTTTGGGTAACAGTATGTGCAGTTTCAGTGTGGATCTGCTGTGGCAGGAAGCTTTGGGCAGGAGGTAGACCGCCTCTCTTCATCTCCAGAGTGAACAAAATACTAAAGTTCAGGTAGTAAAATAGTAGGTAGGATATATTGTTCTTTCATAACTACGGTTTACTTTTGAGTGTGAAACAAGGGGTCCTTGTAATGACACAACATGACATGCACATATTAAATCACTTGAATCAATAATCACCTGAAAAAATGTAAAGACAAAAGATATCCAGCATTCATTTCTGTTTTTTTTTTTGCACATTTCAATCTTAATATTATATAATGCATTTTGCTCATAAACACTGTTTATCAGATTGAAAGTGGAGCCACCATCTGCTCCACCTTGTTATAATATGAATGACAGTGTGGCGGCAGATGAGAGTAGCCATCATAACAGCTTGGTTTCACAGTGAGTTACGATATCAGAGGGGTGAAGTGGGTGTACCGTCTCTGTGTCCCCGTGTCTCCTGGATATATAGGAGCCCACATATTGACTACAGTGATTGAGATGAAGTGCTTTAATATGCTAAACACCAGGGGCACATAACAGGAGACTGCACACACTTTGCTCTCTGTGTTATTCCTGCTATGTGGTGTTTCCCAGATAGTTTTAATGCAAGCGGTTGAGGTGGGGGGGGCTATATGTTGTGTGTTAAAGAAGGGCCACGTTTAACACAACAGTAAGAGAGAAGTTACAAGCACCACAAACTTCTTTCTAATCACGTTAAGGAGGAGAAGAAAACAAGAAATTTACCCTTCAAATGGAAAAGTGGAGCCTCTTAACCAGGACACAATTGTATTTACAGACCTTGCATTGTACTGCTGGACCAAAGTGAACCAAAAAAAACAAAAGACAAATAGAGAGAAAGAGGGGAGAGAGGAGGAGAATGAATGAGGACACACAATTGCACACACAAATACTCGGCAAAACAATAGTGCACAAAACAGCTTACGCCATTAACAAGATTACATCCTAAACCATAAAGGGATGTTGTAACAGCATAAACATAAGCTTGTGGACATGGCCGTGGCAGGATAATAGCTGGAGGGAAGGCAGCGGTTTAACCTTTATAAAACTGAGACTATGAGCCGGCTGCTTTGAACTCACTGATTGTATTGCTGATGCTTTGAACCTCCTTTTTTGTAATATAATTAGATGTAGATTTTTTATACACTGTAGTGCATGATTTACAGAGATCACCTTGCATTCAATTCAATCTAGACACACAAGCTCAGCACATGACTTTTATGTTTATGTTTCATTGGAAAATATGTCAGTATTTTTTTTAATGTGCCCGGGCAGCGAGCCAATCCGGCGGCTCGTAAAGCGCCCCCCGGTCCTCGGTGCCACACAAATAACCATGTAAAGCACTGTACGATTACAGCGGGGGGATAAAAGGGAGATGGAAAAAGCAGACAGTAGCTCAGTGACAAAGTGGAACACAATTAAAACAATAAAGTCTCACAAATGAACATGTCACCGAGGAACCTTATCAATTAGGCATCAAAGCGGAGGCCCCCCCTCTGAGGTTGCTTCCACCTATCCTTCCTGCCCGCGCAACGCCGTAATAACTCCCCCCTCGCCCTGTCGACTGGGAACCTATTTGTATGCGTCTGTGTTTCCTCCTCGCACAGCGGCATGGTCGGACGCTCTATTAATCTTTCTATATGAACAGTTACTGGCGCTGATGAAATTGGGCCCAATGAGGCGAGCCTCCAGTGGCCGGGATAGGCCCCATTCATCTTGATTTGATTCGCGCGCTGACACCGGAGCACCGCGATGACAGAGGTTAAGTCAGTGAGTGGCCGTTGCCTTCTTGTTTGCTCTTTCAACTCCCCACCTTTAACCACCCCGCCGCCCCGTAGAAAGGAGAGGCAGGAGGTGTCTCATGTCCATGTTATGGAGGGGCACAAACCGGAACATCCGATAACTCCCGCACGGCCGATTTCACCCCCTCCCCTGTCACCGGCCGGCACATCTCAAACAAATATATACAGCAGCGGCACTTCTCCTTGATGGCGTGTGACTTCAACAGATCAGAGATAGATGGGGGGGTGGGGGGGGAAATAGAATCAGCTGCCTGACAAGCGGCACCTTCTCTCATCCAGCAATTTCACAGTGTCATTTTGGGATTATTTCATTACTTGCCATGATCCATGACTGAAACTCATTTTGGCCCTGAGTGCTCAGAGAAAATGTGTGACATGCGGTTGTGTAGAATTGAGAGATGGTAGCGCCGAGCAGAAAAAAAAACTCTTACTATTGAGCCATTTGAATAATTAAACCTCAACTCTTTAAAGTATTCATAGGAGAACTTTGGGCCGTCACTGGATACTGTGTGAGCGTGTTTTTCTTGGACAGAAATATTTTTTTGTCTCGCGGTGGTGCAGGCTGTTTATTTGTGAACTGCAGCTACATGTTTAAGTGATTAGCATTGTAGCAGCGGCCGGCCAGTGATACCAAATTGTCTGCTTCCGTGCTTCATCAGCCACAGAGACAGCCCATCCAGCCGTGGGCTATGATGTCAGCGAGGAACAGGTCCAAAGGCCTGTGGCGGCTTGTAGCACTTCGCCCTCCAGCACCTCTCGCTTTTTTTTTTTTTGCAAGGCGCCTCTCAGGTTACAGAAGGATTCCAGGCAGAGGAAGTATCGCCACATTAGCTCCATTAGATTAATTAAGAATGTTTAATTTCTAAAATGGAGCATGGAGACGGAGACATGACTCACGGCTTGCCATTTCCGTCCTATCTTTAAATAAAAAAAAAAAACGTAATGGCTTGGCATGCACAGAGGCAACATGATACCACGCTCATTTTCAGTGCATGCTACGTATTGGCACTTTATGAAAACTAGCTGCTCATGTGGAGGAGCATGAATGATGAGGTGGCTCTTTGAAATAGGAGCCTCCACTGAGAGTGCACACACATTCTCACACACACACACACGCACACACAGAAGATTACACATAATCTGCAGAATCATGAGTGTTTACACACAATGTACCTATATTGCTATTCATCCTTTATTCAAGCGTAATCACCTCAAAACGTTGCAGCGGATGTGTTCAGCTGCACGCTAAGAGGCTTTGTTTATGCAGCTAAACACGTCCTTTATAAAAGCCACAATGTTAATTGTTCCTTGTCTATCATACTGCTTTTCATGCTTTGAATGGGAGTGATTCACACCAATGAGAGATTACCACCGTAGGCCGCACTGTTACCTTGTCAAATGCCCGAGACAATATGCGTATACATACACCGCCCGTATTGTTACCTCCCAGTCGGGGTGCACTGTAAACCGCTTAGACATGGAGAGCTTTACTGCCTTTATAGCCTCACTCCCCTAAGTCAGCAAGGGAGACTGGGGGACCCTCATTGGTAAGAGCGCGCACATACACACACACACGCACACGCACACACACACACACACACACACACACACACACACACACACACACACACACACACACACAATGTACACACATCAGTTCATGAAAGCTTTTTATTCTGCTGTTCTAAACATCCAGTGTCAATTAGGCCAGGAAAAACCCACGCTGAAAATGCACTTATTTTTCCAGCAGCAACAAAACAGGGCTCGTTTGGTGTAAGAAGGAGAAAAAAAAGCAAGAGCAATGATTGCTGCACCAACTACATCACCAAATTAAATAATACATATCCCACCGATTGAGGTTTTTGCCCATCTTGTTGACTATATTCTTCTTATGTCTAAGAATACTTGGCCATATATAGACAAAGGCCCAAACTCATACAGTTATCTGGAAATGATCCTACAAAACTTTCCATGTAAGATCATAAAACTCTCACACCACTTCAAACTGAACACTGCAGACTGATAAATCAGAGGTAGCTGCGGTCTGAGAAGCATATGAAGACAACCCCTCATTTGCATGACTCACCCAAGTGATGTGTGTTGAGTGGGGACTGGGGAGCTACAACATCATGGGAAGTGGTTTAGATTATGACGACAATGAGCGGGACTAAATTTTTTCGTTTGAACTAACAGACAGCTTGCTGCGTCTGTGAACTGGTTAAACTCCACGCAGCTGATTAGACCATTATCAGGTCATTAAATGGCCGTTATCAGTGGCTATAAGTACCATAGATGTGGGTCAGTAGGGCCATGCTACACCCAATAGTATGTTTTATCATCTATTTGCATGGTCGATCGCCGAAAGAAGGAATAAAAGAAGATGACAGCAACCTCTAGCGACACAAAACACTGAGCTTTCACCCAGGAGACTTCGCATCCTGTGTGAAACCAACAATGTGTACCTGTCTTTGTGTTCACAAGGGTTCATTTCACATAGTTATTTTCAGCCAAAACACAACACCTTTTACCGTGTTCACGAGAAGAGTCCATATGAACGCCCTCTTTTTGGGGTATTCATAACATTGTAAGTGGAAAGTTTCTGAAAGCTCAGAGTTCATGAGTTGTGACGTCAGAAATGGCGGAGGCCATTTCAGTTCATTTTTCGGTGCATAATAAGTTAATATATTGTAATTTTAGTCGTATATTGTTTGTCTTCGTAATTTTATAATATATCTGAGGAAAATGTTGATATTCCCAAGGGCCTCATCTTTCTCCTCTGTCATTATGCCTTTTCATTTACTGCATTGTGTTACCCACTTGCTAGCTTGCTAAATTGTGTCTAGACGCCGACATTAATATTGCCGTTGCTTAGCAGCGGTGTTCTCACGACTTATCGTGTACACAACTTCCCATGTTGTAAACACAAGCTCACCAGTTTCATTTGAAGGCACCATATGTGTTGCTTTTAAGGTTCACTTTCACTTTTACAATGCAGTAGGCGCAGTAGGCCCCTACTGACCCACATCTATGATGCTTATAGCGAGCGATAACACACATGTAATGGCCTGATGAAAGTTGAATTGGGCATGGCTCAACATAGCACATTATCCTTGGACAATTCCACAATTCAGAAGTTACATCCAATGCCAACGTTCAGGGCCAACGCAGGATGTAGTGTGTTTTCGAGCTGGTGACTGTGTTGGTTCAACAACTGCATGGCCTCAGATGGTGGATGGTTGTCAGGTGAAGTCCACACACATAGAGATCTGGCCGTCATAGAAACTACTGATGTGAGCCATCTGAGCTCCACCGCAATAGGTTTGGATATGGATTAGGAAACTAAAACTTGGTTAAGGTTAGGAAAAGATTGTGGTCATGGCTCAAAGGAAACATCTTTGACTGCTGTAAGAGGCATGATGCAAACCACACGGTCTGCAGTGCAGCAGCAACGTCATGACACTCATTATCTGAATCATGGGTCCACACGGCTCTTTGTAACTGTAACCTGACCTGGCCTGAGTTGTGCCAGGTCCAAATTAAATCCAGTCTAATCAAGTTGGGTAAAGTCCCTCTGTAGGCTTCAAGTCTGCATATCAATATATCTAATATTCATCATTTATACATATTCAGGCAGTTTCAGATCTGGTGCAAAATTTAAGACCCATCAAGACCTCTAATTTGCACAACTAGAAGTTGCTTTTCAGGAAAATGTAAACACAGGTCATTTAAAGCAGTCAAACAAATGATGTTGCAGGAAGAGGTTCATTTTAATGCATCTGAAAGGTAGAACACTTGCCAATGATGTCCTGCTTGGTTAAGAGCTGATCCAATTGCCTGCAAAGTAATTGAAGTTCTGAGGCCAGTGCCTTGGTCAAGTGCAATGATGGGAGTATTCTTTAAAACCCAACACCTAATATCTAAGAGTCTTTTGGAGTTGGAGGAAACCGGAGCACCTGGAAGAAATCCACAAAGAATAACACACCTAACCCAAGCAAATTCTCTCTGAGCCTGACCAGAATACGATAAACTAAACAGAAATTGTGGACCGCCTATCTTCTGTTGCTTATCTTAAACCAAAGCTGTTTAATTACTTCAACTCAAATGTTCGCTACCCTTTCCATGTTACACACAAGGGAGTGTTTGTTATGTCCAACTGTCACATAAATCTGCTGGTTTAATGCTCACATAATTGGTCTCTATAACACATAATCTGCATTTCCGAGTACGTGCTCACTTTACAAGATTTTACGAGATGGTTTTTGGTAGGGGCGCTAGCAGTGACACATCGTGTCTGTAAGGCAATTATTTGTCTGTTCATGTGTGTGTGTGTTGTGACGTGACATCGGGGCCTGGACAGGCTTGTGTTGGGGGAAACCTGGCCCTCTGAGGTTTGGCTGTTCTGACTGCATTGGGCCAGATGGGGATAATGGAATGTCATTCTGTCAGCTCCTTGGCTGATTAGGGAGTGTTTGTTATTTATTGATTGTCTTTCATGGCGAATTATCTATGCACAGGTCAGTGCCAGCGTTTTATTCCTGGAGCTCTGATGGCCGGCTATTCCCATCCTCACACAAAATCAATGAGTACAAATAAAATGGAATTTTAAAAAACGGGGGCGGGGGGGAAATTAGCAAACATCTCAGCGCGGCCGCTGTCATGCATATGTTAACGGTGATCGCACGCGGGCTGACATGAGCCTCGCGTTTTCCATGAAAGTGCACTCTCACCAAGTATTCAATTTTAACAGCAGTCATGTCTCATTCTCTTCCAGTCTCGTCTGCACCTTTTCACCCCTAATCACCATGCGAGTGTCTGCTATCTGCACATGTCACATCTTGATCATATTTATCATTAGTATAACGGTGGCAGCATCCTGACTGGTTGTATTGGGTAATACTCTCAGACTCACATACTGCACATATTTGGCTGTAGCATCTGATTTGGTGAGATTGTATGATTTTCTTATTCTATATGGAAACTATGAGTCTACGTTCATGCTATCAGCTCTGTGAGATTGTTCTCAGGCACAGTGATACTCTAAATGCTAATGTAAGCATGCTAACATGCTCACAATGACAACGCTAACGTGCTGATGCCAAGCAGGTATAATGTTTACCCATAGACTGTATATAAAGATGGACGACGCGTCTCCACTTCATCCCACTGCACAGAAGTGAAGCCAAAATATCCCGGATACGGGAGCTGCCATCTTCAGATTTTGACGTAATTTGGAGCCAGAGTCTGCGCTGTAGTGATCGGGGGCCTGGAGCTGTGGTATCGAGGTCCCGCTCACGCACACACCCGAGCCAATCTTGAGCGATGTTTCACCCCATTTTTATAGCATCAAACTAATTAAAACCAAACTTAACAGAAAAATTAACACTTGAACATTCACCAGCGTGAATGGCAAAAATGTATTTGAAGTGTATTTTGACTTTTTAGTTTGGCCCATGTCCCATCAGCTAACATGGAGGTGGCGGGCTTTATGACCTATACTGCAGCCAGCCACTAGGGGGCGATCCAGATGTTTTGGCTTCACTTTTGGGGCGCTGTCATGTCATCCATCTTTATATACAGCCTATGTGTTTACCAAGTTCACATCTGAGTTTAGTGGAGACTAAACTCCCAGTGTCCTTCCAGAAAACCTACATTATCAGTCGTTTCAGCACAACAGGAAACGATTGATTTAGTTAGCATGCTAAAATTAGTGTCTTAGCATGATAACTTTAGCTAAATTGCACTAAACACAAAGTACAGCTGAGGCAAATGAGAACATTTTTTGGTCATTTTTGGTCATAAACCAAAGTATTGGACACATTGACATTTTAATCTGATATTGGCCCTATAGATGAAAAGTCACTAGGATCCATAAATGTCTGTTGAAGATGTCATAGCAAACCATCCAATAGTTGTTGAGATTTTTCCGTCTGGACCAAAGTGATGCTTCGACTGACTGACTGACAGACCAACACTGAACATCCATAGAGCGGTTCCACTTTGTGTTGATTTTAATAGTCAAATTAAACCCTATAGTTGTTATACGTTCTATAATTTGTACTTTTTCTAGTGGATTGATTTAGCATGGAATTAATGTAGTTTACTCATGTTGCTGTGGACTCCTCTAAACTCATTTAAGGGCCCTTCAGAGTCCTATTTCGAACACCAATGACTTCAAGAATGACCTCATGTTATTGCACTGAATCTTCAATCCACCTAGTCTTCATTTATTTAGTTCATTTCTCATTGACAGACTGCAGCTACTATTTACGGAGTCAACAACTGTCACGCCTGCCTCTGCTTACACACACCCATTCTCTTTTTCTTTCCGCCTTCCTGTGTTGTCGGTGATGTTTGTGTGCTTGAGATGGATGCAGCCCTCTTTATTAGATAGCATCAGTCTTTTGTCTGATGACCAGAATTGCACAGTGGTGGCTGTCTGCGCCGTAGCACCGGGTTTCGCTTCAGCCCTCCGAGGCCGATCGCTCAGAGGCTTTTTTGTTTAACCTGGCGGCCATGTGACGGGGGCCCACTTGGCCTCGTCATCCCGAGCATAAAAGGCGTCGGTGTCGGGCCTTCTTCTCAGACCAAACGGCTGTCCGAGCAGCATTGACTTTCTGTCAGCGCCTGCCCGCTTATTGTTTGTGAGTTTGATTAAAAAAGAAAAAAAAAAAAGAAGAAGAAGAAGCAGGACGAAAAATGCAATTACTCAAGTTGGAGGAAACCGAATGCAGACCTCATAGAGATAATCACAGACTAATGTGACATTCCTCCATCACCACAGCAACCAGAGAAAAGCCTCTGAGCTGCAGAAAAGTAGAAAAAAGAAAAACGCTGCTGTGCTGTATACAGGCACAGATTCCACATCTTCTGTAAAGTGTTTTTGGATGTCCTTCGATGTTGCAGAAGTGTAATGGCTTGTTGTGCACAAATGGATTTTTATGAAGCATCACAGATGCATCTGTCTCACTTTGCATCCATTAAACTAGCTGAAGCTACAGTATTGTGCGCTACATCTGGACGCTAAGAAGGGGTTTCCACCACATGACTGATATTCACACAAAGATACAGCTCCTCCTTCATACTGGAGACGCAGTAAAATTGTGTTATAAGAATGAGCAATATCGGAAAGAAACACACCAAAAATGGGTAGGAAAATGAAAAAAAAAAAAAACATGTGTTACTTACGCAGACACACACTCACTTACACTCCAAGTTAGTGACTGCGGGTGGTATATCTGTGCGTGGTGCGTCTCTTAATTTCTGCCGAGTAAACAGCTTCCAGATGTAAGAGTTTCCTGCTGGCCCCGCCCAGTCCAGATGCCCGGTCTGCCAGCAGATCTGCCTCAAATTGGGCACATTTGAACAATCATTTAGTTCCCATCTTCCTGAAGGGGAACTTTTATTAATAAAGCCTTTTCATCTCTGTATCTTTGATTAGGATGCGTGGTGCTGGGGGGTGGGGGGATAATGGCTCAGTCATGTGAAAGCAGATTGGGGGGATCACTGTTTTAAAGGGGAACTTGTGTTGAGGGGGGGGGGAGGAGGGAGGTGTTGTTGTTTTTTAACGTGCGTTACAGTACAGTGGAAGGAAACCGGTGATAGGAAAGAAAAAGGACATCCTCTGTTGTAAGTGGTTCCAGGTTAGCCGACCCCCATACTTACTCGAGCATGTTGCCCTCAGCCACAAACTCCAGAAACTCCTACGACGCTTTAAATCACCCGTACACCACCGCCTCTTATCTCAGGCTGGAGGTTTCTAATTATATTTTCGGTGGTTTTGTAAATAAGGCCAGAGGATGAAATAGAGATGTCACAGTGTGTGTGTGTGTGTTTCTATAATCCAGCTCATTACATGCTCATTAAGTCCAGTTACATGTCACTGATATTGTGAAGTTAGTGTATGACATAAATTCATGGCATGTCTTTTCCCCCTCAAAAAAAGAATTTGATCATTAAATGTCTCCGCAGAAAACACTTATTAACCATTAGTATAAATGGTCAGTTCACCCAAATAATAAAACAAAAACAGCATCCCCCCCCCCCCCCCGCCCCCCCCCTCCCCTATTTACCTCAAGGTTGAATCTCACCATGCAGATCATTTTTTATTTTTCATTTTTGGAGAGTTTCTGGAACGAGATGTTTTTCTATTGAGTTTTTATAAATGTAATTATTCAATGCTTTAAGTGCCACAAATAAGATTCCACTCACCTCAATTGTGCTGCGGTGAACGCTGAAATCTTAGTGACAGAGGGAGAAATATTCAGATGTTTTTATTGAAGTAAAAGCAGTAATACCAAAAAAAGAGAAAAATAATGTGTTTTTTGAACAGTAAGGAATGTAAACATGTTCAAGAAGAAACCCAAAATACAAGTATGAACCTGAAAATGAGCATGACATGTCCGCTTTAAGTTGAAGTACAGCAGCTTAATATGTTTAAAGTATTAAAAGTAGTCATTGTGTAGAATAGGGCATTTCAGAGAGATTAGTATACTAATGCGTTAACATGGCCGCAGCATTTTGATTTGACCAAGATGAATTCAATTATTTATGTTACTTTACATACAGTTGGGTATAGTTTAATCTATAACAAATCAGCATATATTGGATGCTGATCAAATGTTTTGTATGTAACATCTTAACCTGGAAAGTAACTAGTAACAGTAACGTAAATGTAGTGCAATAAAAAGTTCAATATTTGCCACTAAAATGTAGTGTAGAAGTAAGGTTTAAGGTTCGTTCCAAGTGAGATATCTTTTGTAATTAAGATGAATTGAGCCTTTAATGGTACTTACTATATTAACACGTACTGTATGACATAGTAAAATCACATGCAAACTCCTCTCTATTTCCTTTATTGCTATGTTCCACACACAGACAGGTAAACAAAGAGAGAAAATGAGAGGCTGGAGGTGTTAAGCAGCTTGATGTTTGATGACAGTGAGTCCCGGCTCAGGCTGACTATGGGTCAGCTACAGGGATGGCCTCGTGGTGGCCTGATTCCCATTTCAGCCTCGCTGTCCCCCTCCTCAGCCCGCGACCGGCCGTCACTTTCTATTTGGGCCCGGTGTGAAACGCTGACATGCCCAAAGACATATAGGATTCCATTATTTTCACTCATATGAGGGTGCCACACTTGATTCCAGCAGAGCTGTCATGGCAAACCAGGGGTCCCTCCCCCTGTACACACACACATAAACAAACACACACACTTCCCATCAACCTGCTCACCTTGAAACCCTGCGACCCGCCCCAATGAAAACGAGCTAATTCTGATGTGAGCGTATATGATCCCTCTCCATTTAGCCAATGAAATGTTTTATGCAATCGCCGACTTACCTCCTCGGTCTCTATAAAGCAACCGAGAGCAAGGCAGCTCATAACGCTGCCACTGTAAATCAGACAGATTTAATTTCAATTTCATTTCAAAGGGGTTAGCCATCAATAATTAAAAGGATGTGTTTATGACTTACAAAGATCATAATTAATCTGCTCCGGGGAGGAAGGTTTTACACAGATTATATCCATCATGTTCTGTTTTTGCTCCTTACAGGCCACGGCGTGGCAGAGGGGAACATTGATTAAGATGTGCTTAGTGGATTATAAGCTGCTGTTCCTCGGGCAAGTCATAAAGAATAAAAGCAATCTTTTACCTTTCTGCTAAAGCCCATACAGTTTTAACAGGCTATGATTCATAAGCAGGGCGGAGGACGTGGATGTGGGAGATTAGTTTATGACCCGCCTCACATTTGTGTGATTAATTCAGCGGGGATAAGACGAGTGGTTACAGTTTTTGTTTTCATGTTGAGATCTTGTGTTCTACATTGTCATTTATGTTCAGTTCAGTGCCAAATGTGGGTTCCTTCCACAAGTGTAGATTTGGGCATGGACGCTCATGTCCGTACCAATGTCAAGGTGTGGCTGAATTGTTCCTACCAACACCAACTCTTATTATATCTACGTTTCAGGTACCAGGTGTTGGCTACATTTGTGATCATTGCTCTGACATGTCATTTCATTAAATAACTTTATAGAGCATAGTAGGAAACCAGGTCCTTTTATTAATGAAGAACCAACGTGTAATGAAGTAACAGCCGGCCTGTGATCAATCCAAACATTTTCTTTGGCGTAACATGTATCATTAATATTTATTGAACGGCATCCACATCAAACCCCTTTTTCACCAGTGGATCAGGAGTTGGGTTTTATTTGTTTGGCTCACTATATCATGCACATTATATATAGAGTAAATTAGCCACAGATGTCAGTGAATGTCATGCATTATTTTATTATACATACCATCGGCTACCATATATATATATATATATATATATATGTATATATATATATATATGGTAGCAGCAGCCAACCACATAGACACACAGACAGGTGATCTGCAGGCTCTCATGGTGAGCTCTGATGTTGGAATGGTGAAATGTCTGTCTGCAAGTACATACAGTAAGCTGATTCAAAAACAGAGATAGAGAATCTCAGGTGAGGTTTGAACAGCAGATAGTTGGTCCAAACAGATTAGCACATGAGCTACAGGTTATTTTATTTTTTGTAAAATAATTTTGTAAAAATCTGTCATATCTAAAAATTTAATTTTTTATTTAAAAATGGAAAATACATGTTTAAAATCTGAGAATTCATTTGATACACATCCTCTTTTAGGCAACAATCAAATGCATATTGATTTAAGTAAATGATTTGCAGAGCTACTTGTGTGTGTATACAGTATATTAGTATTGTGTGTGCATATGGAAAAGAAAATATAGAGCAAGTGCACACATACACAAGCTGTCTGACAAATATCCCTATTAAACCTACATCCTTGGTTTCTCTCACACCATAAACCTTGTAAAAAAAGAACACAATCTCCTCTCCCTCGTGCAGACAGGAGATTTTCTTGCATACTGTACATACAATTTTTTTTCTTGCAGATTGTATATAAAATGTTTTTCCTTAGAAGAACGTCTCTTTAGTCATTGAAACTTGAATCAAGTAGCTCTGGTCCATTGTTCTTGAGCTAAACAGCAGCCAAACTCTGCAATCTTTAGAAATACATTGAACTTGTTTCATGGTGAGTTGACAGGGGAAAAGCACATCAGCAGTTACCAGTCAAACAGAAAATGGAGAGTGTCAAGCAGTACACCAAATCAAGACAGATCCTGCAGCGAAATGTGTTTAGGCGTTGTACCGATTTCACTTTTCCCGTCTCGCTTCTTTTCCTGCTCCCTGGGCCGGGCGGCGAAGGAATTAGCCATTATGATGGCTCCTATAGCCCGGCGCCTCGACTGATGGGCAGAGAAGTCTGGCCCCGTTTTCGTCACCTGTCTCGGCTTCTGGGATTTAACATGGCTGGGTGTCTGGCAGCAGACAAGGCGAGCCGAGGAGGAGGAGGAGGAGGAGGAGGAGGAGGACGGGGGTAAAAACAAACAAACACAAAGAGAAATACAACATGCTCGTGAACAAAAGAATTAGACGTATGGGCATGGAGAGATTGCTTTCTGTGCTGGGGTCAGTTGATTTGAGGAGCAGCATTTTGCTTGGTATGTATTATATAGACGTGTGTGTACAGCCAGCGGAACTTTAGTATGCAGGGAATAGTAAGGCAGGATGGAAAAAATGAGGAGGAGGTGCTGGATTGATTTTCCTCCACTCCTCGGTATGAAAAGGTCACTTTGATCAATGCCGCATAATTGGGACTGTATTAGGATCATATCGGGTCATTTTACTGTTTAATGATGAAATATTAAATATTGGGTAGGTAAGATTGCAGTCATTAGCGGCCTCTTTCATTTATAGCCCTTTAATTAATTTGAACCTGACCCCAAGTCCAATACTTTTGAGTGTGCAGACTTAAAAGCACTCTCGGCTGAAACCGCAAGCTCTTAGCCAATTGGATCCACTTACCTATACACATACCTCACTTTGTTAATGGACATGGGAGAATAGTATTAGCACTTTAGTAAATAATATGACTCTACTAATAGTATGCTTGGAAGCCACAAAGGAAACGGTGATAATTATGTCGCATTTAACCCTTTTTTTTTTTTAACATTTGGTACATGAAATAAAACAATAACATAAAGTTGAGACGTGGATTTTTGAATTTCCGCTTCTGCAGCTCTAAATGACGTTTTTTCTTGACATATCAAGGAGTCGTGGAGAGTTTTAATCAGATTTTGGACCGACGCAGTTCATCAAATCATAAATATAGAGTTTAACTAGAAAGAAATCCTCCTTCACTGTCAAACTTGACTCCATATTTTCCTCCAGACTTTAATTCATTCATTTCCTTCCTTCTAAAGCTCGTCATTATTAACCATGATTGGACATAAAGACAATATGCGAGGAGTCGTGCCGCCGCGTAGATGAGTGCTCTTTCTGTAAATGACCAGCAGCGGGCTGGTAAAACACAGAGTGCATCGGGGCAAAGGGAGGACAGTAGGACGACTAAAAGCACTTTAATGACATGGCTGGACTCGTGTTTCCTAATGATGCAGGCGAGATTAATTATGCTCTGCGTATGGGTCATAATTATACGAGCACTGATCCTTTCCACCGGCCGTGCTCGGGCACTCTCTGCCTATGCCTTGAGTTTCAGATAATCCATCAACACATTCACATATTCCTTTCACTATGTCGGTTATTTATTTATTTATTATGGTAACATATTTATTTCTTTATGTTTGACATTAGGAAAGGAAAAGGGGATATTAGATCCTGCAGAGTGATCGCATAACATCGCTCACTGTGATCTTATGAGTTGGACGAGAGGGGAAAAATGCTGCAGTTCTGATCAGCAGAATGTTATTAAAAGTAGGATTAAGTGTATTCACTATTTACATCTATTTTCATCACATACAACAAATTGACAATTCCTGATTTTTAATGCCACTTTTCATACATTTCTTATGTGTCATTGATTTGCATGAGAAACGTGGATTTAGTTCACCCATCTGGCAGATTTTTGGAGAACATCAACGTATCCACATACAACGGTTCGTATGTCTTACGAAAAGTTATTCCTCTTTTTCCGCCAATCTCCTAGGAATGTCCAGCAACACGTGTCAATTTTCGCTCTTAACATGCATATGGTCTTTACAAAATAAACCTCCATCTTCAAGGAAACAACTTGGTTAGGTTTAGGGAACAGAACTACTTAGTTAGGTTTAGGAAATAATTGTGGTTTGGGTTAAAATAACTACATAGGTGGGAGTACTTAAGTACGTAAGGTATGTGACAAATAAATCAACCGTGGCTTCTGGTTTCAACAGTTTCAACGGTCTCCTGGTTGAAAGTCTGCTGTTTTTGGAGCCCATCATCCACCCTGACCTCCTCCCTACTACGTCGCTCTTTATACTTCCTGGTTCACGATTAGGTGGATTATATACAAACTGATTTTGTGCATTAACTATGCAGCTATGAATGGTGTATGAGAACAGTTATGACGTGTTAAGATTAACATATCTGACCATATTTCGGGTTCAATTTAATGAACTACAACAAATCATTAAATGATTAATTTAGTCAGTATGATCCACAGGGATGAGACCTGTAAAACCTTTACTTTGTGGGATGAACAGATTAAATATGGATGAATACTTGGATGTAACAACTCAAACCCGCAGTGACTTTTGGAAGTTTTCATAAGATTTTGAAGCTTTTAAGAAAGTCAAAACTTGTCAAAACATCTTGAGCAATGCTGGAACATTGTGCATCTATTCTGTCCACATTCGGGTCAAAGTGTGCATAATGAGCATATTAATGCTTCTGTAAGACTACATATTGTCTGTTGACTGTAACACATCAGTGATGACTGGATAATGATAAATTACATAGACATATTCCATGCCCCCCCCCCGCTCTGACAAATGTTGCTGAAGAGGCTTGTAGGGTTCATTTTTAAATTAACTTTTGACTTTAATTTACCTTCCACTTTGTGATTTAAAGTATTCATCTTTGTCATAAAGAACAAGACGTATCTAAGTTATTAGGTCAAACACAGCTAATGTGAAAATACTGATAAGTCTTTCAAAATAAAAAAAGTGCACTGATATGAAATACTTATGCACCGAGTCATGAAAAGCAATTTACTCTGCAGTCTCTTAATATGCATTTAGGGAATAGTGTGTCTACTGTACTTCAGTTATGGGTAATATTGTCAAGTAATGCTTCGATACAACACTCAGTGGATTTCCTTGAAGAACAGCAGAGTGATCTTCAGGCTTATGTAGAGACCTGAGAGGCCGGATGGAGGAACAGGAGGCAATCTTCTTTGAGGTAAGTAGAGTCAGTACTTGATTTAATAAATCTCTATGAGATGCTCCCATCGAGCATCCTGAGAGGACAGAGCTGGGGGGGGGGGTGACGGGCTAACAGGGATGTCTTAATTCCTTGACATAAACATACACACAGATTAATGAAGCCTTGGGAGATTGTGAAGAAGGGGGAAAGATTGCTTATCGATCCATATCAAAATTTTCATGCTAATCCGAGCCAGGAGACAGAGTGTCTGGTATCAGAGTTAATAATCTGATTTCTAGGCTGTCCAGGACAATTCCAGCCAGCGTGAGGGCCTAATCACAGCGCCGTCTTCCCATCTGAGAGCAGCTGCCTTGGCCCCTGCAGCACGTCAACCCCCCCTTACCCTCCCCAGCCCCCATCACCCCCACTCCCCCTCCGGGCCTCTGGCCCCTGCCACCGGCTCGGACAGTGATGGAGCATATGATAGAAAGACGTTGACAAATTAAATTTTTTAAATTTCAGAGGAGATTTGCAGCGAGAGATTGGTTGGTGACGATGGTGGCTCGCTAAGTGCTGGTGGAGCGGCGCTGACCTTCGTCTGTGAGCCTGCTCATGGGATTCCACTGCATGTGTTGTTTGACCTCCGGAGCAGTTGCTGGTGACAAATCCTCAGCTTGGAGTTATAAGGTTGTATCTGGGTGAAGCACACTTTGGAGACACCAAATGCCTTTGCACACCCAATCGGTTTTTTTTCGTCCCGAATTGTCGCACGTTTAAAAATAAATACAACCTCATGTTGTGCCAATCACGTTTACACACCGACTCCCAAACTTTTGTCGGTTATTAAAGTTTTCAGAACAGGTTCTATTTTCTGCAAAAGAGGATTGTTTGACCGCTCAGAGCCACCGTCGGTGGAACCTTCATCATCCAAAATGGCATATGGTAAACTGATTTACGTCTCCCAGCACGATAAAGAAATAAAAGAAAACAGAGATGTGGAATTTAAAGGTAGATTGTGGTAGGACAGCTTGGAATCGATCGCAAAACAAAAGTTGTATGAAAGATTTGACAGTAGTGATTGTGTTCTAGGCAGCTAAACGATAGCTTCTTGCTAATGTCGTTCATTCAATAGCCCCGTTTGGGATTAGCACTATCCATTGTACTCACGTAATTAATTTAGTTTTGTCTTTTATTGCGAATCTTCGCAACAAAGAGAATAATAAAACGCATCGGACTCACTGTGCGTAACGTTTTTTATCAGATGACGATTTAAAAAAATGCATACGAATAATGTGGACTTCAATCCACTTTAAAATATCAACCAAAAGTTCTTAGAAAACCTGCAAAACCTCCAATTTCAAAACCCAAATGGACCCAATACGTAGCTACCTCAATCATCATATGAAATGTATGTTGTGTAAATACCATCCGGCTTTATTTGCTGCCTGCAACACCTCAGATTATGCGTCCTGGTCATAGTGCCCCCCCCCCCATCCCCTCGCTGCAACAAGGGATGTGAGGAGACGGGGTGGGGCACCCCGAGGAGAGCCAGCTGATGTGTCTTAGTTAGGCTAATATCCTCGCCACACATTTTTCTCTATTAAATCTTAATCACAGACTTGTCGAGTGTCACTTGACATTTGCATTTTGCCAGGCGGAGCCGCGATGCACACGGCGCTCAGAGGTTCGACAGCTTCCTTCCACTGAGCGCTTTGTTCAATCACCAGCTCTCATCTTCAACGGGGTCGCCGTAGCAGATTGGCGATGATGAGACCGGGTATGTTCCTCCGTAGGCGTGCTGGGTTTTGTTTTCTACAGTAGAGAATGGACAACACTTTAAACCACTAAAGGACGTGAAGGAACATTTGTAAAACACACAAGCTTTCATGCATCTAAATTTTAAGCTTTAATATATATCATAAATGGCATTCTCCTGCTAGCTGTGGCGAACGAAAATGTGAAGCACAACAGCAGAGAGAAATGACAAGGACATGTGAAAAGAAGCAGTCAACACTGCTTTAACTTCTCTCAATAATCAATCTCCTCATCTTGATGTTTACAAAAAAGAGTCGATAAGTGGAGAGGGAGCTTTGTGATTGGCTTTGATTTCTACTTCCAGTCCAAATCAGGTGTTATTGTCTCTGTCTCTGTCTCTCTCTCCTTCTCGATATGACATTGATGACGGCAGACGTGACGTACGCCACACACATTGATCAAACAGGCAAACACTTTTTCTGACAGACTATATCATACCTTAATGTAAAGCCTCAGTAGCGTGTTGGTGGCACCAACTGGTAGCAGGTTTGAAACACAAAAACTGCAACCACCAGAAATCCTGTAACTTGGATGTGAGGCCAAAGGAGCATTCACATTCTGCTGTTTAGGAGAAGTTCACAATGGTGACCGTTTGTGGGCACAAGTGTCCAAAACCCAACAACAGAGCTTGATTTGGAAAAAGTAGCTTCAATCAACTGGATTTTAATTAGTGAAGATGAATCACTCTTTCTCTGCAGCCTCACTTTGTGACTGAAGCTTGTAAAAATGGGCGTATTATGACACAAAACAGTGAAGCTCTAATGAAGCTTTAAAATTACAAATGTGTTAATTTGACACTGTACGAAATGTGCTTATTTGCTGTCTTGAGAAGAGTTTGACTGGAAGTTTAAATTAATTTCTGAGGATGTGCACAACCGACGCTCCAAATGGACGCAGCATACGCGAGGCAGCCATCATGTGCGCTTGAACTCGTAGTTAAAAGGAAGTATCCTATATCTCTATGTCACATTTGTTTAATATGTGTAAAAACGACTAGTCTTGGCCAGGCTCAGTAACTGTCTGAGGTCTTGTTATCACCCCAGATTTTGTCGCCTTTGGTTAGAGCCAGGTTTCTTAAACTAAGCTAACTGTTCCCCCCCCCCCCCGTTCCCAATCTTTATGCAAATCTAAGCTAACAGGATTCTGGTTCTGGTGACATATTTTCCATGATGATCATCTCATCTGACTCTCGACCACACAGCGAATAAGCTTATTTCCCAAAATGTTGAACTATTCCTTTAAGTGAGTAATGAATAATGATTCAAAAACCTTGGGCAGCCTCAATAGGGCCTATTTGCCAGTGGATGAGGTTTTATGATGGGAATGTGTGCGTACATGGATGTGTATCAGAGTAACTGTGTGAGCGTGTGTATAATGTGTGTGTCTGTGGTGTGAACAGCCTCTTGCAGTGCCTGCCAGTAAGAGCAATAATTTGACAGTAATATTGCCAATAAACAAACAAAACCCGGCCTCTCTCATAATCTGTATCTGTTTGGGAGAGCATAATGATGCGTTAGTGTGGCCCGGTTTTCCATTGTGCTGCAGCCTTGTCATGGTGGCTCAGGGGAAGACTTATCCATATGAGAGGCTTAGGGAAGCCTGTTCAGATCCGCCAGGATTAGGCCCAGGCTAATACACTGGGTCAACAGCATGGTTCTCCTAATGAGACAGGTGTACAGTACTTACGACTGTCTCTCCACGTAGCGGAGGCTCAAACAAAAGCTGATATCATCCCTCCCGGCTTAGCCCGACTCATATGATATCCCCCCAGTAGTAAATACAGTCGCTGTATCAAGCATCCAACAAGCTCAGAGGTGATCTGGGCTGCACAGCATGCTGGGGGAATTGGGATGCCCATGGCCATTTTTTGAAAATAAGAAATAAAACATTTTAGGAGGATTTAAAATGTCTTTGTCTCTGTTTGTCTCTTCCAAAGCCAGATATACACAATATAGCTGTAGGTAGAGAAGAACTGGGCTTTGTTCTGTGGTACAATGCAGTGGTTATTTCCTCTACTGAACAATGCAAGTATTCCATTACCAGTACGAGTCCTGCCTTCGAAACCTTACTGAGGTAAAAGTACAAATTGATTAATTTTACCTCATTGGGCCCCAAACAGGGAACCACTAGTTTAATCGTTGTACCTGCAATAACTGTTTATTTAGGGCCTCTGAAACAAGTTGTGAACACAACATTACATAACATGTTAAAGGTTTCAGTTAAAAATGTCGACCGAAACGTAAGAGACCACGCAGACAGGTAACTTTAACAAAATTTGAGCTTTAATGCAAAGCTGGTGGCAAAAACAAAGCTGACAGGAAACAAAAAGTGAAGGCGCAGGCAGGCTGAGGTAAAACAAAGTACAAAGGAAAAACAGCGGTAAGACACGAGGAACACAGGCAGGATGGCAGGATGAAGACCAATAACAACACAGACAACCTGTAATAACACTGACAACCTGACACTGAAAGAGGGAAAGCACACAGACTAAATAAGGAGAGCAGGGTGATTAGACACAGGTGGAACAAATCAGGGTGGGGCCGAAAATCACGGGGGCGAGAAAACACAAAGACAGGAAGTAAAACCAGACATGACACAAGAGGTGGGTGACTTTCAAAGAAAAACAGGAAACAAACTATGGACCATGACGTATCATCACCTTTTATGTAAGTTGATATGGTGAACTTGTACATCCAGAAGTTATGATGTTAGAATTCATTTGGAGTTGTGTTTATGGCCACCTGGTGAATGTGAGTCCAATATTAACTCTCTTTTAGCTCTGTTTTTGGTCTCCACCAACTCTTAAAGGAAATATCTGTCTCTTTTGCTCCACTATGTTCACCAGCTAGTTGCTAACTTTGTTATGTCTGCCGTTTGGTGCTGAGCAGGTATTCTATAGTAGGTTTTCAGAACTTTTTCACTGGAAAACAGCTGCCTGCTACAGCCAAAAACAACACTATGAGAGCGGTGAGAGTGAATCAAAACAGCAAAGTTGCGGGGCGGACAGCTAAACATCGAGCTTTAAAATATAACTTACAGCTGTTCTAAAAATGTATTGTCCTTTATAAGCTCATCATGTGTGTTTATTTTATGTAAAAACTTTATCTGAACACTTAAGCTGTCAGATAAATGTAAAGTAAAAAGGACAATATTTGCCTTTGAAAGGTGGTTGAGTGCACAAAGTAGAGGAAATACTAAACTCACGTACTGCAAAGCACAAGTACATCTACATTGTACTGTACTTGAGACTGGACAGGACTTGACAATTACAAAAACGTGTATTTATGTGAAGCTAAAAATTAATTGTATATTTAAGCTATAGGGGCAAGTAAAAAAAAAGAGAATTAAAGAGAACTTGGTTTAACTTCCGGCAAGGTTATAGTGTCAAGTTTTAGCCAATAACTACCACAGATTGTGCTCTTCTCCATCATATGTTATTTGTAATTAATCTGCGATCACAGGATTCATTGTGTGTACGGTTGCTTAGATACAAGTGAGGGGGGCTCGTCTCCCCCCCCCCACCCCGCAAATCCTCTGTCATGCTGTGATTTGTGTAGCAGAGATGAGACAATCACCCTTAGTCAAAACTGTTGTGGTGGCTCTCACAACCTCCAGGTATTTGATTTCCCACTTTCTCTTTACCTAACCTTTTTCATGAACCTTGCTCACAAACCATGAATCAAGCCTCTTCTGGTGCCTTCAACAAACGCCCCCCCCACCCCACCCCCCCACACACACCCCTCCACCCTGCACCCCCCACCCTCTCTTCGACCCCTCCTCCTGCCCCCCTGCTTGTCAAAACATTTGTGAAATCCTATTTTCCTTTAATAAAGTATAGTTCTGTCCTGCAGACGTATGCTTGGATAACATGTCATACTCTGTCTTTGTTGAGAATGGCGCCCCGCTGATGTTCTTAGGCAGTGAGGAAATTGCCTTATTGAAACACGTTGCTCGGAGTGACTATAATGCCACACTGAGGGCCGGCATTATGCACATGACATATTCAGGACCTTGGAGTGGAAAAACTATGAATATAAAGTAATCACTGAAGGCACCTACATGTTTCTCTACCATGATGGCTTTGCTTTTCCTCTAACCTTTGTCAAATATGATGATTTCATGATTTTAGACAAAAGCGTCGGGGTCCGAGCCGGCACAATGAATTCTTTCTTGCATCTTTGCGAGTCTCTCTCTCTCTCTCTGTCTCACACACATACTCTCTCTCTCTCTTCATGGCATCAACAGTGTGTGGAAATAATGAAAATTATAAAGATTATTAGATACACCCCCTCATAAATCAATATATTCCTAATTATTAGAAACACCCACTTTCGAAAAAATTGATCTTGTGTTGTGCACGGGCCCGAAAATAATGCTGCTACATTGCAGTCAGTACAAGCACTTTGAGTTTAATGGGCCAGGCTGTGTGTGTGTGTGTGTGTGTGTGTGTTTGTGTGTGTATGTTTGTTTATTTGTGCATGTGTGAGCGAGAGAGCGAATGTTCTGGGGAGCTGTGTAAACAGAAATACTAAGCTACCCCAAGAGTGCACTTTCTCTGTGAAGTTAAGAGCCGGGTACACATGTTTATTACAATTTCAAACAAAATGCAAATCCCATTAAACAAATGGGGTTGAGGCAAATTAGCCAGGAATTTAATATTCGCCGAGTCTATGATATAGGACATCTTGTTACGAGACAGTGGTCTGAAGTATCAGTCGCAGAGCCGAGCCTTTCATCCAGCCGGCTCTCTTGAGGATATTTGTAATTAGCATCATTTGCCTAATACTTCAGGTTAATTAGAATATTTAATTGAATAGCTCTAATCTTCGGAGATGACTATATTATAATCAAATTAGCACCACCACTAGGCTGGCTATTGAACGTGGCAGACTGCCTGGCTCCTGGTCTCTTATCTGCTCCATCTCCATAGAGCATTCTCACATACTTAATGGTCCATTTGAACTATGCTATCAACATTTGATTATTCCTGAACAACAAAGGCAGCCACACAACCAGTAGGCATAAAAAGAAGAGATGATAAAGAAAAGCGCTATGGCTCCCATATGGCAGGTTTGGGGAGAGAGCGCTCGCTCTGTGTGAAGCAGCCTGAGCCAGGCGGCGAGGCCTGCGAGGCCATCAGGGAGAAGGAGTCGACTCGACTCCCACTCTCCTCCATCCGCCCCTCATCTACCCAGCCAAGTGTTTGCCAAGATAAGCAGATGAGGAGACATATGCTTGAGAGGCTTCTGGAGAACTATTGAGAGAGTTTTAGTAGTCGAACCAGATGAAAGGCGGTCTGTAACCCTGTGGTATTCATGCCGCTGCATACAGTAACTGTGTCTTCGCTTTATATACCTTTACGGGGTATGCATGAGCAGCAGAACCCTTAAAACGTGTGATGGGATTCTTCTTCTTTTTTTAAATGCATCCACACATAGGAAGTTTTCATTATGAATAATGCACTCAAACTCCATTATCAGCTCTATTGTACTCAAACACTTATGCTCATACACGACGATCTGTCTCGCTGAGAGAAAAACAAACCAATGAAAAGCTAAATATTACAGTGCGTTCAATTGCAACAAACAGATGGCAGCTAAATTAAAAGAAATTACATATACATTATCGTCGCTTTATGGCTTCGCTCTAATTGAGGCGATTATAACTCCTACCTTTCTGCTCTATAATGAAGTGAATTAATTCATTTAGGGTGGAACGTGTTGAAATTGTACTCGCCAGTATTTTGTGTTTAGCGTCTCAAGTGATAATTTTTGACAGTGCCATATGTTTCACTGGCAATATTTCTTCTTGGTTGAGTTTTATTACATAATTTTATTTGTCCCTGCGCCGATTTCTTTATATATCTGCAAATGAACTCTTGTCGCAAATAGGTAGCCATATGCCACGAGGATGCAGAGTAGAGGGTAAAAAATATTCCTTAGGCTTTCCGCTAATTTGTTTTCTCGGCTCTGTCTCGCTGTATTGCAGCTGATTGTGCACTGTGGCTATATTAAAATGATAATGAATAAATGTATCATTAATTCAGCCCCGCCTTCAGTGGATCCATTGAACGTTGCCACCAGGAGGAATGAAAATATAATTGTGTCCTCGGCCCTTTCAGTTGCACACGGTCCTGGAGTGAAAAGACAAAAAGCAATACAGCAGGTCATCATGGCACCTTTTATATGAGGAGAAGTTAAAACAAGAGATCATTGCTTCTTTGCAATCAGGGCCTCATCTTTTAAATAACTTCTTTAAGTGTACTTCTGCAGACTTGCATTCATCTGATGATGTTTTTAGGCCTTTTTATACAGTAGTTTACTTTTGCTTTTCTTGCTTCTATTTTTTCTGCCTTACCTTGCAGCTTTCTTTTCCTTTGTAAAGTACTTTACACTTATTCTTTGGAAATGTATCATTTAGCACTATTATTATAAAATAAGGCTGTCAAAGTTAATGCAATAATAACGCGTTAATGCAAATCCGTTTTAACGCTACTAATTTCTTTAATGCATTAACGCAACTTGCGATTTTTAATCAATACCTTAAAAATCCGATGGGCAGCCAATCTTTCGGAGTTTGTAGCGGGCCCAGTTTTAAAGCTAGAGTGAAGATACTGACATATTAAACTAGAAAAATCTAAGGAATCCATTGGTACCAACCATGTCATACTTGCTTGTAGTGAAGGAGGTGAAATAACGCTCCCAACATATGCACAATTTTGGCGAGGAAAAACTGGCATGGTCATTTTCAAAGGGGTCCCTTGACCTCTGACCTCAAGATATGTGAATGTAAATGGGTTCTATGGGTACCCACCAGTCTCCCCTTTACAGACATGCCCACTCTATGATAATCACATGCAGTTTGGGGCAAGTCATAGTCAAGTCAGCACACTGACACACTGACAGCTGTTGTTGTCTGTTGGGCTGCAGTTTGCCATGTTATGATTTGAGCATATTTTTTATGCTAAATGCAGTACCTGTGAGGGTTTCTGGACAATATTTGTCATGGTTTTGTGTTGTTAATTGATTTCAAATAATAAACATAAACATACATTTGCATAAAACAAATATATTTGCCCACTCCCATGTTGATAAGAGTATTAAATACTTGACAAATCTCCCTTTAAGGTTCATTTTGAACAGATAATACAGCCCTATTATAAAATTATTGTTCTGAGGGATTGATGTCTTCTTGTTCCCATCCACTGGACGATGTCAGTCAAAAACACCCTTGCATTGACTGTCAACCCTTATTGTTGAATATGGGATAAAGACTAATTATATGTGTCTGTGGGTGTCATGTTGTGGGGGGGGTTAGTGGTGCTGACATCACCCCCTGTGGTGGCGGAGGACAGCCTGGGCTTCAGCTCTGCATAGCAGACCCAACGTCTCTCGCCACAGTTTCCGAGTCGGACCCCCTGGGTTTTAAATTGCCACATAACGGATGCAGAGTCGAGAGGTAAACGTTGCCTAAGCAGCACTCATGCATTTCAATCCATATTGTTGTCATTTTGGAAACAATGGCGCCATGATTGGCATACCTCTTCAGCCTTGGAGAGGACAGTGTATGATTGGCGCCAGTGGAAGCAAGGCAATTAAATCATTTACAAATGCTCCATTAAGGTGTCTGTAATAGGCAGCTTCCAGCACTAAAATTGTATTTTTTTTGCCTCTATTTCTAAAAAGCAATCAATTCTTATTAGGAATTTGGAAACAAGCAGCAAGGCCTCCGATGATTGGGAGTGCCTTTTAAGTTGTTGCTGAAGACACTCACAATGTTGTTGACATTGTAAAGCTCCCTTGTGCACGGTGTGACAAATTTTCACAACATTTTATCCTCCCCACCAGTCGGAAACGAGTGAAGCACGCACGCACATATGATGTGTGTACTTCCTTTACTATACCAGATAATTAGAAGGTTCGACATGTTTGTCCAAGGCTTTCGGGGTTGCGATCATTCCCACAAAAATCCCGTGTTCTCATAAACATTTCAATTTTAGAATATATTTGGGTGATTAAAGATGATTAAAGTCAAGCCAATTATATGAAATACTTAATTATGTCAAAGTAACAACAGTTACAGTTTTATTTGGGAAGTGCGGTATGGTTAGTTGAGATGCTCGGATTAAAAACAGTTCAAAGCGGGCAAGTCTTGATGCCACATGCTTTGATATTAAATACTACACGGTGCAAACGTCTGGAAGATCTGACAGGGAAACTCAATTATATAGACAGAACCAACATAATAATTCTTCTGCAACAAAAGTAAGTGCACATGCTTCACTGCGAGTATAAATAAACCTGAGACTTCTTCTAAAAATGCATCTAAAACTCCTGAAACTCTACAGGGAGAGGCAGTGAGAGAGAAACCTCTGTGATCTATATTAGGATTGTTTTAAAAAAGCCGGCACCGGCCTACTCCGCGATGTCCGAAGCAGTCAGACCCCAGTGTATGGTCAGAGGCGGTTTGATGCTGGGTTTGATGGAGTATGTCAGTCCAATCAGCCCAGCTTCCAGAGTCTGATTGGGTCTGCCAGCCGGAGAGGCAGCCCTGATATTAGCTCTACAGCCAGCTGACAGCCGGCATAGAGAGCAGCTCATACGACACACAACAACAGAGCCGGGCAGCACGCTGACGGGGCCACACTTTGTCTGAGCCAGTGTAAAAAGATAGTAGGAGAAATGTAAAGAGGAGAAAGTGGTTTTCAAACGCAGCCAGAGTGACCGGAGAGAAACACTTAACTCTCTTCACCCCTCTCTGCTGGATTTTTTTTCTATGTCACATACACAGATTTACATTTCATCACTGCAGCAAATCACATAGGAAAGCTTTTTGTTACATGAATGTCATAAACCAAGTCCATACACATTCTTTCTCAGATTACTTCCTCCTTTTTGGGGGGTCCCACAGACCTCAGTGCTGTACTGTGTGTGTAAAAATAATAATACAGTGGAAACCGCTTGTTGTGATCAAAAAGCTTGGGACAGAATCATTCCTATACAAATGCTGTTTAAATAATTTGCTTTTAGTAATCAAGCTACGGTAATTCTTTTCTCCCATGGTACTCTGCCTCGCGGTAACCCGTCTGCTTCTGGCTGGCGACCTGAAGCTGGTGCTGCATGCGTGCAGATTGAAATCATGACGGGAAAAAAAAGAAAAATCTAGTCTCCTCGAAGTTTAGGACAAACTGACAAAAACGAGACAACGAGATAGTGCAGCGAAACTTGGTGTTCCTCAGGCTACCCTATGTAGTCTACTGAACAATGAGAAACCAACCCGGTCTCACAACTCGTCAAATACCGCCAACTGGGCAGCAGCGCGCCTCAGCATCGGAAGCCGACAGTCACAGTATGTGACAAACTGGGCTGGTTGGAGCAAGTGACGTAGTGTTGGTAGCATAAGAGTCCTTTCAGGGTGGGAGTGGAAGGGTCAAACAACCACAAGACTTTCAACCAGGAGGCCGGTGTTCGTGTCCCCTGTGAAACTAAAAGTTAACGTTAACTTATTTTGTCATGTCAGTCTTTAGTCACGTGACTCATCGGTATCGCGAGTCCGTCCCGTGAGTCACTATAGTCACGCGGTATTTGACGAGTTGGGAGTGAGAATGTGTTGGAGAAACAGTCATGGCTGCTAGTGATGGAGAAAGCACCTGTGTTTGAAGCAGCTGAAGCCACATTTGAAAAACAGGGGTACTGTATTTTGAAACAGTCAATTAAATTCAGTTAATAGCGAAGCTGTCCGTTTCATTACTTTATGTTCTTGAGATAAATATACAAATTTCAGTTAGATGGTTATCTGCATGAGAAAAAAATTTAAATAAAAAAAATGGTTATAATCATCTGCTTATAGTGATCAAGTTGAGGTTTCCACTGTATTTGCAAAATCAATATTTTTAACAAAAAATACTTATGACATTACTAAAACAAAATGCTGAAATGACCATACAGCATTATTATGACACCAAATAAGGAAGTGTTTCCTTTCCATATGGACTGTGCATGATGTTTAGGATCAACTTCCTATTAGACCTCTAATGGACAAACTGCTATAAACCTTCAATAATGGAAATCAAAATATTTATATTTTTGGGGGATTTGCCGCCAAAAAAGTACAGTCAACCCCAATCACAGATCCAATGTACTAAAGCCCCAAACCAAAGTAATGCATCCTTTTCGTTAATGGACTTCTGAAACAGTTCATAATAAACAATTTTCATAAAGTTAGGGGAAGTCATGAAGTATTAAGGTGATAAAACAATGCTAAGTATGTTTTTGCAGCTGTTAAAGAGAGTCCGGATTCTCCAGAAGACCAAACAGAACGTTAGGGTTCAATTCTCGACAGCCCCATGTTTGCATCCACAAGAGTTAGACATTATGTATCAAGGATTTTGGCACGGGCGAGGTGGGTGATGGGCTGAAACAAGGAGCTGAGTTTGGTTTGTGTAAAGCATCTCTTGCAGGCATGTGGGAGACTTAAAGGCTTTTGCAAAAGTTCTGGGGGAAATTTTCTCTAAGGTTTATGAGCCATAGCAGATGAGTAGATGACCCAAGTTAATTATTATTGAATTTGTTTTCCCTGCTCCACTGATACTTACCTCTATCCTGATGCTACAATGACAGTGGGTACTCTCATTAAAGCGAAGGATGTGGCTTGCCAGAGAGAATCGTCTATTTTCTTTTTTTTTCACGTGCAAATTCCCCCGGCGGGCTAAACCTGTTAAGCTTCATCATTTGTTATTGTGGTTAGCGCTAGATTTTTATGCATCATCATTTCACAACAACAGTATTAATAGTAATATTCTATGCCATAATGGTATGAAGTAAAATAAATAAAGTAAGACAGCATTGTTCAGTGTTTCCATGGCAAAACAGCTATATGTTTTTCCTCCTTCAGACAATTTCTAAGTGCCTGTAAATAAGCGAGTTGACAGCGCTGACATGACAGTCGAGCAGGATGTGAAGAATGAGTGAAAGTCGAGACAAATTACTCCAATCAAACGCATAATCTTGAAATTAGATGGTCAGGCATGTAATACGATATAGGGAAATTGCTGAAAGGTTTAGGGGCAGACTTGCCTTCTGTTCCGTCTTTGACATAAACCGTCATGATATAAAGATAAACCCTCTCTCCTGTCATGATTGAATGCAAAACAGATGAAACACAAGCCATCTGTAGCTTGTCACGCTGGAGTTCACCAACTTAACTGAAGCATGTGTGCTCAGATGTGTGTTTTATGAATTAAGATGTCTGTCTAATGTGTATTGGCGGGGGAAATCTTTGTAGAATGCACTTTTATGTCACATGCTAACAAAGAAAAGTGTGAAATCAACATGCACGGGTTAATTAATATACTTACAGTTATTTGTTAAGTGTTTTCTTTCCAGCTTTACGTTGAATTACTGCAGGCTTCACAGAATTACATTATTTAGACTAAAATTAACAAAGACATGTTTAACATGCTTAGGCATTGGAGGCACACCCATGGTTGAAGTTGTTAGCTAACAATATGTAGTTGTGAATATTAATGTGAATGCATGGTGATGATCAAAATATTTCTTTCAGGTCATTCATGGACTAATGACACATTAGCAGCTTGTTGGTAGTTGGGTGGTAAAAATCTTAACTTAATACTGAGCAGTTAAGCAATCATGAAGTAATGACTCATTGTTACAGAAGTAACAACACCTCACACAAACAATACTAATATATACATACTGCACAGATGGATTGCGTATAAGTTATGTGTGTTTTTACCCTAATCCTGATTCAGAGAAACAAGTCAACAGACCTTTTTCACAACAGGAAAAAAGGTCAGTTCAATTTAGGTGTGCAAGTAAGGCACCATACATGTTGCCGGTGGGTTAAAGACGCTGATCATGTAGGACCAAGCAGGAAGACAACATCCCCAGTTTGAGTCCAGCCAGTGACTTTGTTTCATGCAATTACTAATCCCTGCAAAAATAAAAAATAAAAAAATAAAAAAAGGCATCATGCACTTTATAATGGCAGTAGAACTGGATCACCTACATGTTACTAATTATTGACCATTTCACAGTTGTAAATGTAAACATTCCAAATGTGTCCCAGACTTTCCAACAGTACTCGGGTCATTTTCTCGGCGCCGTTAATAACGTCATTGCTGTCGCACAATTAAAAGTGCCAGATCAACATCTGCTGGTAGACCATCCAGGATGAATATTGGATACTGACATGTATTTTTGTGTGTGATATCTTAGCAAAACGCTCTGAGTGAATTTAAGTTCCCCTTGGAACAGTGATGCAACATATACTGTATATCTAGGGCTTTTATTGTGAAAGGGAAGAGTCAACGGTCGTGGTGAATGTTTAATATTTAATATGCATATTTTCCCAGATTAATAAATACAAAGTACTTTGTGGCCGTTTGTGTTGTGATGTGCTGCTCTGCTCACATTAAATACATTATTTATGGGTTTGTCTCAATCCAGCTGCTCTCTTTCCTCTCGTCCGTCTGCCATTCTTCCTTCAGTGCAATGCATGATGGTAGATACTGTAGTGTTCGGTTAGTGACCATTGTTGTCCACTACTTTTCATGATGCATCGTGGGATACTTTAAGTCCACTATATAGAGTATAATAATTCTCACTATACAGTCGGACAGCACTACAAAATGACAAACTCACTATATAGTGAGTGATTTTCGGACACAGCCCAGGTTTATTTCCTGTTGCAATGTATGTGAATGATAAAAGCTGACAGGAAGTAAACATGAACCCAAGCTGTTGCCTAGCAATGCAGTTCCGTTGAAACGGTCTATACCTGTGTTGACAAGTCAAAATATCTACCATGATCATAGTCTATTAAAGTCACTACGTGCAGAATTTGAAACGTTCTGACTTTGGAGCCCCCTAGTGGTAATATCAAGAAGACACCGTGCTGGTCTTTGTGATTGTGTCGTCCTCAAACATGTCCACATACTATAAAGCAGTATTAAAAGGACGACTGTGGAAGGAGGACACCATTCTTCCACTTTGGAAGACCAACCACGAAGACAAGCCTAGTGGCCTACAGCAGTGGAGGCCAAACTTAGCTGGGAATTGAGCATCATCAGTTGCTCCCATGTCTGTATCCTTCCCTAGACTGAAGGACGGCCTGATATCATAGTTTCAACCTGGGCTCACCCTCGGTTCCAGTTGGTGAGAGGGGACGCAGGAAAGGCTTTAAAGGTAAGTCAATCTGCCAGCTAAAGGGGAGAGACAGAGGTGAATGGTATGATGATATTAACTTTTTAAAAACACCAGCTGTGTCCAATCATTAACACTGACTACACCTGAGAAAATACCATTACTGACATTTTTCTCCTTTAACATGACAATGGGTAACTTCCCCCACTCTGTGTGAAGGCGAGAAAACGAGACACAGGGCCACCCAGACAGAAAAGGATGACAGAGCATCCTGTTCACTGAGCAGCACTGAATCACTGTCATCCTCAAGAGGTCTAATGTAAGCACAAAAGAGTGAGCCTCGGAAGAGCCCAGACTTCACTTCACCCTCACTGTCATCATGGCCAAGCTAAGGAGAAGACTGAAAAAAAAAAAAACAACCAACAAACCTATTCTGGCGAAGGCTAGGGCACTTGTAACATGCAACATGCTTAGTGCCAAGACGCATAAACCACTGCCGGTGTGGGTCAACCATGATGACCAGGTGGGAGCAGGGAAGGCAGAGATGTGCGCCGTCTTCTCATGAAGCCGGAGGAAGTTATGCTTTTGTCTGCTGAAGAAAAGTCGTAACAGAATGGTTTGGACATTTGAATTGAATAAATCTGACTGGCTAAATGTGTACACGACACAGACAAGCAAAATTACAATATGATAAGGTGAAAAAAAATATCATACTTCAGATAAAATATATGAATGAATAAGTCAGTCAGTCAGTCAGTCTAACTGCAGAGTAACAGATATCTCCCATCCAAACATCGCTTTTCCGCACTCCGTCTTTGCTCTGGGACAATATGTAGGAGCTTTTGTCATTGGTTATCAGGGGATGATATATAGTCTAGCCTGCAGAGAAACATGTGTTGTGCTTTAATCTAGAGTGCATAGGCCAGTATTCATGGCCAGCAGCTGGAGAAAATCACAGGAGACGAAGAGTCCACCGTGGAGAAAGGAGACATACTGCCTGCCTGCCTGGCAGATGCTGGTTCTTGTTATCAGCCCTCTCCCCACCTTTATTTATGTGGTGACTTACAACCCGACACCCTCTTTTTCCGCTCGCGCACTATAGCTGCTCCTTTGCCCACACAGATGTATTAATATGAATAAATATTTCTTTTGTTGCTCTCGTTGCCGATAGATGTAGCTCTTGACAGCACATTCTGGTGTTTTACTAACACCAACTAACAAACATGTTCTGATGATTGATGCCAATAGAGAAGGCTGCAGGTGAGATACCGTAGGCTCTTGTGGCAGTCTTAATGTTTAATTGAAATTTTAAACTATTAATATTGCAGCTATTTAAAAAAAGCTAACAACACATCTACTAAAGGAAAAAAAAAACCTTATCAGTATAAAATGAAAGGAAACAACTACGAGTTTACAGCCATGCTAACGTCAATATGTATCAGGTCATGGTTACCGTCTTAAAGGTACAGTGTGTAGGATGTAGCGGCATCTAGTGGTGTGGTTGCAGATTGCAACCAATTGAGTATACCCTCTACTGGCTCCTCCCTTTCCAAGACTACGGTAAGGTGAGCCGCGTACCACAGTTTTGCACACTGCGGCTCACGTTACCGCAGTTTCACAAGCGTGTCTGAGAGCTACGGTGGCCTTCAGGTAACGTAAAAACATGAAAGGCTCTCTCAGTGTTCTGGATTACTGTAGAAACATGGCAGAGCAACATGGCGGACTCCATGAAGAGGACCGGCTCCCTATGTAGATATGAATGGCTCATTGTAAGCTAACGAAAACACAAGGATTCTTAGTTTCAGTTGATTAAACACTAATGGCAACATAGTTACCTCCAGCAAGGCCGAAGACCTAGGAAGGAGGTTATGTTTTCACCGGCGTTGGTTTGTTGGTTTGTCCGTTAGCAGGATTACTCCAAAAGTCCGCAATGGATTTCAATGTTATTTTTTGGAGTTGTGGGGTGTGGCACAATGAACAATCCATTCGATTTTGGTGGCGATCCGGATCATGATCCGGCTTCGGGAATTTTTTTAATAACTCCGCTCAGCCTGTGCATTAACACAACAGGCTTTAAGACATGCGCAGTGTAACTGATGACGCGTTCATGAAACCTGCCTTGGCAGAGGTCTGCGCTCTCCGAGTACACTTCTAGTTAAGAATATCATATTCTCCATTTCTGCTAATAAGTCTCCCACACTATTCCTTTAAGCTTGTTAGCATGCTAACATTTGCATAAGCAGCACTAAACACAAAGTGAAGCTTAAACTGATGAATGGTATTGAGTCATGAACTAAAAATGGATGAAATGCGGTGCAGGAACCGTATCACGGAAATTACTTAGAAGCTGCGTGACAGGACATATATTTTTTGCAATGATGTTTCAGAGTTTATTTTCAGGAGCATTCCCTGCTTATTCAGGTGCAGGGAGACTTGTTATGTGATACAATCCCAATATCTTTAACAGCTCCCATAGTCTCAGAAGCATCCTCACAAGCTCCTCATCTCCTCTCTGCCTCATATCCATATATTAGTTTCTCTTTTACGCCCTGGTCTCACACTGCTGCTCTCTTATTGACAGTTCCCTACTGTGATATTTATGTCACATATTTAATATGGACATGGGAATGATTATCAAATCCATAGTTGCCAAGAGAGTCCGATCGGCCTTAAATAATGGATGAGCGAGGATGCGACTCAATTTGCGAGGCCGCACAGAAAGACAGGGCGACTCGCAGCCATCGACCCCTCCGCCCATCCCCATCGCTTTCTCCCTCTCCGGAACGTCATTATTCTGGTCGATCTTTTCTCCCCTCGCTTGACATCATTCAATGTAATCATCCTTCAATAAAAAACCTGCTCGTAATAAAAGGAACAACCCGGGTCAATACGCGGAATATGGAGAGGGATGAGCGTGTGGTGGGAGACAGCGTATAAATGGGCCTCTTTATCAAAGCGGATAGCCGCCTGGTGCCTTAACAGGAATTCGACCGTGGCTGGAGTTATCATTACTGTTACCTTTTGTATCATCGCGTGTTTGTCCTCTGTGAATATGAGGAAGAATGATGGCTGCATTAATGAATCAATGGGCTAATGAAGCAGCCATTGTGTTGGTTTATTGAAATACACTGAGGGAAATTGAAGACTTCTGCAGCATGTCTGCACTCAGTGTTCTGCTGTCATATTACTGGATGGCCACACAGAAGAAAGGATTTCAATATTTTCTGAAACATAGTGATTGGCGTCTATCATGTGACAGCTGCTGCACACACACACACACACACACACACACACACACACACACACACACACACACACACACACACACACAACTGCATTATGTGCAAGGAAAGAAGTGCTGGAGAAAAGAAAAAGAGCAAATAAAGGTCACACTATTGTCACACGCTGTTCTCCAACCACACACAAGCCACTCTGGACTGAGGATTGGTTCGAGGGTCAAATTAGCTGACGGGGTAATTTTGTCAGGACGACATGCAGAGCTGCTGATTATCCCTGAGCTAGCATCATTTTTGTTTATCAAAAAATGTTAATTGCCTGTTTTTACGAGTAGGAAAAGATTAAAAGTTAATAGGAGAGACTAAATAAACACAATGCAATTGCATGAGGCTGTAGAAGATGGTAATTAATTTGTGGCCACCCCTGAGCTAATTAGCTAATATAAAGCAGGAAAAAAGAAGTTAATGAGGCTTAATGTAACTGATACACTGAAAAGTTTAGACTAATGAATTTATGAATGCGTGAGGAAATCAACTTCATGCTCGCGCTCCGACTCTCACGTGGCGAGGAAACCTCCCCCGGAGATGGAAAACTTGGTAACTTGATCACCTTTGATGTGCCATGTAAGAGTTTAACGCTATATAAAATTCCATAGCGTGTGTGAAAGCAGAATCAGAAGTACCGCCGCCATGCCGAGCGGGAGATGGTGGACCATAGGAGGGCCCATACCAGCCCAGCGGTTAGTTTGTTTTGTGAATCCTCGGGGTGTAGCTGGTCTGAGGATACAGGAGCTCATATATTGGGAGGTCTGGGGAGGTCAGTTTGGCTGAAGGACGGGGAAATAATCATCTGCTGCTAGCTTCCTGTGGGGGCTCATAGTGGAGATGGGGATATGTCACAGTGTCAGCTGCTTGTATGCAGATCCCAGCATCTAAACTCCACCTTTCATATCCTCCACTGGGTCCTGAGTGACTGGGATGTCACTTCTTAGCATGTTCATACCTCTAATATCTGTCTCTCGCTCTGTTCACCTCCGATGTTCATTTTAAGAAACAGCTTATTATTTCACTTGCTACTGTGCTGACCGCAGAGGACATTACTTACACTCAATAGGGTCACAATGGCATTTAGTGTTGACACTATGGACTAAGGTTCATGGGTAATTTGAATGAAATTATAGGGCCGTGATGAATCCTGCTAGTGAGTGGGAGCCAGAGCGGCGAGGTAATCAGGTAATTGCAGCTTTCATAAATGTAATTTATCACGAAAGGCAAAGGCCATGCAGTGGTAGTTGACGAGCTAGCGCGCGCTCGCCGTCTCTTCACACTGACCTGCAAAGCTTTCACGTGGTGACATATGTCTTTATGAGCTATAGGGAAGCATAATGGGCGATAAGAAAGAAATACCCCCATCAAAGAGTCCCTGTCATATTACATAAATCAGCACTCTTAATGGACATCTTCCCACACAGTTTGCTTTCTCGTTCACGGTTTACAGCGGGTAATTTGTCAATCACGCTTTGATGGAGCGGCACAGATGCTTTTAATAACATTCATATAATAGATTTACAAGTGTCAAAGACTATATTGCAGTCACAACTGGGAGTCTGATGGATGAGCTGGTGTGTCATGTGGTCTGTACAGTAGTCATCACCGGCAGGGGGAATATTCTACTGTGCCGTCGCCGTTACTCAGACAGGCTTGTGGCATCAGAGAAAATGCAACATAACATTTTGTTAAGTGAGCATGAACAGAGATTATACTGCAGGTTATTTATAGGAATTATGTCAATGTTACATTTCTTCACCACAAATTTGGTTTTGTGGCATCAATGGTAACCTAAAAGTTAATTTTCAGCAAGTAAACAACTGTGGGGTCACTGTTAAATTGGTAAATGGCGGCTTACAGCACTTTTATCCCCCCCCCCACCCGTGATCAGTGAATGATGTGCTCAGCCGGCCCCTGCTAAATTTAGGTTTTGGTTACTAGAAAGTTAGTTCGACATTTTGGGGAAATATTGTCGAACTATGTTCTATTCACTTTTGTGTTGAGAGTTAGATGAGTAGATTGATACCACTTTCATACACCGATCATCTACAACATTAAGACCACTGACAGGTGAAGTGAATAACATTGATTATCTCGTGACAATGGCACCTGGCAGTGGGGGGGATATATCAGACAGCAAGTGAACATTTTGAACTTTGAACTTTGTGTTGGAAGCAGAAAAAATGGGCCGGTGTAAGGATGTTAGCGACTTTGACAAGGGCCAAATAGTGCTGGCTAGACGACTGGGTCAGTGCATCTCCAGAACTGCAGCTCTTGTGGGATGTTCCCGGTCTGCAGTGGTCAGGACCTACCAAAAGTGGTCCAAGGAAGGAAAACCGGTGAACCGGCGACAGGGTCAGACCCGAGGCTCATTGATGCATGTGGGGAGCGAAGGCTGGCCCGTGTTGTCTGATCCAGTAGAAGAGCTGCTGAAAAAGTTAATGCTGGTTCCGATAGAAAGGTGTCAGAACACACAGTGCATCGCGGTTTGTTGCGTATGGGGCTGCGTAGCCGCAGACCGGTCAGGGTGCCCATGCTGTCCTAATGTTATGGCTGATCGGTGTATATGTCCATCAAATATGAAGCAGCAGCCGATTAGCTTAGCTTAGCATAAAGGCTGGAAACAGGGAAACAGCTAGCCTGGCTCTGTACAGAGGTAAAAACAGAAAATGTATTTATTCAGAACATTTCTCCACATTCATTGTCTATGGAGCAGTTCCCCTCTTATACCCTGTGACATCACAAGTTTGAGTTTTAGCGCTCTAGTTTTTGGATTTGGGAGAGTTGTTCATGTTTACTAATATTTTTGATCCGTCTCAGACCATAAGAATAACATGTATGAATTATGAAAAAGGGGCGTAGTTCCCCTTTAACTGGGCGCAGTAACTGGGAGTCTCTGCTGGTTGCCTGGTAACCTCACGGTGATGACTAACTATAACGCGTTAATTACTGTATTGTGCTTAGAGGTGCTGCTACAGTAGAGTTAGGGATATTTTTATATATATACCTTCGGACCGAGCCAAGCTAGCTGTTTCCCACATTTCCAATCTTTATGCTAAGCTAAGGATTTCTAATTGGCTGCTGGCTGTAGCTTCACATTTAGCCCACAGACATTAGAGTGGTATCAATATTCTCATCTAACTCTCAGCAAGAAAGCAAATATATGTGTTTCCCAAAATGTCGAACAGTTTGGCAAGCGTTGGGGTTACAGGTGTTTGTTGTTGTACAGTTTAATAAAATAAATATTAACATGTAGGCTAGTTAAATGTTTCTTTTTTTTTTATTTAGAGTCAGAAAATGTATTAATGTATATGACATATTATATAACTGACTAAGTAATAACTAATACCTAGTCTGTCTTATTTCAGTTAATACATCGTAGTGAGAAATCATGTTTCTTTTATTTTCTGTTCACAGAGCAGCTCCAGGTTCTCTTGTTTTTTGTTGCTATGACTAAACCGGTACAGTACATCTATTTCGAATGATGAAATTTGGGATTCAGCTGGTGTCCTCATATTATTTATTGTATTGGAGAACTGCGATGGCAATCTCAAGCAGAGTGCTCTTGGATGAACAAACATCGCCGTCGACTTAGATCTCTATGAAACGCTGCTATCCAACCTGTTGAGAGGCATGTCGAAAGCTCAGTCACAACAATTTGTCCCCTAATTCGAAACTCTACAGATACATTCGAGGCGGATTCACACGTAGCCAGACTGACAAGCAGGTACACGTCATCGAGACGAAAAAGTGAGGACAAAACCAAGCGAATTGAAGCCGTGCGTGTTGGCGTAATGACCCCTGCCTTATCCTCCTGTAATAGCCTTTGGTGGACGGTCATGGAAAACACAGGCGGGAGATGACAAAGGCTTTGTTTATGGGTCAAACACTCATTTCATAAAAGCCTCCCGTGGAAACATGATAGGTCAAACACAGGTCTAAATGCCTTTTCCAGTTTTCCTATTTTCCCATTTCAACATATCCGTCTGGTGTCCGCGCTCTCTCGCCTCTGTAATGGAAAACTATTGCAGAAGCATTTCTCCGTCAGCTGGGGTCAAGAGGTCATCACTGATGTCACTCTCAAAGTAACCAGTGGCAAATAGGTCCTGACATGTGCTCTCCAATGAGAGAATGAGACCGGACAGCTCCTCTGGCTCTCCGACTGATAAGCCATAGAAAAGAATATGTGAGGCTCGGAGGATCACGGACACCGCTGCTGCCTTTAGAGAGACTAATACCAGCCGCTACATTAAGGCACAAATAACAACCGGGTGATCTGAGGGAGAGATTTTTTCTTTTTTGTTACCTCCCACAATGCAGTTTGACAAATTCACAATGTGGCTGTTGGACATTTGTCTTTATTTTTTAGTCAACTTTAACGTAAAAAGACATCTGATGTCATTTCACCTCTCAGATTTGACTACATACAAGTGACGCTCATCCTCGTCCGTCCTCCTTCCGTCTCCTTCACAAGTGTTTGAGCGCAACAAATTCCTCTTGTTCCCCGTCAGATGCATGTCGTGTAGCGTGTGATTTGCTATGCACATCCCGGCCTAGTACAGATTTCTACGCCTGTTTGTTCTCTACAGGCGTGCAGCGCGTCGCCATGCAGCGTGACCGCTCACTCTCTGCCCCGGCTTCCCATCTTCAACCTCATCTGTTCTGTCAGTCAGAGGTGCAGGATATACTCCGGGAATGACTTAAATTACAAAAAAAAAGGAAACATGGCAAGAGTTAAAATATAAAAGCTATGTGATATTTTAACGAGGGCTTTCTTTATTCCATCACTCCTTCCCATCTCTATGTCTTGTCTTCTCTGTCTGATTGCCCTCTCCAGCAGTCAGAGGAAAGGATGACTGAATGAGCAGCAGAGTGGCGTTTTCTGATAGAGTTACACCCCACAAATGGAGTCAATCAAAGAGGCCGGCTGAAAAAAAAAAACATTTTCTGACAGATGTGTCAGCAAGATTGTCAGGCCTCCATGACAACAAATCCATAACACTAAAAAGAGAGAAAAAAAAAGAGTTGAAGGGTTAGGAAGGAAGGGAGAGAAGAAAAAGAGTTAAGGAGAATCGAGAACCCTGACAAAGTGTAAAACAGGAAACCTCCGAGTGGATTCCCAGTCAATCAGAGCACTTACCTTTCAGCTGTCCATAACGCTATTTCATACCAATTATTACCCCCACTGAGCAGGTGACAGGCTTGTGCGCCGGTGGCAGCGACCACGCAAACCCCCCCCCGGTAATCCTGAAATGACGGATTGGGAGGGAAGCCTTGCAGTGATTTGTGACAAAGTAACTGAACGTAGACTTCTGTACTTAGAAACGTGAGAGCAGTTTGTCTTCATGCTTATGCTAACACTCTCCACTTTGATTTGATGCACGGGTTTTAGTCCGCCTCACCAATATACTCCCTCGGCTTACGGTGGGGGGGGGCATTCAAGGTCTAAATTGAAAAATTGCTGTAGGGTGTCCATTTGGTGTTTACTGTGTGTTAATCGATAAAAGTGATGTAAGGAAATGTCTCGTTTACATCATGATAATTAAACGTCATTTCACTTTGTGGCTTCTTTTTGTTTTAATGCACTTTTTATTCTAACGCAAAAAACTCCTCCAGCATTGTCTCTGCAGAGCTGAAGCATATTCACAGACAGACCATAAAGATGGTCGCTTTGTTTGACTGTTACCCATAAAACCCCCCAAACCCCTCTTGCTTGTAATTTTTTTCCCCTGCCAAGCCCCTTAAGTCTTAAAGCTTCCCGCCTGTTATATTTCCTCCA
This sequence comes from Sebastes fasciatus, assembly GCF_043250625.1. Lineage (NCBI taxonomy): Eukaryota > Metazoa > Chordata > Actinopteri > Perciformes > Sebastidae > Sebastes > Sebastes fasciatus. The sequence continues at coordinate 31,790,666 of NC_133806.1, read as the reverse complement.
CATCAATATGTCACCTAGTTCCGCTACGGCAGGATGTCAACTTAATGCAACTCTGGGGTTAAGAAAACAACCATCTCTGCCCGCTGACTGATGGCCTGTCGCCGCTCACACAAAAAAAAGTTTAGAAATTTGATCCACCTGTCATCTCGCCGGTGATTATGAATCTCTTCCTCCGGTGGCTCCGAGGCCCATTCAGACGCAGTCTAGCTTGGCCTCGGCTCAGCGTCAGTTACATGGATGAGAGAGCAAACTTCAAATCACTCCAAACGGAGTGAGAGAGAAAGAATCCAGCTCATCTTAATGTAAACAACTGGGCCCAGTGGTGAGCCCACCAAAATAGACATCCACTGTGGGGAGGACTCTGTTTTTTTAAGGAGCTCTTGTAATCGGATTTTACTTATAGGAGGCATACAGCTCAGATTGAAGCGTCCGGATGATTCTTAAAATAATCTCTGCATTTCCTTCAAAATAAAACCGTGAGGACAAATTTAACAAACTACCACTTTAGCGAAGATCTTGCCATCTTTCTCGCCCTCTCCTACCTTTGTGTTTTTCCCCCCCCTTTCATCCCCAGAAGACAAGAGCAAACACAAAAAGAGAATACGTGTTTCTTTATCTCTAACCTCACGGTGAACTGCAGATGACCTTCTGAGTCAACTGCATTAGCTTTGGGGTGGTCAGACTAAAGTGTGTGTGTGTGTGTGTGTGTGTGTGTGTGTGCTTGGGGGGTGCAAGAAGAGAGAGGGGGATTTTTCATGCTCTCCATTACAGTTGTTTAGGTTGGAGGGGTTAACTCAATGAGGCTAAGTAAGTTTGAACTGTGAATCACATCAGCAGACTTGTGCATTCACTTATGCACAATTGCAAATGCACAGTCCGGAGGTAATCACATTACCTCAGCTCGGCCTTTATACAAATTGGAGGACTGAGGCGCGGTGAACGGCAGATATTAAGAGGTCTTTAATTCATCGCGCTGTTTTTAGAAAAGACAACTTTATCATTAAGGAGTTGTTTGTAGGGAAAGGACAGCCAGTTCTCATTCTCAGGACGTCAAATACTGATGCTTTGTCACGGCTGTAGGCGTTCGATACCGCCGCACAAGGCGGTAGGAGACACACCAGGCTTTCCATTAACTAGCAACAGTAAACGCTCAGGAAAAGTGCTGCGGTGACGTAGTTTAAAGAGCAAAAGAGACACACCGAGCATGTGGGAGTGGAGGAGGTGGATGGGTCCAACAAACACAAGACTTTCATCCAGGTGACCGCTGTTCATGTCTCATGTGTTAAGTTTCACTTTCACTTTACAATCAGCTGTTCGTTCGTGTGCCGTGTTCACAACGTTCAGGTTGTTTTTCAATTTCACACGGCGACATGAAGTGACACTGTCTCGAAACGTGTGTCTCAAAAAGAGACGGGTCGATGTATGAATGCATTCAGGAAAAGCATAGAGATGTTACGGGGTAAAAAGCAGAGTAGAAATGTTTATTTTTTTTAAGTTAGATAGAAATTATAAGACTACCTTTCAGCATTGGTAACGTGTTCCACACAAAATTTGGTGTGTCGGGATCTGGTCACCTTAGTTCAGTCACATCTTCACTGTAAAAACATAGTCATTTTAAGCCCAACCATGTTGTTTTTTTCCTAAACCTTACTAAGTGCTTTTGTTACCTAATACTAAACAAGTGTTTTTGTTTAATTCACAACATTAAGCACGTGTTTAGTGCGACGGAAAAAGTGACGCAGATGGGTCTGTATGTGACGAGTTGGGATGAGAACGTGTTGGAAAGGAACTATTGCAGTAGGCTTTACTCAATAATTTCACTCCAAGCTGGTTCTGGGATTCAAACTAGCAACTTTACAATCTCAAAGCCGTTTGTCTAACCCCGCTTCCTTCAAACTGCTAAAGAAAATTCATTGTTTTCACTTTTCAAACAGCGATTTCCTCGACTGAGCTCCCCTCTTTTTTTTTTTTTTTTTTTCCCAGATAGAGCCTGAGACTGATTTATTATAGATTTTCTGTGTTTTGATTGTTTTTGCTGAGAAGCAGGATGGGAAGATGGGACTTCCAGCTGCTCTGGATGCTTGGGAGTCCTGGGAGTCCTGGCCCGTCTGCCCTCCCGACTGGCCCGGCCAAGTGGGCATGCGCTGTTGTGGGCCGCGGCGGGGGGTTGATGGGGGCTGCGGAGGCTGGGCCAGAGAGGCCACAGATGCCTTAAATGACTTGGCATGATGGGATAGCTGAGGGTTAGGAGCACGACTCGCAAGTAAATCAAAACACAGTTTTTCAGCGATATCTGAGCAGGTGTCGGGAATGTTGTCAGAATCTACAAAACAATGTACAGACACGGTGGGAGAGTTCAGAGTTCTCTGCATTCTCATCAGCTTTAGACACAATTTTAACACTAACTAATAGACAATTACATTTTTTATTGTATTGTATGTAAATTTCCCTGCACACCTTTGAGCTGGGATGATCCCAGTTAGTCTTGGCTGACTGTCTCAAACAAAGACGCCCCAGGAAGGGCTTCCAACCTGCGCTTGAATCAAGCACCCATGATACCAGACCACCAGAAGGGCCCCCATTAGATAGTAATTCACGTGGAAGCTGTGGGACCCCAATATCATTATCAAGCTACAGTTCTGCCAGCTTTTCGTCGTGCCACAGTCTGGTGTGTGATGCATGTTGTTTGACTTTGAGGGAAATCATTTTTTTTTTACACTGGGAACAGAATAGCTTGGCTTTTTCAATTTCCAATAGGAAGTTTTGCATTTAAGATCCCACCAGTATACCACATTCAAGTAATTTCAAGAGTAATTTATCTCCCTGATCCTTTACATCCTCATCATGGCTTTTTTTTTTTGATGTGCAACACTGGTCCATCAAGTTTTGTGGTCATCATTTTAAACCACAATCAGTCCCACTTGCTCCCACTGCAGCTTACACATGTGGTATTAATACATTATTTTTATAAAAAGTGGCTTTGCATCAGTCTGCAGCTTGCTACACTATAAGACAAGTCCGTAAAAATATGGGCCAATGTACCGTGTTAATATGAAGGAGGTTTCTGTTTTACACACGGCAAAGTTTAGTTCAAATTTCAGATTTGGAGAAACCTTGCTCACACTTCTGTGGTAAAAAATCAACAATTAATATCTAACTAAAATGATTTATGTTGAGGACTTTAACGTTAGCTCAGTATCGTTTTAGTTGGAAAGCTGTTTTGCTGTTTAGTTCAGCTGTTGTCGACCGTTAACGTTACTAGATACGACAGGATTATTTTGTAATTTGTAATTTACGTTTTACCAATGTTTATATTTTAGACTTCAGTAGACGTCAGATAGATTTAGCCCCAGTTTTAGCCTCAGGTGGTTCGGGTAACGTAGGTAACGTACAAATGCTAGCGTTAGCGTCTGTTTTCCCTCCAGAATGTAAAGGTTGGGCCTGCTATTTGGCTCGGTATGAAAGACATCCTGTAAATCAACAGAAATTTCCATCTTATGGTTGAAGAAAATGTCCGTAAATTTAACGGAAAATGTACTGGTAATTTTCTGCCAAGACATTATCTGTTTTTCTACGGATTTTTTTCTTAGAGAGTACATCAGTGCTATGCTGTGACATAGGGGAGAGCGGGGTCGGTTGGGACAGGATTGTTCATAGTTCCTATACCTTGTTACAAATCAACAAAAAGCAGACAGAAACAAGATGAAGGCTTTTTATAATTAAATAACACCCACTGTGACGTCACTGAGTGAATGTTTACTCAAGTAGCAGCCGGTCAAAAACCCTTTTTTGCCAAATTCCATATCAGTAATTTATGAAAATATAATAAATTAACAAATGTTTTCAAAGACGTGTGAATAAGTGACATTGTAAATATAAGGATTTGATTTTTTTTTAGACCAAAAGGTGTCCCAATCGACCCTACCCACTGTCCCAAATGTCACGAGGAGACAGAATTTGGGGAAAATGCACTCCTTGTACATTTAACAAAATTGTGCCTTTCACGTTTGGGTTGGGCTCTAAAAAAGACACCTGTATCTGTTCAGGGATGAAATTATTTTCATTACTGTTAAAGAATTCAGTGAGTAATGGAAGGTTATTTGGTGTCGATACAAAAGCTCTCTCCTATACACTTTAATAGATCATAGTAACACATGTATTGCATTCACATACATTCACAAAAAAAATAAAACAATTCATCAGTGCACACCAGTATAGAACTCACACATATGCACCATTTTTGCCTTTCTGCATGCGCCTCCAATTACAAACACTCTCCTGTGACAGCGCTCAAGCACAGCAGCTCACACTGTGAAATGCAGGAAAAATGTAGGTGATCAGGTGGGACCCGCGGGGGAGAGAGAGAGAGAGAGAGAGAGAGAGGGAGAAAAAAAAGCCAAACTAGTCCCTTTAACTTTTTAAAGACTTTTCAGCATTTGTTCTGCACACTTACCTACGCAAACTCCAAGGGGCCACAGTGACTAGGGTCCCATTTCAGGCCCAGCGTGGAGCCAGAGAGCTCCTCAGCTGTAAAATGAGAGCGCCGGAGCGCAGTGTGAAAATGGATTAGCCTCGCTGAGATAAGGGGAGCCCTCAGCGAGCCATGCACGCCTTCAATGGGGAAAAAGAACTGCTGTACAAATTGTTTTTGGTACATTAAGTACCTGTTACTTTATTTCACAGATGGAAAACAATAACACAGGCTCCGGGGTTGGAACCACCGCTGCACCGAGGAATGTGAGAGAGGTTCAGCCCACCTAGCGCCCTCGGAGTTTGCCCCCTTTTTTTTTTATCTTAATATGCAAAGTGATTTTCATAAGGACTTGTGACTGAAAGCATTCAACAGATTGACAAACATAGCATATGATGATAAATGGCAAAGTGCCAGGTTGGCAGGCAGGTTACTGAGGGAAATCATACAGAATATCCATGTTAATAAAAAATAGAATAAAAAAGGCTGAATGTTCCCACTCAGCAAACAGGGCAGGGATTTTTCATTAATAGGCCCGCTGCTGCACCAGGGCCCCCCAAATTAAATGAGTGTGTCAGATCCTGGATGATTTATACATTTGGACTGATCTAACAGCTCTGTGGAACAGCTATGACACCCTGACAAGCCAACAATGGATATGAAAAATGAGCCAATACCACGGCACTAAATCTGAGACTTTCAAAGCCAAACGCACGCGTAGAATCGAAAAACCTCTAACATACTCGCAAGTATAATGAAAATAAAGTGGGGGGGTGAGAAAAAAATCCCCATAAGATTCTCTGCACAATTTTAGCTAAATCATTCAGTGTTTATATGACTGAAGTGATGGAGACAAATTGGTCCGAGCGGAGAGTGGCAGTACTTTGCCTTTCTGATGTCTTTTTGTGGCTGCGTGGAGAGCACATCACTTTACAGCTAAATGAGATATCAGGCCTATTGCTGAGCTTTGACTCAATAGGAAAATGTCAAATCAAGTTAGCGCTAAGGTGCTTTTCAAAAACACCACGATTCTCCTTCTGTTTCTATCAAATTTAAAGAATTGATTGTGTATTTCTTTCCCCCTTTTTCTTTCTTTATTCAAAGAAAACGTGGTATGTTGCTCAGCTGCTGCAGCAGCAGAAACCAACATTTCTCCAGTGAATGGTGGCAAAAGCTGTGTTTATAATTATGTTGTGTGGAAGGCTAGTGGCCTTACTCACTTGTTAGATGAAGTGATAAAAACCAACATGATGGACTAAAGCATTTTTGCTTTTCTTAGTATTGTCCTTTTACCCTCTCATTCTCTGTCTGATGAAAAACTGCACTCGGTGTTCCTCAGAGCTCAGCAGATTTAGAGGAAACAATTACCAGTCCGGTGATCTCTGCTTCTCCAGTCCCGCCGATAAACACCCAGCGCCCTGAGGTATGGTCCGAAAATGATACAGTTTTAAACGGGTTAAATTTCATTGTTTCCTCCACCTCCCCATCCCCTCTCATTTCCCCCCTCCCCACCCCCCTTCTCTCCCTCTGAGGTTTTATTTCACAAAAGTGTGAACACATTTTTTTGTCGATGGGGGCAAAAAAAAAAAGAGAGAAACGATAAAGAATATGAAAGGCCCATCTTCACAGAACATTAGACATCGCAAAACAACCCAAAGCTATGATCGGATATATCAAAACTGACAAGTAAAAGTTGATTGCTGAGTGTGTATTGATTGAGCTATATTTCACTGGGAGAGCACAGCCTCATAGTTGTCTTCACGGTGCACCAAACCCTGCTGCAGAGCCACATTTAATGGAGATGGGCCGCGTAAATACACCGAAATAATCAGCGTGCTGATGCTGGTAACGTTTATTATTATACACACATATATAACAAGTAACATCAGGTAGATGTTTTACTGCTCATAATGACATAATGTTAAATGTATCATACATTTTTTTTGGCACAACTGAACCTATGATGGCAGTGTGGTGCTAATGTGTTTATGGGTTTCCACCTGTGCATCTATTCAGTATATAGAAGTATTTGACCTTTTTCTATGCTAAAAGTGTCTTGCAATAAATCCTACATTTACGAAGGTTATAATATTATTTTTTTGTTAAAACTGTTTTAGAGAGATGTTGATTCAACGTATGATCATTAAAGAGGATGCAGAGGTAGACAGGTGTTTCTCTTGTTTTGTCGATACCATTTATTTCAATGTTGCTAGCAGTAGATCGTTACCGGAAAAGAGCCGTCATCTGTAGCTGCTGTAATCCTGTAAAAACGTCTACCGATCACTGCCTCGCGGTCCGCTTGGAAAGAACCAATCAGAGGCCTCCCTGCCTTCCTGCTTGTACTCTTCCCTTGGCGTGCACCAGCCTGAACATAAAAGCACGTTGCCGCCGCACGTTTCCTGGAGAATGGAAGAGAAAAGTCAGCTCTTCAGTAGCACTGCCGCGGTTACTTGTCATGAGGTAGCGTGGTTGAGTTGAGGTCCTCTCTCCGCTCTGTGTCTGTGAAGTAGTTACGATGCGGCGGTGCTCGTGCGTGTGTGTGTGTGTGTGTGTGGGGTGGGCGTTGCCTTGGAAGGAGCCCCGAGGGGAGGGTTAGATGGAGCTCCTGAGGCGATGCTACTTTCAAATTATGCTAGCTTTCCAACATCGTCGACCCTATCTTTAAGCTACGTACGTAAATTACAAGTGAGTGTTGACTTTGGTTTCATGCGGAGCATGAATGGCCTCCTGGGTGAAAGTCCTGTGTTTGTTTGACCCATCCACACCTACACAGACTTCCAAAGACTATCATTTGAAACACATTTGCGATACGTCAAAAACAAACGTAATCTGCGACAATATATGTTTCCCTTGAAATGTAATTTACAAGGCAGTTTCTTTGGATGGGAGATAGCTGATAGCATAAAGCCCAATACCACCAAACCAATACTAATATAAATACTAACCCTATTGAGTATCACTGTATTATCACAGTTTGCAGATCATTTAAAGCTGTAGATTGAAAAATTGGGAAACAAACCTTTTTGATTTTTTGCCCAAATTTTGATAAGACAATCGATCAACATTCTCATGTCTGTACGGTAATATGAAGCTACCATCAAGACTGGAAACCGCTAGCTCGGGTCTGTCCGAAAAACTAAATATAATTTGCCTACCAGTGACCCTAAAGCTGACTGATTAACACGTTAGGTCTTGTTTGTTTAATCTACAGAAAAACAGGAGCGTAAAAAGAAAATCACGCCTGTGGCGTTAGCTTCATATCTGGAATACAGACATGAGAGTGGTATCAATCTTTTCATGTAACTCTTAGAATGGCAGCAAATAAGCAAAATGTTGTACTATTGCATTATTATTTGGCAAGGGGTAAGGGTTAAGGTTGTAAGGTGTTGGTCACAGTTTGGTTTTAGAAATAAAAACTGAAAAAATAATGTTTGTAAAATAAAAAATAAGAAGATATTTCTAATAGTTTTGATATTCAGATTCAAGGGGAGGACACTGATATTGAAGCTACTATAGTGGTAAAGGGTTAAAAAGTAAAGCAGTGATTTATGGGTAAAACTAGAGTCAGGTCATGGGAAAGGTGAGTCTTTGATGGTGAAGAACAGGCAAAGATGCATCTTCCGTATGTTTTCTAGATTCAGTTTGTGACATTTAGTTATGACGAGCACGCAGCTCTATGATCATCTGTAATATGTGTCTTTATCCCCAACAAGTAAGAGAATGAGACAGGGGAAAGAAGGGGATGAAAAATAGGAGAGATGCTGACAGCGAGTGAAACACTTGAGCTGTAGAGAAGGCCGAGTGCGGCGAACACAGCGCAGCCTGGGAGTGATTGAATGATCCCATTCTGGGCTCTTTGTTAGACACTAGGCAGCGATGTATGAAGATTGATACACAAGTGCTCGACTCGGTTTGCTGGATCATCAAACGGATTGATATTATACTCCAGCCAAGGATGAAGACAAAGTAAGTGTTATCATACTCAATACTGGGGCTTGTCAGAGGCGGGAAATCATCCAGTGTCACTGGTTATGGGAGCATTTCGCAGACTGTCATGAGAATTTATCTGGGAGATGTGGCGCTCCGTGGCAGCGTGCAGCTGACGGCGAAGGGCCCCGGCCGCACCGTAAAGATCTTAGCTAAAGATTGAATTACAGCGTCGTGCTTTAGACTACATTTATTTCACTACTATCATGTTTGTCCCCACGGACGCTGTAAATCCAACGGTGTTCTTATCAAGCGGCCATTTATTGTCGCTCAAATAACATTATTCATGGTGATATCATTATTTAGATAACGTACGCATTACAGCAAATGATTTGTTTATCTGTTGTACAACAAGGGCTTCCTACAATACCCCTGAGGTTTCTCCAGGCTGCTCATTATTCCTCAGTCCTGGGATCAGTCAGGGGTGCATCTGTTTGGAGGCTCTATTGAAGGTGTTACACGCAGCTTTTTAACAACATTAAACGATTACCACGTTGCATTTGGTGCAATAAAACGGCCTCTTCACTGAATTTTACAATAGGATGTTTGGATTTCGGCTGAATTTCTTTTCAGCGCAAAACGAGAGCATACGATTTTACCTCCGGAGCAACGCTGCTACCTTTTCTTGTAATTACAGGTGTTGGTTTTAGTGACATTTAGAGACATGTTGAAAGTGAAAAATAACTTAAAACATGTTCCTTTTTCCGATAAACCAGAGAGAAAACACTGAGCACAAAAGCTCTGCAAGAGGATGCGGTTTCAATTTTTAGAAACAAGCCCACCGGTAAGTCTCATTGCTTTCATTTCATGACAGTATTCTTATGCACGTAGCATCCTTCAAAGTGTGACATTAGATGTTCAACCATTTAGATGAAGCACTTTAATCATCTGTCACTCCATCCCTTTGCTAATCAGATACATGTATAGCCTACACCTGTAGGTGGAGCCTCTTCAGATGTAGAAACTGTCCCTTCCCCCTTTATAACAGTGCCATGAAGAAATGGTGAATCAACATCAAAGAGTTAGTTACCAAAACAAGAATATCGCAAGATTTTTCTCTTCTCTTTTTCTTTTTTTTTCTTAATATAGTATATGTGCTAATGAACATACCTGTTGTTAGTTATTAGAATTTAATATTCCAGCATAGTAGTTTTACTATGAAGTGTATATAGCTCGCCTCATAATCTGGAGCTCACGGGAATGACATGGTTACATTTTCCTCCTATTTATTTGCAGCGGTGGAAGAAGTATTCAAAGTAGCAATACCACAAATGGTTTGTTTTGTGCTGTTTTGTGTGCATTTTTTTATCGACTTTTGTGTAATTTAAAGACACTGGAGCATGCTATGTATATACTTGTCCCTATAAAAATCATAATTAAATAAATTAATACATCTAAAAATACTCTGTTGCAAGTGAAAGTCCATCATTCACCATCTTACATAGGTGCAGTGTGTAGGATCTGGCGGCATCTAGCGGTGAGGTTGCAGATTGCAACCAACTGAAACTCCTCCTTTGTGCCAAGCGTGTAGAAGAACTACGGTGGCTGACGAGAAAATATGAAAAAGCAAATCTCTCTCTCTAGAGCCAGTGTTTGGTTTGTCCGTTCTGGGCTACTGTAGGAACATGGCAGCTGGCTCCGTGAAGAGGACCCGCTCCGTATGTAGATATAAACGGCTCATTCTAAGGTAACGAAAACACAACGATTCTTATTTGCAGGTGATTATACACTAAAGAAAACATACTTATTAATGTTATATTCCATTTCAATAGATCCTCCGAAATGCTACACACTGTTCCTTTAAGTAAAAGTAACAAATAGTAATAGCAAAATCTAAATAATGTACTTAAAGTATTGAAAGGTCATTATATAGCCAAATGGCACATGTCAGTGTTACTATATGATACAATAATGGATTATAATTACTGCTGCATTAACCTGGCTGACAACATTTTTCCATACTGTTGAGTGGTTTATTGAAGCAATGTATCATATTTCATAAGATGATGATATGTGTTGTGTATAAAAGGTAAATTTGTAAAGTAACTATTAAACTATGATTAAATCTGACTATGTTAATACCACCAGAAGCTTCCTGCTGCTGTTTTTCTTAAGAGTTGGAGACACGGGGCAATATAAGTACAAGCTTCTCTCTATGGAGTGCTGGTTTTATGCACACTGTAAAGCTGTCAGTTATGTCTGTGCATACGGTGCCCTCGCCATGTCGCCATGGCTCTGTAAAAAGCCATGTATGGGAAACACTGCGGGCCGTGGCACTTATGGATATTTCTCTTTACATTCATCATTTTTACATGTGCTCGCTGGAAGCCGAGGGGGCTGTCAAAAAGACTTACTGCTTCTCATCTTCTTATTGAAATACCACAGGAGGTAGTCGTCCTGCTGCGTGTATTATATCATTTTCTTTTGTTATGATATAAAGTTATACTAGTTATCCCATCCACACACACACATACACACACACACACACACACACATGCTCACACACATCTAGTCCAAGTGGGATGCTTGAGCCAAGAGGTGCTTGCTATGATTTGGCCTTGTTAAGCTGTTGACCCTGAAGAGAAAGAATTACCTCTGTTGGGAAGCAGGCGGTGCACATGTGTGTGTGTGTGTGTGTGTGTGTGTGTGTGTGTGTGTGTGTGTGTGTGTGTGTGTTCCATATATACGAATGTCTGGTGGTGATGGGAGCAGGAGGATGGGGGTGGGTGGGGGGTGCACTAGCTTTGAGTTAAGGGCTCTATCAAGGGACAAACTTCTCCGGCACCACAAAGCCACATGATCCATCTCCCTTTTTAGCTGGTGTCAGGACCATTTTATGTGATGATGATTTGATGCTCGGGCACCGGGCCTCCTTCTCTCCCCCTCTCAGATTGAGCTATGATAGTCAGAGCTGGGGATCGCTGGGATCACTGAGCTGCTGGGCTCCGGCACATCACAAAACAGTAATGTGTCCCTCAGCCGTGGGAGCACACTGACAAATCCCCTTCCTATCGGATTCACAAATCCTACTTGGCTTCACAACTTCACACCCACAGATTCTTATCTTTAAAAGTGACATAACTAGAATTTATTAATCTGCAGCTGAAATGAACGCCCTTTAAAAGGCCAAGCTCACCCACACACAGGAGTTTTCAGTTATGCTTGATTAGGCCTCTAGTCAGGTGTAAGGTGGGTGGGAGCTATGCTGTGATGTCACCAAACTGTGTGTCCCAAATCTCCAAATTTATCATATTGGGTTTGGTTATGTTATTTGGGTGTTATGGTGCCTTCAAATGAAACTCGTGAGCTCGTGTTTACAACATGGGAAGTTGCATACACGATATGCTTGACGTTCAAGTGCATAAGTCATGAAAACACCGCTGCTAAGCAACGGCAATATTAACGTTACTGTCGGCGTCTAGAAGCTACAGAGGCTAACAATTTAGCAAGCTTGCAAGTGAGTAACATAATGCAGGAAATGCAAAAGCATAATGACAGAGGAGAAAGATGAGGCCGTTGGGAATATCAACATTTTCCTCGGACATAATATATTATTACTAAGAATTACAATATACGAACCATAAACTGGAATTATTCGTGTCACGCTGGGACAACTGGGTCAACTATGTAACACCCCACAGGCCAGATTTTATTTTTACAAATCTATGATTGTATGATATTGAAAACAACAGTATGAACAAATATGGAGTGATCTTTTCATTGTTTGTTTTTATGTGTATAACAAATCTTAAAATACGGCACTTTAAACAGACATGCTTGGGTGTTGTATGTATACAGGATCTGTAAATTATGTTATGTATGCTTGTTGCAAAATAAAATGTCAATAAAAATATAATAAAAAAATTAAAAGAATTACAATATGCGACTAAAATTAAAATATATCCACTTATTATGTACCGAAAAATTAACTTCCCTTTTCCTCTGCGATTTCTGAAAAAGTCAACAAACACGTCACAGCTCGTGAACTCGGAAATTTCAGAAACTTTCCACTTACGAGGTCGTGAATACGACATGAGGGGGCGTTCATATGGGCCAAACTCATAAACACGGTAAACACGGCCCCATTTGAAGGCACCATTAGTATTCACAGAGGGAAATGTGTCACTATATAGTGCCCTGAAAAATTCCCATGATGTAACAAAACAAGGAGCATTAATGAATGTACAGTACACTACTTTCTGCTCACAGTCCCACAATGCATCACATTTTATAGATGTGAAAAATTGCAGTGTTGAAATCAGTATCAAAGAGGACATATCATGAAAACTCACCTTTTCAGTGCTTGTGTACATACATTTTGGGTATCTGGAGAGAATGCCTAACAACCCACAAACTGAGAAATAAGACAACCCAGTCAGTTTTTTGTGGGCTGTCTAGATCAGAAAACATGTCACTTGCAGGCTCATTAGAATATATCGCCCACAGCTTGAGAACTACCTTTGCAAAGGTGCACCATATTTTACGAGCAAGCCAATCAGAGCAGACTGGGCTTTTTTTGGGGGAGGGCGGCTTAAAGAGACAGGCGTTAAAACATTGAATACAGGTATATTCAGTGTTTTTTTAACATAAAAGCATTTAAAAATGTTGTAGTAGAAACCCAAAATATAAGTATGAACCTGAAAATGAGCATATGTGCCTTTTAAAGTTAAATAATACAAGCCAACACGTGATCTGCAGATTAATAGATAAATATTCAACTTAAAATAAACAATGGATGCATTTAATACGCTAATATGTTACATGTAGTTCTTTCATTTTCTTCACAGTTAAAATGATCGTTTATTTATGGTGAACATGGACAAACAAACACCACAAAACAAAAACAAAAAGGTTCCAGACATTTTAATGCGACTTCAGCTGCTGTTGATAAGAGAGCATGACCTGTAGGTCTGACTTCACTGAGAGCTGTTTATCTATCTTGTTTTTATGTATACCAGGGATGAGAGAGCCAGATCACACATATATGATTATGGGAACGTGCACAATAATAGAACCATCCATCCATCCTCCACAAGCAGCCACTATCTTGTCAAATCATCTTGAAATTAGGTATGTAAATTGAGATTAAAGGGTCAGTTCACCCAAACTACAGAAAAATGTCCACACTAGTGAGGGTAATTATATTCTAGAAGTTTAGCTATGCACATCTTTTTTCCTTGTGCTTGAGATATAAAAGTGTCACCATTACTCAGGATAATCCTGCCTCGCTATCAACTGTTTTCATTGGACACACTTTTTTTACTAAAAGTGTAGTTCCAGTGAAAACCGTTGAAAGCATATGTGGATTATTCAGAGTAACCAGGACGCTTTTTATTTTATATGTCTTTTTAATGCTGCAAGAAGTGGGCAGTAAAACCATCTAAGTTGATACTCGAGGTAAATGAAAATTATAATAATATTTTTTTTTTGTAATTTGGATGAACTGACTCTTTAGGTTCTGTAGTTCCCCCCCTAATGTACATCCCTAGCAGAACCACCTACGCTTTAAGTGCTGGTAATAAACAAAATCCTGTAACGCATTGCTATTATGATCATAAACGTTGTAAATCTACAGTATTGTCCAATTACATGCAGCGTTTAAACAGCGCCAGCGTGTTGTGTTTGCGATAGGCTGTGTAATAGTGTAATAACTCTGTCCCTCTGTACGACGGCCAGGGAGGCTGTGTTTAAATGAGACGGTTCTGCTACATTAGCTTCATAACACCATAATCCTTTCTCCATAAACCATTACATGCGCCGCAACATTTCTGATTTATGGGGGGTAGAGAATCAATGGGAAAAAATTAATGCTCGCAAAACGTCCCAGGGACAATATTGAGCAGATTTTAATTGTGATTTCGTTCAAGTGGCTGTTAGCTGGATGATGAATGGGAGCTAACCTTCCACTCTGCCGAGCACTGGAGAGAGTCTTTAATATGACAATTAAGTGTCTGTCCTTTAGATTTTATTGTATCTTTCTCTCTCTATCTTCTGGGGCCACTCTGTCCTCCCTCCTCCTTTTCTTTTACCTCCCACCCACTCTCTCCTTTTCCCCTCTCTCTCTTCACATCACTTCATCTGTACAGTGCGGCTTTTGCGCAGATTAAATTGAGACTCCAGTTTTCTCCATCTCAGAGCACTTACTTATGTTTTATGACACACACTAAGTCAATTTTATGTTGTTATTGATTTTTCTTCCCCCCTCCTCTTATTACCCTCTTGCTTAAATCGACACAAACCATTTTGCCTTTTGCTCCCTGATTCTTCTCTGACTCTTGTCTTGTTGTGACCTTAAGTGTACGACCAAGACACAGAATACCATCTGTGAGGAGGTGTGTGTGCGTGTGTGTGTGTGTGTGTGTTTGTGTTGAATCTGAAAAAGTGTAGTTCCCCTCAGAGAAAAACCACTGATGTAAAATGAAAAGGTATGACCAGAAGGTGGCAGGTTCAACTCAGGAAGTGTCACTCAAAACTTCACTTCTCTGCAAAAATGCAAAACCTTACCAAGTATATTTGTCTAATTATTAGACGAAATATGTCATAACGCTTAACATAAGACACAATCACCTAACAAAGCTTGTTTTCAGACAATGCATCTTGAATATCTTGTGAAGTGAAACACTACTTTTGAGCATTACAGGTTAATAATGACACAGCCCTTCATGATACTAGTGAAATACAGCTCAAAATGTGTTTTACCAGCTAATTTCAAGATGTCTTTTTTATCTTGAAAGGCCTAAATGTTACATCTTATTTCAAGAAATCTTACCAAGAGAATTTTCACTTGTTCCATTGGCAATTGTTTTGTTTACTTATTACAAGCAAAAACACCTTGTATTTTTTTTAACTTATTTTTAGAGTGGCTTTTTTTTTTTTTCAAGTGTTGCATTTAAGGATTCAAACACCCATCTTTTTTCACCTGTAGCATTGAAATAGATTGAGTTGCCTTATCCCACTACTACACCTGACAGGATAAAGTTTTTCAGATATTTTAGTAAAAGTGGATGAGGGGGAAAAAAAACTTCTCCCTTCCCTCATAAGGCACAGTGTCGGCTCCAAATACTTTCATAGAAATTAATTGTTTTCACGAGTTGTTTGTTGTTGAAAACGTGGCTTGGAGGGATTTTTAATTTCACCTTCATCATTAAGAGTGACAATACCTCTGGCACAATGCAAGCGGTCGTGTGTATTTATTCACAAGTGTCTCCGCGAAAACCGAGCCAACAAGATTGAAGGCCAAAATTTTCAATGATTGTGTGAAGCATTACAGGATTCTCACTCAATAGAAATTAACAAAATGGAGTGAACATAGCCAGTAAACAATTAGAAACAATAATGAGACAAACAAATTATGACAAAGTAAATCTTTTTTATTTAACAGCACCTCTATTTACACTTCCTTTCCAGTTTCATTGCCTTAAGCAGAACTAACTGGTAAGTGCGTGGGGGTTAAATGCAATAAGAGCTGGCTTGATCTCAATCAATTTGTCCCTGTCTGTTGGCAGGTGCCCAGGCTTCGCCGTGTCCCGGTCCCCAGCGTTGGCTCCATCAGGACTCCCAGCAAAGAGCTAAGCGGCAGCATCAATGTGACCATTTAGAGCGTGATCTGTGCAGATGCGGTAGGGAGGTCGGGGCCATTGTGCGGCCCTCCTCCCTCTTGCCTTTCACTTCACCCTCTAGGACGCCGTCCACATCAAAGTTGTTATTGAGGCCCCTCAATCGGAAATCCCGGTTTGGCAGGGAAGCGAGGTCTTTGAGAAAAGAATGAGGGCCTTGACCCAACATGGGCGACTAAATCGGCCCGTCGACAGCCAAGAGGAAGATTAATACTAATAGGGCCTCTTTACACCTGGCGCTAACAAGCATCTCATATCTGGACTGAGTTGAGATTGTGTTTACACCTGACCTTAAAATGCATTTACAGTTGAATCTTTTTTTTTATTATTTATTTTTTTACAAAGATTGCCACTAATGTCCCATTGAATAGATTTCACACATGCTTCAAAGTTGTTTTTTTCATCCATAAATTACATTTTGATTATTATCAATTTCCCTGAAACCTCTTTAAGGTACATTTTGTTGACAATTTATTTGTACTGAATTGTATTTTTTTAAAGTCTTATTGATAATATTTTTATGGAGACAAATATTTTTTTGAAATAATACACGCACAGAGCTTTTAGAAAGGTGCCATATAAAAGTCTTACTTTTCCAAAGAAAAAAAAATATTATATTATGAATTTGAATTATTATTCATTTTAAAAATGTTGGCGGGTCCAAAATGAATATTTGTTTATCTCTGTGGAAGGTATTTGACGTTCTAACAAGGCTTCTAACAAGGTGTGACATCTAGTGGCTGAATGTTATTATATTTCTATGTTATATTTGAGGTGGCTTTAGCTCAGAGTGGTCGTCCTTTAACAACAAGGTTGGCGGTTCGATCCCCGGCTCCCACTGTCTGCATGTTGAAGTGTCCTTGAGCGAGAAACTGAACCCCAAGTTGCTCCCTGGGCGCTTTACAGGATGGATTAAATGCAGAGGTCAGATTTAACGTATGTACCTGTATACATATGACTAATCTAATAAAGTTTAAGTTATCAATGTTATCAGTTGCACCTTTAAACCCTAATGTTGTGTTTGGGGTCCTGAAGACCCCGGGCCCTCTTTAACAGCTCACACAAACCTGCTCAACATTGTTTGTATCACCTTGATACTTCATGACTTTAACTCATTTTATGAGAGTTGCTTAGAAACACGATTTTGAACCAATGGCATGTTTCTGTCTATTAAAAGCAGCTCAGTCAGTGTGCTCCAGTCCCCTTTGGAAGTTTGCTGTGAGAAGCACCTGATTCAGCTGCATACTGATAGAACCTGCATGGAGAACATGGTTACAACTAAACAGCAATTTATCTTTATTATAACCAGTGTTGTAATAACGATGCTTTATGGTTATTTCTGTTTTGTCGTCTTCATCAAATATGCATGCCCAGTTTGTGGCAAAGGGAAGGGTTACCACTTTATTACTTTTCTACATATTGTATTTTAATAAAGTCAGAAGAAAATAAAAAGATGGGGGAAAAAATGGTTGATTTTGCAATTATGATTTTGACACATACAGCAGGGTCGGGTGGTCTGTGGGACTCTAAACAACAAGGAAGTAAAGCAAATGTCAACAAAACAGAAGGGTTCAAACTTTATTAAGAGTGTTGTTTAAATTTTTGTTTGCACAAATAAAAATAAGCAGAAAAATAATCAAGAATCTTCTGGAGTTTAACACCCTGCTAGTGAACAAGAAACACTCAAGGCTGCAGCATAAGTAAATACAGTGATGACATGTTCCTGAAGTAGAAAAATCTAACATTTAATTAAATCAAACTTACATTTGTCAGGCAACTAACTCCCATAACACTGGGACAAGTTATCATGGACAAATATGTCTGAACACATCTATACTGTAGGTGGTTTTGGTGATTACATTTTCAAGGTGTCTTGTGTCTGATTATAGTCCCATCAGCAAAGACAGGTTCAAGGATACCATGGTTTTTCTAGTTCACCATCTGAAAGGGAAGAGGAAACTACATCATCTCCAACCTCAACAGCGAGGGAGAAAGGAAAGGAGAAAAAAGTGAGAGGGAGGAAGGGAGGGAGGGAGATGGAGGAGAAGGTGGCAGATAGTGGGATGTATGACTTCTTTCCTCTCTCCCTCTGTTTTTAAGCTCATGTGGAAAAAGCTTTTCAAATTATGATGTGGATTGACGTGCAGCAGCTGTCCCCTCTCCTGGGTCCTGTCCGTCACCTCGCCGGTCACCGCTGACAGCACTATGATGGATTAGGAATTGTCATCCAGGACGCTTGTCACTTGTTTACAAGTCGGCCATCCCTCATCTCTCACCACAGGCCTTATAATCTGGCCGACACTCCTCCAACCCCCCCCATCCCCCCACCCCGCTGCCAGACACGCTATACAAGACAACACCATACATTACAACAGCTTTTTTTTTTTTTCTTCTCTTCCCCCTAACCTTTCTCTCCCTCTCCCTCCTACATCCCTGGGCTGAACACAGTCAACACATTTAATGCATTAATATATGTGTTGTGTTCGCCAATCTCCCAGGGACTGGGGCGATGTCTTCTCCTGTCAACCTCTACCCCTGAGAACTGACTGGGTTTTATACAAACATCCCAGTGGGAGAGGGAGGGAGGCTCACATCTAACCTGCATGCTGTTATTTGAAGAATGGAGCTTTTAAATCTGTTGCCCAAAACTATGGACGATATATATATTCTCTATCACTAGAACCTCTGCTTTAGTGATGTGATAGTAGATAAAGATCTGTGTAGGATATAACCTCTGGTTGGTAATAATCAGGTATGTAGAATCACAGCGTTTTCCCCTCTTAAAATATTATTCTAAGGTGGGTTTTTTAATGTTAAAACGATAAGTAGTCAATTGATTTATTGATTATTATAATTGTTGAAATCCTCATTGAAGTTCATGAAGTGAAAAAAAATATTTTAGTTTGTTTTGTTATTATTTTTTATTTTATTTTATTTCCAGCTTCTCATGTGTGAAATTTGGCTTGATTTGTTTAATATAATTTTAAATTCAATATATTTGGATTTTGAACTATTTGTTGGACAAAACAAGCAATTTAAAGAAGTTACCTTGAGATGAGCATTTTTTTTTTTTTTTTTAGCCAATTCAATTTTCATTCCAAATGGTTTATTACAAAGAAATAATTGGCAAATAATCAATAAAACGTTGTTTTTAAATAATTTAAAATGTGTGTATTTTGTGGACAAACTTCTCTAATCACTTAACTTTTTGTTGTGTACATTTATCTGAACAGGTTTGCACAGTGGGAAGCGAAAAACAGTCAAGCCAATTTTCCGAAAGCTTTCAGACCCAATGATGTCGAGCCTGCGTCTCAGAAATATGGAGGAAGGAAGCCCCGCGGAGCACACTTTGATCTCTCTCTACAGCATCTCTGGATCTGCGGCCTGCTGTGGGAATGTGTGAGTTTATGCTCCCTCTGCAGGCATAGTCCAAACTGGAAGAGGAGCTAACCAGCCTGCCTCTCTAGCTTGGACTCGGCCGTGCCAGCTGTGCTCCTGCAGAGAGGATGAGTGGATGCCATCTACCCTGCACTGCTGAGACCCTCCCAGTGCTCCCAGTGTGGCCCTTGAGAGAGGCCATAATCTTCTCCTATCTGCCTTAATGGTTCCCTCTGTGGATGCTGAGATGGCAGGCCTGGGAGTGGGGGGAGGAGGGAGGGCGGCATGCTGGATCCTACCACGAGCATATTGTCATTAAATTAAAAATTTCTGAACACTCCCTTGCTCGTGGCATAACCGCCGCCGTGAGAGCGATCATAATTGGCTCTGAAAACACGCATAATTGCCTTCAGCTGGCGTTCTTTTACAGTTGACATTGTTGAGGCGACTGCGGGGCGATTGGTGAATTGAATATGCAGCTTGTTTCACAATGGCGGTCGTAATTGAAATATGGTACGTGTGAGTGGAAGATTACATTAAAGCTCCTAGATAATCACCTGACAGGGGAGTCATTGAATCGACAATCTGCCGCGGAGTTTCGGGGAGCGGGGCCAGAGCGAACAGGCCGAGGGAGGACGGGGAGGGAAGAGGGCGAGGGGGGTGAAGGGGGTGAGGGGTAAAGGAAGGCATCAGGCAGAATTAGAAGAAGGAAAAAAAAAAAAGCTCTTGGCTGGCTCACTTATTCAGAGCAGTCCTGGATTGCCAGGCTGGCATTCCTGGGCTCTTTCTATCACCACATTTATCCCGCTCCCTCCCACCCGCCCTCCCTATTCTCTCTTAGATGCTCACCCCTCCACTGCTTTGAGTAGACCACTTCCCCTTTAAGAGCTAACAGATGGCTAGCCGTTGCTGTTGCATTTTATCCTCATTTTCATTCATATTTTTATTGCTTTTTTTTCATTGTGGCAAAACCGCACCGTTCTCGTCACACACACACACACACAAGACTGCCTACACTCAGCTGAAACAGACGTTGAATTAACTCAGATTGCATGCTGGTGGTGATCTTCACTTCACCTTTAAGGCATCCTTTTATAGGAAGGAAGTATAACATCCCATGATTCAACTGGCATATTAATGTTTTGATTTCTTTGAAACTTCCTCACACCATTTTTTTTTTCTTTGTGACCGTCCTTTCACTTCCTCACCCTAATAGACAGCAGGAAGGGAAGTGTTATTTCACAACACACACACACACATTAGGCACATTACTGGAAAACTGATGCACAAAAGTAAAGAAAAGATGCTCCCATTCATCCTCAGTGCACGCTGCAGACTATCAGTGCTGCTGTTGTTGTTGCTGAGGTGAAAAACCTTGCAGGTGCCTCCTCTCTTTAATCTACTTCTCCCTTCACCATTATCTTATATTTGGGTATAAACACACAGACTGTGCAGCCCGATAATATGCAATTAAAAACAAAGATCATTAAAAAGTTATTGGTGTCTGCCTAATTACTATAACTTTACCCCCCTTATAATGAGCGTGCATGGGTATTGATTCGAAGCAAATCTCCCTTTCCTCCTGGAAAAAAGCAGGTAGTTACTTTGTGTTAAATCATTAATATAGTAATGATTTTTCCAGAACACTCTCAATTAAGACCGGAGCAGAAAATGACCCAGGGGAGTTGAAGCTCACGCTCTTAAAAGTGTGATGTTCCAAATATATCCTGGCTCTCTCTCGCCAGAGAATATGGATAGGGCCGAGCCGTGTCTCTGAATCATTTAAAGTGGAGCTGGTTGATTAGGATGTGTGTAAACGTGTTTCTGTGTTAAAGGTCTGCACCTTTAATGTAATACAGTATATGTACTAATACACTGCACCGCATAAGCAAGTAATAACCAGGCGATAGAAAGTGATGCAGTGGTCCGCTTTGACCTCCAGTAGGTGACAAAGACAAAGTCTGCCTGGATGAAAAATGGATGAAATATTAAAAGAAAGGCAGAGAAGTCCACTAATGCTAGCTATGCTAGATTTTTAAAGCCTGAAAACAGAGCCATGAGGAGGCACAGAGGTCTAGTTCTCTCTCAGAACACTTGAATTACAATATGCTGAAAGGTTATAATGGAATTTTTTGCCCAATGATGCCAAAAATATACTGCATACTTAAGCTTTAACCATATTCACCATTTTTTTTAGTGTGTTAGCGTGCTAACATTTGCTAATTAACACTGAACACAAAGTAGGCCTACAGATGTGTCACGGTCCTAGTGGTTTTTGTTAGAGTTTGTTTCCTGTTTTTAATTTGAAAGTCCTCTCCTCTTGTGTCTTGTCTGGTTTTACTTCCTGCCTTTGTTTGTTTCCCGCAATCAGATCCACCTGTCCCTAATTAGTGCTGCACTCCCCTCACCTCCTGCACACCTGTTCTCACTACCCAATTAGTCAGTTACACCACCTCAGTACCTATATGTTCTTTGTCAGTCTTTCGTCGTGTATGGAGTTTTGTTTTGCTTGGACTCTCAGTTTAGTAAGCCTTTTTGTTAATTAAATATCTTCGTTGAATCTGGTTGCATTTGGGCCTGTTATGCTCCCTGCACCGTGACAAGATGAGGCTGATGGGAATGTCATTTCGACCTATGATGGGAATCACCAAAGGCTTTCCAACCTATCTGAAGAGGAACATGAATATATGTTTTAAATTCCATGGCAATCCATCCAAAAATTGAGACAATTCAACTTCATAGTGCCGTTTGAAGAAAATGTCAGGTGATCTCCAAAGTTGTCAGGATAAAACGTCTTGGAACAATGAATGTCAGTAGAAAATGTTGTGTGCATTAAGTGAGAAGATTTCATTGGATAAGCGAAATATTGGACCTGCTGGTGGCGCTAGAGGAAAAGACAGAGGACAATTAAACTGAGCTCAAGGTCTCAAGTGTAAATCTCCAGGACATAATCGCCCTCTTCACACAGCGGATGATAAGGTAAGAGCAGATATGAAAGACTTCCTGTGTCTGTCATGGTTTTCAGGTTTGCATACATCAACTTGCTCGCCTTTGTAATTCAAATCCTGCTCCTCTGTGATCTCTGAACCTCCACCCAGACCCATCAGACCCCCTACCCCTCCCCCCCAACACTCCACTCTCCCCCAAAACGCTCCAACAATTAGGTCATTTGTCCGTCTATTATCTCAACACCTGCAAGAAAATCTGTCTCAATTTTCCCCTCTGCTTCTGATCTGGTCTCCCTCCCGTCTTCTTCCGCGGCCCCCACCGAGACGCCGGTTTGGCCCCCGAGCAGCTTCTGTCTCTGTCAGGTTGGCTCCTGGGCGCTGCCATCCCACCATGCATTGTGCCCATGCCAAGAGTCTGTGCCAGATCACACCCCTTTAGCACCGAATGCTTGTCGTGACCCTGCCTTTTCTTTTCTTTTCGCTCTTTCTCTGGCCCCTGTGCCAAACACACACACAGGGCTCAAGTAGGGATACACAAAAAACATCTCTCTCTCTCCTTCCTTTCACTCAGACCCATAATATTCACTTAGCGAGGACCAGGAGGGGTTGGAACAAAGGGACCTTTGGGGTTGGGCAGTGAGTCGTTATAGTCTCCATAACCACAGTTTACAGCAGCTTACTTTTCAAATGCCTGACATTTTACTTCCTATTCCTTAGATTTGTTCGGGCGGGTACAGTGCGTCATCTTTGTTTGACTTCATCACACGTAAAGAGCCATTTTCACCCGGTTTAATGTCATCGCCTTGGTAACCAGCAGGTTTTTGGCAACAACGCAAAAACGGCCAATTTGTCAATGGAATGTGTGAAGTGTCAATATAAATCTATCTAACTCCGCCTGGGCCCCATTCAGGACATCATTTTTCATATGCATATGGGAATTTTTGGTGTATTACTTTCTCACACTTTTTTTTTTAACAGCCAGTGACAGATTAGACAGAAGCTCCAGCTCAGGGGTCCCAGTGGAGTGAGTGTGTGGGGGGGGGGGAGTCGAAGGAAGAGAGGTGAGGGCCGAGAGCTGGTTTTGTGGGAGGAAGCAGTTGGGTACCAATGTATGGATGAAAACATTCAAGCTCTGTTCTTACAGTAGGCATTTAAAGCCTCTTGGGTTGTTGCTCCAGTGGTTTCTGAATGGGTGTCCAGCAAAATGAGAAACTGTTTCACCAAATTACGATCCTTAAGAGTTCAGTCCCGGTTGATTTGGTGACTCCTATGGTTAGTGGAAGTACCACAAGTTGGGTTTAATGCTAGAGGTCTCAGAATTATGATGTGACAACGCAATGGTTATCGTTCAGCCAGTGGGGCAACCTCCGGGTCTGAAAAGTGAAGCCAATGCTGAAGTGCCTTACACTTGCATTCTCTCTAACAGCCGGCAGGGGGCGACTCCTCTGGTTGCTAAAAGAAGTCTGGTTGTATAGAAGTCTATGAGAAAATGAGCCTACTTCTCACTTGATTTATTACCTCAGTAAACATCGTAAACATGAGTTTATGGTCTCAATCGCAATCTTTAATACAGCATGATGTTCATTTAGTAAATTATGGTCCCATTTAGAGTCAAATAGACCATAAAGCAGGGGATGCTTTAGGGTGCGGCTACCTGGTGATTGACAGGTCGCTACCACGGCGTTGTCCGGTCTGGGAGTTGTTTTTGTTTTTGTTGTGTAACTTTAACTCTTTCATAAAAGTTAATATTAACATTTTGGTCGCTTAATATGTCTTATTCAGTGTTTAGTTGTGCTTAGCTCCACCCTCTCGTGTCACTTCTGGTTGCAATAAAACCAAGATGGTGACGGCCAAAATGCCAATCTCGAGGCTTCAAAACGTTAGGGTGACTGCGTCCATTTCTTATATGCAGTCTATGCGTTTAGCACAAAAGCGGTTAGATTTAGGGAAAGCTCATCTTTTTTGGGTTAAAATAAGTAGATTGGTAAGCTTAGGGGACCTTCATCGTAATAACCATAATACAATTTTAAACACATAGCGGTCTGCCATGTTAAGCCCAATGTTTTGCTGACCCATCCATCCATCCAGACCTCTCTCCACATAGACATTGTCACTGTATAACAATGTCACATAACTTCCTCCTTTGCTCCCAGCATATGGCTGCTAAAGAGCTTTAGTTGTCATTTCAACATTAAAGGGGCTGTTTGTAAGAATCAGAAATTGCTTGTTAACAGCAACACCTGTGGCCGTTAAGTCAAGAAAAGTCAGCGTCCTGTTGCTCGCGCTTGTGTTCGCTCTACATAGACATGAACGAGCATCGGTCAAAACAGTGAAGCGACACACGTCAGCTAAAAGCACAATATCACTCTATATTTCACCTGCTTGGCAGTAATGTTAGCTGACCAGACGAAGGTCTCTCCATGAATCAATGCTGATCCTAGTGTTGGCTTTTCCTGCCTCAGCCTCCCGACCGCGGCCGGAGGGAACAGGGGAGACACCGGAGTTTTGGTCGGAGACGATAACGTTTCTCTCTGTGGAGCCCCGTCACTTCACAAGACACGGGAAACCTCTGTTGGTCTGGAGGAGCTGCAGCAGTTATTTCTGCACAAACGTCCACTGTACATTCACTAGATATTCTCAGAGCTAAACTAACTCTTCTGAAGTGTGTAGTGTGCGCGCATGCACGTCAGGGGGAGCGAGCTGAGCGAGTGAGAATGAGCGCGATGTATGAGTGAAGGCAAGCAGGCAGAGGAGCAGAGGAGCAGAGTACAGCAGAGACTCCGATCCTGGAGACCAAAGCTATGGTCTCCCCCGCGTCCTCCGACCGCGGCCAACACTGTTTAACAGACGGGCTTCACTAGATAGAACTTTGCGGTTTTGGTGCTTCCGTGTAGTTTGTGTTGGAGTCTTGTCTGAACAGCGTAGCCACACGTGAGCGCGCATGCGACACCGACCCGCAATGATTTATACGTGTAAAAAGTTAAAAACAGTCCCTTTTACATATTTCATTCTGGGGTGCTTGCAGAAAGAACTGATGCTGTCTTTCTTCTTGGGTGGTCAGTTTCATATTTAGAGGTAATGTAACGCAACAGAATGTAAATACATTGAATTGCTAATGCTGAAAAAATATGCTGATCATAAATAGTATCAAAAACTCACTTTCATGAACTTGGTTCATGAAAGTGAGTTCAACTTTAAAGACTGAAAACAAACGACTAAAAAGACTTGAGGACAAAGCGCAGGCAGTAAAACTCTAACTAAACCAACAGCAACAAAGATCTCCACACTGCTGCGGCCTTGGGATAAAGACCGATGGGGGTCCATGACCTGTAATGATTTTTTACCTGAGGGTCCGTGACATGAAAATGTTTGAGCTCCCCTGCTGTACATACTTATGATCGCTGAAGAGCAGCGTGTCAAAGCATGGCATTTATGTTCATGTGACATTATCAAAATGCTCATATGACAGCACACCAATTATGAATCCTGACGAGGCGACACCGGAAAACATTTTGCACTTCCACTCTCGCTGACATGACCTTTTACTATGATCCTGCGTTCCTCCGATAGACGTCACCTCCTGTGCTGCCCCCCCCCCCCTCTATTTTTTTTTTCAATTCATAGCTCCGTCCTCTCTGCTTCCATCCCAAGGTAAATCCCATTGGGTGGATGCTTTGTTGTGGAAGCTTGTGAATGTTTTCGCTGCTGTTATTTATTGGCCCGCTGACAGGGCCATGAATTCCGGGCCAAAGTGAAACTCATATTGTTATCAAAAGCATAAAATTCCTATCACTTTAGGTGTCAGAGCAGAGACAAGAAAATGAAACAGGTACTCATAAAGGCAACAGGCGTCATAAATCAGCCGGAGGGGCCCGAGCACGGAGACGCTTGATTAAATAAGGGGAATTAGGTATTTTTGCAAAAGCGGGAAATAACATTGATCTATGCCCCTGTCAGTGGCGAGGCTTGACACCATTGTGTATTGTTTATTTGTCTTGTGTATTTATAGTATATCAATCTCCCTGTGACTGAATGATATGAGTGAGAGAAAACCCAGCCTCCTTTGGATGCCATGTGTTCTGCTGCTGGAAAACTAGGGACAGATTTATCCAGGATCTGAGTTTAGCCGTCTCCAGTTTCCTCAGCAATTGAAGCTCCAACCGTATCCTATAGCTTTGTTTACCAGGACACATGTGAAATGAGCCAATAGGACTACTGTTTTTCCTACAGCGCCATAGGCATCAAGAGGCAATTTAAGGTCAGTCAGGGGTGAGACACTGCACTAGTTTATACCAGGGTGCAATCAAATTTCATTGCGTTTTACGGGAAATCACTTTCGGGGAAATCATTTCTATTTTTCTACTGAGTGTCGGATATCTATTTAATAAGAGGAAGTCTTGTTGTTCGGAAAATGCAATAAATCTTCACACCTCACACTGCTAGAAAATTCTAACACAACAAACAATCCTTTACTTGTGTTGCCTGTTTCATTGGCACTTTGTATACTCTCTCTGCGAGAGTTTGAATCTTCCACCATGGAACCAGGATGGCAAAAAAAACCAGATAAGATTTAGTATGTACTTCAAAACCCAGAAGTAAATATAAAGGGGAACTCCACCGATTTTACACGTCAAAATCTGTTTAAAGGTCTTGGGGAGTACTACTACATATATGAAAGAAATCGTATAAAGCCTTTTGTAGCTCCAGAGTGAGCTACGTGAAGTCTGATAAAGTGATGTCAAGTGATGTCACTTGAGTTAGTGTCGACTGGGTCAGATGACTACAAGTCTGAAAAAGAAAAACATCCAGGGGTGTGGAGTGAGAAAGAAGTGACCTTACCAGACCTCTGTAGCCTGCTCCTCATCCCTACATGAGGCTAGTGGCTTGAGGCTACGCTAGCAGCTACAAGTTGGCGGTCTAGTTGTATTGTGGGTAATGTAGGCGGACGATTTTGGTAAGGAAGGAGAATGTGTGGAATAAAAAAGAAGATGACTGTGGTGCTTCTGCATCCTTTTTTTTTTTTCTAAATACAGTCCATCTGAGTGCAATGCATAATCTGTGGAGTACGCTTTTAAACACATATACAAAGAGTCAAAAAAGGGCTTAACTGTCTAACTATGAAGTGAGGAATCTCTGTCTATCTGTCTGTAGAGAACCGCTCATCCGACCGACTTGACACTTGGTGGGTCTATTGCTATGGACCCACGGGAGTGCAGTGTCGATAATGGTGCAATTTAACCAGATGGTGGCGCTATAACCATGAACATTACATTTTGGTCTGTAACTTATGAACATTAACTCTCAGAAACAAAATATCTTTTCCCCTGGATTATGTGGGTCGTGACGTTTCTATCCATATAAACCACGCCTATTTGCGTCTAGATTGATTTTCCATTCTTTTGCATTGTGTCCAAATTAGATTTTTTGCTACCCCACCTACAAATTTTGAGCAATCACCACCAAATTTTGTACAGAACATCTCTGGACCGGAAATAGTTACTTTTTTGGATTTTTGTTCTGCCGTATAGTTTTGCTATAGCTGGCCATCACAGTTAGATCAAATGCTATGGGCAGGGCTTATATTACAAAATATGTCATATCTCCTGAATGCTATTGTGACCATATTTGGTGTACATGCGTAGATATGATGTCTGAGTGACCATGACAAATTTGGTTCCAGTTGGCAAATAGATGGCACTGTAGTAGAATCATCTAACTATAAAGTAAGGAATGTCTATCAGTGTATGTATGTGTGACTGTCCTTTGCATATCTCGAGAACCGTTCATCCGGTCAACTTCACACTTGGTGGGTGCAAGCAGCCAGACTGCAAGCAACACTTCTGGGGGCCAAGCAATCGGCCCATTACAGATGGACATGCGTTCCGAATATGCACTGCACTAGTAACTTTAAAATGTCCCTCCAGCATGGTTTCCTTGGAAAATAGCAACAGAAATGCTTGACAGCTAATGAAATTCATAAGTATAACGTCTCTCTAGAAGAAAATTTTGCAAAACAGCGCATCCATGTTTGGGGTTTCTCTCCCTAAATGTATAATTTCATTAACGTCCCCCCATGATGATTTGGAGGTGTCTGCATGGCTGATAGGATCAGTGAACTCTGGAGAGTGGGGTGACGACCTTCCACCTCATCCATCACCCGCTGATGGACATGGGAAGCCGGTCCCTGACAGGTTGGCGGGTAGGCGGGGGTGGAGGGTACAAATGGGGTTAAGGATAGGGCCGGAGAGGGAACTCAGTTACCGCAGCATGGTGGCTGGAAGAACAAGTGGGGGGGAGGAGGAGAGAGAAACGTGTGGCCAGGATTGAGGTCAGCGATGTATGATTGGGGTATTAGATGGACCACAGCTAGCCTGGTTGAATGTTTGTGTGGGGGACGAAGATGGATTATCTGACTGTTTTTGCATGTCTTACATGTGACGAATAAACAGAAGTTCAGTTTCGTCATAATCTTTCTTTCTTCAGCTTTTTTTTTTTTTTTTTACAGTACAGGACATGACTAATTTTGGTACAGTTCTCCAGCTGACATGTGTGAAAGAGCCACCCAGACCAATACAAATGATGAATCTGGTAATCAGGAGCAGTGTCACTCCATTGTCCAAATCTTGCTGAGGTGTAATGAGTCTCTGAGGGCCACTTGTTTCTCTTACACCCACTGAAACGAGGACCCAACGTCATCAATCTTCAGAGTGGCTGAAGTGAAGTTGACTTCTGTCTGAAGGTGCTCCCCTCTGTTGATTTCTTCTCCGGGAGCTCGGTGGGAAAAGCCCACGTTCCCGTCGCATGCCGAGAGAGCGTGCACGCAATAGAGAGAGCGCCGGGTGTGGTTGCACGCTGCGCGGACAATGAACACCAAACCTCCAACTGACACAGCCAGTATTGAGTGAAACCACGCTGTGAAGCAGGGATGCAGCACACACACTCACATGTCAGCGTGGAATGGGTTCAGTGACTTTTGACCCGGCGATCCAAACGCCTGTCAACACCATATACTACCATCGTTTTGTGCGTGACTGTGTGATCATATGTTTTCCTCCGTCTGACCTAAATGCAGTCATGTCTAGACGCTTCTTTTCTTTCTGCTGCTGCATTGCTTATATTGTGCACCTCATGTCAAAAGTTTGCTTTTTTCAGGAAGTTGAACAAGACTCCTTCCCCTCTCCTGTCAGACAGTAGCTTCATGCTTGGCATAGTGAAACCAGGAACAGGCCCGGGGTGAGCTGCCCAGTTCACTCTCACTCATAAATCTGCGGTTTCACTGTTTATTCTTTCTGCGCTGGTTTTCATTTCATTTCTAAGTGCGGTATTTTGTTGTTTTTCCATATGTGTTGTTTTGCCGAGGCTGATGTTTTTTCCATACCATGAGGCAAATAAGGAGGCTATCATGTCTTAATCAGACTAAATCTTATTCTGTAAATAAGGATAAGCTGTTGTTATAACCTGAAAAAACAACATGGATTGACACAGATACTGTATGTTATAATCTTCTGGAAGATTTACTCTGATTGATCCTGTTGTTTCCGACTCTGTTCATCAAAAATATTTACCGCATATGTCTTTATAACGTATGGGGGGGTGTGTGATCTGTTGCTACCGTTTCATGTTACGCCGTTTATCGGGTGCAACAACAAGCTGCCCTTGCTTGTCTTCTGCTGGCCAGAGCCTCGGTGGGACGGGCAGTTTGTGAGATGACAGGACATGCCAACAAATTGCATCACTTCTGCCTCTGTGGCCGAGGACAATGGGCCACCATATGCCGAAGTGGGGGAAATGAATGGAGCTCATTTGTGCTGGCACCCCGAGCCCCCACTCCCCCCCCCCCGACCCTGCTGGGGCCTCCGTGGCACCGAGGCCGACACAGACAGACGAGCCCACCCTCTGCCACGCCAGCGCGCTGCTGTCCGCCACACCGTCCCGTATAAGCCAACTCCAACAAATACATTGTTGGATTTGTTATCTGGCGTATGAAAGTTAATAAAAAAAAAAATCAACTGAGTTATTTTGGTAACACTTCTCTCAGTCAAGCTGAGATGGTACTTTTTGGATTATTGCTATCGCACTTTTTAAAAGTTTGATTATTTTGGAAGGAAGATCATATTAATAACATATCACTTATGCTTCATAAAATTATTATGATATCCTTTTTTTTTTTTCATAGATGAATATTCAGGACATGTTTGTAAAAGTAGCCCGCGTGCACGTTTGTGTTTATCTGTGTCTTTATTTGTGTGTGTGTGTGTGTGTGTAGGCCTGGGATGATAGCAGATGATTAAGGAGTGGCTGCTCTGTTGACATGAGATACTAATGAGGATGAAATGAGAAGGTCAGGGCTCGTCTCCAGGAGGGGGACACCCACCCCCACACCCCTCTTTCTCCTCCTCCTCCTCCCCCCCTCTTCTCTCCTCGTACCCCCCGGTCGCCTCCCTCCTCAGGATGGACGGCTAATCCTCCTCTTAATCGGCGCAGACCAGTACACACACACACACACACACACACACACACACACGCACACACGTGCACACACACGTATACACTGAGGCCGCCTCTGATCAGGCACTCTGCATCTTCATAATGGAGGTAATTAGCAGCTCAACGAGGCTACCTCAGCATTATGATTAGCACCTCTTTTTGAGAGCACTCGGAATCTGACCGGCCTGGCCTCTGCTGTCAATCCATTCTGCTCCGCGCTGCCAATAAAGCAGATATCAAACCGTTTATTATAGAGTGGGATTAATTCTATATAGTTGGCTCATAATATTCTAATTTAGAAAATGTTTTATTTTAGTCATTAACTTCGGATCAAAGGTCTTCAAAGTCCCATTAGCGGCCACTGGAGGCTTTGCTGCTTCATAAACCCAAACCGACTTAAGTGGTTTGACCCCAGCGAACAAGTGATGTTTACAGCCCGAAAAACTCTAAATATCCCCTTTTTAAAACCCCAATATTGAGGTACATGCACCAATGTTAATATATGCTTTTAACTTTATTCAAGTCATGAGCATGTTTAGGGCTGCCCGGTGGTGCAGCGGTTAGCGCTTTCGCCTCACAGCCCTTCTGTGTGGAGTTTGCATGTTCTCCCGTGTTGGCGTGGGTTTTCTCCAGGTTCTCCTCCCACAGTCCAAAGACATGCAGGTTTAAGCTTCATTGTTGACTCTACATTGCCGGTAGGTGTGAATGTAAGCATGAGTGGTTGTCTGTCTCTATGTGTCAGCCCTGTGATAGTCTGGTGACCTGTCCAGGGTTCACCCAATGTCAGCTGGGATCGACTCTAGCCCCCCGCCGGGACCCTGAATAGGATAAACGGTTACAGATTTTGGATGGATGAGCATGTTACATTTTTTTTTTTTCTAATCTAAAATTGAAAATTGTTTGATTTGTAGGATTCATTGACTTTAGGGTTCTTCTCAGAGGGAATTTAACCATATTGCCCAAGGTCATGGATTCACTGACGACGTTTACACGCACAAAATATTCCAGTTTTTGCCCTTAATCCGAAAATGACAATATTCCTACTAAGCTGTTTACATGGCTAATGAAAATGAATATTCCACTAATATTCCCGTTTACATGCAGCCGCGAATACTCTGATTAACATTACCAGCGGCGGACTTGTTGGACCGTGCGAATGCAGCCTTCCTCATTCATTCCTTCAACCACCTTCTTGGTCGGCGTTGCGATAGTTGCGCATATCCAAACACCTGCTGATATCCAAGACTTTCAGAATGTTTAAAAGTAGGTGTGTTTCTCCTTCTGACCAGAAACTTTTCTTTTGGGCATGCATCTCTGCAAATTGTCTAGGTAATTGGCTAGTTAGTGTGTGTACAACGCACAGAGCTGGCCGTAAACAGGGAAGAGGACGTGTGTCGCAAACTGCCGTAAAAACTCCAATTGAAATGCATATTCTGAATGTGCTGCATCCATGTCCAAAGAATCCCCCTACAACCTGAATAATATCGGCATTACCCACATGTCTTGATCGGAAAATGCTCCATTTAGAATAAGGCCTAATTCAGAATATCCAAACGGAGCAGGCTGTTTACATGACCCATATCAAATTGGGAATATTGTAATATTCGGAATACTAGTGGAATATTAATGTGCATGCAAACCTAGTCATTGTTCAACTTCTGCACACTAGCTAAAAAAAAGAAAAAGCTGTCAGTCATCAGCAAAGTAGTCCATGACGTATGCAGCGGTGGAGGAATGTAACGACAGGACATCCAGACAAAGGTAGGAGTGATGGCCGTCCAGCGATGCAGCGAAGCGACCTGTGTGAGTGCAGGGGAGCTCTTATTAATGAAGGTGTGAGGGTCTCCATCAGCATAGTGAACTGTTGACCCCGACAAGGGGAAGGAAGTGCTCGGCCAGCTGCGTGCCATTTTTCATCTCTCTGATAGACCTCAAAAGAGAGGCATGGAAGGGGGGGGGGAGGGGAGAGAGAGAGACGAGGGGGACAGAGGAGAGAGAGAGGGGCGGGTCCGATATTAAAGACAAGTTGGCCCTGTGAAGTGTGGCGAAGTGCTGGATGGAGGCCTCCTAAGCCGTGACCCCTGCGATTTTAAAGAGTGTCTAGCTCACCTCGTTAATCAAAGGCTGATGCGTATCGCAGTGACTCCCCCCCATACCCCCAGCGCACCACCCAAAACCCCACCTCAGCCAGGTCCTTATTGCACTTTGTCATTTTTCACAGGAGGTTCGTGGGAAGATAAAGATCCTCAGGTTGCCACCCAGTTTCAAGAGAGGAAATGTTGGGGGGGGGGCGTGTTTGATTTGTGTGCATGTCGATGAAAGGGGAAGACTGGGGTCAACATTGTGGTCCATATAAAGATGATGTTTTGCAACAGTTTTATGTATACAACACATTTGCTTAATGATGCATTATATGAGCACTCATTAAAGAGGAACTCGATTACACACGGCCCGTTTGTCACAGCCCCGGCTCTAAAACTGTGACAGGAACGGGATACACTCGGGTATACTTAACAAATAAAGTGATTTATTAAACAAAAAGTTAGTCAAACAAATGGATGGGAGGAATCTGTAAAGTTAGTAGATGCGTGGAAATGTGCTGCATGGATGTTGTGTTTCAAAAACAAGGGAAAAGGAACCAAAAGCCACAAAGCAGAGGTATGGGGTGAGAGGAGATCTGCCAACTGCTGCTCAGGCTTTTATGCCCAGGTGTGTCCCATGCTGCTGATTACACTCAACCAGGTCTGATAGACACAGGTGCGCACAGGTGTTTGGCAGTACTACTGCACATGTGAACAAAGCTGTATAAAGCCTTTTGTGACTCCAAAGGGAGCTGCAGGAAATCTGATTAATTGCGTTAAGCGATGTCACTTGAGTCAGTGTTGGTTCAAGTTGGAGTTGGTGTGCGGAGTTAGAAAGAAAAATAAAACTGTTGTTAATTTTACTCTTGTGTGAATCTGCCATCTTTGTAATATGTAATGTAAAAATCCCCATTTAAATGACCTACCATACTTTGGTGAAACAGAAGTTCCAATAACAGAACTCACGTGCAAATTGGACTCCAGGAGTAATGTGTTTTTGGCGTCCTCCCGGGCATCTGATTTACCTCTTCCTCCTGCAACGACACAATCTATTAGAGAAAGGTTTTGAAAGCATTTTCAGTGCTGCAAGATTTGCTTCATTTTAAAGCTTCAGTAGGCATCATTGGGAAAAAATGCCATAATAACCTTTCAGCATATTGTAATTCAAGTGTTCTGAGAGAAAACTATACTGCTACACCTTGTGTTGTGTTTCTGAAAACATTTGAGGAGAGAAATATGCATTACAGTAATAGAATATTGATTCATATTTGATCAGCGCTGCCTAGTTTGACTGTTTGATCGGAGTTCGCGAGTGATTGACAGCCGACTTTCATAGACGGCAACTGGACGGCAGACCTCAGATCAGCTCTGACTGCTTGTTTTTCTCCGGTCTGTGAAATCTTGCAGATGCCGTTAGGAGCACAGGAGGACACCGAGGCACATGATTTTTTTCCGATTACCTGTCTCATGCACTACTGTCACGATATAAAAAATACTTTTTTCAATCAGATTTGCTCCATTTCTACCCGCTGCAGCTTTAATCATGGAAGTGACAAATTGTTAAATGTTCTGCAAAAAAACGTTGCGTAATAATGTTATTTTTTTAACATAAATTCCACAAAGTTTCTCCAGTTTCCATGCCCCCTTACTGCAAATCAAACGGAATATGTTGGAACTTCATAACACCATGCCGTGTATCGAGTCCTGCTTCAGTCCAGTGTGATTGCTCTAGCCTGCTCTGTTTGATCAAGAGCGCGGGAGAGAGAGAAAGAGAGAGAGAGAGAGGGAGAGGGAGAGGGAGAGGAAAAATGAGCCTGCCAGTGGTTAATTGAGCATACAGATTCCTAATGTGTCAGGCGGTGGCCTCGCAGATGAGGGATGGCACTTTTTTTTCTTTTTTTTTTACGATGCATCTTCCTTTGTTTCCTCTTTAAGGCTAATGAAGTCGGCCTTCCAGTCGCCACCTGGGCCAGACACTCAGACACCAGAGACACTCTCACATCCCATTCACAAAGTCTACCAGCGAGTCATCATCATCTTCAACACCACCCTCAGCCCCCCCAAAGACAAATACACACACATGCAATGACACACACACACACACACACACACACACAGGCTCAAATGCAGGCACGCTCGTACACATGCTGTATATGAGAATGCGCATACACACACGTACACACTAGTGGGGTTATTAGCTGGACGTTTGTGATAAACTCACACTCTGGGCTGATGTTTACACCATATTCATTATCAAAGCCGCAGACCTGTTTATTTTTACTGTCTCAAAACAGCAAGCATCCATTATCCAAAGATTTTTTTTTTTTTTGTCTTTCTCGCTTGTCTTTTTTTCTTACATGCCTTTAGGTCACCCACTAATGAGCTTAACACGGAGGAAACATGGAAGCGATTAGACGAGGCTCGGCTGTTTGAACAACGGGGTGATGATATTGTACCTTATGATTACACGCATTTATATCAACAGAAACAAGGGAGGCGAGGAGGCAGCTTTTCACAGCTATATCTAGATGGGGGACTTCACATGGGTTTCTCCCGTGTGCGAGCAACTAGTGAATGATGTCCACTGTTTGTTGGCAGCCTCGTTCTCCCTTCCTTATCCTTGTTCTGCTTTAGCAAGGTGAGCCTGAACCTCCTTCAGCGCCTCTGTCTCTCAGCTCAGGCCAAGTAGTTGTGGTCACCCAAACATGTTCAAGGTGCTCCACGACCATATGTTTGCTCATTGGGGAGCGGAGCGGGGAAGGGCTGGACTCCATGACCTTCACCCAGGTTGAGCAATGAATACTCTAGGCTCCGCTCGCTTGGGTTCATGCCAGGTGAACACAACAGTAGTCGGGCATCCCAGACATGCAACCGGAGCCCGGCGAGCGTTTGCACGGCTGCAGGCACACAGAAGGCGGAGACTGAGGATGGGAAGGTGGGAGATTGTCAAGTTTTTAGGAGAAAACATCACTAGTTTTCTGCTTCAGTTTGTCCAAACTGGTGTTTAATGGGACTTTTGGAAACCTGCAGAGGGTCATCAGTCCTTCAATTGATGTTAAAATAAGACAATTTAGTGGCTCAATAAATGTTAAGAAATAAAACATTTTAGATTGATTCTTTGCACAGCAACGAAACATGTTGGATTCATATATACTCAGGTTATCATCTACTGTACAGCTACTGTTTCTCACTAGTTGTGAGATAACTATATGCCGTGCATGGCACCACTGTGCATTTCCTTTACTGTAAATCAAAATCCAACTTCCATTTTCACTTGTTTCATTATATGATATCAATTCCTTATTTTTTATTTTTTGGTCATTTCCGACAGCATCGCAGTAGAAATGCCTTAAACTGTAGCAACAGTTCCCTGTTTTAGTTCTGTTGGGGTGGAGGCAAAAGTGTTGTGGTTTTACAAGCACTCTGTGCCAAGATTATAATAATTATCAGTGACTAAGTTTCAGTTTTGGTACTTTTCACAGTCAGAGTCAGGGCCAAAAATAAGAATATATAAATATTTATCTTGTTTGAAGTACATATTGTGTTTAATATTTTAAATATAACTCAGAAAACACACCACATTTTTTTATAGATAGTGCGACCTAAAGTTTAATCCCTCTATAGATTTTACTGGAAAAAAAATACATAATTTAGAATCACAGTTTTTGATATTTTTTATATAAATTATTTTATATACAATTTTCTTTAGTTTTTATAGACTTATTTTTAATTTCAGTTTACTCTGAAGCTTTTAAAGGTGCATTAGTTAAATATCATTGTTCCCCAATGGAGTTCCCCCTCCACATTATTCCAATTAATTGTTTAGTTTTAACCTCTTTTAACGCACTCTCCCTCTTGAATTATACCATCTGCATGGGTGCAAAATAAGCAACAGATTAAACTTGCGCTGATAACTCAAAAATGTCTGCATAGTCGAGTCAACACAGGATCTTTATGGGGAGGGAAAGGGCTGAAGGAGAACGCCATTACTCTCCAGATAATTTAAACATGTGTTGGCATTTATCTTGGTGGTCCATGTCCGAACACTAATGACAAACTCTTGTTATTAGTGGACTGAATCGGTGCCAAAGGCATGCCCACCCAAAACTTTAATCCGTTAATGTTCCTCGCTCTCTAATTTGGTATTACGGGAAAAAACACACTAGATGCATAGGTATGGTAGTTCTTCAAAGTAGTATAAATACAGAGTAACACAACACGTATTGGGCATGGTTTGTTTTTTCTCTCTGTGTGTAGCAGTCAAACTTTATTTTCGTGGGAAGATTAAATATTTCTGCTTGAGAACACCCTTTAAACTATGAAATGACTGCTGTCACTGACACACAGACACCCCCTGTACACACACACACACACACACACACACACACACACACACCACGCTCCCCTGATTTTGGATGGATAGATGGTTGGGAAGAAGAGGAAAGGAGGGGAGCAGGAGGGGGGGGGGCTGAAATATATAATCTCCTGAAAAGAATGAGGCCCTCTGGGATTTTCTCAAAGTGGCCCCTCTTTGCACTGGGGCTGGGGGAGAGTGGGTGAGTGCTGGTGGTGCGGGTGTAGTGGGGGGGGGGGGCAAAAACATGGCCACTCCACACTGTAACCTGAGCCAGAAGGGGGCCAATCTGTCAAATAATTAGCTGTTGCCCAGCACAAAGGTTTTATTTGCAGGAATTTCATCGAGGCCGGATTTAATAATATGTCTGTGTATTGTGCGGGGTCATGGGAACATCATCTCTTACTGGTGGGCCATAAAAGACGGCTAAATGATAATGAGAAAAGGCTCTGGTAATTCAATTCCTCAAGCGTTGGTTTCCATCTTTCTCCCCCCTCCTCTTCCCTCCTCTCTTTCTCTCAGTCGTTCTGTCCTTTCTCTCTGCTCAGCTAATTGCGGAACTTCATGTTGATGTTGAAGTGGCTTTATTCAGTGTGCGGGAAAAAAAACACGTTGACGTATGATTTTAACTGCACAAAAAGAAAAATGTGTACAGATAATCACAACTTTAATGTCATTTTGTACAGAATTCATGCAAAACCTGCTGTCTTTCCAAGCTGTAATGTGGCAAAAGTAATAAAATAATAAATGAATTCAGTATAAATTATAAGCAGGCACAGAAAGAACAGATTTTTAACAGATCATATCAAAGATATATTTGGTATTTTTCCGACGTATTGATTGCTAAAACATAGATAATCCGTAGCGTGTGCTTCCCGCTCCCAAACCCACCGGCTCAGTTGTCTTTTTGCACGTTGACCCCTGACCTCTGGGAGCAGCCAACCAGGAAGTGGATAGTGTTAAAAGGGATTGATTGGTTTGTGGTCTATAGATGATTGTTTATATCATTCCATACTGGAGGTTTGACCTTTGGCGACCCCCTCTGCGGACCAATCCGCTGAGAGCCATGACCTGCATCCATTTGCAACAGCGCTAATTAGCTTTGACGGGCCCCGGGTTTTTTTTTGCGTCGGGGTTGTAAAATGAAGCCCTGCCGTGCCCTGATTGAAGAAAGACGCGGCGCTCCGGCTACTCCACTTCATGCCTACCATATCCTCCCGCTCCGAATGTCAAACACATTAAACTTAATGTACCAGCAAATCTTACTCAATTATTTGTATGTTGTTGAGGTGTGTGCACGCGTGTGTGTGTGTGTGTGTGTGTTTATGTGTGTGTCCCCTAAATGGTGTTCATATGTCGGTGTATGTTCAGCTGTCTGAGCACACTCAAGCATGCTGGTGTTTACATGTAAGAGGGGGAGAGAGAGAGACAGAGTTCCACTGGTATGTCCGTGTGGGATGAGGTTACACATCCTGCAACACATTGCAGAGGGATGAGGAAACTTGCTTTTAAGTAAAATAATTGGATTATTGCATCCTGTGATCGCGCTAATTATAATGAAAGCAAGCTTACAATTTTCCAATTATTATTCGATGCCGATTCTGTTCCTCTCTAATAAAGAGGAGCACTGATGCAAAACAAAATGCCAGGACTCCATTTCCTGGCTGTGCCTTAGAGCTATTCAGAGATGAGGGACGTACACACCCTCCAAATATCACCCCACATAAAACATCTCACTGCAGAACATACACGGCTCCCAAAATGACACAGAAGAGTATGCAAATTGTTGCCATGTACAGTATACTCTTGCTCCAAATGCTTTTAAAAGAGGAATTATTGATCTGATTTTAAAATACACAGAGATCCGACATCAAACTCTTGAAGTTCACAAAATTTATATGTTTGAAAATGTGCAAACTGTAATGTGTGAAATGAAAAGGACAGTACAGTATGTGGTTTATTCACCACCGTGTCCTTGGTTACCAAGCATCAAACCGACATGAGTCACTCACCCTGCCTCTGACAAATCATTGTATTAAATCTCCTCCCCTCACCGTATCTCCCACTCTCTCCCTCCTCCTCCTCCTCCTCCTCCTCCACGTGCACGAGCACACACACGCTATCAGTATCAGTCACTCATACGTCTCTCCGCCCTGCCTGTCAGTCTCCCACCAAATTCCCTGGATCACACTACATCTGACAGTATTTCATCTTGGATTTGAGGATAAGTGAGAGGATTTCGGTTCAAGCTCAGAGCTTAGCATGAAAACGGCGCTCAGTGTGAAAAGCTAAGGGTTTACACGATGTGGGACCCCCCCCCCCCTCACCCCAACCTTTTTTTCCTCCTATTTCTCTCTCTCTCTCTCTCTCCTTCCCTCTTTGCGGGGTTGTGTTGATTTAGCTGTGAGTGGCTGCCTGACACAACATTGGCTAACTCCTCAAGGAGCCAACCCCGTTGCATAGTTATTCTATCACTGGACTCCGAGGGGAACACAAAAAGGATGTATTTTAATTAAGCAAAACCCAGGGGCTTCAGTATTACTATATAACCACATGAAGGTGGAGACAGTGAGATGAGGATGTAGAGAAATTGTAATGTTTGAAGTACGATGCGCCTATAGTTCATGTGGGGTGATTGGAAAATAATGCATATTCTCGTATATCGGCTGCGATGATTTGACACATATAAGATTTTGATGGCCACTGGGATATTCTTTGCATATATTTTAATGTAACTATGCCTGTTTTTTTGTTTTTTTTTATTTTTAATTTAGAGCAAAGTCTCTAAACAGCATTCAGACCTATGTTACACCAACTGGTCAAAATCTCATATAGAAATCCCAAAATGTGTATCAAATGTATCAATGCAACTGCAATTTGAAGCAACACCAAAGGGACTTCATCTGAGGTATGTTGTATTTCTGCAATAGGATACGCTATATAATTTTCGTTTTTTAAACAATACAGTAAATTAAATGATAAGGCAAACAAAATTCTGTACTGTTCGTATTGCTAACAAACACCATGATGAAACCGAAACTAACTATGAACTGATCCTACGAACAGGTATGGTATCTACTGGGTAGCCAAGGCTTGACATTTCTCTGTGCTGTAGAGTTAACAAAAACACACTGTAGTTTATTTAGATTCATTTATTTTATGTCTGTCGTTTATTTTACGCCTGTTTGAGTAACATTTTGCTAAAAGTCTTAGTTTTTAGGAAAAAAATTGCATTCAAAGAAAACAAACGACGACAACCTATAAATTATATATTTCTGACCCTTTCTTCCCCCACCTTACATCTTCAGTAGGAATCAGTGGGATTGGGGCTGAGTGCCACAGGAAAGCATTGAGAGAACACATTGTTGGTTTTGGTCATTTCAAATATTTGGTTACGATAAGGACAATTATAGCCAGACTTATCCTTTAAGTGTGATATGTTGGGACCGTTACTGTAAATGAATAGATTATGATGGAGAGCAGAGCAGTGCAGACCCTCCCTGGTTGGTTCTACAGAAGAAGATAAATATGTTGGAAGTGATTTTCCTCTTTTACTGTAAAGCGTTTTTGTGCTGTAAAGCATAATTGTTTATGTCTGGTTCTTTGCTGAAATCCACAGTTTTTTACATCCAGCTAGAAAACAAGTGTTTTGTCGTTTTCCTCCATCTCTCCATGTGGCTTAGTAAGGTTCCTCTATAGTGACAGTGAAGCAGATAGTTTTTGCATTAAAAAGCAGCTTTTGAGATTTACATTTTGGGCCTAGTCAGCAAAACAATCCAGCAAATTTCCCACCAAAACCAATCAGGCAACACACACAAGGTGAAATACAGTACAATGACTGATATAAACTGCCAGCATTCTTAGTTATAATGTCATTTATACAAATGATTACAGTAATTATAATAACACCTTCTAATTTTATGATTTACTTTGCGTGGGAGGACTGATAGTGAATTGACTTGTGTGCTGTAGCGTATTCTGCTGTTGCATATGTCTAAGAGACTCTAATAACAGGTGAAGGGTTAGAGTGGACCCCCCCTCCCACCCCAACACACAAATATCTGCAGCAGGTTAACCCTGGAAATAAAGAAATAAAGGCATTACATGGAGAACCTGAGGAGAATCTTGAATGCCAGTTGCCGGGAGGAAAGATGGATTGCCTGAATTCTCCACCAATCACCAAACAACACATTGGCTGCAGCATTGATTGATGAAGTATTTAAGTCGTCAATCTCACATCACCTGCTTTTCTTCCCCCCCTCCGCCCCCTCCGCCCCCCCAAAATGACTGCAGAAAAGCGATGCTGTGTCTGCAGATCGGATGAACCCTGACCGAGGGAGAACTTTGCAGATTTTGGGATCAAAATGGGTTGGTGATGAGGCTGATTATGGTAATATAAGACAAACAAAGTTGTCAACTCTTGTGAGCAGATTGTACTGTACATTGTTCACCACAGAGAGGTGAGGTGAAGGCCTTTCTAGGGACACACAGCTTGGTTCAAACAGAGGTCTGGCATTAAGTCTCTGTGTGTCCACCTTCCATATTAAAGCCGTCATTTACCAAACTGAGCATTACGCCTCCACCGCCGCCGCCCTCTCACTGCTTTGTAATAGGCCTCAGTGTAGATAACTCAGCCCAATATTATTGATTACAAATCATGATTAACAATAATTATATTGATAAAAATGGAACATTAGCCCTCACCTCTGACCTTATTTGCAGACCTCTTTGTACTCTATGATGTATTCAATATCATAATCATGCTTGAGTACACTTGGTTTGAAAAACGGGGGGGTTGGGGGGGATCGATGGGGCTGCACTCATAAGCAGAGAGAAAACATCACACCTGCAGATATTGTGTTGACGGTGCATCGGAGAGCAAACACAGAGCCGCTGTCGTCTTGGCGTTATGCTGGAGAGGCCATTGATCCGCCGGTTAACCTATTCTCCTGCATCAGTACAGAAGCAAACCCTCGGAGGGAAAGCGACCTCCCCCCCACCCCGGCCATTGTTTCCCTCCACTAATATGATACCCCCTGAAGGTTCTCCACAGACCTCATTTCTAATCAATGCATGTGGTTGGTGGGATCATCCTGTCTCTGCAAATTAATGACTTCACTTTTTTCTGTGGTTTCATTCCATCGATTTGTTTTATTAGCCCATTGATCTCCATGCACCCCCCCTCCTCCCCGCGACCCACCCTCTTCCTCACCCGGCCCCAACCCTCTGCTTCCTCTTTGCTTATCAATACGAGAGCTGATGGCATCAATTCTGCCAAAAAAATGTGCTTCCTTCATCAACCGATGACTAAAACATGTAAGAGTAGGGAAACGTATCCTCATACAACGGTTCGTATGATATCTGATGAAAAGTTATTTTTCATTTTTTGTGCGTTTTCCTACCAACGTCCAGCATCAATTTCTGCTCCATTCTTTTCAAAATAAACCTCCGTCTTCACAGGAAACCACTTGGTTAGGTTTAGGAAAAAGCCGTGGTTTGGGTTAAAATAACTCCAGAAGTGGCGTAACTTAAAGGGCCAGTGTGTAACAATTAGGGGATCTAATGGCAGAAATGGAATATAATATTAATAAGTATGTTTTCTTTAGTGTATAATCAATTGATAATAAGAATTGTTGTGTTTTTGTTATCTTAGAATGAGCCGTTTAAATACATAGAGAGTCTGCCATGTTGCACCGCCATGTTTCAACAGAAGCCCAGAACGGAAAAAAACAAACTCTGTTAACTTTTCCTGCTTGGGCTGGGT
The DNA here is from genome assembly GCF_043250625.1 of Sebastes fasciatus. NCBI lineage: Eukaryota > Metazoa > Chordata > Actinopteri > Perciformes > Sebastidae > Sebastes > Sebastes fasciatus. The sequence continues at coordinate 31,747,580 of NC_133806.1, read as the reverse complement.
TGCTCGCTCCTGTCGCTGCTGCTCTCTCTCTCTTGCTTCACCACTCACTTCCCTCATACACATACACTCTACGCACTGGCTCTGCTCTAAATGGCTCTAGAGAGGGCCATTCGCGTCAGCCACCGTAGCTCTCTAACACGCTTGGCACACGGGAGAGGCTTCAGTTGGTTGCAATCTCCCTACCTCACCGCTAGACACCGCCAGATCATACTCACTGGACTTTTAAGCACGGAAGTTATGCGACAAATAAATTAACGTTGACTTCTAGTTTCACACTGGACAAGAATACCGGTCTCCTGGGTGAAAATCCAGTGTTTTTCAGCATTCACTGCTCTTTATACTTCCTTCTTCATAATTACGTGGATTGATTTTGTGGGATATATATATGAACTACAGTATTACTTTTCATAGGTATAGCTGTGAACGGTGTATGAGAACAACTTGAATAGGGAGGGGTGCATCCATGATGGGACGAACTCTTGTCGACGTAGATTTTGTGCTATTTTTTGAGCAGAAAAAATATCATTCAAACAACCTGGTTCTATTTATTTCATTTTCTTTGGAATTAGCTGTTGAACCAAACACACAGTTGCTAACAACACAAAGGCATATACTTCTAAGCAGGAAAAACTCAATATATTTAATGTTCTCTGGGTCAAAAAATATGAATATCCAGGTTAAAATAATCTGGTTTTATTAGTCTAATACAACTGTCATGGTCTAAATCACTTAGACGTTCATCTGGTCAGGGCTCGGCGCTCTTATTAACAGCCATATCTAACTCTCTCCCCTATAATTCCCTTTGAGATCCGAACAAAAGGATAGGAAGTGCTTTACTCCGACAAGTCAGACTTCACTTCACAGGAGGAATTACAGCTTTTCATTTTCTGTCACTGGAGCGTTTTAGCGAGGTGCCCCACTAGCATAACGATGGTCTTTCTCTCTTGTTTTATGACTTGAACCGATGCACAAAGAATTGATTCACAGTAATTACATGTGAAAACACAAATGCCTATGTGTATATGTGAACTCGCTGAGAGACGGCCGCAAAAGTACACACGCTGGATATTCTAACGCTGAAAGAAATATATAGTCAGAGCCACAAAGACTTACACCCTGCAGTGAGACAAAAACACACAGAAACCCCCCTGAAAGGAAACAAAATTCAAATGTGTGGTTGTTCAGGTTAGCCCCACGTCCATCAATGCTTCTGTCTGAATCCATTAGGATAAACACGGTTTGCATTCTCTGGACGGCCGCAGTTAAACATTGTTCTCTCATAGCCACGGCTGTATTATTTCTATCCTTCCTGAGCCATCAAATAGTGACACATGCTGTCTAAGAAAACAAGCTGAAGTAATAGTGGAGGCCGTAAAATGTCTGGCCCCACCCATCCTCCTTCCTCACTGATTCCTCCATCCTCCAGCTCTCGAATCTATCCAAGAGATATCACTCATTAGTCTGCTCAGTGAATACTAGTTCGACCAATATAGGCTGCCAAACTGAGGAATCATCAGAATTTTTTCACCTACAATTTGACAGAAAGCATGAGAAGTAAATCCCCAGTGATGTCCAAGAGGCAACAATTTTAATTTTGCAATTACATGCTGTTGGAGGAGGCAATACTACAACATCCAACATGGATGTGTATACCTACTGTGCATTTCTATAGTCAGATATGACCTGACAATGTCCATGTCCAAAGATGAGAAGAGAGCCTATCAAGCACCCCATTCCCCCACCAAACTGCATGTTTATCCAGCTTGTGGGAATTCCTGTTCCTCAGGATGGATCTGGAGTCGTCACGACTGGCGATGTTCCCGTCCCACCCTGCCGGGCTCTTTCATGGAAATCACATCCCACACAGATAGACGATTACTCACTTTCCCTCTACTTAGACATTACACTGCTGATCTGGCAGTGTGTGTTTGTATTTATAAATAACAGGGAGGTGAGCCCTCACAAAACTATTCACACGGACACTCTATAGGCTGAATTTATATTCATCCGATAGAGCGGAATATGATGCATGCACACGCTCATACAATTTAATGTTTTCACTTTAACTGATTTTATTCCCAAAGTTCAGTTTACTCATCATGAATAGTTCTACTCAGCCTGTAAAAAGTAGTTGTATAATGTTTTCTGTGGCTCTGGAAGGGGCTTTCCAAAGTTTGAAAAAATAACCGATGATATCTGGAGGATGGGGTGTCACCATTGGAGTTGCATTTTGGGAAATGTAGGATCAACTGTTATTGTAGCTTGAGCCAGACAAAAAAAGCTTCCATAGGAACTCTACACATGATTAAAACTGCAACTTTCTTTGTCATATATATAGCCCAAATAAATTAGCATAAAGCAAAAATATTTACATATGGAAAGACTTCCTTAAAGCATTCACACAAATTTACCTCAACAGACCTCTAACTTCCATCATCTTGATACTATTATCTGTAATTTCAACGTGGGATGCAGGTCATAAAGATTTATTTCTGAGATTAAACGTGGAACACCGTTCAGCACATAAAGCAAAGCGGCAGGTATCTTAGGTTTAGGTGGGTCTAGCCAGCGCTACATCCCTACATCTCTGTCCCGTCTTTACATTAATCCTTTCAGGGCTTCTGGCAGCAGTTTCCTGCTCTTTCATCTGGCTCCCTTGTGGTAGGACTATTAGCCCTGCCTGTATACCTGCAAATGTTTGGGAGGCAGCTGGCTCTGGACGCTCAGTGCCTGCACGGGCCCAGGGGCTGCTGCAGGGACCTGGGAACGCTGGCACCAAATACCGATGGGTAATTAGACCTTCATTCAAGAGCAAATGTGGCAAGCATTAGACACAAGGCTCTTTCCGGTTCAATTCATATCTCCATCCTGCCTTCCTTACCCTCCTAACAACCACAATCGTCTTCACTTTTTCCCTTTTTGTCTTGTTTTTCCAGTCTCGGACAATCCCTAGACTCAGGCCAATATCTTGACCTGAAATTGTTTTTTGTTGTTGTTTGTTTTAGAAAATTTGGGGGTCTAACAGAGAGACAAAAAGCTGTCAGTCAGTAAAGAGAAAAATACTCTAATTTCTGTCATTTTGAAAATCGAAGCCTATTAGTTTGAATAGAAAATGACATTTGTGAAACCAGGATGATTCAAAACAGATGGCACTCTCCTTTTTAGTTTTAATTTGTTACGCCAAAAACACTTAATTAACACTGGCGAAGCAATGCAAAATTATAGATATGACAATAATCATCTCCGCTCTTTTAATGATTTTCAGAAAATGGCATTTCAGAGCTTTCTGTGTTTAAAATGTAAATATAAATCAGCCATAAAAGTGCCATCTTCTCTTTCACTCTAGACATGTTCATCAGTAAAAGCTGTATAACAGCCTATTCTCTTATAATAATGCTGCTTTTATCATTTCTAGTTCTTAACACAGTCTCAGTGTGAGAGATTGTCTAGACATGTTATGAACTGAATATGTATACATAATATATATATATTATATATATATAATATATATATATATATATATTATATATATTATATGGCTCTGTCGATGTCACGTAATGTGCCACTTTGTCTTTCTCAGCTGTGAGAAACATGACAGCGGCTGTTTCTCATGTGAGAGGAAAACTATGAGAGGCCCCGTCTAGTTGTGTGGTGAAAGGTGACATAACCCATAATTCCACTCAAACCACAATGTCCTTTTATCAGATGTTCCTCTCTGATACTGCGAGGGTGGTTCACATGACACTAAGCAGTCGCAATGACAAATGACTGAATCGCTGTAAATGCACAGAAGTATGGAAGCCCAAAGTGTTCGGTATTGAATAAATAAATAAGACAACTATAAAGTCAGAAGTTTACGAGAAAAAAAAGTCATAATATTATGAGATTAAAGTCAGAAGTTTACGAGAAAAAAGGTCATAATATTATGAGAATAAAGTCATAATATTATAAAGTAGTAGTTTTAGGTGTTATTTTAGAGGGTAAATAGAGCAGCATGCGGCCTGTGTGAAAATGAGGAACGTGGAGCATCTTGTGAAGTTCTACTTTAGTTTAGGTTTCACAAATAACCAAATACTTTATCTTTTGGCACACCAGCACCACATTATCATCAGTATCAGGACCTTGATAGATTGTGCAAGAAACTGTGTTTATTCCGAAGAAAGAACCACGCGGACCCGATGAGGAAACTGCCTCTTTTGTGGAGGAGGAAATTACTTTTTTTCTAGTTAAGTTATGACTTTATTCTCGAAATCTCAGATTTTTTTCCCCCTCAATGTGGCCCTTATACTCTGTCGTATAATGGTCATACATTTATAGAAAATATGTCTATAATTTACTTTATATAAGTTTGTCGAATGTGAGTTATGAGAACTAAGAACTATGTGTATTTTTCTAAATATTTCCCTGTGAAATATTCCATTTTTAAATAATTTCTGTTTGTACTTAATATTGAATGCTTTGGGGCTCCATACAGAAGGGCATAAATGGATATAAAATAGCTAAATTCTACTGATTGTGATGATAAATATTTAAATCCCTCATTAAATCCTTGTGTCACAGGTAAGGGAGGCTTGAATAGGCTGACGCGCTGCTCTTAGCTTTGCAGTGAATGGAATCAGAAGCTGCTTTTAGCGGTCAGGGAAAAACACTGGGTCCAAATTAGCATAAACAGGAACACAAAAGAAAAAGGGGGAGAGGAACGAAACAGAAAATAGTGTTGTCAACAGGACCCCCCGGTGAGGAATTTCAATTTCATATATCTAATTATCCCTGTCAGATGGAAAGAAGTGACAAAAAGCCGTCTTTGTTCTCTCTCTTTATCTCCCGCATCTCTCTCAATTAATTTCAGCATTCGAATATGACTAATTGTCTGTGCCGCTCTGCAGCCACATAAATAATAATTTCGGCCCGTGTTGGAAGGGGGTGGGATGTTCGCGCATCAATTTATGATATTTGAACACAATGGATTGTGCATAATTCAGGTGAGCGCGTTAGCAGGCCGATGCAACCTCTCTGTAGGCATCACCCCTCTGCCCCTCAGTCTTGTAGCCCGCATAATACCTCTATACTTTCCCTCTTTTGTCAACGAGAGCGTTATGTCTCTCATTTCTGTCATTGGGATTGTTCCTTTGTTTGGAGTGATGATATTAGCATCATAATCAGACAGAAAGAAAGAGGCAGCGGTGATGACTGATTTATGCATGGTTTGTGTGGAGAGACCAACAAAACCAGTCACCATCTACTGCGCATTTTAATCAGATATGCTCATGCTAAAGTTTATTATTTCAGTCATTCATGTGCTAACTAACTTGAAAAATGTAATCTTCCTCAACACACCGTAATGAGCAATAAAACTTTCTCAACGGATTACCTTATTTTGAAAGTTAGGGTTGGGAGTAAAGGGCGTATACCATTTGACAATAGAGACGTCCTATTGGCTTGAGGTTTTAAGTGGCATGTTAGCTGTCCAATAGAAAACCAGAAAAAAAAGAGCCGTGGTGTGTGTCAGTAATCAACTCTGCTATAACTAAGCCCCCAGGTAGTGCCCAAATGGTGGAATTACAACTTCCGTGTCTGTCACGTGATGCCAAAAAGACTTTTTCCCATAGACTTACATCGGGAAAGAGACTTTTTTTCGCTGTACAAACTGATTGTTCCTTATTTAAATCATTAAAAGTTGTAAAATGCACTAATAGCCAAATCCAGAGTCATTTCCCTTCCTCTGTTCATGTGAATGAGACCCAGGCCGAGCCTGGACCGAGGGGCTAAGAGGCCGAGTTAAAGGAAACACTACTGCACCTGCTCTATGGGCCCAACGGATGCGGAAGATTGCCGCATGATCCGGGTACTTTATCACTCGGCAGTCGAGCCATTTTGGCTTCATGCGCCACCGAGCAACTCTCATAGGAATGAACGGGAACCCGCCTCCAACACTGTATCCATTTGTACAGTGAGCTAACACAACAAGACTACATGCTAGCTAGTTAGCTTTTCATATTATGCAAAACTTCACCACTCCCAAATCTTCCCCTTTGACTATAGCGGCGGATTAGTAAATAATATATTTTAATGTGCGTCCTTTCGGAGACTTTGCATAAATGTTAGAGGAACTAAATAGTGGAACTGTTGCTGGGGGAACTATTGATGTTGAGAGACGGTGTTGAGGCCGTACATTTCCCCTATTGTTTTTCTCAGTCCGGTTTCACAAAACGTGTTGATTAACAATTTAAAAACGTGCACTGTGAGAAGATTTAACTTCATGTTGAATTACCTTGATTTAGTGTTGAAGTGCTGATGCGGCTTTAGAAATGAAATTGGTGAAATCAAGGACAGAGGACTTCACAGCTTCTCATGTATCACTGGTTCGCTATTAAGGAATTCATTCCTCTGTAAAAACTTTGACTAAGTACCTACTTGATACTTGTGTATGATGATGCTTTGCTTTACTTTAGAGCCGCACAAAAAAGCCAGTGTAAATAACGGTCAGGTAATCATGAAGTAATGAGGGACTACTTTGTAACTTCTCAGTACCACTTTACTTAAAGGTGCACATGAACTTATGAATATGATCTAATGATTCATATCTCCCAGTTCGTTAGTAACTCACCATTATCTTCTACATAGTCCTGGATTCTGGGATATTCAGGGAACTTATTGAAATGCGTTAATTATCATGTCGTTCCTGATTCATCCCTCACTTGTTTCCTACTCAAAAGTTTGTGTACTGTATTGTGAAGTGTTACCGCTCTTTTTACTATTTGAATCTAAATGGCAGTGTGCAAAGAAACACTCAAACTACTCTGAATCAAAGCAGCGTGCGAGTGTTTTACCCTTCATGCAAATTGCTTTACCATGAGAGTATTGCACTCTGGTATACATTTAACTCACATCGCAAGGTTTGTGACTCTGACAGTGATTGTATAATTAATTGGTGTCCTATTCACTCCAAGAGACCTTGTCTTTTCCTGCGTCTACAAAAATAAAAAAAAAGAATAACAAAAAATCAAGTGAAAAGGGAAGGCCAAAAATATGCACTCCAGTTGAAAAGATGTTTTATCACTTATTGATACTGGCATAAAAAGCCCTTGAAGGATAGTGCTAAAGTAATGACATTTTCTTTATTCAATCAAATCCTTCTAAAAAAAAAAAAATACAATCAGCAAAACCTAAACATAATGAGCCAAACATCCAAAACTTGTCTAAACAAAGCTGCAGTGGAGCCGCAGCACTCCAACCATAAAACATACTCACTCATTCACTGGCAGAGAGGGGGACGGGGGGGAGGCGGGGGGGTTGGTATTGTTACGTTTCATTAGACACATTCCTTCTCTGTGGACTCTTGACCAGTGTTGCCATGTCATTATAGCTGACCACATTTCATATCAACCTCTCTCTCTCACTCTTTCGCTCTCTGTCCTTTTGCCTTTGATCACATTACTGTATTTGGATATTGGATATATTTAATGAAACTTAGAAAAGGACTCGCTATCAACAACGGAACAGGCATAAACGTCTCACTGTTTATGCTCTTATGGAAGCACTTATTGGAGTCTTATGAATAGTTATCTATCCATCCACCCATACTACATGTTTGATCATTTCTTTCTTTAGCCGGCTAACATGGCTTGTTTAAAATTGTTCAAACTAACCTAAAAGACATCCTACGGTACACTAAGTTTAAATTCAAAACTTGAAATTATCACAGTTCAACGCACCACACTTGCATGAATTTAATTGCATTTTTTCGTGAGTAACATGATTGCTAAACTGTTTAAGTTTTAATGTTATGCCTATGACTGTGGAAACGCTGGCTAATGTTGTTCAACATGCTGTCTAATCCTACACTCGACAAAAATGTAATATTGGATTTTAAATTCTGCAAGATTTGGGATTATATTCAGTGCAATACAATATCTGTCTGCGGCAACTGCAATAGTAATTGAGGGTCTCTGACAGGACACAAACTCCTCGACCTTCACAAGCTTACTTTCTGCATCTCTACCAATCCCCCAGGAAGAGCACCGGGCTGTAAAGCAAATTTTCGTGGTGCTCAAACAGCAGTACTACAACTTCCGTGTCCGTCACGTGATGCCATTGGGCCCCAAAGGACTTTTTCCCATAGACTTACATTGGGAAAGAGACGTCTATAACTCAGCGGATCATTTTTCTTTAAAGGTGAATCAACTTCCAAGTATGAACACTTGAATAGCCCTTATTTAAATCATTAGGTGCTAAAAGTTGTAAAATGCACTAATAGCTGAATCCAGAGTTATTTCCCTTCCTCCGTTCATGTGACTTAGGCCCAGACCGAGGCTGGAGCAAGGGCTGGGGGGGCGGTGTTAAAGGAGAGCGCTAGTGCGCCTGCTCTGTGGGCCCAATCGACGAATGATCGGGGTACTTTATCACTCGGCAGTTGAGCCATTTTGGCTTTATGCGTCACCCAGCAACTCTCATAGGAATGAAGGCCTCCAACGCTGTATCCAGTTCTCTGCCTTTTCAACCCGTTCTCATTCCCAGCCCATCACATACGGACGCTTGGACATGGACCCCTTGGCATCACTTAGGGCTAGGCAACAAAACTACTTGGTTAGGTTTAGGAAAAGATCGTGGTCTGGTGGTAAGTTTTTTACGTAACTTCGGTTACATGCACGTAGCCTACGTTACATACGTGATGTAAGTTAAGTACTTTATGGAACGTGCAGTACTTAAAAATAAGTCAACATTGACTTTTGGTTTCACACAAGACATTAACAGCGGCCTCTGGGGTGAAAGTCCTTGGTTTGTCGAGCCCGACATCATCCTTATGCGGACTTTGTCACTCTTTATACGACATCAATAGACTTCTGAAGCAGTTGCTCTTAGCGTCTAACATTGACGCAGATGGGTTTACATTGGAGTTACTTGAGAGCCCGGTGCATCTCATACAGATGCTAAAAGGTGAAATGTGGGTCGGTATCAGATGCTGAGGGCTGTGCCAAAACGTTGAGCACACAAGTTTTTTATGCCCTGGGAATGAGACTGGGCTGGCCTGTTATGGCGCTAACACAATTAGCCCCATCTTACTGGTTATTCTAAACACTAGAAAGAATAACCAGTCAGTAGTCTGACCTCATACTTCTAAAACAGTACAGAAAGACAACCAGCTAGCCAACTTTTTTTCCACTGTGAATCTGTATAAACTTCCATTTTACAGGCTTGACATAAAACTTTTAGGATATGTCCAATAAAAAGTTGCAACTACCACTTTCAAGTTTTGCTTTGCTTTATAGTGGCTAAATGGTCACCCCCTCCTACTGAGGTTTAATAAGATTACTTCTACCTCCAGCGTATCTCTTCCTGTGAGAAATATTTGTGGAACATATCCTCCAGCATGCAAAAAAAAAAAAAATGCCAGGTAGAGGTTGTTGCTGTAATTGACACCTGTTGTAGTCAAAATGGCATTCAGTCGACCCCTTGGTGAAACAGGCTGCATCGTATCAACAAAACGCAACCCGTCACTCAAATCCAGCTGTATAATTTTGTCCCAAAACTTTCCATACCTACATTAATTTGCATTTTTCCATCAACAGTCAAGTGTCTGCAAAAAAAAGCCGATAACAAAAGGAGAAAAAATTGATTTGCATTCGGTGTATAAATAGTTCCAGGACAAGGGCTGTTAAGTTTGAAATTAACATGTAAACAGTTGGAAAGTCTGCCCTCCTCCCCCCCCACCCAGTCCCCTTCTCCTTAACCCCCACCCCTGGTTCCCTTTTAGCGCCTTGATAAATATACATAAAGCCCCACACAAAGACCGCCTTGTTCCTCTAAATGGGCTACTTTTTAATGGAGACATATATTTCCAGGATTATATCAGCATTCAGTTGCAAATTTTGAGTTTTAATACTCCAGTTGGGGCAGTCTATGAATAAGAGTATCATTTGAATGCAGGGGAACACCTGGTGCCGAGGGCTGGGCTGTGAGGGGGCTTGGAGCTGACCCGGTGTCAGTGCCAAGGCTTCACTTGTTCCCAGCCTTCCCATTCAGACTCTCTGACTGCCTCAGCCTTCTATCTGATACTGTAGACCGCCAACTTCATGCTCCTGTCTTACAAATGTTAACGAAGTGATGTGACGAAGACGGCTAAGTTTGGAGTCAGAGTGCAACGCTTTTTATGATGAGATCATTAAAGGGTCTGTATTAGAACATCTTAAAACATTAAAAATGTTATCATAAAGATGTGCAAGTCTTAGTATAAAAATTCCATTTCATGTAGCAGCTAAGAAAGACTTATTTTTTTGCAGTTATTTACGCAGATTTTCAGAACTGGTGCATGCCTCAACATTACAGTTTTGCTGAGGAAACACTTGTGAACATTCAAACGGAGGGAAAATCATCTCATCCTTCTCTGAAATTATTTCTGTCCAGATCAGCTGCGCTTTTGTTTACACTGTCAGGTTAAAATGAAGACAAGAGCTCAGAATTCACTACTGTAACCATGAAAAACAACAAAACTACAGAAGCTTTTTTTTCCTCCTCCACATTGCTTACTTGGCTGCATGACAACAGAGAGGGGTCGGCGGCGTCGGGGGAGGTGGAGGGAATGAGTAGTACTATTTGGAGGAGGAGGAGGAGGAGGAGGAGAGAGGAAGGGGTACAGGGTCTATTCGTATGCACCCCACATCCACTCAACACACAATCAGGCCTGTATTGCATTTTGCAAATTTATACCCAGGATGTTGGTTTAGAGTGTTTCCCTAAAAAAAAAAAAAAGAGAGAAGGATTTTTTTTTTTTCAAGTAAGTGTCTGCTTTCATGAGCAAGAGTGATTGAGGCACACAAACAAACCTTTGTTTCCGAGCTCACAGATGCAGGGCCCGAGCTCTGATTTACACCCCACCCTGAGACACATTTGCACTTTTTTTTTAATACTTTGAGACTAACACTGTATGAAACAAATACGCCACTACCATGAAAAAACTAAATATATATTACAAGGTGAAATTTAATTTAATTTAATTGAAAGGCAAATGTATTTTTGTTACAGCTACACAAGTGGTAAAAAATAAATAAAGTATCACCATACTGAGCAGTATATATTTCTACAATACACATCCACTAGCCATTCAAACCAGCCTCTCTCCTTCCTCAAAATATTTGCACAGCCTTATGTTTGCAGTGGCTGGAGAGCTGTACTCGTGACAAGCCAATCTATAGCCAGACACAAAGAGTCAAAGTCAAAGGCGAGAAACATTGAAGCTAAGGGACACTGACTTGCCTTTGCCCTGTTTGAGATGGTAGACACTGGCTGGACATGACATGAACATTTATGTTTTACCTTTGACCCTTAAACCCATTCCATGGGTCTTTAGATATCAGGGACCACATTATACCCGGTCTAATTCATTCATACAAGTCCCTATCGTATTCCTATTTGTTTTTGGGTGTCAAATAATAAAACACACATTGTTTTTCCAGTGTTTTTCTTTAAAGTTCCCAGAGTCTTTAGGGGTCTGAAGTATGTATTTTCTTCATGATATGCATGTGGCAGGAAATGTTGTGTTTGATGAGTCTGAAGAAGCTGATGATGAGGATAATCATTTTGTGCCAAGTGATCAATCAGATAATCTAGAAGCAGAATTGGAGCATGGTTTTGCCAAAGATTAACACAGAGGACATGAACTTGACCACAGAACAGTGGACCGCTATGTGTAGTGTATACAGACCACAAGACAGTTAATGTGATTTCTAAGTGGCAGTCAATGAGCAGTTACAGTGTAATAACTCTGTAATAACACAGTATAATATATACGTATTACATTAAATATCACAGGCTACAATGACTGTTTACATGCACAAAAAATTCTGATTTTTAACGTAACCGGTGGCAGACTTGTTCTACCGTGCGAAAACAGCCTCCCGCTTTCATTCCTTCAACCACCTCCTTGAAAAGGTTGTCGTGGCGATATTTGTGCATATCAAAAAACCTGTTGATATCCAAGTCTTTCATAATGTTTAAAAGTAGGTGTGTTTCTCCTTCCGACTAGAAATGAGGGCTTTTCTTTTGAGCATCCATCTCTGCAAACTGCCGGCTAGTTGGTTTGTGTAGAAAACACAGAGCTGGATGTAAACAGGCAAGAGGCCGTGTGTCGCAAACTGCCGTTAAAACCCCAGTTGATACGTATATTCCGAATGCGCTGTATACATGTCCAAAGAATGCTTCTAAAACCTGAATAATATCTGCGTATCCCACAAGTCTTTATCGGAAAATACTCCATTTAGAATAAGGCCTAATTCAGAATATCCAAACGGAATATATTGTTTACATGACCCGTATCAAATTGAGAATAGTGTCGTATTTGGAATAATAGTGTAATATTAGTGGGCAAGTAAACGTAGTAACTGAAAGATATTAATATGTTTTGAAAATGGCATTTTTTGGCAATGAAAACAGAGCAAATTGTTCATAAATGTTCGCAAGCAATGCTACTTTTATGTGTTTGTGTCACTTGTGTAACTGTTCTCTAAAGACCCGAAGTATATAGCAAAGTTTGGCAAAAACATCCATGCACATGACTGTCACTGTATGCCTCCTTGTCATCACTCATTTTTTTTTAAAAAGCGCACCATAATTGCTATTTATATTCTACTAATGAAACTTTTTAAACAAAATATGTGTGAGGCTGCGTTCCTGCACTGGATCTGCATCGGACAAAGTTTCACATTTTGACGTCCAAATGATAGGTTTGTAATACGTGCGTGCGCTACATCAGGTCAATGCGTTATATTTGCTGAGCTGAGAACACAGCCAGGTCGGCAGGCTGCTGACAACTTGTTTACGTCAGTCCCAATTAATAATTAGTTTAATGATTTGAGCGCTTGACATGTGCCCCGGACAAATGCGGGCAGGAAAATGCACACACGGCGCTGTTTGCATAAATCTGCCATTTCAGCTCGGGGTTGAGGGGGAACAGAGGGATAGAGGTGGGGGAATTATAGGACTCAGATGTGTGTGATTGGCGGTTCCCTTGGCTCCCAGGGTTAGGGAGTTCAGAGAAAAGCCGATTACTGCTCTCCCTCAGGTCAAGCCTTCATAAATAAACAAGGGGAGAGCCTGAGGCACCGTGTTTTAGTATGATTAGCATATCATACAGCCTATCGACAAGGCACTTATCATATTACAGCGCGGCCGTCCTCTGAGCACACGGAGGTTACATGTACAGGGCTGCTGAGCATACATCTCTGTTCATTAGAGGCGTCCTCGGGGGAGAGAATAAATCATATCAGCACGTGGTTATGGCAGCGCTGGCGGTTGACTCCGCCATACAGTGGATGTTAACCGGGGCCCTTAATAAGCCGGAGAGGAGCTGACAGTTGGCTTCATTGAGAAATGGATGAGTGGAAATGATGCTGAGGTTTGATAGTGGGAGAGGAGTACACTAAGAGGCAGAGCTGTGGTACTTGAGAGTAATAACTGGACCACTTTCCTGACACCTTCATCTTCAGTTTACTGTGTTTTTGGACTCAGACTTGCCTTGGTCTCAAACACTTTTGGATGCGCACACAGCCTGCTAAAAGTCTACCTGCAATCCTCAGTATTACAAATTATCCTACAATGACCTCAAAGTTCTACGATGTGAGTTGATATCATATGAGTTCAGAGTGCAGACTGGTAGCTGGAGAGGTGCCGGTGTCATGGTCCTGGGTTTTTGTTGGAGTTTGTTTCCTGTTTTAGTTTGACAGTCCTCTCCTCTTGTGTCTTGTCTGGTTTTCACTTCCTGCCGTCGTTTTTTTCCCGCCTTTTTTATTGCCTGCCCTGATTAGTTTCACCTGTCCCTCATTAGTCCTGCACTCCCCTCAGCTCCTGCTCACCTGTTCTCACTTCTCCAGTTAGTCAGTCACTATTTATTCCACCTCAGTTCCTTCGCTCTTTGTCGGTTTGTCTTTCATTGTGTGGAGTTTTCGTTTGCTTGTGTCTTCCAGCTGTTGGCTACTATTAAAATAAAGACTTATGTTCTATTAAAATATCTTTGTTGAATCTGCCCATCTCTGCATGTGGGTCCTTCCTGCACTGTGACAGCCAGTTCACCTTCTGGGCGCTACCGAGGTGCCCTTGACACTGAACACCCAACTGCTCGGGGTGCCATCCAATGAGGCAGCTCCCTCACTCTGATATCTCTCCATACATTGATGCACGTGTTCTGTTTGTGCATGTGAGTATTTCAGGCCTGCGTGAAATGAATCTCTCCCCTACAGGAATTATTGAAGTATGTCATCTTGTTCTTGATGGTCAGGGTCGGGGTTAGACTCATGGGTTTAGGGGTAGAGGTAAGGGGTTAGACTCTGAAGACAGAGCAGATATGTGAAGCACACTCTGAATTTACCATTTTGACTTTGAACGAGACTTAGTTTCTCTGATCTTTGGCCTTGACTTTTAGTTTCACTCTTGGACTTGCCGATCGTGGTCCTGGCTACCTGCGAGGATGATCCACTGAACAGCGAAATGGAATAAAATAAGAGGAAAGGATGATAGAGTTTGGTACAGCGAACAGACAAAATAATGTTTCTTTGGATGATGAAATTAGCCCAGAAGGAATTATGACTGTGTCTTAAAGACTGCATCCATGATGGGGTGGAAGTCAACCCCCCGACTCTCTGACACGCTGCTCAGATTTCAATTTGGGCAAGCCTTTTCTCCTCAGCTACACAAGCTAAAACTCACAGACCAGGGGCCACAATTAGCAGCTAGCCACTCTGACCAGGGAGAAAGAGCAAATGACATCCGCACCTAAGCCCTCCTAAGCCTGGGGAGCCGGAGCACAGAGCAGCCTCGGTGCTCTCCTCCCTCCAGTCAAGCATGGCCTCTTTAGGTGGTCCACGCACTGGAGAGGGACGGTATATTTTAGCTGTTATTAGCACTGTTTAGGGGGATGACCAGCTGGGTGGATATACAGTAGGCTATAAGAAGTCACAATGCAAAGAGTGGAATATTGGATGGGTGTTTTTCATGTCTTGGCTTCATGGTGGTGGCACAAAGCTGGGATCAGTCTGGGTGCCATGTCACCTGGATAATCACATCCACCACTGGCATGGATCTTATGCCAAAGAGAGGGACAGCAGACATCAGGAGCATTCAGTTTCATTTAGTTTCAAACTTCATGTTTAAAGGTGCTCTATCTATACGATATCCAGGGCATTAATATAACATCAAAAACTATTTGCTATGTAAAGATATAGAGGAGTAATGTCTACCTGAGCAGAGAATGAAGTCGCTCTCCCTCTGTGTGTGTTGTAATCTGAGCTTCTCCGTGCTTTTTTGAGCCATGCATGCTTTTAGTGCATGTGAGCGTGCCCCACTGGCTAGCTCACAGCCGCCGCTCTGCACTGCGCTCGTCCCGACCGACTGCGCCGTTGCGGTAGCATAGCACCCACCCTCTGGTTCCCCTCCAGGTTAACACTGTTAGCTCTGTCAGCACTGTTGTCGTTGTTTTCACTGTTAGTGCCGTTTGCACCTGCCGTTAGCACCAGCCGTTAGCAGCGAGCCGCCAGCTCAGCTGTCGCCATGTTGAGAGCCGCGCGGAGGTAATGGAAATGCTTCCAATCTTGCATTTAGCATCTTTAAAGAAGACTTGGAAAATGTCTTAAACAGCCATAGTCTCGAGTATTTTTGTAAACAATCAATAAAAGTATTAACTTGATCCTCCGGGGCTGTTGGGGAATTCCAATATGTACATTTCTGTCTGTATATAGTTCAATAATAACATAATTTCACAAATCATCCTGCTAAATTTCTACCATGTGCGTGTGTGAGTGAACGTGTGTATTCACGTTCCTAAGTGATGCCATCCCCTCGCGCCCACCCCTCAAATTCCCTCCCCCCACCCACCCACCCATGCAAATTAGAACTTCACACACGTTGCAGCAAGCTGCCGGGTGCTCTGTGATTTCACACGACCAATTAAGGCCCTCTTGGCAGTTGTGTGAACAGTTTCATTAGAGGAGATAATATTGCAAAGTGAAATGATAAGCAATCATTATGATTAATGCCCAGACATTACATTGCTCGTTAATGAGGTGTAAATGATCTCATTATTTTTTGAAAGAGTACAGATTAGATTAAAGTGGAGTGGACAGCGCTCCTCGGTGTTCAGACAAGTTAGTGTTAATTAGGCCCAATCTCCAGGAGCAAATGAGCCGCAACCCTTTGGTAAACAATTAGGCTCCCATAGCCCCGGGCTAGATGGACAAGGATAGGCAACTGAATGGATAGATCGCTGGAGAGATGGATGGTGAGGGAGTGTTAAAATCTGAATCCAATTCATTGTTCTACATAGCCACGCAAAATTAGGCAAATCATCTTTCTTCTTGTGCTGAACAGTAGAGTCGGGAAAATGTTTGGGGTTGATATTTGGCTTTTATTAAATATCAGATGTCAGATAGTGTTCTGATACGATGCAGTTTCCTTCTTGACTACAGCTACATAATATTTACAGAAATATTGAGAATATGACATTAAAATGTTCCTTCTACTTGTCTTTTAACTCATTTTACTATGCAAGAATAGAAAATGTAGTAGTGGACAGGAGTGGGTCGTTCTTAAAGAGATGCTCACCATAAAGTTGGAAGTGAACAATAAACAGAGAGGCTGATATCAAGGACAGAAAATGAAAAACAGTTGGATAACATGCTGCATTGTTTCCTGTGACTCCCTCGTGCACAGGTAGGCAATTTGATTCCAGCGTGGGAATGGTGGACTCCGCCACTAACAATAAAAACTAATATATAGAGATGTAATTACAGAATGCAAGCACATTGAATGGATATTGCTGAAGAAATGCCGACAATAAATTTGGTCAAAAACAGGGTTTGATTTTCTTGAAAATCTATTTTTTTCCCCCTCTCTTTTCGGGCCGGCCACCACTAAATTTGTTTTCATTCTTTCTCAAATTAATAGCCAATAGAGGAAAAGAAACGTGATAACATTAATCATAGTGTTAGTCAAACCACATTACTTAAAAAAAAAAAAAAGGAGGAGCGAATAAGATGGTCATTTTAACGACATATAAACAAATAAACAGACAACAACAACGACAAACGTTCAAGAGTGGATTGTAATATGAAGATAATAGTAGTGATGGGGGGGCATTTAGCTCACCGGCAGATTAAGAGGCAGGATCAGATATGAGACATTTTTACTGAATTCTGTGATTTGGTTACTCTGTCATAGACTTGCTCTAGTGATATATGTTCTGAGAGGAGGTTCAACCAATGTTTTATAGAGAGGAGGTGTCTGGATTTCCACTTTAGGCGAATAGTTTTCTTGGCGATAGCTAGAGCCACAAGTAAAGATGTGTTGCTTGGTGTTATTAAGTCGGACTGTCTTGAAAATCTTAAGGCTTGTAGCTTTAAAGGGATTTAATCGGTCTGGCTTTGAGTGAGGATTTTAAGAAACATTGATACAATATCTCAGCAGCCCTGTTATAGAAATATTCATATTGGTAAAAGCCCTTTAATCAAATCTTGCCATGGATATTGTACATTATTAGTGCATATGTTTTCTACTTCATGCAACCATCGACACAATCCATTCAAAGGTGGGAAATTGGCAAATATGATCATGATCATGTCAGACTGCTACACAGATTCAACGAGTGATTCTGTCCCATAGTTTCAGACACGGAGGCCTTGCAGCTGCTCTCAAGGTAACACAACGTACTCTTCAGGTGCTCCAAATGACTAAAAGAAAAGTGAAAAAGAAAGATTTCAGGGAGTTCAGGCTATTGATGTCAAAAGCATTCCATTGTGTGTCTTTATTTAATTCAAACAACAACCTTTTTATTTAAAATTAATCAGAAATTCATCCATTCAACAAGACCAAATTTATTATTGTGCTTTAATGAAATTATTTCATGTTTAATATTACAATAATGTCGCTAAACTTGAGGGCAAATATTTGTTGATGAGTGTGAAGTTTTAAGAGAATGAAGATATTTATTTACCTTAAATTAAAATCCTTTTCCTTGAAACAGAAACAGGAGCACTTTGTCACAAAGACAAATCTTGATGTCTCAAAGGTTAAAACAGTGCTCCTGTATCTCATCTAAAGACAGACTGGACTCGCCACACTGGGAAATGTCTGCCTCTGACAACATTGATTTTACCATCCTCTCCCTTTGTCTGGAAAGATATGCTTAGATTATGACAAGAAAAGCGATGCTGTAATCCCTCTGCCATAGGAGTTATGTTTTAGAGACATCAGGCCCTTATCGGTGATTGATAACGCTTAACTCAAAAACATATAGAAGCATTAGGAACATCAATATTTTGCCAGCGACTGAAGGTGACCCCTGGTTCCCGTGTTTGCAGTGTGTGTGCGCGCGGAGGGCTTTGATGGTAAATTTGTAAGGGTGGTTATGTGGGGAGGCTATTATGGATTTGCTATCTTGGCCTGAAGTGTTTGCGGCTGATTATGTGATTAAATCAATAATAATTTCTGTTTGGGCTCCTTTGCTCCTCTGCTTCATCTTCTTTTTCCTGTGTAGTTGAGTGGAACGGTGGGTGGGGACTAGTGTACACAAATACAAATGCAGGCACAAACACACACACACACACAACCGTGTATACTACACACAGCAGAACAACTGTGCAGCAGATGGCATTAAGGGCAGGGTCCAAAAAGTTTACGCGAAGGAATTCATCAATCAGAAAAGGACCTATGAAACGGGAAAGACGCTAAGAATCTTAACATTTCTGTTTAATAAAGGGAGGGCATAATTGTATCTTTAACACAATAAGACGTAAAGGCAAATTATTTTCAACACTCACCTAACTTTTACCTAAGATCTGTGACCCTCCACAGTGACGCAAGGCTCCAAACAAGACTAAAGAAGATGCCCAACGCCTCAGCTGTACGTTCCTTCCTCTATACCTCCGGCCCTGGTTTGGTGCCGACTTGTGCCAGCCACTCCTTAGCAACCGCAGCCGCTCCCCTCTCTGGTTCTGCCAGGTTTGTTGTTATGTCTAGACTGCAGGAAATGCAACATTACATTTGTTTACAACCAACAGGAACTAGAACCAGAAGCTGTTACGTGATTAAAGAGTGCTACCCAGAGAGAGTGTGTGTGTGGCTCAACCCCCTGGGTTTGGCAACGATCGACTCGATATAGGCGAACCAAAATGGAGAAAGAGAGCAGAGCTGGCTGTCCGTATCAGTTAGATGGAACTGATTGCATTCAACGCAGCGCTCTCACTAAGATTCCAGGTACTGAAAGTTAAGTCAGAAGCAGCCAAGTTTGTGCATTTGTGTCCGTGTTGTGCGTACTGTATTTGTGTTGGTGTTTATTTGCGCATGTGACTGTGTATAATATGCATTTAGTGTGTCTGTGGCTGCGTGTGTGTGTGTGTGTGTGTGTGTGTGATTGTGCGTGGCTGAGTTAACTCACAATCCCTCAGCACCCTCTTAAATCTATACCCAATAAAAATCAGCGCCGTCTCGAAAAACAAAACCCAAGGAAACATCTGTAAAACATCGATTTTTCAGATTGCAAACCAACTGCATGGCTAATGAGAAAAGAAATCATTTTTGATTAATTAACCTAAAAATTGGAGAATCTAAGCTGCCACCAGGGAGATGACAAGTGCTGCAGGCCTGATCACACAGGAGGAGGTCATACTGTAGAGCTGCTTCCAGCTCCGGCTCGCTCGGGGAGGGAAGAGGGGAGAGGCTGGTATAGTTGAAGTATGGCGCCCATTAACTGAGCCAAAATCACCAAGACTCTTTGTGCCCATTTATTCATGAGGGGGAAAAAAATGTTGGTTAGCTATGAGCATAGGTGGAATTTATTGCTTTTACAGTACTAGGTCTGTTTCTTTTGTGGGTTTTAAGGGGTTGGTTCACCCAAATTAGAAACACACACACACACACACATATTTTATTTGCAGGGGTTATTTCTGCAGACACCCCAAATACAACGGAGATGAGTGGGATTCTTTGTGGTGCTCAAAGTATTGAAAAATTGCATAAAAGGAAATAACAGCGACATTCCCTAAATTGTGTCCGTGTTACTCTGGATAATCCAACACGACGTCAACGTTGGAACTACTTTGTTACTCGTATGTTCAACGCTAATAGCACCATCAATAAAATTCCTTTCAGCTTCATTGTATCGATGCAAATTAAACCAAAATTATCTCCATAACCATGGCTTGGTAAAACTACAATAGTGGCACCCAACTCATTTGGCAGTGCATATGTCTGTGGGTTATGAGAAAGTTGAGGAAAAAGTAAAGTAATAATTATTTGTGTACATTTAAGAGACCTGAAGAGCCATTATTATTATCTGCTTTCCTATGATGTAAAATGTTTCACGACCCCTTAATTCTTTTGCGTGAGCCTTATGGAAACCACTGCGCAAGCTAACCCTGTCTCCTACAACATCACGTTCCCATACAACTAAACTGCATTCTCAATAACGTTTGGAGGGAAAATATTTTCTCCCGAATTATGATTGCAGTTTTAAACACATGGTGTTGTAAATTGAAACAAAACAAAATAAAATATGCAACAACACTACTTCCTTAGGTTTAGGCAACAAAACTACTTTGTTAGGTTTAGTTAAAAAACATCATGGTTTGGCTTAAAATGACTGTGTTTGTTCCGTTATTTAAGATACGGACGGAAATTGAAATAAGTGAACGTTGACTTTTGGTTTCGCACGGGACACAAAGTCCTGTATTTGTTTGAGCCATCCATCACCCCGACCTCCTCCTCACACAAACTCTTACGGATTATCATTAGAAATGTATTTATCCACATTTTTGTGGCGGATTACTTCAAAAACATTCCCTCAAAATGTAATTCTCAATGCAGTTTCATTGTATGGGAAGGTCATTTTTAGGGAGACAGGGCTGGCGCAAGAGGTAGTAAGAAAATATGTTCTTTTTTTAGTTTGGGTAAACTGAACTTTTAATATTGTTATCACTTTTTTTTTAAAATATCAGATCATTATTGAATTAGTGTTAAAATAACCACACACACTATCATTGTCATGAACAGTTAAATCAGACAGGTGAGGGCTAAACATAACTCTTAAAACTACTTTTATATCACAGTGGAATACAAACACATAATATTATTTTATTGTCACATGCAAGTCTTAATAAACTGTATATACTCTCAATGTATGCACATAAAAGTTATTATCCATACAGTATCCATAGCATTTTCACTTAAATATGTTCTTATGTCTTAAAAGCTCATATTTAATTTAATGTCACCTTAACATTAGTTTATTTTGATAGGAAATTGTGAGTATTTTTCTACATGTAAGCCCAGTGAGAGAACAGCTACAACACATCTGACCTCTCAAGCTTGTATCTCAAGACTGCAAATGGCCAGCTGGGACTTCTGGGAATTATCAGTAAGTTTGAAGTTTGTTTTTTAACCAATCCAATGACATCGCTGCAGCCATTCATTGTACACAAACACAAAGGCACACACACAAACGCATGCAGTTTGAACAAAAACACACACTCGTGTTCAAGAGCTGTATTTTTGTCATACACACACACACATCATACACACACTCTCACCAGAATTGGGGGGTGGGGAGGGGGGCAGTTTTTCTGCACTCCCAACACAGCTGGTTCTCCAAGGTCAATAAGAAACTTGGAGTGTTTATTTGTTCATGTGTTTTATTTGCTTTCTAATACAGCCGAGGCTCTGATTTGACAGATCTACTTGAAAAGAATCATAGCGTCTAAAGAGCGTGGGAAATTTCCACTCACCAAAGAAAGTTTTTCTCTCTCTCCCCTTCCTCTTTTTCATTCTATTAGTTTTTCATAATTCATTACCATCCTGACTATTTCCCTCTTAATTTCCCCCCATCAAGAAGGCATAATGGTTGTACCCCTAGCAGCTCACTGGGGTGATGCAGTAACAACCTCCTACCCCTCTGATGGCTAGACAGTAGGCCATTGTAAAGCTGAATCGCCATGGATTTATAGCCATAGTCCTGGGTTCCCAGAATGCAATGTCACTCTGTCACGCCGTCATCAATCTGCTGTCCCTGACCAAAGACGAAGAGGGGAAAAAAAATTCCCCGCTGAAAAAGTAGCACAGAGTGATACTCCTTTATGCATGATCTCAGTTTTATCAGCTGCCTGTCTGTCATAGGTAAAATGTGTGTGTGCTCCATTTACTCAAGCTGGTCTGGGAACAGCCACATCAGACATCATCTACTAGTTCCAGATTGCACAATTAACAAGAGGCTGGTTGAGTGCCAGATATGGCCATCGTAGCAAATGAATACACCTTTTTGATGCCAAAGCTTTTCCAAAACATTTAATCTTCATTAAGCTTCATTAAGCTATGAAACCACATTAATATTCACTCATAGCATAAACCTTCAATACAAAGAAATGTAGGCGGAATTCTGCCAATGTATAATAATCTAAACTGCTGTGAGATTTGACATAATTAAGTGACATGTTTATCTGCTGTAGATCAAATCCTCCTTTACGCTGCTAACTTTTCTGTTTTCTACTGAAACACACATTCAACAACAAGACACTGCTATCTTCCCTCGCCATGATCTACACACACAGATATTGAACATCGTAAATCAGCTTCATAAAGGACGTCTGAGAGATTCTGTCTTTTTGAAAAAAAAAGAAAATAAAAGAGAAAGAAACCTAAATCCTCATGATTAATGTGCTCTCAAACCCCCCTCATAGCCATGGTAACCAGGGCAGTTTGCCATGCCAGGATCCAGGCGCTGACATACAAGTAGCATTTCTCCAAGTCTCTCACTGATGCATCTTCTTAGTTCAAAACAGTTGACGTCTTGGGAGAGTTTTCACTCTCCCCTCTTGTTTGAAGCAGGAACCAAAATAATATTCTGCTTAAGCGGTTGCACAACATGATAATTTAATAATAAACATCTTTACAATGAATCTACTTTTCATACCGTTATACACTCATCTCTCTGTTCCTTTTTTGAAAATGTCTCAGAGCGCAATCAAAATGAAAAGGCCTTGTGTCATACTGCAGTCACAACACATGAATCATAACCTCTGGTAAGAGATGGACAACAGTATCGGGTTTGATACCAGTAATTCTTCTTAATAATCGCACACAGAAACAGACTAAAACAGATGTCCTCACATGGCATTCCTGAGCTGAGGTTTTTAGGGGGAAATTTATAAACGAGGAAAGACGAGAGGCTTTTCACTACAGGGAAATGCTATCGTAAGACACAGGAAGGTCAAATATTAACATGAAGAGGGGTGAAATACCCCTACCTAATTGTCCCATGGCGCTCTATAAAGATGCATCTTTTCTTACAAAACGTATAACAAATTTTCACAAGTATTAATCGACTGTTTTTCAGGTAACAACTTGGAATAAAAAAAGGCAAAGACATACCAATAAAAAATCAATAGATAGTGTAAACTGGTAATATACTTCCTTACAAATACTGATAATTATGCTTAACAAAATAAGAGCATAAATAAATAGGATACGTTATGGTGAATCCAGAAGATTAAGAGCAGTAGTATTTTATCTCTTTTATACACCCAATAAAAGTGAATATTTATGCCCAACAAATGCATGCTTTCAGGTAAAGAGGACGACATATACACTCAATAAAATAGGGCATACTTTTTGTTAGTTGTACATAAAATAGAACGAAGAAGGGAATTACAGACTGTAGAGGACGAAGTAAATGAGAAGTATGGACATAAAATAAAAGAGATGGACTGTGGCAGAGCTGCGATTATAAGTTTGCTGTTGATGCCTCCGATCTGTCAGCTACCTAATGTGTGCCTCCTTTAATTTACTATGTCAATAACGCTACTGTGGAAACCCAGCCAGCGTGATAGATGGACATGTTTTACACGGACCTCCGTCCAAAGTGCCAATTCTTGAAAGTAGAAAGGGGGGAAAAAAAAAAAGTTAATAAAAAGTACCAATTGTAAGTCACCTCACATGTCTTTGCTGTGTTTTTATTCATTCTTTTGGGAGCTGGTGTTCACTTTGAGCTCCATTTATGAGGCTTCAACATTCACCTCCAGTAATTACTCTCCACACTCAAGGATGGATGTAATTGCTGTTTGTTTTGTGCTGTACCTGCATAATTCTGTAGTTTGGGCAAAACAGTCAAATTGAAGATCAATTTTAAAACTTCAGCATTAAAGTTTCTTTGCTAATGATAAATTAGGCAGGAAATGTACCAAGGAAAAGCCATTCATTCACAAGTAGGAACATGTTCTTCCAGCCAAGAACTGCCTAACATCAAAAGTTATATTTTGCAGATGCCAACATAACCAGTCACAATTAAATAGACTGAAATTAGCCATGACAGAGAGCAGTTTGAGAAGTTTGATTTACCTCCATTACAGCGAAGGACTTGGATGTTTTCTTAGACAAAAGGTCTCGACAGGAGGCCACGGAGTTCAATTAAAGGAAGAGTGGAGAGGTGAGCGAGCATTGATTTAAAAGACAGTATTTCAAACTGCACCCCAGAGTACAGGCCAGGACCCCTCACACTGATGACACTAATTCTTCAGGGAAATTCATGTTAGTTGGTGTCTAGACATTTTATTACTTGGCCAGAGCACCAAAGAATGGCTATCTTCCTGTTTTTGGAGACTCAGCTGCGTACTTAGAGACATTAAAGATCTGGCAAATTGACATCTTTCAATCACACCAGCCTTCTTTCTGGATTAGGTCAATTTGGCTTATTGCTAATTGATAATCAGAGGTATCCATCTACTTATGTAAGGATAAAAAAGTCCTTAAAAGTATTGTATATGAGCGGCCATTTTGTTGCTTGTTATAAATGTATAGCCAACACGTCTGCAGGTAGTCATCTCACATTTCCAAATCCGAATTTCAGTCTTGTCTAGACTGCACACACTTAGAGAGGAAAAGAGGGATAAACATCGCAGGGAAGCATGCTAGGGGATCACCAACAAAAGATGTGTGATTAGCATGTCCATGATAACCCTCTCATGGGAAAAGGGTGACGCTACTCAGGTTTCCATCCGAATGTAGAGCACAGTTTAACAGAAATTACGGAAAATCTGCAACAAAAAAAAAGTGAATTCATGCGCATTTTTTATCCACTACCATTATGCAAATATTAGGAGTTGGTTACGTCAAGATAAACATGTTGTTGTTGTGGATTACATTAGTTTTTGACGTATCCTAAATACATTTGTAATGATAGTCCGCGGAGGTCGGGGTGGCGGACGGGTCAACAAACACCAGACTTTCACCCAGGAGACCAGTGTTTGTGTCCTGTGTGGAACTAAAAGTCAACGTTCATTTATTTTAATCACTTATTTTAATTTTTTATTTAGTTAGTAATTTTGTTGCATTTTCTTTAGTAGTAGTCATTTTATGCCAAACCATGAAGTTTTTTTTTATTTAACCTAACCCAGTAGTTTTGTTGCCTAAACATAAAAAAGTAGTTTTGTTGTATTCTTAGTTTTGTTTTGTTTCAATTTAAAACGTCATGTGTTTAAAAGTGTTTAAAAGTTTGACCGTAATGCGGGAGAAAATCTGTTTCCCTCGAATTGAGAATGCACTTTAGTTGTATGGCAACGTAATTTTTTAGGAGATAGGGTTGCCGTGCCACCACAACGTTGTGCGTTGTTAAGAGATCGTGGTCATCTCACATATTTCTGTGAGATCAGGGGAGTGAAAGTCCCGTTTGACCCCAACGTTCCACCCCAACCTTCTCCCTCCTTACGCGGACTTTGGTCACAATGTATTTCTGTTGAACCTGAGAATTTGTGTGTCCATCACGAAAAAGGACCATAACTGATTTTTCCGTTGGCATTGTTTCTGTGGTGCTGGCACGTAAGTTTTACACATTCTGACATACACCTGTCTCCTAATAATTACCTTCTCACACAACGAAACTGCATTGTGAATTACGTTTCGAGGGAAACATATTTTGTTGTGGATTACGTTGGTTTTTGACGTATCACAATGATGATGATCCGCGGAAGTCCGCGTGGGGAGGTCAGGGTGGCGAATGGGTCGACAAACACCAGACTTTCGCCCAGGAGACTGCTGTTCACGTCCCATTTGAAACTAAAAGTCAACCGTCACTTAGTTTAATCATGATGTTTTTTTTACTAAATCTGACCAAGCAGTTTTGTTGAATTTTAGTTGTTTTGTTTCAGTTTTATTTTAGGCCAAACCATGATGTTTTTTTACTATCAAACAACAACCTGACAAAGTTGTTTTGTTGCGTTTTTTTATTTTGTTTCAAATTACGAAATTAACAATTTGTTTAAAACTGTTCAAAAGTGTGACCATTTCCCTCAAAACTTCATTGAGAATGAAGTTTCGTTGTATGGGAAAGTAAGTGTTTAGGAATCAGGGCTGCTGTGCCACCATCACATAATGCACTGTTATGAGATCGGGGTCATCTCACGTATTTCTGTGATATCGGGCTGTTTTCTTATTTCCTACTCATATAATGATCTAATCACCCCTTCAATACATTATACGTACCAGTGTATTCTGAGGCGCTCACAAGGACAATTCTTCTTTTGTATTTTATTTAATGATTCTAACAAAATTTCAACGGTAAAATTACTGCAATGACGAAGATGTTAAGTCCAGACTGATACACTATACATTTTTAAATGTATTGCGTACAAAGTACATAAAAAAATACATACAAACTGCTGTTGTTATGCTTAAACCAAAAACAAAACATCTCTTAGGGACTTATCACTAATTAGATTTAGCAAAAGTAGTCATAGTAAGTAATTTATTAAGAAAAAAGTCTCAGAATCTTGCTTTAAACAGAGAAACTGCCTCACCAAATGCATTTGCTATCATTTAATTTGTATATACAAAGACGCAGACTTCAAAACAGACACACACACACACACGCTCACACATACTCAAGTTGATTAGCAGGGCTCCTGTGAGAGTGTGTCACGTTTTAGTGGAAAATTACAGCTCTTTCAACAATTCCTCAGTCGGAATCCCATTCTAAAGTGGATTTTATCTGCAAATCACAATTATTTTGTTCATGCTCTGTTTTAATGGGCACACCCGCTGGGCTGAAGAAGACACTTCTCTATTCATAAATGTATTACTGCTGGGGAATCATTAACTTATTGTTAGCGGCGCGACTGATGGCTTATTGACATGACAACATTCAACCAACACTTTTGTCTTTGAGCCGTACATCCATATCACTGAAAACAATGTCATCTACCCCATTTTCACCACTCCCCTTGTGTGTTTGAGCTTAGTGGAAGGCTTTTCAGTGACGGGGGGGTTCACAGCAATAGATAAGTGTAGGCTGGGTTTCTGGAAAGACTGGAGTGGTTTTCTTTATGACGAGGAATAAGAAAAACAAAAGCGCCAGATGCCACAGTAAATGGGTCCAGGAGGGTGTGAGATGATTTTAGACAGAAATCACTGTTTGCTGAAAATGACAGACTACTTCTGTTTGTGAGGAAACAGCGATAAAAGACTAAATAGTGGCAAAACAGAGCCGAGACGATAAATTGCCATGTGTGTATTATCTGAGAAGTGTCTGATATTTATGGCTGGAGAGATGCAGGAGAGTCATATAGAGCCAGACAGTTTGCACAGATGGTGGCCATCCTTGGTCAACATTCAAATAAAAAAAGGGGAATGAGCGTCTCCCCCTGTGTCCAGCTATTCCTCTCTCTGTGAATGCAGACATAGATAAAAGGAGGGGGTGTAAAAGTGTTTAAGTAGGCAGAAGTTGTAAAGGAAAAAAAAGCAGAATCGCTATTCACTGCTTGTGCAATCCTTTCTGCCTTGTTGAACTTTATTAAATTCTGTCGTTCTCTCCTTCCCGTCTGGCTCCCTTTGTCAGCTTCTTCTCATGCGTAACTCTGATCTTTTTTCTTCTTTTTTTTACAGAGGTGTTGTGGAGGGCATTCAGGCTGAAAGAACGTGTTGGTGATAACCATACCACAATGTACCAATAAGAATCCCACTGAGATGATTCACTGTCCAAAATCTGGAGCGGGGACTTTAAAAGTTCACTGATTACTGTTAAGAAAATGTGTGAGTTAGTGGACGGGGTTTCTTTATCCTGAGATGTGACAGGGGCTGTGTTCACACTGCAGGGCTGCATGCTGGAGTGTGAATTTCTACTCATATCAGATAATAATAATGTTTACCTGGGAACTGCCCATTGGAACGAAAGCCCAACAGCCCGTTATACCGAAAACAAACCCCATTATCCCGAAGGCCCATTGCTCCGAAATTACACTCTCCATGCCACCAACAGAAGCACATGGCTAAGAATGGCTTCATCAGACCTTCCCGATTTGTTGTCCTACTGGGGAAGGCGCCACTTATTACTCGACCGTTGCCTTCTTTGGTTGGGGTGGTTAGGTTTAGGCATGAGGAGTGAGATTAGTTAGGTTTAGGGTAAACTGACCAGAGGCAGAGTAGGGCAGGTCAAGCCTTCGCCATGTTAGGGAAAAAAATATTGTGACTGGGAAAGTCCAATGATGTAATTTTTGTATAATAATTAGCCATGTAATCTGCATTGCACGGAGAGTTTATATTTTCGGAGCAATAGACCTTCGGAAGAGGCGCTTGTTTTCGAGATAAGGGGCTTTCGGTCCAATGGGACATTTCTCGGACTATTTGGGTTTCGGAATAATGGGCTGTCGGAACGGTGGCATGGTAATGTTTACCTTAGGGGGAACTGGAGGGTGCGCGCTACACTTCCGCGACAACGCCGTGGGTGGGGACGACGTTTTAACCGTGGTATGACCACAGTGAGCTAGCCAGTGGGGCACAACACAGAGACTCACAGAGAAACTGGGATTACAACACCCACAGAGGGAGAGCGACTTCATTCTCAGGTACACATTACTCCTCTGTATCTTTACATAGACAAGAGTTGTTTGCTGCTATATTAATGCTCTGATTTTCAAATTTAGCACCTTTAAAGATATGTAGAAAAGTTTTCACAGATAATTGTTGAACAAATGTAATATGACTCGATACACATCAAGACACAAACAACAAATGTCAAAAAGGGGACATCCTGGTACTGTACATGTTGGAGACGGGATCTTAACAACCCTGTCTCCTTTAAATTACATTTAATACTGATTTTCAACAACAAATATGTTTCGGGAGAAATGTAATGCTGCCCAAATTGTTTTTTTATCAATATGAGTAGGAACATTTTTAATGAACGTGTCAGCCAAGTCTCAAAGTGTTAATTGAGAACATATCTAATGTTTTATCCCTAAACATCTACCTTTATGATATTTCTGTTAATAGCAAATAATTGTTTAGGCACTGACAGCACTTTATTAAAGTTAGGGAAAAGCACTTGGTTAGATATTAAAAAAGTCAAAAGTGACTTGAAGTACGAGACAGGACGTGTTTATATTATCAACATTTTACCACAACAACTACCTTTCACTCACCAAAGTGCATTTTGTTGCCTAAACCTAACTACATGAGGATGTAAACCCCGTTCTCCAGCGTCACATCATCAACCCTCACCACCTCTTTGTACATCACAAATTGCGTGACTTACAAAAACATTTCTTCACTGCAAACATTTTTTGCCACTTAACATAACTGAGTCAAAACATATTTGATAAAACAAACTAATAGAATATAAAGTCACTCTTTAGGAAACTGGGTTAAATCTCAAACATGTTCACATCATGGCCACAAAACAGGAATATTAGAACACATCTCCAAGGTTTTGTGTAAGTCTGCATGTTAAGAGGCGGTGGAATCATTTGTAGTGAATTAGATTACAATGTCGTTCAGGATACCTGTGTGAATCACAGCTGCCGTCTTTCTTTCTTTCTTTTTTTCTGTCTGAGAGACAAGTTTGGTTTTGAAGTAGTCTGGCCATTCATTACAGCAGCTATGAAAGCCAGGCTAATGGATATGAAAGTCCAATCAATTGGCCAGGAAAGGGAGATTAGGGAGGGATGAGTCACCATATTCCTCCTTCTTGACAACCATGTCATGCCTTGCAGCCTCTCCAGAGACGTCGCTGATTGATGCCTATCTTTCATCAGTCCAGCTTTAATCTGACATTCCACGTGCTTTATAATCATATCAGCAGAAAATCTATATCACATCAGCCTCGCTCTCCCTGTTCCCCACCTGTGGAGCAGAATATACTTTTGCTTTTATAAAAAAGAAGAAAAAAAAAACAAAGCTGACAGTAGTGAGAGGCACGTCTTTATCTATTGATCACGTTCTATAAAAAAAAAAAAAGATTGAGAGGAGATGAAGACGGAGGGTAAGAAAAGGCTGTTCCGTAAAACAAACAGTGATGGTGAAGTGACATTCTGGGAAGAAGTGGCAGGCTCTCTCCTGGTGCCGGCCAAACAAACAAACAGAGGAGCGAGACAAAGTGCAATCACTGACCTTTGTTCAAAGAAGCCATCTAATCTGTTTCCACTTTACTTAATTAGAAAAAGCAGAGGGATTTTTAATGTGCACAGTGTTAATGGGAAACAGCTCACAGGTGCTAATTAAAAAGAAAAAAAAAACTGATCTCTTTGGTAACTTTGAGTCCATTAATCTAAATATTCATCCATCACAAACTTGGCAAACTTATCTCTGATTTTATGTACACTGTTTGAACACCAAATAATAACCCAAAATACAATGTCAAATCTTGTTGGACAATGTTAAAGTACTCATCAATAAATAAATAAATGTTCTATACACACTTATGAGCCGTGAATTACAGGGTCTGGCCTTTGTCAAACCTGAGAGCACGGTAATATAAGCTCTTTCTCTCCATGGCTGATGGCTCTTCCCCACTGAAGGCTACGGCTTTATGCAGACAGTGATTAACCACTGCTTTACAGGTTCCACTGAGGTACCATGTGTGCCCTTGAGGTGGCGAATACATTCATTTCCTCTTTCACTTTGACTGTTAAAAGGAGCCGGCACTGAGCTACCAAAACAGTGTTTCATGTCACATAATCCAGTAAGCGTTTGATGGACGGCAGGAGGTGGCCAACTTTAATATCAAATAAAAATCAGACAAACTTATATATTGTTATAACAATATGATGTTCATGATAATAATAATATTAATTCTTAAACTGCTTTCTAGACAGTTTGAACTGAAAGTTTTAAAGGAAATGTTTGAATGTGTACGTGCACACATACATGTTTATTTAGGTCTCTTTTGGGGACACTACATTGACTTACATTCATTTTCTGGAGACTTACCCTGACCATATCCACTACAAGCCTAATCCTAACCCCTTGCCTTACCCTTACCCTAACCTTAACCAATGACCCAAAGTCAGCTTTTTCCCAAATGGGGACACGGCCTTTGTCCTTTGACAATGTGTATATATATATATATATATATATATATATACACATAAATAAAATTAAGGGTGTTGCGATATACCGGTAGTGATAACTATTGTATTATTGACATGAAATATTGAGTTCATGTTAATAATACACATATGTTAATGTTGTGTATAATATAATAATCCAGCGTCTCTAATCACTTCCTTGTCTTTCCTGTTCTCCCTTTATGTACAGTTATTGTTACAGACATTCTCTCCACCTCCCTACACTCGTATTTTGAGTGCAATTCATTTGCCAAAAAAGAGAAGAAAAAAAACGCACATTGAACAAAATTGAAGTTGACGTTAGTCACTTTAAGTGATTTTTTGCAGATAATACTTTTGTGTGTACTTAAATACCCTGAGAACATATGTTCTCAATCAGCTTCATACTACGAGTGATTGTAACATTATTTTCTGCCAATGATTTTGATTACTTTATAGGACACATTTCTGTATTTTTTTTCTAGTCTTAAAGGTACTATATGTATCAATTCACATGTATTAATTGCTTTGTATTGCCAACGTGTGAACAGATTGTAATGTAGCTTAAAAATTTAGATGTTCCCCGACTTTCTCGTTGCCTATGACAGCCTGTGGAATGATTTCTATGTAAAGGATGGTTTCGCTTCGTAACGTTAGCTGATGAAGTAATTTGCAAATGGCGAGCTATTTAGTGTCATGGAGATTGCAGACATTACAGATAGTAATATTGATATATGATTGTAATGTAATGTCACGTCACGTCACCTCATGTCACGTCACGTCACCTCACCTCACCTCACCTCACCTCATGTCACATCACGCTACTGTTTTGGCCGGTGCCCAGGATGATCGCTCGCGCCTACGGAGTGCGAGCAGGTACACAAGCAACAGGATGCCGATTGCAGTTCACTTAACGGCCACCGGTGTCATTAATAACAAGGATTTTTTGAAAGTTACATATTGTACCTTTAAGTGTGCGGGGCTCTGTTAGAATAAGGTGATGTTGTGTACTTCTGTGTACCAATCAGGATTTAGCAACAACAGTTTGAGGGTTGTTTGGTCGCTGTCAGTCAAATCTGATCAAACCGCGTCCACACAGTCCCGATTAAGCAGATTAACTGCTTTTGAGGGTTAAACTCTTAATAAGTAACCCTTCAATATTTTTCTTTGATAGCTGCTTATTTAATCATGAATATTGAATATTACAGAAAAATACTTAAAATTTTAAATGTTGAATGCAGGACTTTAACTTGTAATGATGTATGTACAATATTTGCGTTGCAATATTGTTGCTTTTACTTATGTAAAGTATCTAAACACATGTTTTCAACATCGGTGCAAGTTGTCAGTCAGCTGTACTTTCTTAATTTTTTTTGGGGTTTCCTAAAAGTTATGTCAATATAAAAACAACAACCAAAAAATCTGGATCGACTTTCTTTAAAAAGAGTCTTAAAAAGCTCTGATATAATCATTTTCTTTTTGCATAAATGTGTCTTAATATTCACATCAAGAAGATAGTCAGACACAATACAGATTTTTGCTTCCTACGTGATATAAGACCCAGTAGCCGATGAGCTCAGCACCGTGCTATGCACCCGTAACCACATTAAAGCCCCTCTTGCATGGGGCAGTGTGTGGTCTTCCTCTCAGGGACGGCAGGGGGACGCAGGAAACAAATTAGCTTTCTTGACCTTGGCCCAAGTTTCCCTTCCACCCCTTCACCCCCCCCTCTTCCTCCTCCTCCTCCTCCTCCTCCCTGCCCTTCATCTGGCCACTTCAAGGGTCAGCTGGATGACAGCACGCCTCTGTTGTCCTCCACAGTGGGGATATATTCAGATGAGAAGCCTCGTATAGGCCTGGCATGGCATTGTGGGAAATGAGGTTTTCGGAGTTCAGTTTATATATGAGGTCAACTGGATGTGGTGAAAATGATTGCCAGCCAGTCTTACAAATGTCTTGCTCGTGATGCGGAGCAAAAGAACATTTTTAAGTTGGAAATGTAGAATGGGTATATAAAAGGAGGTTAATCATGTCTTTTAGGTGTCTGCAGTTTGTGCAAAATGAAACAAACAAGGGTTAAAATAAGGCGCTAAGTGAAGACAGCTAAATTTCAGCATGGGATTAAACAGTGAAATCACTTGAAGAAGGAACATTTCCTGACAACATGAAGCAGACACAGTCTTTTCCACCCTCAGTCTCAAGGTCAAGATTGCTGTCACACACACACACACACACACAAACACACACACACACACACACACACACACACACACACACACACACAGCGCCACCGTGAATGAGAAGTAGATTTTTTCTAACATGTTAATAAGTTTAAAATCTCTAAAAGGAATGCAATTTTCACGGCCTAAAATGAGAGACCTTTGGCTATAGGGAGTGAAAAGAATCCTTTCAATGATAGATATTGGATTGCAACACCAACAGGCAAATCTAATTCTCCCAGTTCACGCGAAAGCACGTCCATGTGCATCAGTGTTCAGCCCGAGAGCAAAAATAACCTGGGGTGTCCAGGGGAGGGAAGTAGCAGCCACTATATTAATGCTCGTGCTCTTCATTGATCTACGAGGACTCCTTAATCTGGCGGGCAGCTTCCTCCTACATATATTTCATAATGTGATACATTGTGCATCGATAACGCTGGTAAGGGCCTATGCTTTCTCATGCTGGCTCACAGCGTTTTATTGATCCCAGAGTGAAGTAAACATGTCTTTAACACACGAGGCCCGTCGCTCCTCGCAGATATAACAAAATTGTCAAGCCACGGTCCTCGTCGTTACACACTCCAGCGATGACGGGAATCAATAGTTAACATGACAAGATATCATCTGCAAAGTTAATAACTGTCTAGATGGAGAGCGGGGAGGTTAAAAGAAAAAAGGCACTTGTGTGTAGTTAAAGGAGAAAAAAAACACACATGCTCGAGACACATGTTTATTGCTCACCTCCTTAAACGCTCCGCGCTGGGGATTATTTATTTGCCGTATGATTCAACTGGTGTTCTGGGAATGGATGACAAAAAAATACATACAGTAAAGTGACTCAGGGGCATGGTTTTGGCAGGGTACCAAATTGACCATATCCTTATGACTAAACGGTAGCTTAAGCCCGAGCAATTTCCTCCGCATTTTCTGCAGGCAGCCATGTAAAAATGATTATAGGTGTGAGCTTTGAGTAACGCTCAGGCAGTGTGGGGTTTCAACAGCAAAAGCTACTGGAGGCTGGCTTTGTTTTCTTGGTTTTTGTTTTTGCACTGACAGATGTTTTGTATTTACAGTTTTTTAAGCTAATATTTTAAATTTTTTCGTGATAAAATATAGTATGGGGTGAGACCTTGTCTGGTTATTGTTAGACCTGCCTCTTCTAGACCATTTGAACTTCTCTTGTTGATAAAACACACATATTTTTCATTCATTGTCATAGATGTTTGTGGCTTGGTTCTCCTTTTGATTGGTCGTTGCAGCCCGTGACTCTAGTAGTGTACAGATGTTGCTGTTTCATACTGTGAATTTGACGCCTGACGAAGGTCCGTGAACCAAAATGCCGTATCTGTAATAACTGAAAGGTGACAGCGTGCAGGTATTCAACCTTTTTCTTTCACATTTCATTATTTTCCTATGAACTGGTCTACCATAGGGGGTGTAAATATTATATCAATTATTAGGTCAAAGACATAATATCTGCTGATTTCACAAAGTCTGTCACGATACGACTTTGAGTCGATTCAATGCGATTGATATGAGACAATATCATTTGTCTATTTAACACAATCAGTTACATACAGTTATATCAACTCACGGCAACTAAAATATGATTTGACAATTTTATTACTGACCTACGTGCCATGGGAATTTCAAAGTAAAGGCGTATCTTAAAGATGATATGTATCGATGTTTTCACTTTGCATTTATGATATTAGCTCATTGATCACTGAATCAATATATCGATTCAGATCGATGTATTGTTACACCCCTAGTCTACCAAGTTTGTAATAGACAACACCTGGCATGCCAATCCATGAAAAATATATAAAAAAATTAACATATTCCCCCTTTAAGCAAGAGGAAAAGCACTGTCTCAATCTTCACTAAAACTCTCAACTAAAACCAGGAATAAGAAATTAAACTGTTGAATGAAAATGCGCAAAAAATATAAAAAAATGTAAGGTATATGCTTATATATATATATGAATGAAATGACTAGCTGATATCAGATAGTTGTATTAATATCAGCCCACTGCGCTTCCAGACCTGAGAGTGTGAACTGATTCATGCAAACTGGCGGGTAAACCATAGGCCACCAGTTGCTGATGACAGTGACAAGTGTGTGTGCGTGTGTGTGTGTGTGTGTGTGTGTGTGTGGATTCCTCTAAAGTGAGATCACATGGCTGCCACTCTTGAGTCCAGACAGTAGGAAGTGAAAGTGCCACTGCAGCCACAACACAGGTCAGCTCTCCAACAAGGTTTTCCGCTGTACAGTGCAATCACTCTTCTCGTTTTACTCACAAAGCTGCGGGAGATATTGTGAGACCAAGGACGGAGGATGAACCCGGTTTTAATGATGTAACAAGACGACGAGGAATTAGAAACTGTGAACACGCACTTTTAGTTCAAGATCCGGCATGAGGAATGACAAGAAGCAGGGGGAGTTTCCTAGAATAACCAGCAGTTAAAATAAGATAAGATAAGATTAGATAGGAATACTTGACCAAAAATAGTAAAGAAAAAATAATCATTATAATTATTATTATTTTAAGTTTTCTACTTTATTATCAATCGAGCTTAATTCTAGCGATGACAAATAAGTCATGGAGATCATATCATTTGGAAAGAACACAATGTCAGCATCTTTTAAAAAATAAAGTGAAGTTTGTTCTTAATTGTTGAGCATGTTTGTGTTATAAAAATACTGAGAGCTTGACGCTGTGCTCACTGTTGCATCAGAAGCCCTGATTTTTTTTCTTTTTTTTTTCTGCAGTTTAATGAGCTGAACCTTGGAAGTGTTTTGGAAAATAAAGGTGCACACACTACGGGTTACTCAATTTGATTTTATTTTGTCATTGTGTCTGACATCGAGGGAGGGGAGAGAAGGGCAAACGTAAGGTTTGACAAAGACAGTGGCAGATGTGGAAGTGTGGAAAAATAAAACGAAGAGGGGGATAGCTATTTGTGTGCAGTGAAGAAAGACATAAAAAACAGCCTCGCACTGAGATAGTTGCTCTAAATGAAATACCTGGAGATTGCATGTTGCTTTGCATTTGCGGGGGTATTCAATTTTAATTAGGGTTTTGGAGACATCTTTTATCAGACTGTCACTAATCTCTCTCTGTCTCTCTCCCACCCCCCCAACCCCCTCTCTCTCTCTCTCTCAAACACACACACACACACACACACACACACTCGTCCTCTTATCCCAACGTTCAGAAATGCTAATACACAGCCACAAGAAGAAATAAAAAAAAAAAATGAAGAAATAAAAAGATTTATGGAATAATTTGTCTGATACACACATTATCAAAAAGCAATGAATTGGGAGCATTGTCCCATTTCATTTTGAAGAAAAAACCATTACCTCCACTTTTTAATTGCATTTTCTTTGGGGCAAAGGTGATAATTAATTTTGCTCAGGGAGACACACATGAAGCAGAATATACAAAAAAACACTAAATAGTATTTTTGCCTTCAGTCCCTGAATAACTATCTAAATTCCAAAATGGTAACTCCATGAAAGCATATTGTGGGACAAGGTGAAAGCAAATAATACATTATACTCTGCTGCATTGTTCACAGACAAATACCTGCTTGTTTTCATCTCAAATGGCATCATGATTTAACATTTAACGCTGGAGAAAAGGGAGAGAAAATACCAAAGTCCTAGTGGATTTCTTGTAAATTAAAAGTTGGATGATCACACTTTTACCTCCAAATCATCTGAAACACAAAATCTAAAATATTTTCAGAAAAGCGCATCATAATTACCCTCAGAGGATCCTTTCCTCATATTACTTAATTAAGTATGATTATTAAATTTACAGCAACTTTATTCGACAAATTAAAACATCTGTTTAGTGGGCTTTATCACTCAATACATCTATTGATAAACTTAAAACAATTTGAAATGTTATATTTATTACATACCAACAAGTAAAAGCAGCTCTTAAACAACACTAAAGCACAACGTAGCCGTAAAACAAAAGCAACTTGTATAAAATGTCCTTTCTGCCCCCCTCCCTTGTTTCTATCTGTGTGTGGTGTGGTGGTTAGCCTGTCTCCCTCTCTTCATTCCTGGCCCTCTTCCATTGTTAGTCACCTTGTTTATTGGCTGGAGCAGCCGTGGCGTACTGGACATCATCTGAAACTACAAACGACAGGATGCAATAAGCTGGAGAATAGCAGCAATCTGAGGAAAGTTCTCCATTCACCAGAGCTCCCTAACTCTCTGTCTTCTTATCCTGGGCAGAAAATAAAAAAATCAATACGGGCTCACGGGGCTTGATAAAAGTGCTGGACAGGGAGAGAAGCAACGCTGGATATAGTAAATTAAAGTGATCAAAATTTTCCAGTCGACTCAGCCCACAGCCTACATAAACTAACAACCCTGTCTCCACAACTGTCCGTCATCCTCCTCCACCCACCATCTTCATCCTCTCCTTTAACTTTATTTCAAGCTTTCCGTTTCACATGGTTTTCCGTGCTATGCTTTTCTATTATGTCGCTGTAAAAATGTAACATTATTAATTAATGGAACAATATAAGGGCTTTGTTTCTTTTCTAGTTTTCATAGTGAAAATGCATGAAGCACTTGGGAAAATATGGGAGGTTGACAACAATTTTCCCTCTTTCTACCCTAAGCTGGTTAAATGTGCAAGCAAGAAAGATACCAACAAATTTCTCCTCGTGGAGGTGCAATGAGTATATAGGTGAGAGTGTTGTGCATTGCTCACTGATCTGGAGGTTAATACAATGGCGTATTAGGGTATTTGTAGGTTTAAAAAAAAAAAAAACATAATACAAATTACAGAGAATTTAAGAGAAAAAAACATGGACATTCTCTGGGATTAAAGTGGTAAACTTGCAAGAAAAAAAGAAAACAAATGCACAAGAAAAAAACTTGAATATTCTCTGAGATTATAAATCCATAAATTTGCAAGAAAAACAATTTAAATTCACTGAGATTTATGTCACAATTATACAAGGAAAAAATCTGGAAAATGTAGTTTTTGTTTTGTTTTTGTCAACGAACTACATCGCTTCACTTAGATCGACCTCATCCCACCACAGACCCCACCGTTAAGAACGGCGGTAATGTGAGACACTGAGTGCAAAATGTATTAATTACATTAGTATTTATTTATGTTCTTAAAAGAACACAGAAAGAACATGAAAAAAATGCTTATATGTATCCGTTAGAGAGCTATCAGCTAAACAGCAATCTTTAGGATTTATCTGATAACCCATTGGCAAAATATAAAACTGACAACAGCTCTAACATGAGGATAAAGTACATTGCATAGCGATGTCAGCATTATGTTCATAAAGTAACCCAGAAAGAAAACAGGACCTTCACCTCGCTCAGAGGCCATCCATACCGTAATAACACTACTTTAGGTGCCACGAAAATTCAGACGATGGCTGGCGTTACCACGGGAGTCACGTGTTAATTATCTGTAGGTCATTTTTACATTGTTAATATTAAATTACACCCTGGTAGCCAAGACAACTCACTTACACACCAGTGGTATTGCTAATGCTAGAGCTCCTCAAAATGAAGACCATAAATCCTGTAGCTTCTCCCTTCCCACCCTCCCCGTACCTGAAAGGAATAAAGTCTTCTAGCTTCCTTTTCTTTCTTTTGTGCCATAAAGCATTACAGCTGATTTCCCATCAACACCTGACCCTGACTCTCTACTAATGCTACTAATGCTACTCAAAATAATAACGTAATTTAATGCTATATAGTCAGTAATTGAATGTTAAAATGCTTTTACATGCTGCCCAGAAGACAAGTTGAACGATTAGCCGAGGTAACGCACTGCCATACATGCCTTCACCTGCACTGTTAGAAGTGTGTCCGACCACACAGACACTAATTGAATTACAGTAATGCCGGCAGCAGCTGACTCACTCTGCTAACAACACACACCCCATGCCAGCCCTGCACCGGGCCCCCCTTGGCACCTTGTCCACCTAACAGTAAGAAGGGATTAATAGGGATTGGCCAATCCAGTCCAGTCTCAAGCATGTGTGTGTGAGCTTTACCACACAGCTAAGCTGATATGCCAGAAACACTGATATCTAAGTACTGTAGTGACGTTCCATCCAGTTTCTTTTAACCAGTTTCTTTTTATATCCAGATTATGAAGTTAGTTGAGGGATATTGGGGGTTTCCTAATGCAATTTACTTCTTTAACATAATTGTTGGTGGCTGGAGCATCAACTACATCTACTGACTAATCACTAAAAATGTCTTTTTATTTGGATAACTTATTAGATATAGGTCACTGGGGCTAACCACACGCACACGTACCAACCCTGACTGACACCCAAGCAGCCTCGGCTGACCTCCACTGTGTGTTTACGCTTGTGTCTTCCTGTTTGTGCCAATGCGGCGGTGGATATGTGTGTCAGGGATCAGCTCAAAAGAAACACTCGGGCCGGCCTCTCGCTGTGGCCTTATATCCTGTTGACCCCGCAGGTTTGAGAGCAGACAGCCTTGGGACACTTAAATCCAGCCGTAACCCCGAGCAACACGCACATGTCCTGTTAGCTCACGTCACAGCTTGACTTTCCAGGGGACCCACCACCGCGGCCTTCAGCCAAAAGCATGCACAGTCCCTTCATTCTCCTCTTCAAATAGTTTGCACTGTGCAATATAATACTAATGTAGAGAGCGATAGTACGGGAGGATATTTCCTGAGATGCAAAAATAACAGGAAAGTAATTCCACTTCATGTCATGTATACTTACTTACAGTTTAACATACCTTGCTAATATGGCGGTCAATTGCTTTCACTGGAACTGTTAGATGTGTTTAGCTATGTATCATTAATATATTCAAATTAGGGCTGTCAGTCGTTTGAAATATTTTATCGCAATTAATAGCATGGTTGTCCATAGTTAATCGCGATTAATTGCAAATTAATAATTTTTTTTGTACCTTAAAGGGATATTTGTCATGTATTTATTACTGTTATCAACATGGGAGTGGGCAAATATGCTGCTTTATGCACATGTATGTATATATTTATTATTGGAAATCAATTAATAACACAAAACAATGACAAATATTGTCCAGAAACCCTCACAGGTACTGCATTTAGCATAAATAAATGTGCTCAGATCATAACATGGCAAACTGCAGCCCAACAGGCAACAACAGTTGTCAGTTGTGAAAATGGCCATGCCAGTTTTTCCTCGCCAAGATTTAGTGAAAGTTTGGAGCGTTATTCAGCCTCTTTTACAACAAGCTAGTATGACATGGTTGGTACCAATGGATTCTTTATTTTTTTTAAGTTTCATATGATGCCAATGTCTTCTCTCTAGCTTTAAAACTGAGCCCGCTCCAACCTCGGAAATATTGAATAGCGACTGGGCCCGCTGGCGGCCCGTCAAATTTTTAAGAAGTTTTAAAAATCGCAAGTTGCGTTAATACGTTAAATGTTAAAACAAATGTGTGTTAACGCGTTATTACCGCATTAACCTTAACAGCCATAATTCAAATTATTACGTTTGTCTCCGGTACTGAGTATAAACCAAAACATTATATATTTTTATAAATGCACTTGTTCCTTTAAGATGGACAGGAAAGGTGGAGAGGTGGAAGTCTACAGATTACAGGTCAAATGCACTAGTTCAAAGTAGGATTAACACAGAATCCTGTTTATCTATCTGGCTTATTAATCTTGTGTTAGCCATGCACATCCTGACAGTGAAACTCTGCCTGTCTGTTTCTATATTTATCTATTTTAATCTCTTTATAAAGGAAAAGGTTTCCGATTACAAATGCCACAAGAGTAAATCCAATTGGAAAAACAGTTGGCAGTCCTGTGTTTAACACGTAAAACCCTAAGAAAAGATTACAGAGGGGGCCATCGCGTGCATATTGGAGATGCGATGACTTAAATGCATCACTCTGGAACTACTTGCCCTAAGTGTTTGTGTCACTCAGCAGCCAATTAATCGCAGGTCTTTACTGTATGCTGCGGAGTAGTTCAGAGAATCAGCCATACTGTAAACCCCCTGAAGCCAAACAAGAAACCTGTAACCATGCAAGAGTGTGAAGATTAGGATTACTACATTCAGCCTGCACAGTATATTGTGTTACACTGTAAAGCAAAATGTTTTAAATAGGGCTGTCAAAGCTAACGCGATAATAACGTGTTAACGCCACTCATTTTTTTAACACATTAACGCCAGTTGCAATTTTTAGGTTGTAGCGGGCTCAGTTTTAAAGCTAGAGAGAAGATACATTCATCATATAAAACTATAAAGCCTAAAGAATCCATTGGTACCAACCATTCATACTAGCTGGTTATGAAGGAGGTTAAATAACGCTCCAAACTTTTGGTGAGGAAAAGCTGTGATGGCCATTTTTAAAGGGGTCCCTTGACCTCTGACCTCAAGATCTGTGAATTTAAATGGGTTCTATGGGTACTCACGAGTCTCCCCTTTACAGACATGCCCACTTTATGATAATCACATGCAGTTTGGGGCAAGTCATAGTCAAGTCAGCACACTGACACACTGACAGCTGTTGTTGCCTGTTGGGCTGCAGTTTGCCATGTTATGATTTGATCATATTTTTTACGCTAAATGCAGTACCTGTGAGGGTTTCTGGACAATATCTGTCATTGTTTTGTTTTGTTAATTGATTTCCAATAATAAATATATACATATATTTGCATAAAGCAGCATATTTGTCCACTCCCATGTTGATAAGAGTATTAAATACTTGACAAATCTCCCTTTAAGGTACATTTTGAACAGATAAAAAATTTAATTAATTTGCCATTAATCGCGATTAAATATTTTAATCAATTGACAGCCCTAGTTTTAAAATTATTTCAAAAATCAATATGACCTTTGTTTGCTATAATATTTCTTACTAGTAATCCACATGATTGTTGCTCTGTGATCTTCTGTATCTGCTTCGTTTTGCAGCAGGTGCTTCTGAAGCTTAGCTCATCCCTACAAAGCATGATCGATGAGCACGTTGCCATGTAAACACACGCATGCATACCTCCCCTATGCATCACACACACAAAAACATGAAGACACACACACACACACACACACACACACCAAGCTTGAGTTTGAAGGGTCCTTAATCACAACTAAGCAAATGACTGATCAATGACAGATATGAGGAACAACTGTGGAATGCAAACAGGACTGCGTTCGCCTTTTTATCAGTTTCTTTACTTTTATCACAGATTATATTCCTCTCAGTGTTAACAGGCTCCGAGGCCCCGCTGAGGTATTAATTAAAATCTAAATACTAAATATTGATTGATACGTTATCAGGGCATAGCAGTTGGTCCGCAGGCTATTGATCCGGCCTGTGATTTATTATCATATTTAAGAAAAATCATTTTGCGTGATTATACGAGGTAATGGATTTTTAGCGAGGGGGTGTAATTCTTTTTTTCTTTTTTTTGTATCACGTTTGTTATGTGGAAGGTGGAGCAGATTTCTCAATTGCATTCGGAGATCACTGATATCCTTGGTGCTGGATACCCCCCCTCTGGCCTGTGAGGGGGCTAAAGCTTGTGTAAGAGAACGATCCCCGCTCTTGTCATTGGGAATAATGGGTATTGGGATTACCTCTTTAATCACAACAAAGATTAACAGATGGTATGAGAGCAGTTATTAGCAAACATCTTGCACTCATCAAATCAATAAGATGATTTGTAATCAGGCTGTCGGTGCAAAGTGAAAAGGGAGCCGGGGCCGTTCCCAGTGAAAGATCCTGGCAATCAGAGGCTACTGTGTAGCAATTACCTCTCCACAAAATAGGTGCTCTTCCTCCACTGGCTGGCAGTCCTCCAAAACACACGCCAGACTGATAGCAACATCGGGCATTAACACGGCAAAACACAAAACGCTGCACGGGTAACCTTGTATTTGATCAGGTGTTAGGTTGCTCCGTGATTTCATTTCACTTTGTGCCTTTTAATTTGGATGTGGGATCTTGCCGTGTACTTGAGGGGGAAAAAATCTAAATGTTTACACATGCTGTCTCTCACTACAAAAGACCGTATAGCTCATTAGCGGGTTGCCATAAATAAGTCAGAGTAGGGGACAAAGAGGGAAGAGCATGTAGAGAGAGGGGTTCACTGCGCAAATATTTCTCCGTGGAGACGGAGAGAGAGAAAGGCTGAAGGAGTGTAGACATCCAGCACTGTAAACGGAGGAATGTCAAATCTGTGTGACGATAACTTCACTTTATGCTTCGCACACAAGCACACTTCTCTGTGTTTTTCAGCCATATTGCACGCAGGTATCTATAAGAATCTGCAAATTGTCCTGCGGTCCATAAATCTTTCATTTCAGTTGCTTTTGAAATCTGTGCGTTTTCTATTATTGTGCTAGTTTCTTGTCTCACTCAAACACTACGGCTTGTTTTCTTCCGTTTTGTTTTGCTCATTGAGTCAAAACCGGTAATTCCCGGCCTACAAAACATGATCATGCACAACCTGGTCACCTATTTTTATCATTCGATTCCACAACAAAAGTCAGAATTGGCCTTTTCTGTTTCATTTAGGGGCAAAACAAGCATTCAGAGACCCTGACTGAATGTATCACTTTAACTCTAATTGCTGCTCTTAAAGCTCACACTGCAGGCCTTCTGCAATCGACCTCACCTTGTTCGTATTGTGTGCATCTTTGTATAGTGGAGAACAGCGAGATCAAACCGATGCTCTGGGAGATAGCGTCGACTGAGAGGAAGCAGTCATTTCAGGAACAAAATGCAGAAAACACACATTTCTGACCTTAGCGAGGATGTTGCATTCGTTAAAGCTTGGCTGCTTTTAAATATCTGAGGAACCTTGTGAATGCTGAACGTTATTGTCTTGGTGTTTTGTTTCCTCGTCTTTCTCTCTCATTTTAGATGGCATCAAGCACACTCGCATGCTCATACAGGCGCGCACAAATGGCCCCCTGCCTGCACACACACACTCCCACTTCTTCTAATGGGAGTCTGATCACTACAAAGGGCATGCTTACCGTACATTCATCAGCGTGCTAACTTAGCTTTGAATCATGATGCAACATATCTCTTGACACACACACACACACACACACACACACACACACACCTCTACACTGTCAGTAAGACAGTGTAGATATGCACTTACCAGGATTAAGCAAGGCAAATGGTGCCAAAACAACGACAGTACGAAGTAACTGATGCTGTTTAAATATTCAAAAGGCCTCTATTGAACAGACAATGTGGCACACATATCACTGGGCCACAGATCCCTGCAGCCCACTGGTCTGGCTGCTGGCTGACTCTTGTGCACATGCATAACCC
The DNA here is from genome assembly GCF_043250625.1 of Sebastes fasciatus. NCBI lineage: Eukaryota > Metazoa > Chordata > Actinopteri > Perciformes > Sebastidae > Sebastes > Sebastes fasciatus. The sequence goes on along the minus strand of NC_133806.1, from coordinate 31,702,692 downwards.
CCCCAACCCCACCACCACCACCTCCAGCCACCTCCATGAGTGCTAGACCACCATGCAAATACAGGGAAGGTGCTCTAACAGAAGGGATCACCGTGCGTCCACTGACGGTACAGTTATACTTCTAAAATTGCTCCACATTTCACCTGTTTACTTCAGAAAACACAGACACACAGACACAACTTGCAATCACATAACTGCCGACAGAGACACACAGGCACCTCTCCCCTCCCACACACACACAGAGTCACTTGTCGAGTGGCTAATATCTTTCCAAGGTCAAACCTGACAAGGAATTCCAATGAGATTAAGTGTCATCAGTGCGACTTTAGCCCCGTTCTGCTCATTGTTCTTGGAAACGGCATTACAGCCACAGATGACCGAGGCCTCGCAGAGCACTAAAACCTCTTCCCTTCCTGTGAGTGGCCAAACTGATATATCAGATATTTGATACAGCTAGGGGCATTTTCGATTCAAACATCAAGATGTGATAATGTTCTCACATCTGTATCTAGAAGGGTCCGCAAGTATCAAGGTTTTATTAAATATCGTTACGCACTTCTGACTGCAACACAATCTTATTTGATTTGCCTTCAATTGTTTAAAGTGTCGTTTATCAGCTCATTCTTTATTTATTACATCCTGAGTTCCTCTGCCATAGATTAAGAGGGTCATTCTTTATTTAAGAGCTGCTAACGTTATAACAACTTCAGTATTTTGAAGTTCATTTAGGAGTTTTAGGTTCCTGCAGGAAAAATATTCTGGACTATAAAAGCAACACTTTATAAATATGTTCATTTCCACACTAACATGTTTACACACATGTGGGTAGATCTGTACGTATTGTTTCAGTCAGGCAGATAATCTGATGTTTTTTTTGTTTGTAGACTCTTCTAGGGAAGCACCAGCCTTGTCAACGTGTCAGCCAGCATTTGGTGCGCTGCCTTTCACACTGGATTTGACACATAAAGTCCTTCGGTGGCAGCAATGAGCATTTTGTCATCTCCTCTCTCTCGAGTGCCAACTCGATGTCCAATTACACCCCAGCTACTAATTTAATTACAGTAGCAGAAGAAATTGGGTTGATTCAATTCATTTCAATTAGGCCTGATTGGAGCAGTCAGATCACATTTTACTCATCTCAGGTACGGGCGCGCCTGTCACATTCTATCGCGGCTCGCCTCGTTTGAGGCGAGATAAGCAGGTCATGATATGATGACTGAAAGTGTATGGTCTGGTTCACTGACATCTGATGTGAAAACAGTTGGACGGATCACACGGATTCGAACGCCTCCTAATCTGTGACTCTGTGATAAATGTGAAAACACTCCACTTTCAGTGCAGGATCACAGCCAGTTGCCACTTAGTCGAGCCCCAGCTACAACAGTCATTACTTATGCATGATGTCCACAATTATGTATCAAATTGTGTGTGCATATGTGTGTGCGTGTGTTTTACATATCCAACTAATGGGTGTGTAGCGCAGAGCAAAGCTGGAAAACATGTCAGGAAAGAAAAACACACTCCTATAGTCATGTCATCCAGCTGCTGTAGTTTCGTTTACAGACAAACATTTAGAGCGGCTCCCTCCTGAATACCTTCACTATAAGACCCGACACTAACAAGTCACCCATGCCAACACAATCCTGATAAAAACAACTCAAGGATCCTATTTCAAATGACAAAACAATATTTCCTTATATTAAGATAAAACCCCAAAGTAAGAGTATTATAGGAATATTATAATAATAAACTACTGCACAATAAGGAAAAAAAATGTCACTTTAAATTCACTATATGAACTGACAAACACTTTACTGAACACACTACCCTAACAACCATAATCACAAAAGAATGCTATGAAATACAGGACAAAACCTCACGTTCAATAAAATAATATAATTAATAATAATTATAGGAATATTACAATCATAGACACATAGCACAGAATAAAATATGTGACCATTTCAAAGTCAATATCAAGTCCTGTTGATATATTATTATCATATAATGATTAATGTGATGCTTAAGACATGAAATCCATAATAAGGCCACTATAAACCCATTAATTTGGTATATTAATCTAAAGGAATTTCACAATGAAATCATATCAACTTCAAGATAGTGTAACATTGATTGCCACAGAAACAGTATGTGAGTATTATAAAGTCACATGCAGTGCCAATGTCTGTAATAATAAAGTCCTCATCAACCCAATAATGAGTTACAGTCCAACAGGAATATTTCAGGAGGATTACTGTCATTACTATGATCATCCAATAGCACAAACTAAAGTTACAAGTCGCCTGTGATTGGTGCAGATAGAAGCCTCAGCGGTATGCCATAGGCTGCCATAGGCTGCTACATTAGCCCGCGGTGTGTGCGCGTGTGCGTGTGTGTGTAAATGCGTCTTGGCACCAGTTGCGGCGGCGCAAAGACGTCTGATTGGACGCTGACGCGAAGAGAAAGAGCTGCGCTATTCTGGCGCTCTGATCACTTCTCAGTCCAAACAACAATATCACATTATTACGGCCAAGTATTTACACATATCTGATGGATAACTTTAAGGCTGACACTTTTACAATGACGCACAGCGATAAACCAAAAAATAAAATAATAATACATTCAAACCGCGAGCGTCATTTATTTACCTCTCGGTGTCTTCCTCGCGCTCCGGCCTCCTCCGCGGTATCCGCAGTGAGAGACAGAGAGGCTGGCGGCAGACTGCAGAGTGAGAGAGAGACAAGGAGAGGAGGAGAAGGAGAAGGAGAGGAGTTCTCACAGAAAGTCAGCCGCTGCTGCAGTGTGTGCTGCAGAGAGAGAGGGCCGGTGGAGGAGCCCTTTTCTTACCTTGCGACACAGATCCAGAGGGGGCGAAACGGGTAAAAACGGTTGTTTGGGTGATTACACGTTTCTCCCTCTACTCTCCCTCCCTCCCTCCTCACTGCTTCCTCCATCCCTCACCCCCCCACCCCCACCCCCCTCTCCCGGTGAATAGAGAGAGTGGCCCCGTTGAAACAGCCCTCTATGGGGCTCCAGCTCTGCAGCAGAACCAGCCTGTTCTTTAAGGTTAAGAGATGCCTGTGGGCCGCATCCGGTATCAGCTGATCATAAAACAAACGTTCCCCACCGCAGTCAATTAAAGAGCGATTCATTTGGTCTTATTAGGTTTTCTAAATTCATAGTTCATTTTAATAGTTTTCCCCTCTAATTCACTGTCATATATCAGTTATAGAAAAAATATGGAATTAGTGTGGAGAGCCTTAAAATCAGACAAAACCTTTCTGTCAATCAAAATGTTCACACCAAAATGAATTCCCAGAATTCCAAGCTGTTTGGCAACCTGATCACTGTGGATCTTCCTCTCTCTCTCTCTCTCTCTCTTTCTGTGTGTGTGTGTGTAGTCTATACCGGATTAAATGGCACCTCGTCTTAAATGGCACCTTGCCTCGTTTCCTCTCTCCTTTCATCATCAGCAAAATAAAGATTAGGCCTACAGAGGAGATTGTAACGGCTCGCCTTTGGAGGCGCGCGGGATCTTCATTCCTCCCGCCTTTGTGATGATATTGATGATGATGATGGCCAAGTGGACAGTTTGATTTTTGTGTGGCGAGCTAGTTATAAAGAATCAATATTATATCAAGGGGGTAACTTTGGTGATAAAGGACCGCAGCCACTCCGGCTATTCATCATAAGTCTGTAGCAAGCAGATAGGTCAAAAGAAATTATATTGCTCTAAAGAGTGTGTCTCCTTATCTCTCAGCACCAGGGGAGTGGAGGACACGCCGATCGATACAGTAGCTGCCGTATACTCCTTGCAATTATCAATAGCTGATTTTGTCTTCCTGGGGGCTGCATCTATTAATACCAGATAATAACAGCCTTTTGGACATAACTTGTAAGGGGGATGATGGAGGGAGAAGGAGAGGAAGAGGAAGAAGAGGGGGGGGAAGAAAGTTTGTTCACAGGACGACCTTGTTGTCATCAGATTTGTCTCTCATATGAGGTGCACACAGGGGAATAGACAAGTCAAACAGACAGGAGGGAGAAGAGGGAGAGGGAGAGGGAGAGGGAGGGGGTGGGGTGGGGTGGGGGGGAGCTCTAACTGAGCCCCCCCCCCCCTCCTGAAAACAGCTCAGGATCCATCCGTACAGTAAAATGGTTTCTAATTTATTTAGCAATGCGCAT